>NC_051180.1:5412672-6012672 GCF_013339695.2 Rhipicephalus sanguineus
ATCATGCGCACGCTCGCGCAAAGGAGGCTTCTTCTTCCTCTGCTCTTCGAGCGCCTTGATGTGATATAACGCAGGCAAACCACATATGCATAGCCAACTGTAGCATGCGCACGCTCGCGCAAAGGAATTCTTCTTCCTCTTGCTCTTCGAGCGCCTTGATGATGATATTAACGCAGGCAAAACCACATATAGCTAGCCAACTGTAGCATGCGCACGCTCGCGCAAAGAGAATTCTCTTTCTGCCTCGAGCGCCTTGATGATGATATTAACGCAGGCAAAACCACATATAGCATAGCCAGCTGTACTGCGCACGCTCGCGCAAAAGGAATTCTCTTCCTCTTGCTCATTCGAGCCTTGATGATGATATTAACGCAGGCAAAAACCACATATAGCATAGCCAGCTGTAAGCATGCGCACGCTCACGCAAAAGAGAATTCTTCTTCCTCTTGCTCTTCGAGCGCCTTGATGATGATATTAACGCAGGCAAAACCACATATACATAGCCAACTGTAGCATGCGCACGCTCGCGCAAAAGAAATTCCTTCTCTGCTGTCCTTGAGATGATTACGCATGCAAAACCCATATAGCATAGCCAACTGTAGCATTCGCCCTCACGCAAAGAGAATCTTCTTCTCTTTCTCTTCGGCGCCCTTGATGATATATTAACGCAGGCAAAACCACATATAGCATAGCCACGTAGCATGCGCACGCCTCGCGCAAAGAGACTTCTCTTCTCTTGCTCTTCGAGCGCCTTGATGATGATATTAACGCAGGCAAAACCACATATGCATAGCCAACTGTAGCATGCGCACGCTCGCGCAAAGAATGCTTCTTCCTCTTGCTCTTCGAGCGCCCTTGATTATGATTAACGCAGGCAAACACATATAGCTAGCCACTGTAGCATGCGCACGCTCGCGCAAAAGAGAATTCTTCTTCCCTTGCTCTTCGAGCGCCTTGATGATGATATTAACGCGGCAAACCCACTATAGCATAGCCAACTGTAGCATGCGCACGCTCGCGCAAAGAGAATTTCTTCTTCCTCTTGCTCTTCGAGCGCCTTGATGATATATAATTACGCAGGCAAAACCAACTATAGCATGCCAACTCTAGCATGCGCACGGCTCGCGCAAAAGAGAATTCTTCTTCCTCTTGCTCTCGAGCGCCTGATGATGATATAACGCAGGCACAACCACATATAGCATAGCCACTGTAGCATGCGCACGCTCGCGCAAAAGAGAATTCTTCTTCCTCTTGCTCTTCGAGCGCCTTGATGATGATATTAACGCAGGCAAAACCACATATAGCATAGCCAACTGTAGCATGCGCACGCTCGCGCAAAGAGAATTCTTCTTCCTCTTGCTCTTCGAGCGCCTTGATGATGATATTAACGCAGGCAAAACCACATATACTAGCCAACTGTAGCATGCGCACGCTCGCGCAAAAGAGAATTCTTCTTCCTCTTGCTCTTCGAGCGCCTTGATGATGATATTAACGCAGGGCAAAACCACATATAGCATAGCCATCTGTAGCATGCGCACGCTCGCCAAAAGAGATTCTTCTTCTCTCTTGCCTCTTCGCGCGCCTTGATGATGATATTTACACGCGGGCAAAACCACATATGGAATAGCCAGCTGTAGCATGCGCACGCTCGCGCAAAAGAGAATGCTTCTTCTCCTTGCTCTTCGAGCGCCTTGATGATGATATTACGCAGGCAAAACCACATATAGCATAGCCATCTGGAGCATGCGCACGCTCGCCCCAAAAGGAGAATTTCTTCTTTCTCTTGCTCTTCGAGCGCCTTGATGATGATATTAACGCAGGCAAAACCACATATAGCATAGCCAGCTGTAGCATGCGCACGCTCGCCCAAAGAGAATTCTTCTTCCTCTTGCTCTTCGAGCGCCTTGATGATGATATAACGCAGGCAAACCACATATAGCATAGCCAACTGTAGCATTCGCACGCTCGCGCAGAAGGAGCATTCGTCTTTCTCTTGCTCTTCGAGCGCCTTGATGATGATATTAACGCAGCAAAAACCACATATAGCACTAGCCACGTAGCATGCGCACGCTCGCGCAAAGAGGAGTCTCTTCTTCCTCTTGCTCTTCGGCGCCTTGATGATGATATTAACGCAGAGCAAAACCACATATAGCATAGCCATCTGAGCATGCGCACGCTCGCGCAAAAGAGAATTCTTCTTCTCTTGCTCTTCGAGCGCCTTGATGATGTATTAACGCAGGCAAAACCACATATAGCATAGCCACTGTAGCATGCGCACGCTCGCGCAAAAGAGAATTCTGCTTCCGTCTTGTTCTTCGAGCGCCTTGATGATGATATTAACGCAGGCAAAACCACATATAGCATAGCCAGCTGTAGCAGCGCACGCTCGCGCAAAAGAGAATTCTTCTTCCTCGTTGTTCTTCGAGCGCCTGATGATGATATTAACGCAGGCAAAACCACATATAGCATAGCCACTGTAGCATGCGCACGCTCGCGCAAAAGAGATTCTTCTTCCTCTTGCTCTTCGAGCGCCTTGATGATGATATTAACTGCAGGCAAAACCACATATAGCCATAGCCAACTGTAGCATGCGCACGCTCGCGCAAAAGGAATTCTTCTTCTATTGCTCTTCGAGCGCCTTGATGATGATATTAACGCAGGCAAAACCACATATAGCATAGCCAGCTGTAGCTAGTGCGCACGCTCGCGCAAAAGAGAATTCTTCTTCCTCTTGTTCTTCGAGCGCCTTGATGATGATTTAACGCAGGCAAAACCACATATAGCATAGCCAACTGTAGCATGCGCAACGCCTCGCGCAAAAGAGAATTCTTCTTCCTCTTGTTCTCGAGCGCCTTGATGAGATATTAACGCAGGCAAAACCACATAGACTAGCCAACTGTAGCATGCGCACGCTCGCGCAAAAGAGAATTCTTCTTCCTCTTGCTCTTCGAGCGCCTTGATTGATGATATTAACGCAGGCAAAACCACATATAGCATAGCCAACTGTAGCATGCGCACGCTCGCGCAAAGAGATTCTTCTTCGCTCTTGTCTCTTCGACGCCTTGATGATATTAACGCAGGCAAACCACATATAGCATAGCCAACTGTAGCATGCGCACCGCTCGCGCAAAAGAGAATTCTTCCTCTTGCTCTTCGACGCCTTGATGTGATATTAACGCATGGCAAAACCACATATAGCATAGCCAACTGTAGCATGCGCACGCTCGCGCAAAAGCGAATTCTTCTTCCTCTTGCTCTCGAGCGCCTTGATGATGATATTAACGCATGCAAAACCACATATAGCATAGCCAACTGTAATGCGCACGCTCGCGCAAAAGAGAATTCTCTTCCTCTTGTCTTCGAGCGCCTTGATGATATTAACGCAGCAAAACCACATATAGCTAGCCGCTGTAGCATGCGCACGCTCGCGCAAAAGAGAATTCTTCTTCCCTTGCTCTTCGGCTTGATGATGATATTAACGCAGGCAAACCACATATAGCATCCACTGTAGCATGCGCACGCTCGCGCAAAAGAGAATTCTCTTCCTCTTGCTCTTCGAGCGCCTTGATGATGATATTAACGCAGGCAAAACCACATATAGCATAGCCAACTGTAGCATGCGCACGCTCGCGCAAAAGAGAATTCTTCTTCCTCTTGCTCTTCGAGCGCCTTGATGATGATATTAACGCAGGCAAAACCACATATAGCATAGCCAACTTGTAGCAGTGCGCACGCTCGCGCAAAAGAGAATTCTTCTTCCTCTTGTTCTTCGAGCGCCTTGATGATGATATTAACGCAGGCAAAACCACATATAGCATAGCCAGCTGTAGCATGCGCACGCTCGCGCAAAAGAGAATTCTTCTTCCTCTTGCTCTTCGAGCGCCTTGATGATGATATTAACGCAGGCAAAACCACATATAGCATAGCCAACTGTAGCATGCGCACGCTCGCGCAAAAGAGAATTCTTCTTCCTCTTGCTCTTCGAGCGCCTTGATGATGATATTAACGCATGCAAAACCACATATTGGCCTCGAGATCTTGGAGTGGCACCCTCTCGCGTGTGACGTCAGAGCGGGGGCTCCGCTCTGAACCGCGCTGCAGCAGCCGCTGCTCCTGTATGCGGATCGTCTGCTTCAGGCGGGAACTTTGTCGAACGAACAGCCTCGCGACGGTCAACTAACGCCTGCAACGAATGTTTTCGAGTGTAATCTTGAACTTGTTTTAGTTGCGGCCCAATCGACAGGGCCAAGAAATCCCCCAGATGGTCGACGAGTGCGCCGATGCCACCGGCCGCATTGCTGGTTATAAAGTGAAACTATGTGTGAGTGTTCTCGCTCGTTATCTTGTTTCCGCAGTACGATACTTATTAGTTTGGGTGGTGCTTTCGATATTTCAGTAAGGCGTGCCCTTCTCCAGCATCTACAAGTATGTAGATAAAGCTTGTGAAAGGTAGCGGTGCCTCATCGAGGGTGAGGCAGTGTACGACGCAGGCCACGTTCTTTAATGCGCGGTCGAGGCCGTCAACGGAGATTGCATCACCGCCGCTGCTTTCGTCCTGCACAAAAAGTGCGCAAGTGCCGCCTTGTGCACACCCCCCTGCCGATGCCCATGATCGCAGTTTGTCCCGTAATGTTGGTTTTCAGTGAGACGTATTACGTCGTAGTTCCTATTAATACCGCACAGGGCCGTCACATGATTTAAATATAACAAATTAATCGTTGATTACCACGCACAGGCCACAGAGATTAACGTGGCAAAGGCAAGCTGGGTCCAGTTTCACGCCACGCAGCCTAACGAAAAGCTTAAGAGCTCCCTTTTAAAAAGCGTCTGCACTGCCTCAGTGAAAACATTAGAGAATGTGCACTAAACAGCGGCACAGGTTTCGCTTATGACATTATGATAAGCATCCGCTAGGCGCGCGCTTGCCTTCATAGTAAGATTTGTACGCCATCCAAATGCAGCCATATTCTCAGATATCCGCGCCGCTAGCTGAGCTCACGAGGCGCGCTTCCTTCGAGGGGATTCGGAGGCCGCGTCGTCGGCTCTTTGTCTAGGGGCCTTGCGCGGCAGGTTGTTGGAACGGCACCGCCCTGGTGTAAGTCGCCTATGCTTATAGCCCTACATGCCAATAAATGCCTTAAGTAGTGGGGGGCTTAAACACGGTCACAAGCTTACCTAGAGTCGCGCGTACGGTGGGTAGCAGAAGTCACTGTCCGCGAAGTGCTTGCTGCACACGTCGATGAAGGCGTGGGCGCTTTCCCATCTGAGCTTGCGATGCACTTCTTCTTCAGCTTTGGGTCCTTAGGGTAGTTTTGAAAGCTAACGCCTTTTTCACGAGCGGACGAAGTACACTGAGGCACAGAGCAGTGCTTCACCATTGCGCAGCACTCGCCGCGGCGACAAGCGCCGCAGTTCTAAAGAACAAAGAGTTGTAGTTCTAATGATCGTTAAAAGCAGACCCCACGGTTGTTCGAACAACGTCAGTGGCCACCATACGCAAGATAACCAATTGAACTGCTTTTTTTGTTGAGATTTACTGCGACGTGGTTTCAACACGGCGCTGGGCCTACGTAGCAGACGAAAGCGCGCGAATCTCCGCTCTGACGTCATACAGGCGTCGTTCGCAGCGCCGCCATCGGTCGCACACCAGGCCAATAGCATAGCCAACTGTAGCATGCGCACGCTCGCGCAAAAGAGAATTCTTCTTCCTCTTGTTCTTCGAGCGCCTTGATGATGATATTAACGCAGGCAAAACCACATATAGCATAGCCAGACTGTAGCATGCGCACGCTCGCGCAAAAGAGAATTCTTCCTCTTGCTCTTCGAGCGCCTTGATGATGATATTAACGCATGCAAAACCACATATAGCATAGCCAACTGTAGCATGCGCACGCTCGCACAAAAGAGAATTCTTCTTCCTCTTGCTCTTCGAGCGCCTTGATGATGATATTAACGCAGGCAAAACCACATATAGCATAGCCAACTGTAGCATGCGCACGCTCGCGCAAAAGAGAATTCTTCTTCCTCTTGTTCTTCGAGCGCCTTGATGATGATATTAACGCACGCAAAACCACATATAGCATAGCCAACTGTAGCATGCGCACGCTCGCGCAAAAGAGAATTCTTCTTCCTCTTGCTCTTCGAGCGCCTTGATGATGATATTAACGCAGGCAAAACCACATATAGCATAGCCAACTGTAGCATGCGCACGCTCGCGCAAAAGAGAATTCTTCTTCCTCTTGCTCTTCGAGCGCCTTGATGATGATATTAACGCAGGCAAAACCACATATAGCATAGCCAGCTGTAGCATGCGCACGCTCGCGCAAAAGAGAATTCTTCTTCCTCTTGCTCTTCGAGCGCCTTGATGATGATATTAACGCAGGCAAAACCACATATAGCATAGCCAACTGTAGCATGCGCACGCTCGCGCAAAAGAGAATTCTTCTTCCTCTTGCTCTTCGAGCGCCTTGATGATGATATTAACGCAGGCAAAACCACATATAGCATAGCCAACTGTAGCATGCGCACGCTCGCGCAAAAGAGAATTCTTCTTCCTCTTGCTCTTCGAGCGCCTTGATGATGATATTAACGCAGGCAAAACCACATATAGCATAGCCAACTGTAGCATGCGCACGCTCGCGCAAAAGAGAATTCTTCTTCCTCTTGCTCTTCGAGCGCCTTGATGATGATATTAACGCAGGCAAAACCACATATAGCATAGCCAAGCTGTAGCATGCGCACGCTCGCGCAAAAGAGAATTCTTCTTCCTCTTGCTCTTCGAGCGCCTTGATGATGATATTAACGCAGGCAAAACCACATATAGCATAGCCAACTGTAGCATGCGCACGCTCGCGCAAAAGAGAATTCTTCTTCCTCTTGCTCTTCGAGCGCCTTGATGATGATATTAACGCAGGCAAAACCACATATAGCATAGCCAACTGTAGCATGCGCACGCTCGCGCAAAAGAGAATTCTTCTTCCTCTTGCTCTTCGAGCGCCTTGATGATGATATTAACGCAGGCAAAACCACATATAGCATAGCCAACTGTAGCATGCGCACGCTCGCGCAAAAGAGAATTCTTCTTCCTCTTGCTCTTCGAGCGCCTTGATGATGATATTAACGCATGCAAAACCACATATAGCATAGCCAACTGTAGCATGCGCACGCTCGCGCAAAAGAGAATTCTTCTTCCTCTTGCTCTTCGAGCGCCTTGATGATGATATTAACGCAGGCAAAACCACATATAGCATAGCCAACTGTAGCATGCGCACGCTCGCGCAAAAGAGAATTCTTCTTCCTCTTGCTCTTCGAGCGCCTTGATGATGATATTAACGCAGGCAAAACCACATATAGCATAGCCAACTGTAGCATGCGCACGCTCGCGCAAAGAGAATTCTTCTTCCTCTTGCTCTTCGAGCGCCTTGATGATGATATTAACGCAGGCAAAACCACATATAGCATAGCCAACTGTAGCATGCGCACGCTCGCGCAAAAGAGAATTCTTCTTCCTCTTGCTCTTCGAGCGCCTTGATGATGATATTAACGCAGGCAAAACCACATATAGCATAGCCAACTGTAGCATGCGCACGCTCGCGCAAAGAGAATTCTTCTTCCTCTTGCTCTTCGAGCGCCTTGATGATGATATTAACGCAGGCAAAACCACATATAGCATAGCCAACTGTAGCATGCGCACGCTCGCGCAAAGAGAATTCTTCTTCCTCTTGCTCTTCGAGCGCCTTGATGATGATATTAACGCAGGCAAAACCACATATAGCATAGCCAACTGTAGCATGCGCACGCTCGCGCAAAGAGAATTCTTCTTCCTCTTGCTCTTCGAGCGCCTTGATGATGATATTAACGCAGGCAAAACCACATATAGCATAGCCAGCTGTAGCATGCGCACGCTCGCGCAAAAGAGAATTCTTCTTCCTCTTGCTCTTCGAGCGCCTTGATGATGATATTAACGCAGGCAAAACCACATATAGCATAGCCAACTGTAGCATGCGCACGCTCGCGCAAAGGAGAATTCTTCTTCCTCTTGCTCTTCGAGCGCCTTGATGATGATATTAACGCAGGCAAAACCACATATAGGCATAGCCAACTGTAGCATGCGCACGCTCGCGCAAAGGAGCATTCTTCTTCCTCTTGCTCTTCGAGCGCCTTGATGATGATATTAACGCAGGCAAAACCACATATGGCATAGCCAACTGTAGCATGCGCACGCTCGCGCAAAGGAGCATTCTTCTTCCTCTTGCTCTTCGAGCGCCTTGATGATGATATTAACGCAGGCAAAACCACATATGGCATAGCCAACTGTAGCATGCGCACGCTCGCGCAAAGGAGCATTCTTCTTCCTCTTGCTCTTCGAGCGCCTTGATGATGATATTAACGCAGGCAAAACCACATATAGCATAGCCAACTGTAGCATGCGCACGCTCGCGCAAAGGAGCATTCTTCTTCCTCTTGCTCTTCGAGCGCCTTGATGATGATATTAACGCAGGCAAAACCACATATAGCATAGCCAACTGTAGCATGCGCACGCTCGCGCAAAGGAGCATTCTTCTTCCTCTTGCTCTTCGAGCGCCTTGATGATGATATTAACGCAGGCAAAACCACATATAGCATAGCCAACTGTAGCATGCGCACGCTCGCGCAAAGGAGAATTCTTCTTCCTCTTGCTCTTCGAGCGCCTTGATGATGATATTAACGCAGGCAAAACCACATATGGCATAGCCAACTGTAGCATGCGCACGCTCGCGCAAAGGAGCATTCTTCTTCCTCTTGCTCTTCGAGCGCCTTGATGATGATATTAACGCAGGCAAAACCACATATAGCATAGCCAACTGTAGCATGCGCACGCTCGCGCAAAGAGAATTCTTCTTCCTCTTGCTCTTCGAGCGCCTTGATGATGATATTAACGCAGGCAAAACCACATATAGCATAGCCAACTGTAGCATGCGCACGCTCGCGCAAAGGAGCATTCTTCTTCCTCTTGCTCTTCGAGCGCCTTGATGATGATATTAACGCAGGCAAAACCACATATAGCATAGCCAACTGTAGCATGCGCACGCTCGCGCAAAGGAGCATTCTTCTTCCTCTTGCTCTTCGAGCGCCTTGATGATGATATTAACGCAGGCAAAACCACATATAGCATAGCCAACTGTAGCATGCGCACGCTCGCGCAAAAGAGAATTCTTCTTCCTCTTGCTCTTCGAGCGCCTTGATGATGATATTAACGCAGGCAAAACCACATATAGCATAGCCAACTGTAGCATGCGCACGCTCGCGCAAAGAGAATTCTTCTTCCTCTTGCTCTTCGAGCGCCTTGATGATGATATTAACGCAGGCAAAACCACATATAGCATAGCCAACTGTAGCATGCGCACGCTCGCGCAAAAGAGAATTCTTCTTCCTCTTGCTCTTCGAGCGCCTTGATGATGATATTAACGCAGGCAAAACCACATATAGCATAGCCAACTGTAGCATGCGCACGCTCGCGCAAAAGAGAATTCTTCTTCCTCTTGCTCTTCGAGCGCCTTGATGATGATATTAACGCAGGCAAAACCACATATAGCATAGCCAACTGTAGCATGCGCACGCTCGCGCAAAAGAGAATTCTTCTTCCTCTTGCTCTTCGAGCGCCTTGATGATGATATTAACGCAGGCAAAACCACATATAGCATAGCCAACTGTAGCATGCGCACGCTCGCGCAAAAGAGAATTCTTCTTCCTCTTGCTCTTCGAGCGCCTTGATGATGATATTAACGCAGGCAAAACCACATATAGCATAGCCAACTGTAGCATGCGCACGCTCGCGCAAAAGAGAATTCTTCTTCCTCTTGCTCTTCGAGCGCCTTGATGATGATATTAACGCAGGCAAAACCACATATAGCATAGCCAACTGTAGCATGCGCACGCTCGCGCAAAGAGAATTCTTCTTCCTCTTGCTCTTCGAGCGCCTTGATGATGATATTAACGCAGGCAAAACCACATATAGCATAGCCAACTGTAGCATGCGCACGCTCGCGCAAAAGAGAATTCTTCTTCCTCTTGCTCTTCGAGCGCCTTGATGATGATATTAACGCAGGCAAAACCACATATAGCATAGCCAACTGTAGCATGCGCACGCTCGCGCAAAAGAGAATTCTTCTTCCTCTTGCTCTTCGAGCGCCTTGATGATGATATTAACGCAGGCAAAACCACATATAGCATAGCCAACTGTAGCATGCGCACGCTCGCGCAAAAGAGAATTCTTCTTCCTCTTGCTCTTCGAGCGCCTTGATGATGATATTAACGCAGGCAAAACCACATATAGCATAGCCAACTGTAGCATGCGCACGCTCGCGCAAAAGAGAATTCTTCTTCCTCTTGCTCTTCGAGCGCCTTGATGATGATATTAACGCAGGCAAAACCACATATAGCATAGCCAACTGTAGCATGCGCACGCTCGCGCAAAAGAGAATTCTTCTTCCTCTTGCTCTTCGAGCGCCTTGATGATGATATTAACGCAGGCAAAACCACATATAGCATAGCCAACTGTAGCATGCGCACGCTCGCGCAAAAGAGAATTCTTCTTCCTCTTGCTCTTCGAGCGCCTTGATGATGATATTAACGCAGGCAAAACCACATATAGCATAGCCAACTGTAGCATGCGCACGCTCGCGCAAAAGAGAATTCTTCTTCCTCTTGCTTCTTCGAGCGCCTTGATGATGATATTAACGCAGGCAAAACCACATATAGCATAGCCAACTGTAGCATGCGCACGCTCGCGCAAAAGAGAATTCTTCTTCCTCTTGCTCTTCGAGCGCCTTGATGATGATATTAACGCAGGCAAAACCACATATAGCATAGCCAGCTGTAGCATGCGCACGCTCGCGCAAAAGAGAATTCTTCTTCCTCTTGCTCTTCGAGCGCCTTGATGATGATATTAACGCAGGCAAAACCACATATAGCATAGCCAACTGTAGCATGCGCACGCTCGCGCAAAAGAGAATTCTTCTTCCTCTTGCTCTTCGAGCGCCTTGATGATGATATTAACGCAGGCAAAACCACATATAGCATAGCCAACTGTAGCATGCGCACGCTCGCGCAAAAGAGAATTCTTCTTCCTCTTGCTCTTCGAGCGCCTTGATGATGATATTAACGCAGGCAAAACCACATATAGCATAGCCAACTGTAGCATGCGCACGCTCGCGCAAAAGAGAATTCTTCTTCCTCTTGCTCTTCGAGCGCCTTGATGATGATATTAACGCAGGCAAAACCACATATAGCATAGCCAACTGTAGCATGCGCACGCTCGCGCAAAAGAGAATTCTTCTTCCTCTTGCTCTTCGAGCGCCTTGATGATGATATTAACGCATGCAAAACCACATATAGCATAGCCAACTGTAGCATGCGCACGCTCGCGCAAAAGAGAATTCTTCTTCCTCTTGCTCTTCGAGCGCCTTGATGATGATATTAACGCAGGCAAAACCACATATAGCATAGCCACTGTAGCATGCGCACGCTCGCGCAAAAGAGAATTCTTCTTCCTCTTGCTCTTCGAGCGCCTTGATGATGATATTAACGCATGCAAAACCACATATAGCATAGCCAACTGTAGCATGCGCACGCTCGCGCAAAAGAGAATTCTTCTTCCTCTTGCTCTTCGAGCGCCTTGATGATGATATTAACGCATGCAAAACCACATATAGCATAGCCAACTGTAGCATGCGCACGCTCGCGCAAAAGAGAATTCTTCTTCCTCTTGCTCTTCGAGCGCCTTGATGATGATATTAACGCAGGCAAAACCACATATAGCATAGCCAACTGTAGCATGCGCACGCTCGCGCAAAGAGAATTCTTCTTCCTCTTGTTCTTCGAGCGCCTTGATGATGATATTAACGCATGCAAAACCACATATAGCATAGCCAAGTGTAGCATGCGCACGCTCGCGCAAAAGAGAATTCTTCTTCCTCTTGCTCTTCGAGCGCCTTGATGATGATATTAACGCATGCAAAACCACATATAGCATAGCCAACTGTAGCATGCGCACGCTCGCGCAAAAGAGAATTCTTACTTCCTCTTGTTCTTCGAGCGCCTTGATGATGATATTAACGCAGGCAAAACCACATATAGCATAGCCAACTGTAGCATGCGCACGCTCGCGCAAAAGAGAATTCTTCTTCCTCTTGTTCTTCGAGCGCCTTGATGATGATATTAACGCATGCAAAACCACATATAGCATAGTCAACTGTAGCATGCGCACGCTCGCGCAAAAGAGAATTCTTCTTCCTCTTGTTCTTCGAGCGCCTTGATGATGATATTAACGCATGCAAAACCACATATAGCATAGCCAACTGTAGCATGCGCACGCTCGCGCAAAAGAGAATTCTTCTTCCTCTTGTTCTTCGAGCGCCTTGATGATGATATTAACGCATGCAAAACCACATATAGCATAGCCAACTGTAGCATGCGCACGCTCGCGCAAAAGAGAATTCTTCTTCCTCTTATTCTTCGAGCGCCTTGATGATGATATTAACGCACGCAAAACCACATATAGCATAGCCAACTGTAGCATGCGCACGCTCGCGCAAAAGAGAATTCTTCTTCCTCTTGTTCTTCGAGCGCCTTGATGATGATATTAACGCACGCAAAACCGCATATAGCATAGCCAACTGTAGCATGCGCACGCTCGCGCAAAAGAGAATTCTTCTTCCTCTTGTTCTTCGAGCGCCTTGATGATGATATTAACGCATGCAAAACCACATATAGCATAGCCAACTGTAGCATGCGCACGCTCGCGCAAAAGAGAATTCTTCTTCCTCTTGTTCTTCGAGCGCCTTGATGATGATATTAACGCACGCAAAACCACATATAGCATAGCCAACTGTAGCATGCGCACGCTCGCGCAAAAGAGACTTCTTCTTCCTCTTGTTCTTCGAGCGCCTTGATGATGATATTAACGCACGCAAAACCACATATAGCATAGCCAACTGTAGCATGCGCACCATGGAGGAAGGAAAAACTAAGGAGAGGCCCTATCGTATCCCAATGCATTGCGAAAAGTGTGGCGGAAGTGACGTCAGATTTATGGGGCAAACAAGCCGATATGGGGCAAACAAAACAGCAGACGCCCCGCGGCGTGCTCTCCGCGGTGGTTCGCTTCTGTTCGGATTTGTAGGTTTGTAGTCCCGGCGTAAACTTAGCGCGTATTGTGCGGTTCGCACGCAGTAAAATGTTGCAAGCAGACGTTTACCAGGCTGTTCGTGCGCGGCAGGCCCGAGCGTTGCGTGCTGAAGTTCTTCGAGGAGCGTTTTTGTGCAACAGTACAGAAATTACCGGTACGTGCCGTAATCAAAAACATTCTGCCCCTGCCTCATCGTATTCGAACTCACCTAGCAGTGACTTACGCGTTCTGCTGAGCGTTAGGCCTTTCTTTTCCTTTCTTGTAGCCCGATTTCCAGATCTATTGCCCGATTAGCGGTTCTTTGTTCGTGTATATGGAGTGAGCGCAGTAGCTATTCGGCGCAACGCCAACCTATAGTTGACGTAACTTCACGTCGAAAAGAAGACACCGCCGTATTGTATACGCGATCGTGCACATAAAGTTTGTAATTCCAGTGCGCACACAACACAAGCACGCAGCGAGCGCACACCGCACGATACATACATCACGTAGTCCGATAACAACAAAAGTTTATTGCGCTTTCGTTTGAACGACACAGCCTCTAAAACGTACGATGTCTTCAGCGCATGGTATGTACGGCGCGTCAGACGCCAAAAACAAAATTTCACGTGTGTTCCGAGTTGACACAACGAGTAAGAAGCAACAGAGCGCACATCCGAGTGCTCCGCATGCAAATACCATGCCTTAGTGATCAGTAACGAAGCGAACGTATACGTACACATGAAAAGTGACACCCGGTACTGCTCGCAGTATACACGCGATTTGCACAGGGTATACGCAACAGCTGGGCATTGCGTAGCTTTCCTAAAGAACACACACAAAGAGCAGCATGCGTGAATCGACTACACCGCTTGCACGGCGAAAAACAAACAAACAAAAAAAAGGCTGCAAAGTTTCGCGATGCGCGCATGCGCTTGCGAACGTCGCAACGGAAGTCGCGAAAAGTTTCGCTGCGCCTTCGCTAGGAGGCGATGCGGGTGTTTGCGATGTGGCGGCTTCACGAGTGTGACGTCAGGGCCTCTCCTTAGTATTCCTTCCTCCATGATGCGCACGCTCGCGCGAAAGAGAATTCTTCTTCCTCTTGTTCTTCGAGCGCCTTGATGATGATATTAACGCACGCAAAACCACATATAGCATAGCCAACTGTAGCATGCGCACGCTCGCGCAAAAGAGAATTCTTCTTCCTCTTGCTCTTCGAGCGCCTTGATGATGATATTAACGCAGGCAAAACGACATATAGCATAGCCAACTGTAGCATGCGCACGCTCGCGCAAAAGAGAATTCTTCTTCCTCTTGTTCTTCGAGCGCCTTGATGATGATATTAACGCACGCAAAACCACATATAGCATAGCCAACTGTAGCATGCGCACGCTCGCGCAAAATAGAATTCTTCTTCCTCTTGCTGTTCGAGCGCCTTGATGATGATATTAACGCACGCAAAACCACATATAGCATAGCCAACTGTAGCATGCGCACGCTCGCGCAAAAGAGAATTCTTCTTCCTCTTGCTCTTCGAGCGCCTTGATGATGATATTAACGCAGGCAAATCCACATATAGCATAGCCAACTGTAGCATGCGCACGCTCGCGCAAAAGAGAATTCTTCTTCCTCTTGCTCTTCGAGCGCCTTGATGATGATATTAACGCAGGCAAAACCACATATAGCATAGCCAACTGTAGCATGCGCACGCTCGCGCAAAAGAGAATTCTTCTTCCTCTAGCTCTTCGAGCGCCTTGATGATGATATTAACGCAGGCAAAACCACATATAGCATAGCCAACTGTAGCATGCGCACGCTCGCGCAAAAGAGAATTCTTCTTCCTCTTGCTCTTCGAGCGCCTTGATGATGATATTAACGCACGCAAAACCACATATAGCATAGCCAACTGTAGCATGCGCACGCTCGCGCAAAAGAGAATTCTTCTTCCTCTTGCTCTTCGAGCGCCTTGATGATGATATTAACGCACGCAAAACCACATATAGCATAGCCAACTGTAGCATGCGCACGCTCGCGCATAAGAGAATTCTTCTTCCTCTTGTTCTTCGAGCGCCTTGATGATGATATTAACGCACGCAAAACCACATATAGCATAGCCAACTGTAGCATGCGCACGCTCGCGCAAAAGAGAATTCTTCTTCCTCTTGCTGTTCGAGCGCCTTGATGATGATATTAACGCACGCAAAACCACATATAGCATAGCCAACTGTAGCATGCGCACGCTCGCGGAAAAGAGAATTCTTCTTCCTCTTGCTCTTCGAGCGCCTTGATGATGATATTAACGCAGGCAAAACCACATATAGCATAGCCAACTGTAGCATGCGCACGCTCGCGCAAAAGAGAATTCTTCTTCCTCTTGCTCTTCGAGCGCCTTGATGATGATATTAACGCAGGCAAAACCACATATAGCATAGCCAACTGTAGCATGCGCACGCTCGCGCAAAAGAGAATTCTTCTTCCTCTTGCTCTTCGAGCGCCTTGATGATGATATTAACGCACGCAAAACCACATATAGCATAGCCAACTGTAGCATGCGCACGCTCGCGCAAAAGAGAATTCTTCTTCCTCTTGCTCTTCGAGCGCCTTGATGATGATATTAACGCACGCAAAACCACATATAGCATAGCCAACTGTAGCATGCGCACGCTCGCGCATAAGAGAATTCTTCTTCCTCTTGTTCTTCGAGCGCCTTGATGATGATATTAACGCACGCAAAACCACATATAGCATAGCCAACTGTAGCATGCGCACGCTCGCGCAAAAGAGAATTCTTCTTCCTCTTGTTCTTCGAGCGCCTTGATGACGATATTAACACACGCAAAACGACATATAGCATAGCCAACTGTAGCATGCGCACGCTCGCGCAAAAGAGAATTCTTCTTCCTCTTGTTCTTCGAGCGCCTTGATGATGATATTAACGCACGCAAAACCACATATAGCATAGCCAACTGTAGCATGCGCACGCTCGCGCAAAATAGAATTCTTCTTCCTCTTGCTGTTCGAGCGCCTTGATGATGATATTAACGCACGCAAAACCACATATAGCATAGCCAACTGTAGCATGCGCACGCTCGCGCAAAAGAGAATTCTTCTTCCTCTTGCTCTTCGAGCGCCTTGATGATGATATTAACGCAGGCAAATCCACATATAGCATAGCCAACTGTAGCATGCGCACGCTCGCGCAAAAGAGAATTCTTCTTCCTCTTGCTCTTCGAGCGCCTTGATGATGATATTAACGCAGGCAAAACCACATATAGCATAGCCAACTGTAGCATGCGCACGCTCGCGCAAAAGAGAATTCTTCTTCCTCTAGCTCTTCGAGCGCCTTGATGATGATATTAACGCAGGCAAAACCACATATAGCATAGCCAACTGTAGCATGCGCACGCTCGCGCAAAAGAGAATTCTTCTTCCTCTTGCTCTTCGAGCGCCTTGATGATGATATTAACGCACGCAAAACCACATATAGCATAGCCAACTGTAGCATGCGCACGCTCGCGCAAAAGAGAATTCTTCTTCCTCTTGCTCTTCGAGCGCCTTGATGATGATATTAACGCACGCAAAACCACATATAGCATAGCCAACTGTAGCATGCGCACGCTCGCGCATAAGAGAATTCTTCTTCCTCTTGTTCTTCGAGCGCCTTGATGATGATATTAACGCACGCAAAACCACATATAGCATAGCCAACTGTAGCATGCGCACGCTCGCGCAAAAGAGAATTCTTCTTCCTCTTGCTGTTCGAGCGCCTTGATGATGATATTAACGCACGCAAAACCACATATAGCATAGCCAACTGTAGCATGCGCACGCTCGCGGAAAAGAGAATTCTTCTTCCTCTTGCTCTTCGAGCGCCTTGATGATGATATTAACGCAGGCAAAACCACATATAGCATAACCAACTGTAGCATGCGCACGCTCGCGCAAAAGAGAATTCTTCTTCCTCTTGCTCTTCGAGCGCCTTGATGATGATATTAACGCAGGCAAAACCACATATAGCATAGCCAACTGTAGCATGCGCACGCTCGCGCAAAAGAGAATTCTTCTTCCTCTTGCTCTTCGAGCGCCTTGATGATGATATTAACGCACGCAAAACCACATATAGCATAGCCAACTGTAGCATGCGCACGCTCGCGGAAAAGAGAATTCTTCTTCCTCTTGCTCTTCGAGCGCCTTGATGATGATATTAACGCAGGCAAAACCACATATAGCATAACCAACTGTAGCATGCGCACGCTCGCGCAAAAGAGAATTCTTCTTCCTCTTGCTCTTCGAGCGCCTTGATGATGATATTAACGCAGGCAAAACCACATATAGCATAGCCAACTGTAGCATGCGCACGCTCGCGCAAAAGAGAATTCTTCTTCCTCTTGCTCTTCGAGCGCCTTGATGATGATATTAACGCACGCAAAACCACATATAGCATAGCCAACTGTAGCATGCGCACGCTCGCGCAAAAGAGAATTCTTCTTCCTCTTGCTCTTCGAGCGCCTTGATGATGATATTAACGCACGCAAAACCACATATAGCATAGCCAACTGTAGCATGCGCACGCTCGCGCATAAGAGAATTCTTCTTCCTCTTGTTCTTCGAGCGCCTTGATGATGATATTAACGCACGCAAAACCACATATAGCATAGCCAACTGTAGCATGCGCACGCTCGCGCAAAAGAGAATTCTTCTTCCTCTTGTTCTTCGAGCGCCTTGATGACGATATTAACACACGCAAAACCACATATAGCATAGCCAACTGTAGCATGCGCACGCTCGCGCAAAAGAGAATTCTTCTTCCTCTTGTTCTTCGAGCGCCTTGATGATGATATTAACGCAGGCAAAACCACATATTGGCCGCGAGATCGAGCGGAGTCGCCGCCTAGCGGCTTCTGGCTGAAGCGCGCGTAGTGTGGATTGCTCCGTGCGTCGTCTGCTAGCCCCGTTGTGTTTGCATGTGCGCGTACGTCATGCAGATCCTCAAAAGGCGGTTTGTTTCGTTGTGTTAGTGCAACTGTAACCGCTCGTACGTATGCCTAATACGATGTAAAGAAGCATTTGGCCTTGATCGGCTGTATATGTACTGTAATAAGATCAGAGAGTGCACTTGTCGAGAGTGCTGTGTGTGGTCGTCGTACCCTCCGTTCACGAGAGTCATATCAGTGTAGGTGCCGCTCTGTGGTTAAAGCGCATTGCAAAGTGCACTTGGCGTTGCCCTAAAAATGAGAAGTAATAAATCTCATGTGGATATAGTCTTTTAGCGGCGCGGTGGTAAAAAAAGTCTCGCATGTGCTTGAGCGTTGTGGTTAAGTGTTGTTTATAGGTTACGCGACGAGCTTTAGTTGTTTACGGTCCTGGTCTCACTAGAGAGAAATATTTCTGTTAAGTCATGTCCGACACTTCGGTACTTAAATTGTCCCCTACAAAGAACAGAAAATGAAATGACACGGAAATCGCAGAACTGAGTTGCCTTGCGCAATTTTAACTTGTGGCGAAATTTATACAGAAACACCCGTGTACTTAGATTAAGGTAGGCGTTAAAGAGCGCTGATGGTCAGAATTAATCCAAACGGCGTAGTTTACATTTATGTCGTAGTAATTTCACGCGAAGTCACATCTTTTTTTTCTTTACATTATATTGAGCGTTTGTGTTGCGTTGTTTAGATTGACAGAAGGCAGCGGACATTATTCGTATGAAAAAGCGTACTTTGGTCCCGTGAAATAACCGGACCTTTGTTCAATTCCTGTCGTGCAAGTAATCAATCAAAGAAAGTTCCGTGCTGTACAGCTACCTTTGTGTACTGTTACTGGACTAAAAACAAGCGTGTGCGTGTTAAACGTCTCAGTCGCACTAAAGCGCTGTCGGCGACGTAGCTTTCCTCAGTAAACCTATAAACTGTCCAACATTTCATGGAGAACTGAATAAGAAATGCGAATGAATATTTGAGCACGCAGTGCACAAAGTGCTATTTCAACTCATCGTGCAGGAATACGGGCTTTCTTTTTGTTGAGGAGCATCCAAATGAACAAGAAGTAAATAGTTAATTCAGTCGCGCGATACAGCAGTGCGTAGTAGGTGGAACACAAGCTAAACATGTACAAATAAAACAACAAAAAAAACATCACCCATTGCGAAAACGCCGACTGTCGCCGAAGGCGAGCAACCCGTTCGTTGGCAGAATGTGCTTCTCTCACAAGTAATTGTAACGTTCGGCGCGCTTCGTGCAATAATTCGGGAATGAAGAGCGCACATATTACCGCAAAGCTGCAGTCAACGCATTTTGTTTGCCGGAAATCGGGTCACAACGCTCACAACGAAGCGCTGTTGTGCACGTTTGTATACGCGCCGACAACCGCCTATCCACACTAGCGCGGCGACGGTGCTGCCACCTGTAGCCCGATCTCGCGGCGAATAGCACAGCCAACTGTAGCATGCGGCGCTCGATCCACTCCGGCGCGTGCTCTAGTTTGATATAATAATAATATCTGGGGTTTAACGTCCCAAAACCACGATCTGATTATGAGAGACGCCGTAGTGGAGGGCTCCGGAAATTTCGACCACCTGGGGTTCTTTAACGTGCACTTAAATCTAAGTACACGGGCCTCAAACATTTTCGCCTCCATCGAAAATGCAGCCGCCGCGGCCGGGATTCGATCCCGCGACCTTCGGGTCGCTCTAGTTTGATAGGAAACCGTTAGGTGGCCTCAACTGCGCGCTTCCTCTCTCTTTCGACGGTCGTCAGTCCGTACGCTTCCATACTACTAACATGAACGAAGAAGACAAGGCGGCGGAGCGAAGGGCTGGCAGGGCAGCAACGCGGTCTCGGCGCCAAGACCCTGCGGTGAAAGCTCGCGAGGCCGCAGAGAGACGTCAGTGTCGTGCGGACCCCGAGATACAGGCCCGCGAAACCGAAGCAGCGTAGAAGCGGCGGCAAGAGAACCTCGAAGAGGTACGGGCGCGGGACGCAGCGGCCAAGCGCCGAAAGCGGTCGCTACCTGAATTTGGTGGCGCCGACGCGCGCTTCAAGCGCGATTTCCTCGACCATACGTTCGGCCACAGCTGCAAGGTCTGCGACCACTTGTGGTTCGATAATAACCTCACCACGATAACAACGTTTCACGTCTTTATATGACAGAAAAGGAATAGTACGGAGCATGCACGGCTTACCCGATTATTTCCGAGCCAGCTCCTCAATCATCATTCACTTCGTGGATATGGCGTGATTTTTTAAAGGCGAAACTCCTTAGGGTGTGGGTCGTTCCCTCCTCTGTAGTAGTATGTTTGTAGCCAGCTCTAGTTTAATGAATTGCTATAATAATGCGAATGGCGCATGTCATTGGATGCCTGCGATTGTAAAAGGCGCTCGCTCTTGGCGCGCTTTTTCTTTCGCTCGGAGTCGCCGGATGGAGACAGACAAGGCGGTCGCTGTTGGCGCGCTTTCTCTTTCGCTCGGGGGCGGACACTTTCCCTGCATTTCACCGATCACAAAGCGGTGATAATGAAGGGACCACGTAAACCAACAGTACAATAAAAGTTTGATCTTTAATATATACACGTTGTTTCACACTCTTTATATGATGTACTGGGCGAATTTCACGGAAGATTTTCACGGTTTACCGATGATTTCCTCCGAGCTTCGCCCCACTCATCGTCACTTACCCCGTGAATATGCTGTGATTTTTTGACAGGAAATGACCCCTCGATGCATGTTACCGCAATACAATTAAATTTTTGCAAATCGAGAAATACAAGATTTACAAAGGCTAATCTTTTTGACCAAAAATGACCCGTCAGTGTATTTTACCACTATACGACGAAATCTTTGAAAATCGAGAAATACTAGATTTGCAAAGGCAAATACTGCAAAGGCTTACCTTTTTCACCAGAAATGACCCCTCAGTGAATTTTACTGTCATTCGATATGTTTGCAAACACAGAAATACAAAATTTGCAACGGCTATAGGCTTACTTTTTTGACCAAAAATGACCCCTGAGTGAATTTTACCGCTATACGATTAAATGTTTGTAAATCCAAAAATACAAAGTTTGCAAAGGCTATAATACGCTTCCCTTTTTGACCAAAAATGACCCCTCACTGAATTTTACAGCTATACGACAAAATGTTTGAAAATCGATAAATACAAGATTTGCAAGGCTATAGGCTTACCTTTTTAACCGGAAGTGACCCCTCAATGAATATTATTGCTGTACGATGTTGTGTTTCAAAATCGAAAAATACAAGATTTGCAAAGACAAATATTGCAAAGGCTTACCTTTTTTGACAAGAAATGACCCCTCAGTGAATTTTACTGCTATACGATGAAAAGTTTGAAAATCGAAAAATCCAAGATTTGCGAAGGCTAGGGGCCTCCCAAGCTCGGCCAGCGGGCGCTGCGTCGCGCGTTTCGCCACCTTTCTTGCAAAAACCGGTCACTTCCCCCCCCCCTGCCTTCTGACTGCGCTGTCTCAGCACGTTCACGTGCCTTGCACGCGCTGTCGTCTGCTCGCCGTGCACGTGCAGCCTCAAGGGTCGCTTGCTCTGAAGTATAGTGAACTAGAACATGTGGTTCTAGTTCACTATACTCTGAAGGATTAGAAAGATAGCAGAGATGTAAAAAAACATTTTCACGGTGTAAATCTCATCAGAAGAGAATGGCTGATCTACCACCTTTGCGGGACCGAGCAGGCCGTCAAGGACGATGCTGTTTGTGCGAGCGCTACGTGCGTACCGATGCTGAACGGCCACATTTCTATGACATAAATAGGGAAGTGACTGCGCGAGTTCTATAATTACGTTACCGGTAAAGCGCAACTTCGTTGCGGCAGTCGTGTCTACTCGGAGCTGTCAGCAAACAACCACCACGCTTTCGCGTGCGTTTTCGATTGATAACTTTCGATTGCTTGGATGCCAAGTTTGTCGTGCGGCTTTAAATTTATTATGAGCTCAGTGCGAAGAGCACAAATTTACATCTGCCCTGTTGAGTCACTGGCAGCATTCCAATGCGCAGTGTTCAGTTTCGTAGGAGTTTCACTTTTGCCGAGGTTTGCATCGAATGATAACAACGTCGGATCGCAAGTTTAATGTCACCTTGGATTTTTTAGAGCTCCCTTTGACAGCATAATGATACGCTCAAAAAAAAAAAAATCATGCCCACTTCGACCAAGCATGTTTCTTGCAGAGTCGTGTTTCATTTCGGGTAATATCGACGCCTGATCACGCACCGTGTTCGCTTATTCGAATCTCGCTTTGATTGCTTCGCCAGCTCGCTTGGTCAGCATCATACTATACAATACCCACTGGGATTGCGCATGTTTATGATTACGCCGAGCTTTGTGCCCAATGATAAGCGCGTCTGATATCGCGAAGCCATCGAAAATTTAATTGCCACCTTGGTTCCTTTTTCAGCTCGTTTCCAAAGCGGCAGCTGTATATCGCCCGTTGCTCACGTGCATGCAAGGCAATAATAATTTACTAGTCGAAAGCACGATATTATTATGAGGCACGCCGTGGTGGGGCACTTCGGATTAATTTCGGCCACCTGGGGTTCTTTAACGTGCAGATAAATCTAAGTACGCCGGTGTTACTGCATTTCGCTCCCATCGAAATGCCGCTGCCGTATGCGAGAATCGAACCCATGACCTCGATCTTAGCAGCGCAACACCTCAGCCTGCTAAGCAATCACGTGTCGCATGCAAGGCCAATATAAACGCCCAGTGCAAACATGCAGCTTAATTCTGTTTACAGTGAGCCGCGACGGGAAATATACCGCTCTCTCCACTCCCCCTCTAAAACGCGGGCTCTACATGCCGAAACGCTGCTTCGCATCGCCTCATGGTCCCCTTTAGCGGGAGATGGTGTGATTTTAAAGACGATAGTCTTTCTTGGGATACTTAAACGGAGAAATTTCGGTCTGTCTGTCTTCCTGTTTGTCGGCACGCCACTCGATTCAGCCACTCGGCCAAAGTTGAACCACTTGCCCAAGGGCCAGCCATCTTGAACTGGTACTGCTGTTCATACTTGTGAACGTTGTCGATCAAAAAGTAAATATCACACATATCTGAGGCGCAACATCACTAGGTAAGTATTAGGCGGTGTGTTCCTTTAATAGAAAATGTATACATACGTAATTCTAAAGACCCTAGTTTCTTAAGCTGCGCTGAAAATGCGACTGCGCTGAAGCTTGCCTTCCTCCGTGCCCTCTGCACGAGCTCACTGTTGTGTTTCGGTTTCGGTTCTGTATTGCACTGTACGAATGCCATGGGGCGCCGCTCTGGCATTCCTGTTTTACCAAGGCGACGTGTAAATAAAAAATCACAACATATCCACGGAGTGAATGATGATGTGTGGGCGAAGCTGCGGAGGTTCATCGGTAAACCGTGAATCTTCCGTGAATTCTGCCCAGTACATCATCACCGACGTGAGATCGGGCGCGTTTATACTAAAGGTTCGATGAGAGTTATGACGACTTGCAGCTCACTTTAATTTTACATGTACGCTGTGAATTTTCATTGTTTAGAAAACCATTGCTTTAGAAAACATCTGGCGTCTTTCGTTAAGCAGCTGGCGTCTTTTAGTTTTGCTTTAGAAATATCTGACGTCTTTTCGTTTTGCTTTTAGAAAACATCTGGCGTCTTTCGTTGGTTTATTTCATCAATCAACGGCGTTTTGAACAAAATTTTTATTGTTTAATCACGCACAGGAGAAATCTCACTAGGCACTACCTTGGAGGTAAACAATGGCTGCTAATGGGAATGAGAGACAGAAGAAGTCGGCTTTTAGCTAACACTTACACTTCTACTTCTACTAAGGTTTCCTACTGGAACATGCCAATGGCTGCTAATGGGGAATGAGAGACAGAAGAATTCGGCTTTTAGTTAACGCGCACGCTGCGAATTTTTTATTGTTCAACAACGCACAGGAAAAATCTCCCACCGGCACCACCTTGAAGGATCTGGTACTAGCGTTAAGACTGGTTACGCACTACGACGGGGACGAACGGGTGCCGCTTTAAGGAGCTTCGCCCCTAAAAAAAGGGTGTGGAGAGTACTCGTTGAGTGCGGACGTTTCTTCTGCTTCAGCGCTTCGCGCCAAACCGCGTGTTCGGGCTGGCTGGCGTCCCCGCCGGTCGCGTTGGTCACCGCCGGTCTTCGCCTGCTGCTGCGCCGGGACTACCAGCCCGCAACACAGCACTTATGTTTCCCGACGTATTGCCAGATGGCGTCCATATCTCACGCAGCGCCTCTTCTATCGTCTTTAGACGACATTTGCAGCGAAGCACGCAGATACGCGGCCAATTTTTTTTTTCTACCGCGACCAAGTAAACGTTAATGCGGCACTGGCTCACGATACCGCCACTCTCGTGCCCGTACAAATGCCTCAACTTTCATGCCCGTCCCGCAGAAACAGGCAGTACACCACAGAGAACGCCGACAAAACGTCCACGGCCGCTACATAAAAAAAAAGGTAGCGGCCGTGCAACGCCGCTCGCGTGCTTGGGCTCGCTCGGACACGTCATGTTCACGTGACCATGCATGCGCATGACGTGTTCATGCGTATGTATCAAGTGAAGAGGGCAGGCAAGGGATTTGGCTTGCGAAGGCTACACGGGGCGAGTGGCAAGGGTTTGAAACTCGCCTCCTCGCATCATGGTTTCGCGCCGCTACAAATTATTGTTTTTCTCAGCTCGTAATGAACCGATTTGAAAAATTCTTGCGGCATACTGCTCTTCATTCGGCACACAACAACTTCCAGCGTTTAACTAAAATTTGCTATGTGGCCTGGTGAGGGGCCCTTTAACACACCGCGAGGTGGCGATCTTAGCCCAAGCGTCGTAGAGTCACTGGAAAATTTTTCTAGTGACTCTAAAGCGTCCTAAAAGCGCGGCCTCGCTCACAGCATCACGCTAATCTAAACCAAAAATAGCTCTGCGACGCGCGCCTGCCTCACCTGGCTGTTACACCGCGTTCCCCGCTCAAGTGCTCGCCCCGAGAAAAATCGCTGCCGGGGGGCGGCACGGCGCGATTTGCCTTTACGTTGTGTTCAATCACATTTTAACATGCCGCGGGATGCCGACCAAGTTCTGCGTCCAATATGCTGCGCTCTTCTGGCTATCACACCTCGTTCCCTTATTACGCTTTCACCGTTAATTATTACAGCTACCACAAGGTTTTGTGTAATCATTTAACATGGTCGTTAGTCGTCGGGTTGGAGATGTACCACCAATCATCAAAGTGGGTGCATCCACGTTAAACGGTGCTATAGCTACCAACATAAGCGGCGACTCCACTCGATCTCGCGGCCAATAGGCTTACCTTTTTGAACAGAAATGAGTCCTCAGTGAATTTTACTGCTATACGATGAAACGCTTGAAAATTGAAGAATACGAAATTTGCAAAGGCTATATAGGCTTACCTTTTTGAACAGAAATGACCCGTCCCTGAATATACCGCTACACGAAAAATGTTTGCAAATCGAAAAATCCAAGATTTGCAGGGGCTATAGGCTTACCTCTTTGACGAGAGATGACCCCTGAATAATTTTTACCGCTGTACCACGAAATGTTTGAAAATCGAAAAATACAAGATATGCAAAGGCAAATACTGCAAAGGCTCACCTTTTAGAGCAGAAATGACCCCTCAATGAATATTACTGCTATACGATAATATGTTTGAAAATCGAAAAATAGTAAATTTGCAACGGCTATAGGCTTACCTTTTTGACCGGAAATGGCCCCTCGCTGAATTTTACCATTATATAATGAAATGTTTGAAAATCGAAAAATACAAGATTTGCATTTAGGTTTACCCTTTTGACCAGAAATGACCCCACAATGCACGTTAGCGGTATAGGATTAAATGTTTGCAAATCGAAAACCACAAGATTTGCAAAGGCTATAAGCTTGCCTTTTTGACCAGAAATGACAGCTCAGTGAATTTTACCGCTATACAACGAAATGTTTTAAAATAGAAAAATACAAACTTCGCAAACCCCTACACGCGCGCCGATTTGTCCTGCGCGAGGTGGAATACTTCTGCTGGGAGAGAGAAATTCTTGGCGGAAAAAAACTTCCTGACGAGGCGGGACTCGAACCCGCGTGCCCACGATCCGAAGGCGAGCATCGTAACCACTCGGCTATCCAGGCACGCTAGCAGGGCATAACATAAGCTTGTATAGTACATTTACCAAGGAGATGAGGAGGGGAAAGGAGTGGAGAGAGCAAATTATATTGTAGAATGACAGAGAGAGGGAAGAAAAACAGAAAGTGACAGAGAGACTCAAAGATAGGGAGAGAAATATGTATAGAGCGAAAGACATATAAATAAACAGACACAAAAAAGGCAGAAAAAAAAGATGAAGAAAGAAACAGAGAAATAAAGAGAAACGAAGAAGGTCGCCTATAGGCTCGGCACCACAAGCGCGAAGCTGTCTTGATTTTTTTTTTTTTTCTGCACCCTCAGCTGCAGAGCAGCTTGGTCGGTGCACATGTGCGCGCGTGAAGTAGCAGCGCAGCAGACGGTACTTCTACCAGATGACGTCGCTGTTTTTAAACAGCGCAGCGCAGCCGTTGTAATTCACTAAGAGAAAACTATCGCCACCATGAACCGGCACGCGTTATGTTCGCCCTCTTCTCCATCTTCTGGTTCGCTCCCAGAACACGTGCGCCGATTTGTCCGGCGTGTGAGGGAATAACTCTGATGGGGGAGAGAAATTGTTGGCGAAATGATTTCTTGACGAGGCGGGATTCGAACCTGCGTGCCCACACTTAGAAGGCGAGCATCGCAACCACTCGGCTATCCAGGCACGCCAACAGAGCAGAACATAGCCTTGTATAGTATAGTATAGCAAGGGTGAGGAGTTGGGAAAGAAGGGGATAGAAAGAGAAGGAAGGAACAGGGGTGGAAGCGGGCTTGAGTGTTTTGGAGCAGCTCAGGGAGCTGTGATGAGTCAAGTGCGCGTTTGGAAAAGTGCGCGAATGTGATGAAGGCACGCATTCGAAGACGAGGAGGACGACGGCAGAAACTGCGGATACGAGCACCGTTGGCTAAAATCACCGAAGAAGAAGAAGATGTAGAGATACAGCACGTGAGCAAGACCAGCTCAACCAATGGGAAACCTCCACGCTTGTTCAGAGAGTAAAGCCACGGATGCTGAAGGGATAGCGGGGAGACGTGGCCGGGACCTGGCGGAATGAAGAAGGTGTCCAGGGCGTGGGAGTGGTGGCCGACGAAGTACTCGTGCAACGGCCGCTGCGGGCTCCCACCTGGGCGCGTAACCCACCTTCTTCCAAGCGTCTGGCGTTGGCCAGACCCAAGCCTCCCGTCGCCTGTCGTTGGCAATACCGGCGTCTCCCGGGTCTAGCAACGTCTGCGGCTGGCGAACGCCGAAAGGGCGTCCGGCCGTTGACTCGCCGGGCGCGTCCATCTGCATCTTCCCCGACGGTCGAGCTTCGCCGCCACCTCTTCTGCCCCCGACGCCAACGCGTGTTCCTCCTCGATGATGTCCGTGCCCTTCATCACGAACGGTGACATTTTTGAATAACTCTCGTTTGGCCGTTTCGCTAAATAGCGACGAGTGGTTTATGTACTACCTTTGGTTTCGCGCGCCGAGTGCTTGTTTGTTGTATCTGATATCTGTTTATTTTGTAAATATATTTAGCTTTGGGTGTGTGTGCATATAAGCGGTCTCGTCTGTTCTTGATGGCATTTAGGTCATCGCTTCACTCACGAACCTGCACGAGGGCGCATTGATTAAATAGCTTCGTGACAATTGTGTAAGCTTCGTGTAAGATTGTGTAGTGGGGACGCTGTGCCGAACGTGTGTTGTGCGTGGCGAAACGCGCACTTACCGGCAGTTTTTTTCACTGGAAAAAACTCGAAAGGGGGGCTTTTGTGATGTGCAAGTGCGCGTTTGAAAAAGGCGCGACGCAAGGACAAACCAAAGGAGACGACGACGATGACTCGCGGCCGTAGCACGTGTGAGCGTGACCAATTTTAGCCGAATGAAGAGCCGCCACGGTGTTCTGGAAGAAAAGCCACGGGTGTAGAACGGCAAAGCGAAGAGACCTGGCCGGGACGTGACAGAGTGAAGAAGGCGACCAGGGCGCGGGAGTGGCGGCCGGCAGAGTTCCTGCGTCGAGGCCGCTGCGGGCTCCCACCTGGGCGCGTACCCAGCTTCTTCAGTCGTCTGGCGTTGGCCAGACACACGCTTCCCATCGTCTGGCGTTGGCCAGTCAAGACCGGCGTCTCCCGCTTCAAGCCCAGTCTGCGGCTGGCGAACGCCGAAGGGGCGTCCGGCCGTTGACCTCGACTCGCCCCACGCTTCTGTCCATCCGAGTGAGCGTCTACCGCATCTCAGCCGCCGCCGTCTGCGTGAGTGCGTCCGTGCCCGTATCCGCTACAAGCTCCGCGTCCCGATGAACGGTGACACTGCCTTTTTCTCTTGTAAATATTTTCTGTGAACTGACACTTTCTACTCTTGTTAACTTCTCTTGCGCTTGCATTTTCTGTACCTTTGTATCCCCCTCGCTATCTTTATTTCTGCCGTGTAAATATATTGAGCGTTTGGGTTCGGGTGTGCACAAATGGTCTCGCCTCGTTTCTTGATGACGGTTATGTCATCGGTGGAATATTTACACGAACCTACACGAGAGCATAATAATTGAATAGCCTCGTGACAGGAGCAGCAATAATGCTGTTTTGGAGCAGCTTTGGAGCACCAAAATGTTTGTTTTGGAGCAATGCAAGTTAGTTTTGGAGCAGAATTCTAGAGTAAAACGTCATTGTTCTTAAATTTTCTTTATTTCTGGTAAACACAAGAAATTCCAACGATATCAGAAAACATTCAATACTGTTGAACCAACCACACTTAACACAAACGATATATATATATATATATATATATATATATATTGTGGCGAAGCAATTGGTACTGTTCACCGGTTGCGCTCTCCAGCGGCTCCTAGTGGGTCGTCCTCTTCTAAACGCCTCTCGCGCTCGGAGCCCGTGCTTTTGCCTTGACTGTCGCCATAGTGCGTTGTCGCCGAGTGCCGTCCAATAAACAGCTTAACAAATTGGTGGAGAGTGCTGTGCTCACATTCAATGCCCCTGGAGCTTCGTTCCCGTACCCTGCCATCTACCATGCCTCAAGACGCCGCTCAGCAAACGCCGCCTCCCACACCGACCACATGTCCCGGTGTCCCACGCATCCGCGATCCACCTATCTTCACTGGCGCCGATGGCACCGACGTGGAGGACTGGCTCGCAATTTACGAGCGCGTGAGCGTACCCAACAAATGGGACGAAGCAGGCAAGTTGACCAACTTGGTCTTCTACCTCGCGGGAGTAGCAAGCTTGTGGTACAACAACCACGCGTCCGATTTTGTGACTTGGTCGGATTTCAAGACCGCCGTCATCAACGTTTTTGGCCGCCCTGCAGTTCGTAAGCTGCAAGCAGAACAGCGCTTGCGCGAACGAGCTCAGCAGGCCGGTGAATCTTTCACCAGTTATATCGAAGACGTTCTGGACTTGTGTAAGAAAGCCAACGGCACCATGTCCGAGTCTGACAAGATCCGGAACATTATGAAGGGCATTGACGACGATGCCTTCACAATGTTGCTCGCTAAAAACCCTTCCACCGTGGCCGAGGTCATAACACTGTGCCAGAGCTACGAGGAGCTCCGCCGGCAACGTTCGATGACCCGTCGCTCTCCATCACGCGACGAAGAGCTTGCTGGCTTGGCGGCCATACCTGACCAGGCCACGCTGCTGGCAGAAGTGAAGGCATTCGTGCGCGAGGAAATCGCACGCCAGTTCTCTCTCCTGGCCTTTGCCCACCCGCCGCACGTTCAACAGTCGTCGACGACCCTTCTTCCTCCCATCCGCCGAGCGATTGAGCAGGAAATCGCGGAGGTGATGCCTGAGTACCACCAGCAACCTCCGGCTCCTGCGCCACAGAGTTACGCTCAGGTTGTCGCCAGGACGCACCAGGCAATCCCTGCGGCTGCACCGTTGAGTTACGCCGAAGCCGCCGCTAGACCTCCGTCCTTCGAAGCGGGCGTGCCGGCTACGTATGCTGCCGCCATCTCTAGGTCCCGACTGCAACCCACCTTGCAGTCAGTTCAGCAGCCGCCCCGTCAATCGCATGCTGCGACGTGGGCGGGACCTGCCCTGGCGAACCGATGGCGCACACCCGACAATCGGCCCATCTGCTTTGCATGCGGTTATGCCGGTCACGTGGCCCGTTACTGCCATCGCGTGCAGCCGCCTCGAGTCGCGTCACCCACCACCAGCCAGTCCAGCCGTGCATTCTACGACCCGCCTATGTCGCCGACGTCACGCCCAGCTCCATCCACTCGCCGCTCTCCGTCTCCACGCCGTCGCTCACTGTCACCAATGCGGCCACGTTCTGTCGCACGAGAGCAGGAAAACTAGTCGTCGCAGTCCACGAGGCAAGGGCTGCGACGCTATCGAACTGTAAAAGCCCTCAGCGAAGTCCATCGAATGTCATAGACGTGTTTGTGGACGGTGTTCGCGCATCTGCCCTTATCGACACTGGAGCCGCCGTATCCGTTATGGACGCAAAACTTAGCCGCTTACTTCGAAAAGTGACGACGCCACTTTCTGGGATGTCCCTCCGTACCGCCAGCTCCCAGAGTATTAGGCCTACAGCAGTATGCACTTCTCGCGTCGTCATTCAGGACGTTCTGTACGACGTCGAGTTCATCATAATTGCTGCATGCTCCCACGACGTCATCCTGGGATGGGATTTTCTCTCCCGCCACGACGCCATAATTCACTGCTCACCAGCCGCCCTCGAGCTCTCACCGTTCTCACATTTGACGCCGGCAGACAGTCCATCGGCATTCACCAAGACCCTCGTCAAAGACGATACCAAAGTTCCTCCAAACTCGTCGACGGCTGTGCCAGTTTACTGCGCGGGTCTCTGCGACACCATTGCACTCCTTTCGCCATCTGACCGCGTTTGCACTAGGAAAGGGTTGCTGGTACCTTTCGCGACCGTGCAAGTCACTCAGGGTAGCACCGCTATTTTTGTTACCAACCCATCCCCGCACATTGTAACGTTGGTGCGAGGGGAATGTCTCGGCAGAGTGGAGCCCCTCGAAGACGCACAAGTTCTGGACGCACCCGATGACTCGCACTGCACCAGTTCCCGTACCATCAGTTCCGTTTCCACGTCTGATTCCTCACCCGCGGATGTATTTGGTCCCTCCATTGCTGACAACCTTACGTCGGTCCAGCGTTCCCAGCTTCTGTGCCTGTTGGAAGAATTTCGTTCTTCTTTCGATGTCGGGCAAACTTCTCTCGGCCGCACGTCCGCTGTTACGCATCGCATCGACACTGGCGCCCAACCACCACTGCGGCAACGTCCATATCGCGTGTCTCCCACAGAACGTCGGGTAATTAATGAGCAAGTCGACGATATGCTTCGACGCGACGTTATTCGACCCTCGGACAGCCCGTGGGCGTCTCCTGTTGTTCTCGTTGCCAAGAAGGACGGTTCTGTGCGCTTCTGTGTGGACTACCGAAGGCTCAACAAGATCACTCGGAAGGATGTTTATCCGCTCCCGCGAATCGACGACGCGATTGACAGCCTCCAAGGAGCAGAATACTTTTCATCTCTCGATTTGCGCTCGGGGTACTGGCAAGTACCCATGGCTGATGACGCTCGACCGAAGACAGCCTTTGTCACGCCCGACGGCTTGTACGAGTTCAACGTCATGCCGTTTGGTCTGTGCAATGCGCCCGCGACCTTCGAGCGCATGATGGACACCGTTCTGCGCAACTTGAAATGGCACACGTGCTTGTGTTACCTGGACGACGTCGTCGTTTTCGCTCCGGACTTCTCTACGCATCTTCAACGTCTGCGGCATGTCTTGACGCGTTTGACCAACGCCGGCCTCCAACTGAACCTGAAGAAGTGCCGATTTGCAGCACGGCAGCTGACAATCCTAGGCTACGTCGTGTCTAAGGACGGAATCCTTCCCGATCCGGCCAAGCTTCGAGCCGTGGCCGAATTCCCCAAACCTACGTCCGTCAAAGAACTGCGCAGTTTCGTAGGACTGTGCTCCTATTTTCGACGTTTCATACGCAACTTTGCCACCATCATATCGCCGCTGACGAAGCTCCTTGGAAGTAACGGGCCCCTACATTCGTGGTCGTCCGAATGCGACGACGCGTTCGCACAGCTCCGTCGTTTGTTGACGTCTCCTCCCATACTACGCCACTACGACCCTACGGCCCCAACCGAGGTACACACGGACGCCAGCGGTGTAGGCCTCGGTGCTGTTCTTGCGCAACGCAAACCAGGATTCCCCGAATATGTCGTCGCCTACGCAAGTCGTACGCTTACTAGAGCCGAGACCAATTACACTGTCACGGACAAAGAGTGCCTGGCGATCATCTGGGCCCTTACAAAATTTCGACCTTATTTGTATGGTCGCCCATTTGATGTCGTCACCGATCACCACGCACTATGTTGGCTGTCGTCATTGAAGGATCCCTCGGGCCGTCTCGCCCGCTGGGCACTTCGCCTGCAAGACTACGATATCCGCGTGCTGTACCGCAACGGACGCCAGCATGCTGACGCCGACGCCCTCTCGCGCTCCCCCTTGCCTGACGACAATGCCTCCTGCTCAGTATCTCACACTGCTGTTTCTTCTATCGATGTTCACACCATCGCTACCGAGCAGCGCAAGGATAAATGGATCGCTTCGCTAATAGACTTGCTCACTGATCCGTCGACAACACCAACCACTCGCGCGTTGCGTCGTCAAGCCCACCATTTCGCCATTCGTGACGACCTACTGCAGCGACGCAATTACAACGCCGACGGCCGCCAGTGGCTACTTGTGATACCCCGAAGTCTGCGTGCTGAAATATGCGAGTCCTTCCACTCTGATCCGCAATGCGCGCACTCTGGGGTATCCAAAACTTACCACCGCATTCGACAACGATACTTCTGGCGAGGGATGTACCGCTACGTGCAGAAGTTCGTCCGCTCCTGCCTCGATTGCCAACGCCGAAAACCTTCAACGCACGTGTCACCAGTCGGTCTACAACCATTACCTTGCCCTAACCGTCCGTTTGGGCGCGTGGGCATCGATTTGTACGGACCACTTCCTCTGACGTCGGCTGGGAACCGTTGGGCCATCGTCGCCGTTGACCATCTAACGCGATACGCCGAAACCGCTGCCCTCCCAGCGGCTACAGCGCGTGATGTTGCCTCCTTCCTGCTACACCGATTCATGCTGCGTCACGGTCCACCCCAGGAGCTTCTCAGCGATCGAGGCCGTGTCTTCTTGTCGGAAGTCGTCGAAGCCATTCTCAAAGAGTGCCATGCTGTTCATCGCAAAAACTACTGCTTACCACCCGCAGACGAATGGCCTAACCGAACGCTTCAACCGCACGCTCGGCGACATGCTCTCAATGTACGTCGCCGCCGATCACACAAATTGGGATGCCATTCTGCCCTTCGTCACCTACGCCTATAATACCGCCCCTCAGAGCACTACTGGTTTTTCACCCTTCTTCCTGTTGTACGGAAGGCACCCGTTGCACACCATTGACACGATACTACCCTACAAGCCGGATCCATCTGATTGTGCGCCTATTTCTGACACAGCCAGGCTTGCTGAAGAGTGTCGCGAGCTTGCAAAGGCCTTTACAACGCACGAACAAGAGCGGCAGAAGAGCCTTCGCGGTGGCACCACCACTTCTGAGTCCACGTTCCTCCCCGGAGCGCTCGTATGGCTCTCGGTCCCTACCACTGCAACCGGCCTCTCTTCAAAACTACTGCCGAAATACGAAGGCCCCTACCGGGTCGTCGAGCGCACATCCCCGGTCAACTACCTGATCGAACCCATCGAACCAGCTTCAGACATTCGCCGTCGAGGGCGCGACATAGTCAACGTGGAGCGCCTCAAGGCCTACTATGACCCACTCATAGTAACGAGCTGTTAGGTCGCCGGACGGCTCCCTTTTCGTACCCGGGGTAGTTGTGGCGAAGCAATTGGTACTGTTCAACGGTTGCGCTCTCCAGCGGCTCCTAGTGGGTCGTCCTCTTCTAAACGCCTCTCGCGCTCGGAGCCCGTGCTTTTGCCTTGACTGTCGCCATAGTGCGTTGTCGCCGAGTGCCGTCCAATAAACAGCTTAACAATATATATATAGACTGACAAATGAAAAACGTTCATGGTGATAAAACACACCGTAGCTGACATGAACAACTGAAGACTAGAAATCAACAAATAATGGTTGCCTCCATGCTAAACTCCATGAGGCTCTATAAAAAATACTTAAAGAAGGTTCCTGCCCCCACCATTAAAGCGACACAGCCGACATTACAACAGAGAGGAAGAAGAAATCTTTCGTTGCTAAACCTGACTACACTTCAGAGGAATTTTAATTTAAAATGTTCACACGAGCTACAGTGTACTCGACCGCGAGCCGACCGCAGGTTCTGCCGAGCCAAAATCGAACAACGCGACCGATTGCTTAGCCTCGTCATGCAGCGACGAGACTAAGCTCGTCGCTGCACGAGCGCGTTTACATGCTGCATTTATAACGTCTAAGGGCTTGTGTGCAATGCAAAATATTCTGCACATGGAGAGGCACGCTCTCACTAAAAAAAATGTGTTTCAGAAATGGTCCAACCGACTTACACAAGCCGAAGCCCTGTGAGTGGTTTCGCGGTTGGTAGTGGCTTCACTGACCGCAAACGGACAAAACAAATTTTTCCTTCTCATGCAGACTTATGACACAAAATCCATGTTACACACTTCGCTATACAGCTGTTTCCTTAATGCGAAGTTTCTAAATAATGGTCGCGCGTTTACGACCGCGGCACCTGCTCACACTATCCTCATGGCTTCACATCAAATTAGATATTCTCAGTAAATAGAACCTTTTCGACATAATGAAGCGTCAACACACTTACTTTTATTCATGTTCGCAATCCCAGGCCATGATGACAGCAACCGCCTCGTGCGCGCAGCGCGCCAAAAAATTACGTTGCCGCCGGCGTCACAATCGAAATATGGCCAATACTCGGAAATACTGCCGCTCCAGCGTCCCAAGTAATTACGTCATCGCCACCATCTTGAATATTTTGACTATAATAGTAAGCTCAACTCACGTTCTTTACAGTGTTCTACTTTCTTGCAGCTAACTCCTGTACAGGCTCGCTAGCTTTCTTGCGCCTTCGACAGCGTCACGAGAGCGCGCCAAGTGATGTGATGATGATGATGATATAAGCTTGCATAGGCGCGCCACGACACGGATGACAGCGGCACATGAGGCACCAAACATAGCCTCGGTGATCGGTTCCGGCAGCGCACCGGAGCCCATCGTGGAGGCCGTGCACCGAAGACCGCTTGGGAGCAGTTTCGGCGCAAGAATGCGTTTTGGAGCAGAATGACGCAGCAGAAGCGGATTGGCGCAGCGTGGGGCAAATGGCGCAGCACTTCCACCCCTGCACAGAGTGAGAGAATAAAGAGAGAGAAATATATAGACAGAAAGAGATAGACAGAGGAAGCGAGAAATAGAGAGAGACAGAAAGAAAGATAGAAAGGGCGAGAAACAGAAATATAAGACAGACAAAGAAATGAATAGAAATAGAGACAAAGAAGACATTAAAAAAGTCACAGTTTCGCCGCAAGGGCAAAGCAATGAATGCGATAGCAACAAATGGGAATGTCCCGCGAAGAACGGCAAGCAGCTCGAAACTTGCAGCGCGCTGCTCAAGCACAAAGGACACACAAAAAGAACACTAGCAGGACGAGCGTGAACTGTCACAGCTCGACACTTGAAGCGCGCGCTGCTCAAACACAAAGGACGCACGAAACGAACGCACAGGTACACACAGGACGAGCGCGAACTACTCTCACAGTTGTTAACCTTGGTTGTTACTTCTTTGTGTTTAAGCAGCGCGCTCCTTTCGCAAACGCGGCCGCTGCAGCGAGCGAAGTGACCTTCGTGCGCTCTGGAACTTCAACGCAAACTTTGCGGTGAAAGCACAAGACATACAAACCATCACGAGATAAGCGCGCGCGCACAGGCAACCACTCCCTGTAGGGCAAAGTACAGGTGGTAGAGGCGCGCGCATAGCAAAGAGCAGGGCGACGACCTTTATAGAGCGCCGTTCGTACCATCTGGCTGGTGAGAAAGAGAACACACTGAAGCGCTTCCGAGCTCTGCGTACCGCCAGCGGTAAATGGTGTATATAAATAGCTCGCCGTTAGTAGCCTGAAGGACGTACGCTCCGTGGCCGAGCCGTTTTAAAGCCGCGCGTTGCGGAACGAGAGGTTGCCGGTTCGAATTCTCCGTCGCGCGCTTCGGAATATATTTTCTGACATTTTTCTTTGTGGCTTTTATATACTATATATACATACATATACGGTACGTGACGGCGACGGCAAAAACCAGCCGAGAGTGTCCATATATTTGATATCGCAGTAAAACAGAAAGTGAAACAAAAAAGGCCGACCAGCTCCGCACTTCCTTCAGGCTCGGCACAACTAGTGCGATGCTGACTTCATTTTTTTTTTTTTTGCAATGTGTTGGCGCGCCAGAGACAAACAACCAGTTGTTGCATTTGTTTTATCTCAACACTCAACAACCGTAGTCACAAGTTACAGATGAAGACAGTCGTCGCTAAGTCAGTTTTCTTCATTGCATATAACAAAGAAAAGAAGATCAAGGAGGCATGGGTCGGCGAGAAAGGTTTCCGCGATTCACACAGCTTTTTCGCAATTTCATCATCAGGGGCGGAAGAGGGCTTCAGCCTTTCGTAGCAGCTCAGGGAGCACGAATAAGGCTGTTTTGGAGCAGCTTTGGAGACCCAAAACGTGTATTTCGGAGCAATGCAAATTAGTTTGGGGGCAGATTTCTAGGGTCAAACATCATTGTTAATTGAAATTTATTATTTCTGGTAGACACAAAGAAAATTCAATGGTTTTTACTAAACATTCAATATTGATGAATCGACCAGACTTACCACAAATTTTAAAAGGGTATGGGTCTTAGCTAGTTGGTAAGGCTTCATGGGTTCGAAACAGCGCGTAAAATACGAGGACACAGGAAGAAACCAGCGCCTGAAAAGAAGTCAGCGCCTGATCCTGTCTGTTTCTTTCGGCGTCCTCGTATTTTTCGCGCTGTTTCGAACCCATGTTACCACAAATTACAATATATTCTTCTCATCATTAGCACATCACAACTGACAGAGCAATAGACTGTATGCAAAAACTGTTGCCGTCTATCGGCCGCCGTGTGCATTGCCGCCATGTTGAAGGCTAACCGCGCTCCGCATATGCACACAGGGAGCGTACGTATCAACGTGTGGTGGCTGTTAGGAACGGCAATGCCGACACACTTTCGCGTGCCGTGTTGCTCAGATTCAGGAAATTGAGATGCTGAAAAAATGTTTGTAGGAAATTAAGCTCCATGTTATTAATGAGAACTAACAGACAGTAATGCAAAGGAAAGTACCGTGAAACCTCGGTGATACGATCACAGCTGATACGAATTTCGGGGTGACACAAACTTTTCGTTAGTCCCGGCCAAGGCCCATTAGCCTGTAATGTAATAGAGTACGGTTGTTGCGAACCGATTTTCACCCAGCGACGTTTGATACGAACGTACGCTACCGCCCAGGTACGAAGAGATGCTGTCCGCGCTGTCGCGGAAGACGCGCCAAGCACATGCGAGCGCGGGAACGCAAGCGTGGGCATGCGCGCAGCACCGCCAAATCGTCAGAATCACGGTGTAAGAAAAACACTTTTCTTACGGTCAGAATAAACCTTCAGAGACGCTTCACGGCCTCCCAAGTTGTGCGCGTGAATCTTTGATGCTCTTCTGTGCCACCGTGTGCCTTCGCGTTTAGATTACAAAGAACATTAGCGCCGTGCTTTTTTTTCTTACGCGTCGACGCGGGCTGCTGTCGTTGTACTCTGTTTACATGTGCCTGCCTCGTGCATCAGACATCCTATGAAAGGTGGACGAGGACCGAAAGAAGGCGAGGACGGTCTTGGTGAAGGAGTCAGGCCTCACAACGTCAACATGTGCGACCGTTGAGGTCGCACTTGTGCTGGCACGGCCTTTAATCTCCCAAAACACATCGCCAAGATCTCCGCGATAACAAAATCGTAACACAGGGCCGTGATTCTGTAATTTTGTAGCCTTGATCCATCGCGTCAAAGCACTTCTTTTGTTACTTTCGCTGCAGTACTCCGATGTCATGCAAAAAAGCATACTAACGTTTGGAAAAGGCTACTGCTGTCGCGGGTCACGACGCACCTGGTTCATTAATTAAATACGTGCGTACGGGCCGTATATTTACGAGTGCTGGTATGATTGCCGACATCTAAAAACTTAACTGACAATCATTCAGGGTTCTTCCTGACGTTGCTACGGCCCTGAAAAACAATAAATGAAAATGTACGCCAGCTTTCTTTTGTCGCATGCTAATTTTCCAAGCTTTCTGGTGATACGAATTTCGGATGACACGAATATTTTTGATGGTCCCGAGATTCGTATCACCGAGGTTTCACTGTATAGGGGATGTTATATGTAATATTTGGGATATAAATGTGAAGTAAAGTGGACGAAATGGTAATTTGCCGCCGGCAGGGATCGAACCTGCGACCTTCGAATAACGCGTCCGATGCTCTGCCACTGAGCTACTGCGGCGGTCATCCCCCCGTCCCCTTTATAGGTCATATATAGGGTATAGGTTATATATAGGGGTATAGGGAGACTGTGACCGCGGCGCAGTGGATAGCGTGCCCGGCATCTGTTGTTGCGGACCGAGCGGTCGTGGGTTCGATGCCCGCTGACGGAACTTTTTTTTCTTTGCCATCTGATCGTGTAAATTTTTTCGACGTCGTTTTCGTGATGGAAATACGTCACTGAAGTCTTGGTGGACCCCGGCATAAAACACTTTCGTGTTAAAGACACCTGGCCGTGGCCTTGCGCAGAGCTCAAACGCGCAGTGTGCTCAGCCCCAGGAGACTGGCAGCCATCCTGAATGATGACAGCGTCTCGTCGTGTACGTATTGCGGCCTAGCTCAGGCGGGACAGGACCACATTCTATGGGGATGCGACCGCCACTCGCCTCCTAAAGAGCTCCTGCAACTGCCCTCCTCACCCGAAGAGTGGGAAAAAACGTTGCGCCACTCGCCCCCTAAAGAGCTCCTGCAACTGCCCTCCTCACCCGAAGAGTGGGAAAAAACGTTGCGATGTCCAGAGCAGGCCACTAAGTCCAGGCTGGCGGAATGGACGGCGACAGCCGCGGCCCCTTGGGCCCCGACCTAGCATCCCCCCGTGTCCTGGCTCCCTTTCCCTCCTTCCCTACAACTCAATAAAGTTGTTTCCTCGATCTCCAGTCTGACGTCTATATGGGCGGCGAGGAGTTATGGAGTCGCCCTCTATCGGACGCGCCTCGATTGCGTGCTAGGTAGGATACCGCCGGCGTGCTCCCCATTGGTTTTGCTGTAGGCGCTCTACAAAAACACCTCGCGGAAGCCGTCCAGGGCATTTCTGTAAGTACTTTCGAAAGGAACTGTGTTCTTTACTGTCAAAATAATCATTTTCGACGAATTGAAAGCACAAGATTGTCTACAGTCGCTGTCTCTTTAGAGAAAACTGAGCACCCGCTTCACGCGGTCACCGCGTTGGAGACCCCTGAACCGGCCTCTTGCGTGAAAGGTAGTCACTCGCTGAGTGCAAAATATGTGAAATATCTCATTAGAATAGACTGCATGTATAACGAAACGGAGCATAACAGAAAGAAGCCTCAAGCCAGCGATCGCACGGGTTCGCGACGACTGACAGTGTCTCTGCATGTATGTTCGTACTGATGGTTTCGCTTTTGCTACGAGCGCGTTTTGGCACCGCGCTGTGAACTTTATGCCGCAAAATATGAGAACTTGGGAGTACACAAACAACTACTGTTGCGCGGACGCTATCAGAGCAGTTCAAGAACAATTTCGTTACAACTACGGCTTCGGTGCGCATGGCAACTTTGTGATGTGCCGTCCCGACGACTGAGTGGTTTTTTTTCTTTTTTTAACACGAAAGTGTTTTATGCCGGGGTCCACCAAGTACACCCGTCACGGATATGACGTTGATAAAATGGACGCCAACGGGTGAGAAAGAAAAAAACCAAGAAAATATGCCCCGCTGGGAATCGAACCCACGACGTTGCGGCCGCGACGGCAAGCGCCCGACGCCCTACCGACTAAGCCAACTCGGAAGATGTTAGGCACGGCGCGAACGCGCCTTATATCTTTCACATATTCTCTTTCGCGGCGGGCGGAGCCGGAGCGGGGCGGTGCCGCCGTCTCTGAGAGGTGAAAAGAAGTAATGCTTCACGATCGACACTTACTAGCGCTTACTCCGAGATTGCACGCGATATCGGACGTCATGGTTGCACGCGATATCGGAGGTCAGGCACCCTTGACGCAGTTACGTTCTTTGCCTTTGGCTTCGTGTTAGCGTGCGTCGGCTCATCGGAGTAGTGCAGCTTCCACGTGCACCAACGGGATTTCTCCGCCGCCAACTGCTTCAATAGGCCTGCCTGGCTGCCCAGGCGGCGCTGCGAAAGCGGTGCTAAAATGCGCCCCCTACGAGAAGTTCGTTGGTTTCGAGTAGTCAGACTGGCGGCCGCATGCAGCAGTAAGCTCAGATGCACAATGGAGCCGCCGCTGTCAGTTGTGCTGCGCTTTGGATTTCGGCCAACTTCTGCCGTGGCTGAGTTCTTCAGGCCAAGCAATCTGCGTAAAGGCAAGAAGCTCGTCAACGCCAAGTATGTTTACGACGTGCAGGAGATTGAAGGGACCGTTTCGGCGCGCTGCAACTCGCAAGTGCAGCGTATCTCATACGACGTCGAACTTGAGGTAAGTTCTACGAGGCATGCTCGCGCGATTAGCGACAGTGCATAAACTAAGAGTTTGCTGTTAAGAAAGCCGAAATGGTTTGCATTACACGACGAAACGGAATCAAGAAGGGTCCAGTGACGCAGGCTAGCCGTCGGCGGCCCGAATGAGCGCATTCGCGCCGTGTGCCGTTTTCTGCCGCATTCAGTCGCAAACACACATTTGCACCATGCCCGGTCGTAATTTTCAACATTTGCTTCCAGGGAATTCGTCAAATTCTGTCAGCGTGCGGAGGCGGTCGAGGAGCGACGGCGCGCAATGTTTGTTGTGTGGCGAAGCGGGCTTATTGTCCGGAAATTAAAAGTGGCGCTCTTTTCTGCGCCCCACAGTGAGCACGGCTCACAGTACAGGAATAAAACGAGGAGCTAGCAGGTTAGGAGGCGCACTACAAATAACGAGCTTCCTTCCACATTTTCGCCGCACCTAGACAAGCCCACACTGCTTCCTCCTGTGGTCATGTGCATCAATCCATGGTTTGAGCTTTATTTTATTGCTGTACAAAGGTGATCTTCTTAGCGGAAATGCCCCCTCCGCCTCATTTACTTACCGTGGCGTGTTAACCCTGCCAAAATTAAAAATAACGCTAGTCGTTTTTTTTTTACGTTTGAAAACGTTTGCCATGGTTCGACCACCCACACGGTAAATATTTCTGACCGAAACAAACAGCAAGAAAGGGCAATTGAAGTAAGCAATGAAAACAAAAGGAAGCAAGAAGTGATGTAATTAAAAAACAAAGTGAAGTTATACAATGAAAATTTAAGTGTAGGTAGTACAATGCAGCAGCCAATATTTCATAAAAAATAATCGAAACTTCGCTTTCATTGATGCTCAATACAATGATGAATTGTTTACAAAAGCCGTCAGGACTGCACACAGGGAATATATCGAAAAGCAATCAGCACGTTACGTAGGAGACCGCGTTTTTCTCGCGTACTCACTTCACGCGTCGCACGGCACGTATCCAGCGGTTCCGTCGCTCCACTTCGTACGGCTTTCCAGGGAACCGGTAGAACAGCACATTAGAATCCTTACCCTCATGTTCGTAGCAATTAACCACGCAACAATAACGGCGGCGACCGCGCTTCGGGACCGCGCGCTGCTCAGAGCCGTCGCCTGGTCCGCCTGCTTTCGGCACGGTTTCTTGAAGCAGGGATAGCTCGTCAAACATGTCAGGCTTTGCAGGCATAGCGGACAAGTTTCTGCGTACGTTTTAAGCACTTTTTGAGTCTGAGAACTACGCGCAAAATTAAATAAAACGCTCAAAGCAAGTGTGAACTGTGTAACTCACTGGTCGGCGTCCATTTTTGACTACCCAACCAACTTCGGCGCACGCCACCAGGCTCCGCCACAGTACTCAAAACTCCAGCGCGTCAGCCCTATTGGCCGCGAGATCGAGCGTAGACGCCGCCTGGCGGCTATTGGCTGAAGCGCGCCTAGTGTGGATTGCTCCATGCGTCGTCCGCTAGCCGCGTTGTGTTTGCATGTGCGCGTACGTCATGCAGGGCCTCAAAAGGCGGTTTGTTCCGTTGCGTTGGTGCAACTTTAAACGCTCGTACGTATGCCTAACAACATGTAAAGAAGCGTTTGGCCTTGATCGGATGTATATGTACTGTAATAAGATCAGTGAGTGCACTTGTCGAGAGTGCTGTGTGTGGTCGTCGTACCGTCCGTTCACGAGAGTCATATCAGTGTAGGTGCCGCTCTGTGGTTCAAGCGCATGTGCACTTGGCGTTGTCCTAAAGATGAGAAGTATTAAATCTCATGTGAATATAGCCTTTTAGCGGCTCGGTGGTTAAAAAAAAGACGGCAGATCCCACGCATTGTGGGAATCGATGTAATGCGAAGCAGCCAGCAAAGAGCTGCATACATCGTCTTGTATGTCATTGATGAAAATGCGTGTCATGGTTTCCATGTTAACTCCTATTATTTATGTTCGTCACACAGTAACGTCGCGCAATACCAACTTCGGGGATCAAGCTAGCAAAACGGCCGCACCATGAGCGTGGCACGTAAGTCATGCTGTACATGACATGCGTGTCATAATTTTCATGTTAACTCGTGTTATTTATGTTCGTTCTACAGTCACGTCGCAAGATACCAATTTTGGTGTATATAAAGCTAGCGAAACGGCCGCCAGCGCGCTATGAGCCTGGCACGTAAGTCATGCTGTACATGACATGCGTGTCATGATTTTCATGTTAAATCGTGTTATTTATGTTCTTTACACAGTCACGTCGCAAGATACCAATTTTGGTGCATATAAAGCTAGCGAAACGGCCGCCAGCGCGCCATGAGCGTGGCACGTAAGTCATGCTGTACATGACATGCGTGTGATGATTTTCATGTTAACTCGTGTGTCATTTATGTTCGCTACACAGTCACGTCGCAATATACCAATTTTGGTGGTGTATATAAAGCTAGCGAAACGGCCGCCAGCGCGCCATGAGCGTGGCACGTAAGTCATGCTGTACATGACATGCGTGTCATGATTTTCATGTTACCTCGTGTCATTTATGTTCGTCACACAGTCACGTCGCAAGATACCGATTTTGGTGTATATCAAGCTAGCGAAACGGCCGCCAGCGCACCATGAGCGTGGAATGTAAATCATGCTGTACATGACATGCGTGTCATGATTTTCATGTTATGACTTGTCATTTATGTTCGTCATACAGTCATGTTACGCCATACCAATTTTGGTGTACATTCGATTAACCAAGCGACCAGGAGGGCACAAAGTCGTAGGCGGCTAGATAGATAGATAGATAGATAGATAGATAGATAGATAGATAGATAGATAGATAGATAGATAGATAGATAGATAGATAGATAGATAGATAGATAGATAGATAGATAGATAGATAGATAGATAGATAGATAGATAGATAGATAGATAGATAGATAGATAGATAGACTCAAAGTCGCAGAAGTTCGCTAAGAAATGCTTCGCATTTAAAAAAAGGCTCTCATGCACTTGCGCGTTGTGGTTAGGTGTATAACTTCGGGACTGTCGTGTATAGGCTACGCGACGAGCTTTAGTTGTGTACGGTCTTGGTCCCACTGCAGAGGAATATTTCTGTCAAGTGACGTCTGACACTTCGGTACTTAAATTGTCCCCTAAACAGAACAGAAAATGGAATGACACGGAAATCGCAAAACTGAGTTGCCTTGCGCAATTATAACTTGTGGCGAAATGTATACAAAGACACCCGTGTACTTGCGAGGTAACTAATGCCTGTCAAATTTGCGCTTTGGCAAGTTCAGTGTCGGAAGTGCGTCAGGCCTCAATCTCTTCCGCGAAAACCCTTAAAAAAAGAGAGCGAGGGAGAAAAATATATTCATCAAGATCAGCAGTGGCGATAAACTCGCTCGCGCATTTTCATCGCTTACGTGGCGAGTGACGGCTCATAAAACGATACCCTTTACTATGCACCAGATCATGCATACACACTTGCCGCGTTTCGGTGCACGTACTTGCCCTGCGGAATACTGAGAACTGTTCTCGCGGCCGTGTAAACACAATGGAACATGCGCGAACTACAAAATGGCTCGGGGACTCTCGTTTAAACAGACTCATAGCCGAGCGCGAACAAACTTTGCATTCACAGCGCAGACGGTACATGAATGACAAAGAATAAATTCCATGAATTAATTTTCTTCTTTCTCGATTAAGTGTACTTTGTAAAGTACGCTGGGCCCTAATGGGTTAATTTTCCTGCGGAAGTGTAGGAAAATCAAAGCACAGGGAAGCTTCCCCGAGCGTTCGCTTACTGCGACCGTCTTCACGCTCGTAGTGCACAGCAGCAACAAGCATATAAATGCACACATTAGCGAAGTTATCGCTGACTACTCACCATGCTTTCTCGTCTGCGAATGCGAATGCACCGTCGTCGAAGTGCTTGCTGCACACCATCGCGTACTTGGAAGGCGTCTTGCCGTTACGAAGCCTAACGAGCCACAGTCGGCGACGTTCCGCGTCGGTGGGATAAAAATGGAAGCTTATTCCTGGCTCTGTGCAGTATGTGCGGCATTGTGGCACCGAACAAAACCTCACCATCGATAACAAAGAGTTTTCTGCGGGTACGGAACACAAAATCACGATGTGAAAACAGAAGCCCCGTGCACTTCTACACACACCACACGAAACCAGTATCCACACTAGCGGGGTGACGGTGCTGCCACCTATAGGTCGATCTCGCCGCGAATTGCGAGAGCACCGACTAACAAAATTGCTGCAATATGCGTTGCAGAAAGGACGCGATTTCGACGGGCGAATGTCGTGCCTTGGTGGAACGAGAGCAGCGCCTGCGAGACAGAGGCCAGCGGGACGCACGCGTTTGCGGCTCAGGCTACGAACCTCTACCTCCAGTGTTGCTGAAGCGCAGTGTGTGTTATGTATGCATGAGCACAGGCGTCGGCTACCCATTACTAGAAAGCGCACACCGTGCCGTTTCTCTCCTTAATTGACGACGCTTTGAAGAAGTGCATACCGGGTACCAGTGTTGATTATGAGCTTGTTGATATCATCCTTACGCGGGATTCACGATTCGCCGTGTCCAAATATATGTTCACACCATCAGCTACCACAGTGGTTTAATCATGATCATGGGCGTTAGTCGTCGCGATAGAGACATGCTGTCAACATGGGTGCATCCACGTCAAACGGTGTACAGCTGCCAAACCCGAATAGACATTGTACAAGCTCTCATGTACCATTACACAATAAGCACTACTTCCGTGAAGACACGTTCCACTTTCGTGTTATACCGATTCCTATGACGGAGGGATCAGCCATGTTTTTTTTTTTTTCGGTCTAAATTCGTGTACGTTTCAATGTCATTTGACAAGTTGTCTCGCACTGCGTATTGATCGGTCTTCTCAGCGGGCAAATGCCGCTGCTTCTGTTTCTTTAATCAGTGCATCCGTTTCGTTTGGTGCTCACACATGTGGAGATAGGTTTGCGAGACGCTTACCCTACGAGGCGACCGGCAAGGGACGCGACGTTCTCCACTCCCGCAGCGAACAAAGACGCTACGGCCGGGTTCGTCGATTCTCCGGCACGGCGCAGAAAAGGCACTCGAGGCAGGAGGTCAACAAACAACACGGGTTTATTAACCCAAGATGCAGCACAGTACGACAGTCACGGGCTTGCAGGCCGTAAAGGGAACTCCGCAAGACCGATCGAGTACGCTTGCCAGCGGCGCTACGACTATCACACGAAGGGCAGCAGTCGAGCACACGAACGAGAAGCCGCCTGCTAGAGCAGCGCATCAACCTCTCATGCTAGCCTGAGAGCATCTGACGCGGGAAAGCCCGCACCAGACAGAAGCGAGCTCAAGGGGGAAGGGGGTTGTCACTGGCGGCCAATGAGGACAGGCGTCGTGCAGTGACGTAAGCACGCTTGGTAGCGTGAGCATGTGAGCATGTCGAGGCATGCCCGGACGCGTGCCCGCGCGCCGGGAGGCCGACGCATGGCTCGCACCAGACAAAGAGGCCTGGCGCTGCCGCCGTGGTCACCGTACCGCCGATTAGCGGCGGTTCCCGGCGCTGGAGCCGCGCGGGGCCAACACGCGCGCTAGCTGGGGAACGAGGCGCCAAAAGGAAGGGCGCGCTCGATTCCCACACACAAAACGTGAGCAAATGCGACGCCTTTTTTAAATGCTCCTTAATTATCAATCCCTTTGCATTCCAGTGAACTCGCCGCTCTCTGTCAACAAATTCATAGACCAAAGCTTCAGCACTTCGAGATTGCTGGTGGAAGGAGAAACAGTCTACGAGACCAAGCATGTAGTAGCATGCAACGCCAAGGAAAAGAAAGAAAATACAGTAACGTTTGCCGGACTTGTTCTGCAAACGTCGGCTGTGAACTAGGACCCACATGAACTTGAAATAGCGGTGAATAAAATAGAAGTTATTGCAGCAACCAGCAGCCGCCAAACATGATAGTAATTATTTGGCGAGTACCCCAGCAATTTTGGCAGCAGTGTCGTGTCTAACGCCAACAGGGTGGCATCTTTCCCACGTAAATAAATGAGGCTCCAAGAAAATACATGGGTTTGGAGAGGCCCAACGTGAGTTTGAGAGTGGCACAAATAAATTTGGGCTTTTTAGCAGATTGTGTTTGCGTCAGGGGAACGCAAACCCGACTGAAAAAATGTTATTGCCAACATAAGTGCAGCACACAGCCGCAGCATTTGACTCTCACTAGTCCAACAGCAAACGCCGCGTAGCTTATGAAGGCGAAAGCCTTAGATGCCTCTTGAACGGGAAGATTGACCGTCGGCGGCGTCAAGACGAGTGACGCAAAAAATGATCGTCACGTGATGACGTCATCATGACGCCACAGATCGCCAAAATATGTAGCGTCATTATGACTTCACATAACGTGACGTCACATGATGACGTATTCACACGTCATGGTCGCTTTGCATTGCCTCCGTGGTCAGTCACGGAGGCCGTGCAAAACCGCGCTAGGTGCAGAAGAAAGCTTTTGGATGGGGGCGCGGGAGAATCAGTACAACTACTGACAAGAAGAAGAAGATGGCTTTCGCCTTCTAGTCATCTTTAGCGAATGCATAAGGGACCCTTGCGTTTTTTAATTCAACGTATCTAAACAATGACTTGCGCATCTGCAGCCGATTTTGTGGACGCTGAGCACGGGGTCGACGATCAAGAGGTCGCACGGGAGGGTTCTGAGATGGTATCGCACGTGGTAAAAGGTAGCGCCTTTTCCATCCTGTGGCAGATAAGCATCATTTGCCGGCGGAAAGCGCGCGCGAGCCATCGTCTCAGTGCGCGCTGTCTGCTGCTCACCGAACATCGCAGGCCCGACGCAGTAACGAAAGTCTTCGTCAAGGAAGTGCTTGTTGCACAGAAGACTCGTAGCCGATGGCTACTTGCCGGTTCTTAGCTTTACAACCCATGCTTCACGCGGTTTCTTGTCCCGCGGTTACCGGTGCAGGCTGACACTGGGTTCCGTTGCGTAAGCCCGGCACTGCGGCACCGAGCGGTAGAGCCTCATGTTCGTAGCCTTCGGAGGCAGCCGCTCTATTACAAGGGTTTCAACTGAGTGGAAAATGAGAGAAAACTTCCGAATTTTAAGAGACCGCAGCGCATGTGGCACTTGAAACTCGTTTTCAAAGCACGCGGCAGTGTTCCACAAGCAGCCGGCGCGGCCGCTGAGACCACGTGATCCTGTCAAGCACGTCACGCCGACGGTGGCGCCGGCGTTTCCAGTGGTGGGCCTCGAGGCCAATAGCCATTCCTAAAACAAGCAACCCTGGGAGCCGACGAACGTTTTCCCGGGGAGAGAGAACGGAGATCCGCGGTATAAGGAACCAGCGCTGGAGTTTCCGTGCCACCCTGGCGGTCAAAGCGCGCACTTCTCAGCCGCTCCCGCGGACGACACGCACAAGGATGGCTAGCGAAGGCGGTGCGGGCACTGAACGCCGAACAAAAAAAAAAGGAGGCCGACGGTTACTGCAGCGTATATAAGTGTCATAACTACGTAGGAATGAGAGGTGATATATCTTTCTACGTCTTTCCTGCGAAACCATACGAGCAAGAACGGAGGCAGCGTTGGATACAAGCTGTCAGGCGAGCGGGATAAGTTCGGTCCTCTCAGGCGGCGTCGAGCTGGGGTCTAAAGCGAATTTCGCGTGTTTCATGTTTTTATACAACAGTGAAGACGGCCAGCTATGGGAGCACTTGAGGCACGTCAGTTGACGACGTTGCATCGGCTAAGTTATTGAGCTCGAGTGCTACCGCTGCGACGTGCTTGCAGGCGCCGTCGCTGAGACGAGAGGCGAACACATAAAAACTGCATTAAGTAAACGTACACAAGTTTTCGTTCGAAATGAAAACATGTAGTGCCAGCGTTGCGATCACGCACGGAAGTCAACTCGCTGTACGATTAAACCAACTGTGCGATTTACTGCGTACAGCTTCGCGCTTATTTTACACAACTACACGCGCCGTAAAGAAACAGGACAGGAACACGCGGTAATAACCGATCTAGCATCAAATGCTCGCTTACCTGAAGTGTGACATCGTAGATGGCTTGGTGTACTTGCGAGTGGCATTTCGCTGCAACTAGAGAATCGCTGTCACGGCACGACACCGCCTCTTCCACATCGTACACATATTTCGCCTTGCACAGCTTCGCCCCGTTTTCAAGTGCCTTTCTGCGGAAGTGGTCCTCAGGCCATGTTATTTTACTAAAACCATAGCGGTGCACAACTGGCGCCATAGCTGTCGACAACTTAAGCACAGGACCGCGAACCCGGGAACCACTCTAGTGGGCTTACGCAGGCGCGCTCGCCGCGGCACCCTGCGAAAAATATATAAAGCTTTGCAAATTTTCTTCAGTATTCTTTCGCTTGATGGCGCTAGCTGAATGAGCATTCGCAGAACCTTGTTAATGTTTTATTTTCTCTCTCTCAGAAGCTTGAACCGAAGCGAAACGATGCGCACAGCCGAAACATATGCGAGCTGCAACAAATGTCATCGGATCGAGCGGCGGACTTATGCCGCTACTTCCCGCCAGGCGCATTTTTTCGGCGCGCCACCTATCCAGCGCTGGTCTCCCATTCGGCTTCCTGCAATGTGACCGTCCTTTGTATTCTGCCTAGTCTTCTCAAATTGCAACGTTTTTCTACCCTTTCCGTCCTGTTCCTCCGCTCACACATGGCGCAGTCGACACCCGCAACCTGTTCCAGCCACTTCGCTCGCCAAGTCACCGTGCCCTCGACTGAGCGCTGTTGAACGCCAAATCAATCCTAAGCCTACCAAGCGCGCCGTGTCAACAACGATGTCGTTCATCAACTGGTGTGTTGCCACCGCAGAAGACCTCACCACCTTTAATGTATAGTTGATTAAAACTGAGCTGCAATGCCGGAGCCTCTCCACAACCGGCAACAAGGAGGAACTATTCGACCGACTACTGGTTGATACCGCGAAAGACCCACCGCCAAACCACGAACCCGCGCCATGCATGCCTGCAATTTCAGCGTCGTTCCCGACCGTGCCAGTGCCTACTATGTCATTCCCAGCTATGCCAACCTTCACGTCAGACCCAGCAGAGAACATGCAGCGCATGGCAGCTTTTCTTCACCAGAACATGGCCGTGATGATGACGAGGATAGCAAGTCACGCGAACCCAGTGCACGTGACAACGCTACCAGATCTCTCAGCTTCGTTGCCTACCTTCAGCGGAAGTGGTACCCCTACTTTCAAGCACTGGATTCTAGAAGAGCTCGAGCGCATTCAACGACTTGCACGATGGGAAGACCCAACTCTCCTCGCCATCGCGCAAGGAAAGCTACGCGGAGTCGCAGCCGACTGTCATGCCTCAACAGGGCGACAGCTTACCACCTGGGCCATCTGGAAGGCCGGTCTCCATGAACAATTCGGCGAGCAACTTTCGATCATACAGTGGCAACAGAAGGTCACAGCCCTCACATAAAAAGCCGGGGAGAGCCTGCAGCAGTGCACCTTTGCAATTCCCATTACTGACAAGGAACGTATCGAACGTTCAAGGCATTCGTGACGACCAGGTAGCCACATCCATTGCTGTTCACCGACCCCGTTCCATGGATGACTTTCTTAGCATTGTATCCGAAGTAGATAGAGCATTAGACCACGCCCGCCTTATCCGATCTCCACAGTCAACAGAGCAATTCGCAGGACAGCCGGTACGCCCCCAGTTCCAGAGTGCTACACCCAGAACTGACAGTATTGTGAACTCCCCACAGTATGCTCGACCATCTACATTCCAGCAGACTAAACCCATGATGCAGCCTCCTCGTATTGCCAGCCTACCACCTGCTGACCAAGTGGCAAGGCATGAAGTCATTGCAGCTAAATATGGTGCTCCGGCATAATTATAGGAGAGGCCAAGACTTGCGAGACGCTGTGTGTTACAGCTGTCAAAAGAAGGGTCGCCTTGCAAGCAAATGTACTACACCAAAGCAGCCTTCTGGTGGCAACAAGCAGACAGTCCCCAAAGCACCAACAGCCTGTGTTGGCCGTGTCAACGACACCCTGTATGGATCCAAGTTCAGATGTGCCGTCGTTACCGCTCAAGTCCAAGGACTGGGAGAGATCAGTGCTTTCCCTGACAGCGGCTCGAATGTCACTATTCCTGCAGCAAGCCCAGCATCAAACCCCAAGATCGAACCGTGGATCAAGCCACCTTTGCTTGTCGTCGGCGGGAGCTCCATCATACCTGAAGGATTTGTCTTTTTGAGAATCACCATCGGACCTCTATCTGCAGTTGTCGAAGCAGCCATCCTTGAACGGAACGCCCTTCCCCTCAATCTGGGAGAGGATTGCATTTACGCAGCTCAAGCTGAACTGTACTTCAAACCTCCGAAGTTGCCTGTGATCTACCAGCCATTACTAACGTTGTCGTGCAATGCAAAGAGGAACTGTTGCCAAGGATGTCAAATGCGGTAATTTTGATAACATCTGCATTGTCGCGTTTTGACCACTCGCAACCCACGGCAGAGCCGCTTGATCCGGACGAGAATGAACCCTTGTAGAGCGAGCTCACTAAGGCGGCCCTAGTTCAAATGCCCCACAGGCCCACTCCAGACGAGCTCCTCCAGCCTGTTGCCTTCAGGCCCACTTGGTACCGTCCTTGATGATGCCCTAACTGGCATATGCCTTGGGGCTCAGCTCAATCCCGAAGTACAAACAGCCGTGAAGTGCACTGTACAACGTCATGCTGGTCTTTTCAGCACCAGCCCAGAGGACATCGGTCTCTATGAAGGCATCGAACACGAGATCAAGCTGGTGCCCGATCCCAAGCTTTACGGTCGACAGCCGTACCGCTACACAGCCAGTGATAGACAATTTCTCTAGCGTCAGAGAGCCACTCTGCTTGAGAGTGACATCATCCGGCAATCCTACGGCCCTTGGGGCTTCCCAGCAGTGGTCGTGACACAAAACGACAAAAAGAGACTGAGTGAATTATATACCCCTGAACAAGATGACAGTGAATGTCTTACAGCCACTTCCCCGGGCTGACATTTTTGATGACCTTGCCGGAAGCTCCCTGTTTGCAGTCTTGGATTTGTGCAGTGTATACTGGCAAATCAGAGTGAAGGAGGAAGACCAAGAGAAAACCACATTCATCACGCACCAGGGTACTTTCAAATGGACGCGAATGCCTTTCGGGTTGAAGAATGCACCATCCACCTTTCAAAAGGCGATGCATAAAATATTTTCTCAGCTAAAGCCTCGACAGTCCAAATCAGGTGTACGCACGTACCTGGACGACATCATGATCTTCGCCGACACCTTGTTGAAGTTCCTAGATCTTCTTGAGGATACTTTGACTGTACTGCAGGAAGCCGGCTTCAAGGTTTCCTTGAAGAAATGCAAGTTCGCTGTTTCTTCGGTGAAGTTTCTCGGATTTCTGATCTCGGAACAAGGCAAACAACCGGAGCCCTCAAAGATGGAAGCACTCAATCCCGGTGCCGAAAACGTCAAAACAGGTGCTCTTAGCTCCAAACAGCAGATTTTTACAGACGCTTCATACATGGCTTTTCGAAGATTGCTGCGCCTCTCCAAGCCGCCATTCGGACTGTCGAATTCGAGTGGACACCTGAGTGCCAGCGGGCCTTCGACACTCTTCGCTCTGCACTAACGTCAGCGCCAATACTGGACCATTTTGACGCTGATGCACCGACGACAGTTGCCACAGACGCATCCGCTACAGCTCTTGGGGCAGTGCTCACCCAAAAGAAACACGGCAAAGAGACTGTGATTGAGTACGCCAGCCGATTGCTGACAGAACCTGAGCGTAAAGTACACAGCAACGTTTGGGAAGCTTTGGCTGTGAATTGGGCCATTACAGTGAGGTTTCGACATTACCTACTTGGACGACGGTTCCACCTTCTGACAGATAACTGGTCAGTCGCCTGTTTGACCACAAACTTCAAACCGTCTCGACGCTTCGCAGGAATGCTGCTCGATCTAGCAGAGTTTGACTTCTCTGTTGAACACCAACCAGGACGTCAGAACCATGTGGCTGACATGCTTTCGCGTTATCCATGCGCCACAGTGTCTCAAGTCCACAGCCTCATCACAATGCAAGCTGAAGATGAAATGTGCAAGGCCATCCGTGCAAAGCTTCTGTCAGGACAGGAGAACCAGAACTTTGTTGTGGTCAATGAAATCCTCTGCAGGGTTGTGAGTCCAGACCTGCACATAATTGTTGTCCCAGCCAAGATGCAACAGCAAGTCCTTGAACTTGCTCATGGTGCCAATGGACACATGGATGTGTCACGCACCCTCACAAAGATCAAAGAGCGTTATTGGTGGCCGGAGATGGCTGCTACGACGAAAGAGTATGTCGAAGCCTGTCAAGTTTGCCAGGTGTACAACCGGCCTACCACACGTTCAGTTGGCACAATGTGTTACATGCCTACGACTGAGATTCCATTCAGTGCCATAGCCCTTGACTACATTACAATGCCAGGAACAGAAGAGAAGTACATCCTCAACGTCATTGACTTCACAACCAGATACATCGTCCCAGCAGCGGTGCCCACAGCCTCAACCAAAGATCTGCTAAAGCACTTGCATTCGCTGTTCCCCTTACAAAAATGGCTAGTAATATTGAGTAGACCACCTAGTAACCATCTATTGACATTGGTGACCGTCTAGTAACATTTGCGATCTAGTAACATTTGTCAATAGACCGTCTAAAGACCTCTTTCTTACTTTTGTATAAAGACTATTTTATGTAGACCGTCTAAAGACCTGCTTCTTACTTTTGTATAAAGACTATTTTATGTAGACCGTCTAAAGACCTCCTTCTTACTTTTGTATAAAGACTATTTTATGTAGACCGTCTGAAGGCCTGCTTCTTACTTTTGTATAAAGACTATTTTATGTAGACCGTCTAAAGACCTCGTTCTTACTTTTGTATAAAGACTATTTTATGTAGACCGTCTGAAGGCCTCCTTCTTACTGACCTCAAAATTCGCTAATTAAAAAAAGTCATTGAATGTTAGGCGGATTTTTAGTAAAAGATAGGTGTGCCTCAGTGGTATCTATAAGCCCACCGCAAATTTACACGTACGCCATGAATGTTTGTTGCTTAATTACACGGAAAACAAGTCTCCCATCTGAGCTACATTGGAGGTCAAAATGTGGTGCCTATATATACTCGGTGACCAAAGTTTGGTTGTGAAGAGCGGGTGGCGAGCGGCTGTCAGTGTGAGTGTTGTATTACTTTGCGAATGTTGTGTGCATGTTTGTGTACGTGTAATCAAGTTTGCGTGTTTCGATGCTAATTTAATTAAAGATTCTCTGGCGCATGGTGCGACAGCGAAAAGCTCCCCTATGGATGTAAACAAATACTCTCCTCAGTCCATCCAAAACCTCCGTCCCTAAAGGGGGTAAATTGTTTACTCCCCTGGACGGAGTATATAAAACCCCCATAGGGGCGTGCGCTAGAGGACGAGTCCATTTACTCCCATCTCGGCTTTTTTTTTGCTCACAGTGATAGGGTGTCTGTTGAACATTGTTGATAGGGCGTTACTACGAGGTCACCAGACAACCTATGAACATGAGTCTGTTCAAAGTTGGTGGCCAATTGCAGCCAGAGCGTTGACTGATTGTTGGTACAGACGTCTAAAGACACTCTGTTGATCGTTGGTAGGTTCTAGTAACAATTGTCTTTAGACCGTCAACTTAATGTTACCAAATATTTTTGTAAGGGTCTGCTGATTTGGAACCCCAGACGACTGCCTCTCCGATCACGCCAAGTCATTTGAGTCTCACCCCTTCAAGAATTTCATGCGCATGCATGGTGTGAACATGCATTTTTCAGTAGCACACCATGCCGTTAGCAACGGACTTGTTGAGCGGGCCAATGGAACACTTGTGACGGTACTTCGGAAATTGTGCAATGGTGATCAGTCACTTTGGGTCACTAAGCTGGAAAAAGTCGCTTTCGCTGCCAATGCAACCCGCCATTGAAGCACTGGCTTTTCGCCCTTCGAACTTTTGTTTGGGTTCATCCCAAAGCTGCCACATCAAAAAGTTCGCCCGCATCAAGCATCAAGCCTCTGACCTCAGCGAAAGGCTCCTGACAATGCCGGACCGGCGAAGCGAAGCCGTCAGTAACTCGGAACAAGCGCAAGAAACTCGGAAAACAATATATGACAGGACCCACCGTGATGCATTGTTTGACATTGGCGACTTTGCGTCGGTGCGACAAGAGCCTATCTTACAGGGATCTGAAAAGCTGGTCCCAAGTTCAAAGGCTTATACCAGGTCACACGCAAGCGAACTCCAGTCACCTACGACGTTCAACAGGTAACAAGCTCCGCAATGTCTAGACCAGACACTCGAGTTGCTCGTGTAAGCCAGATGAAGAGATACCGTCCACCATATGTCGAGCCAATCCTGGCTCAGCCGACAGCAGGAGATGCATCCCCTACTCCAGACTTCGCCGTGTCGCCGCCCGAGGATCACGTCCCTGCTCACGACTCCGCTGAACTTGTAGACGTGCCTACTTTACCGTCACTCGTAGATGAAGCCTCGGCCCAACCTCCAAGTCGACGACCCCTGCGTCATCGAACACAACCTCGACATCTACAGGACTATGACATGTCAATGCAAGATTAGCGTTTCTTTTTCCAAGTGGACTTGGACTTCTATACTCGGCGACAACTTTTCTTGGCACCACTGTGGAAGCTACGGAGCCAAAGTGCCTGCATGCGCGCGTGCCAAGAAATAGTACCTATATTTATTTTCTAATTCGAAAAGTTACCTAGCTCAAATAAATAAAGATTTCTTCGTTATAAAAAGAGAACGAGTATGGGAAGCCATTCGTGAAAAAATGTTATTGTAAACTTGAAGTTTGTTTCTGTCTTTATTTTTTGGACAGCACCACGTTTTCCTCACGCCTGCTCTCTCAGAGTCTCAGTAAACATGGCGTCTGCGATGCCGCCTGAACCGTGTGCGGCCGCAAACTCGCCGTTTCGTTCTCCGAAGAAGCTGTACTCTAAATGTGACAGAAAGTGGCTATGAAACCAGACCACGCAAGTTATCTGCAATGTCATCGCTGGAGTAAGGCGCCGTCAGCAAGACTCGTCTGCAAATTCAGTGTGCCGGACTGTCGCCGAGCTCACCGGAGTGAGTGAGCGAAACGCGTATCAAGGCTGAAGCTCTGCGGGCCCAACTTGCCTCCCCGAAGCGCAAGAAATTGAATTTCTCGGGCCAAACTGAGAAGCGCATCACCGGCAAGACGCGGCTGCTGCGCTATTACACGTTTGCGTTGGCAGCATTGCGGCGCAAAGTGCACAGCTACTTCATGCGCCATGAAATACCTACGGCCGAGAAATTACGCTCTATGAAGGTGTGTGACCAGCGAAGCTTGATAAAATATTCTGCGTCAGTCTCTTTTTAATTAAGCGTGAGCTCTCCTTAAATCTAAACCCAATTCAGCGGCATCATGGTACTTGCATTCCGTATTTATTCGAATACAATGCGATCTTTTTCTCCAAATTTTTGCTACTGAAGTCGCCCCTCGCGTTACAATCGTGATCGCGTTACAATCGAGGAAACACCGTATTCAGGCTTCGGTGTGCGCTTGGCGGTGTTCAACATACTGCCATGTGTCTTATTTTGTTGTCTTCGGACTTCACCCGCAAAGACTGTTTAAATGATCCGCGCAAACCGCGATGCGGTGTTCCAGAAGCGTCCCGATTGTTTTAGATCTTTCCGTTAAGATTGCGCGCGGTACGCGAATAGTCTAGAGATTACGTGGCCACCAGCGATAACGCTGGAACATTCGATAGAACATGTATAAAAGCCGACACGCTTTACCACTTGTCAGAATTATTGACAGACGACGCTCTGACTGACTTGTTTCCCGCCCACAAGTTCGGCCAAATAAAGAATTTCATCTTCGACACGCCCACTGCTGCCTTCGTCAACGTAACAACCCTGTGACAATATACAGTACAGTAGGTAGATGCGTCTACGCACACTGATGTTCCCATTCTGCATGTGGACGTGGTGCTAAACGCTCTAGCGATGCGAGCAAGCGAAACCGAAACTGGAACTGAAATCGGCTGCAAGATGCCGAACTACTTGCGTAGTAACACAAATGTGCGGATGCCCCGCCTCCGTAGCCTTCTCTTCAATGCCAAGATAAGTTGTCGCCGAGTATAGGTGGGGTGGGATCTGAGCTCCAGCTATAGCCATATCCTAAAGCAAGGTCTAGCAACCCTGGTAGCCGACGAACATTGAGCTTCTTCGCTTTACACGTCCCGGACGGCTCCGGACGGCCCCGGACGCCGGCGCTGCATTCGTTTTTCTCGGGGACCAACCGGAAGCTCCGCCCTCTGGTCCGGGACCGCTCGGACGTATCTTCTGGGATCTTCGGCTGAGCCACACGGGCACCGTGCCAGTACGCCGGAAATTACGTCAAGCACGACACGAGTTCCGCGCCCCGCGCGATGCCAGACGAACGTCCGATTTGCTGGCGCCCCCTATGCTGCGCGTCTTAGCAGACGACATTTAGCAGACGACACTGCCCCTTCGCATTACGGAAACCTGAATTTCGATCGCGTTGCAATGAACACGGTGGAGCTATACGTCGACGGCAAGTGTTTTAGATGTCAGCTGACAAATGAACAGTTGGAAAACCTCCAGGCAGGTAAGCATAACATTTTAGTTGACATGTTTCTGTGTCGGAGATAACATGCGCATGCTTCGACTTTTGCGGATCTCAAGTGTTTCTATTTGCGTTTGGACTTTTTCCCTCTTTGCACGAAATATTAGATCCATCTCGAGTTCCTGGTTTCGTTGCTTCATTACAAGCGAGTGGTGATGAAAACACCGAGGGACCGGCGGAGAGTTTTGCAAATGGTAAGCTGCGCGATGCTTTCTCATTGATCAGATGCTGTTTTGGGCTTTGTTTCAAGAGATCAACGTTCATGGAGCATAATGAAGTTGTAGGCATCTCATGCTCACAAGAATGTCACACATGTACGCGATAAATAGATAAATAAATAAAGAAATAAATAAACAAACGCGTGCATATGTCTGTGCGAGCGAAACTACGTCAAGGCTTAAGGTGTATCGCTACATCCTTTGCAGGGGACACAACTGCAGAAGCCCAGTCGAAGGATACAACCTTATGGAGTGAGGGTGAAACGCGGAAGCTGCTGGAGAAATTCACAAACTGCATGCCAGAAGTTGGACCGATGAAAAAATTCAAAGACAAGAAGACCATGTGGACAGCCATCGCCGCAGAACTGCGCCATGAAACCGGCATCGAGAGGACACCACTGCAGTGCGAAAACCGCTTGAAGACGGTGAAGAAACGCTATAGCAATGCCCGGAAGCACAACAGGCAGTCTGGGGTTAGCCCCGTAGAAGTCCCCTATGCCGAAGAAATGAGCAAGCTCGCCGCCGTAGATTACGGCGTGTTCCCTGAAGTAATGAGAGGTGTCGGGCGCGTAGAGCGGAACCCGCCTCATATGAGCCAAGTCAGCGCCTCGGCTGGCCAAGCGAACGTACAAGCGTCTGGCGTTGACCACGGGTCGGGTGCTGCTCAAGAGACTGACGTCGCAGCTTCACCGTCAGCTTCAAAGCGACCGAGAACCTCTCAGTCGCTCGCCAACGTTCTGTGGATGATCCACAAGGACAGAGAGGAGGCTAGGGAGCGAAGACATCAAGAAAAGATGGCCCTCATCGGGCAGTTGTTTTCCGAAAAAAATTAGATGTATTGACAGATGCGAGAGATTGCACATAGTCAGCAAACATAAAATAGTTCATTTTCTTGATCGTTGAGGGAAAACGTAATAAAGTTTTTTTTTTTTTTTTGTGGGTTCGTCTAGCTGCGTCCGCTCGTTGCATCTTCAGCGGAAAGAACGTATCAACTTACATGCTTTTTCGCATCGTCTAGCAGATCGTGATTTCGGTATCATCTGTGGCACTTGTTGTCGCCTACCGGTTTCCTGACCTCCGAAACTTTTAAGGAAGAAATAATTCGTTGTTGTTTCGTTGTTTATTCGTTTTTATTGTGTACAAAACGAGCTCACATAATACATACAGCATCAGGAGGTCCCAAAGTGAGACACTGTCAGGGGGACCTCCTATCAATAGTATGGTACATAAAAGGTAAGTAGCAGCAGCAAAAGTTAAAACTGCGAACAAAAATAAAAAATGCATTCAATAGAGAACAATGAATAGTGAAATAGAAAAAGTTAATTTACCAGAACAACATTATACAAAACTAAAAAGTACACAAGTAGGAATACGAAACAAGGAAGTGATAACAATAACAATAGTATCTGGGGTTTAACGTCCCAAAACCACGATATGATTATGAGAGACGCCGTAGGGGAGGGCTCCGGAAATTTCGGCCATCTGGGGTTCTTTAACGTGCACCGCCTAAATCTAAGTACACGGGTTTCGAACATTTTCGCGGGCCTCGAACATTCACGGGCCTCGAACATTTTATTATACTCTAGCAGTAAACATGGCCCTAAGGTCTGCTATAATTAACAACATAATTAACATTCAGTTGAAAGATCGCGCCAAGGCGCGCCTTTTTTCCTCCCCGAGTCGCCTCAGCAACCGAGTGGTGACGGTGCTATCTTGCGTGGTTTCCTCGTCGGAGCTGTCATCCGTCCCCGACTCGTCATCCAAATCCTGTTCCCCGTTCATGATACATATGTTGTGCAGCACGCAGCATGCAAGCATGAATTTTGTTGACCTCTCTGGTGTGTGAAACTCGAGGTACAAAAGTTGCCGAAACCTACTCTTGAGAACTCCGAAGGCGTTCTCGATATGCACGCGCGTTCGGCTCAGCCTGTAGTTGAATCGCTTTTCCTCGGCGGTCATGTGCCCGTGGTCGCGGTACGGCGTCATGATGTACTCACGCAGTGGGTACGCCGCGTCTGCAATTATGTGGAAGCGGCCAGCCTCGCAGATTACAGGCAGCTTTGCGCTCACAAAAGATAACTCATAGACGTTTGAGTCATGACAACGACCCGGCGGTCCGCAAAATACATCTAAAAATAATCTATCTGCATTGCAGATTCCCTGCAGTGTGTACGTCGGGGTGTCGTGCCTGTCGACGAAGCTGGCCTTGACTTTTTTGTTAGGGCACCGGGTCCGAATATGTGTCCCGTCCATTGCGCCAAGGACGTTCGGGAATCCCGCTATCTGAAATAAAATACAACAGGGAACAGTAATCATTGGTAGCTTAGACCATGCGTATGTGATAGTGTCTAAATTTCCAACGTGAAAACTGTTGAGGCGAGCGCTGCTCTTTAATTTTGCTGACCGTTAATAAAAGCGCGATGAGCTCTTGCCTTTAGATACTGCAATTGGCATGCGCGTCAGCTTCGCTTACGTGGGCTGACCGTATGCTGGCCCTTGCACAATCGTTTATGCACAGAATACATACATACCGCCTCAAAGCAGACACTCGTCTGCTGTTTCTCCTCTTCTGTGAGCGGCATCTTCAGGTACTTAGGAGCAACAGCCTCGAGGAAGTCGGCGACCCGGTCCACCACTTCATGGAGCGTGCTCTCCGACATCCCAAATAGCTGGGCTACAGATCTAAATGTGGCCTTGTTCCCAGCATACCTGTAACAAATAGTCACATCCAGATCTCAACTGAAAATGTCCTCGTGACTACATTTTTTCGTAGCTTATTATAATTGTTTTCAACAACGTTTGAGCATTCTAATGTAAGTGCACTCTCACCAAAGGAAAGCTAAAATGTGTTCTTCGGCACTCTTCTGTGGCGTCCCGCCATGTGAGTGGTTCTTGGGGTATTGGGGTGAAGCAGCGAACTGCCTCGTCAGCAATTCGCAGGTACTGCGACTCAGTCTGAAGTGTCTTCTGAACTGGAAAGAAATAACGAAAACAAACGTTACAGGATCAAACGTCGAACCTGACCCAACTGCTTTGTACCTCTTCATCATCGAACGATGCCACAACATCAGCGACGAAGTTGTCCACCTTTGGCCGCTCGCGTCGATGCTCTTGGATGGTAGCGATGATTGTGTCGTCTTCGCTATCCGATGAGCTACTCGATTCTAGCAGTACAATTAACTTTTTGCAAGACGCGGCATCCATCCTGACCGTCTGCGAAAAATGCCCTCTGAACTGCGCGGCCCTCCTGCTACGTCGTCTGCTGCCGCAGTGTCGTCTGCTAGAGCGCGCTGCACGACGGGATTGCACCACGCTCCACCGTCGATCTCCGCGGTGGCGCGGTGGCGTGCACTCGTGTCGTGGCCGGCCCAGACGAACATGCGGCACCGCACGCGTGGTGCCCAGACGAACGTACGGCACCGCACGAGTGCGCAGAATACGCCACGAGTGCCGCCAGCCGAAGATGCCATTCGTTTTTCGCGTGCCTGGCGGCCTGCGGACGGCCCGGGACTGTCCGAACGATTTCTTTCTGGCAGCTGGCGGACGACGGCGCGGTGCGTCACGCGTGCGGCCATCTTAAGTTGGACACGGGAAGTTTTCGACGTGCTCTTGCTCTCTTCTTGCTTTTCTGTCCGCTTCTCGTGCGTTTCCGGATTTCGCATTGTTGTCGCACCAATTTCTTGTCGTCGGCGTTGCGAGCCGCGTCGAGCATGTCCGTATTTCTGAAGGTCGGGGAAACACGCGCGGTGCTCGCGAGAAAAAACAGCGACGGAACGCCCACGCGCGTCTTCGATGCGCACGCGCTGCAGTAGTTTGCTTGGTAAGCTGTGCCACAACGCAAACAGGTATCATTCACGACCTAACCGTCGTTGCGGTCGGGATTGGGTCGGTGTTGTGACTGGTGTTGCAGCCATAGACGGAGCAGACGGCGTAGCAGACGCCATAGTGGACGCGGCCGCAGCATTTCAAGCACGAGTGCGCAGACGGCCCGTCGGGCGGCTCGGGACTCTTGGATCACGTGATAACGGCGCAACGTGACGTAGTTACCTTTGAACCGAGGCGTCCGCGGGCCGCCGGCGACTGGTCCGGGACGCGTCCGGGACTTCGTAAATCGAAGAAGCTCATTTTCTCGCATGGGCCCGTATTCTCAAACGATCGCAAAAGGCGATAGTATCGCGTTTGGTGACGTAGAATTTGATGCGTTCGATAAGTAAAAAAAAGACTTGCCTGTGACGTCATTGTTGCAACTGGCCGTTGGTAGTACGAATGTCTCACAACACGGGAGTGAGCGCACTGTACGAGCGCAGAGCAACCCGAGTACGGCGTTTTCGAGCGTGTGCTGCTGCTTCTACGCAGTGGCCAGGCTTGGCCGGCTTGGCTGTGGCTACTTGAAGTGTAAGACGTGTTGAAAGTGCTTTCAACGTTTTTTTGTTCGATTATTTAATGCACAGTATAATATTTAAAGGCGTGAAACGTATTTTCGTTGAGAGTTTAACACGGCGTACTCGGAGAGTTCAGCTGTGGCGTGCCGCCGCAGCGACATCGTCTCAAGATCTCAACATGTTGCCGGCTCGCGATAAGCCACGCGAGCAACGCACGGTTCATGCTCCTGGGACGTTCAAACCACGAAAAAACACGCGCTGGCAAAGAACGAGTGCTGATAACACCCCAAGGTAATGCTCGATGAAAGCTTCAGCGTAAAAAATGCTGCGTATATCCACCGAGGATTGAATACTAGAAGCTACCGCCTACGTCACTGAAATGCTAGACTTCACCACGAACCGACGGTTAACGGTGCCTTCGCTTATTGCAAATATGTCGAGAGCACCGTCGAGCACCATGACGCAAAATTGACGTCGGCGGATTTACCAGATGGCGCCCTAACTTTTCCGGTTTGCTCAATAGCCAATCAGCGCGCACCAAAGGCGATACTTTTGCGATTGTCGCCTTTTGGGAATACGGGCGATGGAGGAAGGAATACTAAGGAGAGGCCCTGACGTCACACTCGTGAAGCCCCCACATCGCAAACACCCGCATCGCCTCCTAGCGAAGGCGCAGCGAAACATTTCGCGATTTCCGTTGCGACGTTTGCAAGCGCATGCGCGCATCGCGAAACTTTGCAGCCTTTTTTTTTGTTTGTTTGTTTTTCGCCGTGCAAGCGGTGTAGTCGATTCACGCATGCTGCTCTTTGTGTGTGTTCTTTAGGAAAGCTACGCAATGCCCAGCTGTTGCGTATACCCTGTGCAAATCGCGTGTATACTGCGAGCAGTACCGGGTGTCACTTTTCATGTGTACGTATACGTTCGTTTCATTACTGATCACTAAGGCATGGTATTTGCATGCGGAGCACTCGGATGTGCGCTCTGTTGCTTCTTACTCGTTGTGTCAACTCGGAACACACGTGAAATTTTGTTTTTGGCGTCTGACGCGCCGTACATACCATGCGCTGAAGACATCGTATACGTTTTAGAGGCTGTGTCGTTCAAACGAAAGGGCAATAAACTTTTGTTGTTGTTATCGGACTACGTGATGTAGGTATCGTGCGGTGTGCGCTCGCTGCGTGCTTGTGTTGTGTGCGCACTGGAATTACAAACTTTACGTGCACGATCGCGTATACAATACAGCGGTGTCTTCTTTTCGACGTGAAGTTACGTCAACTATAGGTTGGCGTTGCGCCGCATAGCTACTGCGCTCACTCCATATACACGAGCAAAGAACCGCTAATCGGGCAATAGATCTGGAAATCGGGCTACAAGAAAGGAAAAGAAAGGCCTAACGCCCAGCAGAACGCGTAAGTCACTGCTAGGTGAGTTCGAATACGATGAGGCAGGGGCAGAATGTTTTTGATTACAGCACGTACCGGGAATTTCTGTGCTGTTGCACAAAAACGCTCCTCGAAGAACTTCAGCACGCAACGCTCGGGCCTGCCGCGCACGAACAGCCTGGTAAACGTTTGCTTGCAACATTTTACTGCGTGCGAACCGCACAATACGCGCTAAGTTTACGCCGGGACTACAAATCCTAACAGAAGCGAACCACCGCGGAGAGCACGCCGCGGGGCGTCTGCTGTTTTGTTTGCCCCATATCGGCTTGTTTGCCCCATACACTGATCTCCATTAGGAGGAGCTGGATGGCGCATCGAGCACGCGGGCGTGAAGCCACCGGAAGCCGCCGTTTTTGTCCCGAAAGAGAACTTTTCTCTTCTTTTTTTAAAGAAATACCTGCCTGTGGCGCAGTAAACTGTACGAATGGACCGGAAAAGTCGCCAGGGAAGACATTTCCCGCGTAAGTATCTCAAAGTTGCATTACTTTTTACGCATTTTGTTCGTTGCAGCACTCCGCCATATTCGGACGGTGTCGGCACCAACGTTTATAGATACTTTTTCAGTTCCGTAACTCCTCCACCGCAGGCGGCCGCCGCTTTTACCCAGGCAGTGAGAGGGCGCCACAGTCGTGAATAGCGCTGTCGCGCACGCGGGCACACATGTTCTTTCCCGTAGTTGCTTGGCCGCGTGCGGGGCTATCATGGAATGTTTTTTCCTGGGTGTGTTGGCTGTGCATGCGCGAGGTTACTCTCGACGACTTCGGTGAATTCAGACAACCGAGCATTCCTTGCCACAGGAAGTCAAGCAGTTTTCAAGCTTTGCGATGCCAACTTGTTTCGTGCCCGGCTACACCAGCGGATGCAAAAGCATAACCCTGAAAAGCGGTACTTCTTTGCGCCGCCGCCTGATCCGCAGCCTTTTGAAAACTGGGTGCGAGCGTTTCTCGCGCCGATAAACCGCTCAGCAAAACATGCAAGACCATAGACCATAGTGCCCAATTTAGCCACTTGTACCTTGCTTAGTGCATTTGAAAGCCTCTGTGCAAAAAAAAGCGTCGTCAGGCCCTCGTCCAGAAATATGCGATGAAAGACAAAGTGTGCCAACAGCTTATGTCCATGCCATTCCGTGACCTCTCAGGTGCTCCTGGCGACCACTGTGCACCATCACCAAGAGCAACAGGCTTTTGTTACCTGGCAGGCTACGTGGCTTTCAAATTGAAGAAAACAACGCGTTGCGAGGTTCTGCAAATACGATGTCCTTGGTAGGCGGCATTCCCTGCCGCATGAGTCTATGCTGGTCACTGTGCGTGAATGTGTCAGTGGTAGCCTTTCAGAGAAACTGCTTGCACGTAAGCACGTACGGTACAGCGTGCTATCAAGCATGCTGGCAAGGACACATTTTTTTGGTGACCTATTTTGAGTTGTGCTGAATGCTCCTATAACGAGAGGCACAAACACCGTTGGCTTCGCTTTTATTTACTCCCATGCACTTCTTTGCACAAGCGAAATGCTTGGAAAGCAGCAGTACCAATTGGGCACAGAGAGAGCACAAGAAATCAAGTTTTAAAAATTAGTTGGCAGCAAACCTGCCAACAGAAGCGCAGCCAGGAAGGGGGGGGGGTCAAACTTCCTCCTTTGATATCTTTCGATTTTGCATGCACTCATACAAAAACACCAACGAACATAGAAAAATTATGATTGCGCCCCCCCTCCTCCTCCCCGAATATATGCCTGGTTATGCTACTGCCTGCAAACACTGTTGTGCAGCATGTAGTACGCGTATAAAAAAGTTTCCCCGTTCATTTTGCATACCAAGAATCTCGGTTCGCTTTCACAATGTAATATTTTTCGTGATCGATGCCATCATGTTGGAATTAATTGACCAAAATGCATGTTGCTTGGCGTTTTGAAACAATACAAATGCGCATTATCATTTCGTACAGTGCAAGGCTTTAGAAAACGTCACATAACGCTAAGTTGCAAAATTATTACGCACGGAATATGCCGTGCTCTTGGATAGACCACATTTTTTCAAGTTAATGAACCCACTATAGAATTACTGAAATTGTCGTTTCTTGGTTTGTCGACATGGTGCGGATGGCTGAGCATCAACGTGAGGACACTGAGCTGCTCCCTATCATCCGCTATCTTCATGGAGCTGACGTTGTCCCACGCTCGCTCTCACGAAGACTGACATCGTATTGCCTGCGGAACAATGCTCTCTACAAGAGAAATTTCGACAACAGCCAGGAAACTTTTCTCCTCGTCGTTCCGACGGTACTGCGTGGCGAAGTTTTGCAGGCGTGCCACGACGACTCCTCTGCCGGTCACAAGGCTCATTGCACAAAACTGATGCCTGCAAAGCGTGTCTTTTTAAGTTCGTGAGCAATATAACGCGCACAAATTAAAGTAAATGTCCAATTAACGTTAAGTAACTGGAGTAAAGACCAAGTACAGTGTTTGCGCAATTCCCATTCGGCCGTATGCAAAGGCTCATGCAAAACCCTTCGCGCTAGCAGACGACCCTCGCTCTCCTAGCGCAAAGCGCGACTGCAGCGCTGTGGTGGCGGGTGTGGCGACAGGCCGCCTCCTCCCTACGCGCGCCGCGAGGAGATACGGAACTGAAAAAGTATCTATAAACGTTGGTCGGCACGGCGTCTGTCATATTTCGTGTAGCGTTCGTCGGCGTCTCAAGTGAGGCGTAATCGCAGAGTTTGAAAAAATAAAAAAGAAAAGCGATCATAACAACAGCTGCCACCCGAGAATATTTGAATTGCGCGACTGAGACAGACAGAAGACGCCAGCTTCCGGGACAAACAGGGGACCTTCCGGTGGCTTCACAAGCGCCCGCCTCGCAGAGTGGGGATGCGCCGTCCAGCCTTTTTAATGGAGGTCAGTGGCCCCATAAATCTGACGTCACTTCCGCCACACTTTTCGCAATGCATTGGGATACGATAGGGCCTCTCCTTAGCTTTTCCTTCCTCCATGTTTTCTCGGGGAGAGAGAGAGCGGAGATCCACGGTATTCGGTTTCGTGCAATGTGACCGTCCTTTGTATTCTGCCTAGTCTTCTCAAATTAAACGCTTTTCTACCCTTTCCGTCCTGTTCCTCCGCTCACAATGCATACCCCAAGAAGAGTACCTATCAGCTTCTCCCAAAAGCTGATACTATTTCGGAAAAATTCTGTATCCATGGACCCGTGTGTGCTACGAAATGTTAACAGATGCTTCAAGTGTGTGGCATTTTTGTTATGAAACTGAAAAAAAAAATGCTGTTCCGGGAAATGGGTTACATTTGACTGTGGGTGCGCTATCATAAGGTGGTTTCTCTGAGATCGCTGAGGTGGTTTCGCAAGCTTCCCGTCGGCGACGCAACTGTCCTGTGTTACGTGCGGGTATTTGGATCCATCCCACCGCTGCAACCAGTTGTTACGAGCGGTGACGTTGTCCGATGCGGACTCAGGGGGTAGCGTGGAGCTGAGCGGCGGGAGACGTACCGCAGGCCCAGGGATGTCCAGAACAGCAGGAAGCCGAGGCAGAGAGACCGGCGTTGAGGAAACTTAACAGACGTTTATTTACAACATCATAGAGGACAGGATCGTCAGAACGACATCTAGTCCGACCGATCCGTGCCGAGCAGACGCTCTGCTGCTCCTTAAATACGCTTCATTCCCAAGATAGGGAAACTCCTTAATCAGCAAATGTCCAATCACAAATGAGCATGCCTTTGAAGCTGCATAACTAGCAAACGTCCAATCACAAGCATGCAGGCCTTTGGAGAGTCCGTCTCTTCGACACATAGGTCACCGCCCCCAGGATGGCACGCCAGGGACCACTGCACTCTCACTCTCCACGTCCGACCAGTTCGGAAGAAAAGGGGGGGGAGACAATGCCACCTCGGGGAACTGATAATCCTTTTACGAACAAAGGCGCCAGCTTTAACCAAAAGCACACTCGATGCAAATACGCGTCCCGCGGAGGGGACCCACGTGTAGCAGCCAGCTTCCCACCGAAGCGCTCAGTTCAGGGAAAAGACAGCAGGTGTAGGTGTCTAATCCGTTCTCCGAAATGAAGGGGGGGAGTCCAAGAAGCAGGAAAACTCGTTTGGAGACAGCTGGCCCAGGACCCTCGCATTTGCTTTGTAACAGCTTCCCCGGCGGCAGGCCGAGACCTCGACGTACAAAGGTCGATCACCTTTGTGGGGAGAGGTCGATGAAGACAATGCTGATGTGCTGAAGCCGTGCACACCCCGATGCTGCTCTGCTGCATTCCTCTGCCACCTCCGGTGATCTCGAACATCTGGTAGCGTCGTCCAAATTCGGAGAAAAGCTTCTTGCTCTGCTGGCCAACATTCCTTCTCGAAAGACAGCACCTGTGTCAACCACGCGAGAACCACAACCGCCAAGCAAGCAAGCGCCCGTACTCTCTCCCTGAGACCCACCAGGCTTTTACTCCAAACAAAATGTCCTGCTCTAAATACAATAGCAGCAGCAATTCCAACAACCAAACCTGAAATAGGCTGCTCAATCCACAAACACATGTCGTGATGAAGCACGACCACAACAAAAAAAAAATGGCAATTGTAAACCTGTCACAAAAACAATGAACCTAAATACCAAGCCAGAGTACCCGATGCCATCAAGTTCCCTGGAAACGAGTTAAGCCCTGAGCGTGGCCGCTATTCTTTCGATAGATAACATCACCACGCATGCATAACGATAAAAAAAAACATAGCTCTAAAACTAGCTATTTAACCATCAAGAGATGAGGAGATCACAAAAGAAACTATTTCATAAAAAAAAACTACCCCAAAAGAACATCCTTTTCAGATGTCCAACGTCACCATTCCCCGAAAAGCTTACAGTCGCCTAAACAACCTTTACGTCTCCCTCGTGGTTTCCAGCGAGTGAGCGCGCGCACAACCCTCTTCCCGAACGTGAGGTTCTTCTGCCGCAGGCTGTCTCCCTAATTTACTCGTTCGTTTCCCTATTTTTCTCCTCGACTTCTACCTCGCATCCCTAATTTTGCAATAGGCGCCCGACAATCTGATCTGTTTGAGAACAGATAGGAATACTGTGTCGGCAGATAGTCAGACACAGCAGCCTTTGTATGCAATACGCCAAAGGGGCCCTCGATGCAAACCTTAGCAATCGGAAGGCATACGTTTCGCGCTTCCGCTGCTTGCTTAAACCAAGCGCGTTCTCCTGTGAACTGCCCCGGTTCTACATACGAGGAATGCACCACGTCCATTGTTGCTGCCGAATCTCGCAGCACGCGACACTCCTTTCCATTTACTCTGAGCTCTCGGATATATGGCTCCAAAAGTTGCGTGCTTTCCTTCCCGCTGTCAACTGACAGGCAAGCAACCTTAGGATTCTCGCAGTACGCCGCCATATGACCCGGCTTGTGGCAATTGTAGCACACAAGCGGACGCCTCTTTTCAAAAGCACTCTTTTGGTGCTTTTCCTGAGCCAGATCGGCTTCTTTCACTGCCTCTCCCTTCTCTACGGGTTCAGCGTTGCGCTCTCGATTATCTTGGACTGAATGTCCCTTCCACTCAGTTGCCTTTTTGATCTGGCCCTCCCGCTGGGGAATCTCCTTTCTATCAAGCGCACGGCGCGAGACGAACTCTTCCGCAAGCTCCGCGGCCTTCGAGACAGTGGTTACGTCCTCCCTGTCTTGCACCCAGAGCCTAACGTCTTGGGGCAAACGACGGTAAAACTGCTCGAGTCCGAAGCACTCCATCATTTTCTCTTTATCCTCAAACGCCTTAGCCTCTTTGAGCCACTCCCTCATATTAGACATTAACTTGTATGCGAAGTCAGCATACGACTCGTCTTTCTGCTTTACGGCGTTCCGGAACTTCTGCCTGAATGCTTCCGCTGACAATCTATACCTCTTTAGCAGGCTCGACTTGACCTGGTCGTAATCATCTGCTTCCTCTTTTGTCAAGCGGGCAATTACATCGGCAGCCTCACACGGTAGTAAGGTAAGCAAGCACTGCGGCCACATCGTTTTGGTAACACCCGCCTTCTCGCACGTGCGCTCGAAGTTTACCAAAAACAGACCTATGTCCTCTCCGGAGCGGTAGGGTTGCATTAGGTCTTTCATCCTGAACGACTTCCGTTCTACTCCGCTAGACGCTTCGCTACCTCCACTGTTACTTTGAGCCTTGAGCAGCTCGACTTCAAGGCGCTTCATCTCAAGCTCCCTTTCTTGCGCTTCGCGCCTTTCTTTTCTTTCTTCCGCTTCGCGCCTCTCATTTCTTTCTTCCGCTTCGCGCCTTTCTTTTCTTTCTTCAGCCTCGCGCCTCTCGTTTCTTTCTTCGCGCCTTAGCTTTTCTTTTTTTTTCTTCCTCAATCAGCTCTAGACACTCTGAGAGCTCGTCGTCGTCTGCCTTAAGGTTCTCAATAGCCTCGATAATCTCTGGCTTTCTCATTTGTTCTCGAACATCCAAACCCAGACTTTTAGCTAACTCTAGCAAAAGCGGTTTTTTCAGTGCCTTCAGATTCATGGTTGCTGCAAGTGCTGCTAACTTCACTACTACTAAGACGCTACGTTCCTATGCACAGGCCAACGTAGAGTAGTTACCCCAAAATTACCACCTTTCCTACGAAACTCGAGACAAAGCCTGGTAAAATCTCAGTGAAGAAAAGTCAAGCACTCACCACACCCTGCAGCCATGATCTCGGCGGAGACGATCCCGATGCTGGCACGAGCTTGTTGCGACTTGTCGTGAGCAGAATCCCACCGCTGCCACCAGTTGTTACGTGCGGGTATTTGGATCCATCCCACCGCTGCAACCAGTTGTTACGAGCGGTGACGTTGTCCGATGCGGACTCAGGGGGTAGCGTGGAGCTGAGCGGCGGGAGACGTACCGCAGGCCCAGGGATGTCCAGAACAGCAGGAAGCCGAGGCAGAGAGACCGGCGTTGAGGAAACTTAACAGACGTTTATTTACAACATCATAGAGGACAGGATCGTCAGAACGACATCTAGTCCGACCGATCCGTGCCGAGCAGACGCTCTGCTGCTCCTTAAATACGCTTCATTCCCAAGATAGGGAAACTCCTTAATCAGCAAATGTCCAATCACAAATGAGCATGCCTTTGAAGCTGCATAACTAGCAAACGTCCAATCACAAGCATGCAGGCCTTTGGAGAGTCCGTCTCTTCGACACATAGGTCACCGCCCCCAGGATGGCACGCCAGGGACCACTGCACTCTCACTCTCCACGTCCGACCAGTTCGGAAGAAAAGGGGGGGGAGACAATGCCACCTCGGGGAACTGATAATCATTTTACGAACAAAGGCGCCAGCTTTAACCAAAAGCACACTCGATGCAAATACGCGTCCCGCGGAGGGGACCCGCGTGTAGCAGCCAGCTTCCCACCGAAGCGCTCAGTTCAGGGAAAAGACAGCAGGTGTAGGTGTCTAATCCGTTCTCCGAAATGAAGGGGGGGGAGTCCAAGAAGCAGGAAAACTCGTTTGGAGACAGCTGGCCCAGGACCCTCGCATTTGCTTTGTAACACCTGCTGCAACGGATTGAAATTGTAAGGCGCCAGTACAGGCCCCCGAAAGCGACGATGTGAACGCGATTATTGGCGTATCGTGTTATTTACCAGCACATGTCGGCATAAAATACCAGCTAAACGGCACTACTTCTTGGAGCAACTAACACTTTTTATGCACGCTTTTCACGCGTGTGAGGTGCGTAAATTTTTTACGTTTTAATCGCTCAGAAATTATATAGATGCCTTACGTCGGTGACTGGAGCAGCGAAATATTTTTATTTCAAAAAATAAAAAGAGAGGACAACGTTTTGTTTGCAATCAAATGAACATCAGTACGTGGCCTGGCCCTTATGAAATACTCTTTGAAATGGGCCAACAACACTTTCTATCATCACTGCGCCTAGTCGTGTCGCGCGCTAAAGCCTCTTCCCAACCATCCTGCACTACACGCAGGATATTCCGATAGCTAACATCGCTTTACTCGCCACACTGAAAACAGAGACACAATTTATAACCTATAGCGCAAAGCTTCATTCTTAACGACGGCAGGCCTACATGTCGAATTGGATAAAAACCAGCGGGCAACACGAACCACGGCCAGCCTGTCCCGCCGTATTACTTCTCTGTGGTTCGTGTTTCCCGCTGGTTTTTATCCAATTCGACATGTACCAACTAGCCCAGTCCATCGCCTTGATGAGGCCTACATGTGACTCGGTCACAAACTTGTACCTTCGTTCTCGTTGTGACACAGTTCTTTACACGTAATAACTGTCAACGCAGTGACTAAGAAATGCCGGTAACGTGTACAGGTACTTACACAATCGTCTGACATTTTTATGCCGCGAATGATTACTATCAAAGCAGATACAAGCGAGAAGTAATAACAGCGACAGCAATGCGATTCGGACACAAGCCTCCAACATGGCGCCGAATCGGTACTTTAAACCTCCCACAGATGGCAGCAATTTTGCATAACGTCTATCACACAGCAGACAAGAGATAAGCCAATGTGCGTTGGCGGGCTAGTTGGACATATTAAGTTTGAACCGCGCGACTGTCCGTGGATAGAGAACATGTACACACACGCACACGCAGCGCTGTGTGTGTGCTTGTTTTTTTCTGTCTGCGTCCAGTCGCGCCGTTCATACTTATTAAGAGATAAGCGATGCTTGGATAGGTATACACTTACTTGACCTCAGACGAATAAAAAATGTTCATGGTAATAAAACACCGCAGCTGGCATGAACAACTGAAGACTAGAGATAAGCTCACAAAGTTACCTCCATTCTAAAGTTTATAAAAATAAGTTTAGAAAGCGTATGCTGCCGTCATTAAAGCGCCACAGCCTACATGAGAGCCGAGATGAAAATAGAGATAACCAATGCACTGCGTAGCTAAGCCTGACTACACTTCAGAGAACCTTTTTTTTTTAATGTTCACATTGACAAAACACAACTGCTGACATGTACAAATGAAAAGACGAGAGAACTGAAATGTTCACTCTTCAACAAGGTCGATAGCTGCGCGAGTTCAGCATCGTTCTGTCGCCTTCTTTTTCTGTGTCCGTTGTTTCCCTGCTGGTTTTTTCATCTACAATCATGTTACTGTTATCGATAAAAATTTTATGGACACTCTCGGCGGGTTTTTGCCGTCGCCGTCATTCTCCGTATGTTCCTCCATAAATATTCTCTGTCATTCTCCGTATGTTCCACACGCGAGTAACAGCACACAAACGCCGGGGACGAACGCGGCTGAAGTAGAGATGAAACGAGCCGGCCATCTCCGTCGCACGAAGGGTGCATGCGATAACATCGCCCGCGAGCGAGGCTTGCCGTCGATTGCTCTCAAGCAGAGAGGAAACGCCTCGCCGGACGAAAGCAATGAAGGGAGCCGGAGATGGTGAGGGGGGTGCGTCGCTCGAGCAGCAACAGCGAACTGATCATAAAGGCGCGTTCGCTAGCACTGGCGCACGCTCTATCTCGACAGACAGAAGCAAACGGCCTGTTTACTTCACGTAGAGACGACAAACAGCACGAAAACCTCTTCACTTATTGGAGCGCGCCCGTATTCCCTTACACCAGCGCTTTGTAGAGTTACTCGAGATCGGATCCAAGAGTTGCTAGTAGTGATGCAGAACTATCGATGGTACTATCGATACTATCGATAGCTGAGTCAGTATCGAACTATCGATGGTAAAAAATACTATCGATAGCGCTATCGATAGTAAAAAACTCGATGGCACTATCGATAGTATAAAATCGACAGCACGAACTCTTTGCAAAATAAACATCGTTCCCTGGGCGCGTGGTACATGGTGGATCCGAAGCAACAGGCTGAAGGGCAAGAAAGTTGACATGCTTTGCGTTCTTCACCAGAGTGCTTTGCTGACACATCATCGTAAAGTCAAAGTGTTCATTTGTAGCGGAAAGGATGGCGTTACATGTGGTGGAACTGCGCGACTTCAAATTTATATTGCATTTTATGACTTAAAAAACATCTTTGTTAACTGTAAGGTGTAATTGCTTGTTTCTGGATGTGAATTTATTGATGGACATATTCCGCCATTTTCACTGCGGAAATAATTTATTTCTTTCGCCAACAATTGCTCATCAATTAAGCGAAGCTGACAGTAGGCTATCGCAAATATTTTGGCTATATAGCCGGCCAGCAACAGCATCATTATTCAGGCCAGCAACAGCATCATTATTCACACCACTATCAACAGCATTGTCTCGTGGTTGTGACGGTGAAGAATGCTGAAGCAAGACTGGGGAATACGGAGCTCTTTATTTGGGCGAACTTGTGCTCAGAAAATCAAAACTCAAGAGGTACACGCTGCGCACTGATAGCGGCGACAACGGTTATCGACCGTCGAGTAATCTGATAATCGGTGGAACGCGTCGTCTTTTACACATCAGTCATCGAACCTTACCTTCCAGCGTTACCCCTGGTGCTGGCGTAAGCTTTAGAATAAATTGACTATTCACGCCCGGCACGTAATCTTAACAGAATGATCTCAAACAATCGTGAAGCTTCTCAAATATTACGGCGCTGTCAAACGTTGCTAACAGTCTTTGTGGGTAAAACCCGAATACATCAAAACAAAGCAATGAACACGCGTGGCTGTAATATCGCTAGAAATAACAACTATCGATGGTGCAATAACGATAGTACCATCGATAGTTCTGCATCACTACTACACACACACAAACAAACATGCCCAGGCTCTTCACCGGTAATACGCATTCCCTCTTTCATGCGCTTAAAAAGTCATAAATTTTAGCCAATCAAAAAGTATTCGCATTGCTTACTTCACCTCAAGAAATTGCTGCTAAATCTATGTGTCAGCAGAAAAGGCAACATTGAAACTGGCAACTATTCGAAATTTCCGACTGATAGTATTTTTTTCAAATCTGTGGACCCAATGGGTACACGTCATAAGTGTTGGAATAAAAGATCTATTTGTACCTTAATTAATAATTACCAGTTTTAGAAGTAAAAAAGCCGCATGGAGCCGAAAGAACTAAGCTTGGGCAAATTCATTTACTAGCCATCATTAGGGTGGCCATTCTAGCCACCCTACCATCATTCCAATGCTGGCTGAAGCGCCATGTGTTGCAGCTCCCATAGACACTAAAGCCAGATTTCCTTGTAGTTTACTATTATGAAGCTCCAAGGGAAGCAGGGGCGTAGCCAGGGGGGGGGCTTATGGGGCTTCAGCCCCCCCCGAAATTTTTCGTGGTCTCATACACCACCAACCAGCGGCGTCACCCGGGTGGTGGGATTTATTGGGCTTCAGCCTGATTATCATTTATTTAATTATTTATCTTTTTATGACCCTCAAAATGTTAGCAGAAGCAAGTTTGATATCGGGCTCTACACAGATGGCTCAAAAGTGGATGATGACACAAAACATCAACTGCTAGCTTCTCCTTGGATTCCTCCGCCATGCTATATGTTTAAGTCTATGAACGATTTTAAGCAGAAACGAATGTTTACGTGGCTTGGCTGGACAGGTACCGATGGCTTAGCTTCTCAGCGCTTCAAGAGGGCGCGTTTTGCCGAGTGTGTGTCCTTTTTAGCAGAAGTGAGATTGGCAAGGGCCAACATGCGCGCACTAAGGCCCTCGTATCCAATCCATTTCAAAAGTGGAAGCACGCCCTCGAAGTCTTCGGTGCACATGAAGTCACTAAATATCACACTGACGCTCATCTGGTAGCCTATAGTTTTCTTCAAACCTTCTCAGGATGTGTGCCCAGTGTTCTTGATCAGCTGGACCATGGCAGGCAAATTCAAATAAGAGAGATCCGAAGGAAGTTACAGCCTATTGTTGAGACAGTTCTCTTTTGCGGGTGGCAAGGTGTGGCTCTCCGTGGACATAGAGACAGTGGTCCCATGGATTCAAGCACAGCCTCCTCTACAAATACAGACAACTTCAAAGAGCTGCTTCGCATGCGCGCGGATTGTGGCGACACAGATAAAAAAAAAGCATTTGGAAAGTTGCCCAAATAAGGCCTCATATTTTAGTTTATATGTACAAAACCACATTATAGAAATCTCTGCTGCAATCATCAAGGAAAGCCTAGTCGCAAAAGTAAACGCTGCAGGCTGCTTCTCCGTACTTGCTGATGAAACGACGGATGTTGCGGGTATCGAGCAGCTTACTGTTTGTGCAAGGTACCTTAATAAGGATGCGAACGGAATCGAAGAAGTGTTCTTAGGCTTTGTGCCAATTCACGACCAAATGGCCGGGCCCTGGCCGACACCATCATACGGCTCCTTATAGAAATGGGAATTAACATGCAGCATCTCCGTGGTCAAGGCTACGGTGGTGCAAGTTCGATGGCCGACAAAACGAATGGTGTTCAAGCTGCTGTCCGTGAGAAATATCCAGCCGCACTCTATGTATTCACTGCGCGTGTCACTCCCTTTATCTAGTTGTGTGTGCAGCATGCTCCATCACAGACATTCGAAACTGTTTTGGGACTCTGAAGGCGACGTCAGCCTTTTTCCGTAAATCTTCTAGCCGCTCACACGTTTTGCGAAAAGTGATAAGTTTCAGCTGTCCTGAGCCTACAAGGCAGCGCCTTTTGGGACTATGCGAAACGCGTTGGGTCGAGAAGCACGATGCAGTGCTTTCATTTGTGAGCCTCTTTCAGCCGTTGATCGCAGCACTAGAGGAGACTGAGTTTAACGGAAATGGCGAAAGTCCAGTGCAGGCAAACAGTGTAATGTTGGCACTCTTTTCACCAGCGTTCCTTGTAAGCCTGCATGTGACGGAACACGTGTTAGCACTCACTTTGCCACTGTCAAAGAAGCTGCAGACGAGGAGTATCGACATGAGCGCTGCCATTGACGACATAGAAATGATACAGCAGACAATTGAAAGTGACCGCAAGAACACGAATGTTTCTTTCTCAAAAATATTTGCACAAATGCAGGCATTGGCAGAAAAACTGAATGTGGAGATCACCAGCCGTCGAGCCGGTGTCCGAAAGCAAAACCTTGGGAGCAATGCATTCGAAAGTGCGGAAGAATATTTTCGCAGAACCCTGTTCATTCCGTTCATGAACCACGTACTAGCCCAGTTAAACCAACGGTTCGAACAGCACAGGACACTTCTAAAGGACTTTTCATTAATTGTATCATCCGCAATACCACCAATGCAAGATGATCGGGAGAAAGGAGCAGAAAATCTCCTGACCGTTTTTGCGCATGACGTCGAAACGAGGGCTGGTTTTGGAGAACTGCGACTATGGTGGACAAAGTGGGCGAACAAAGCAGCAAACCAGAGCCCCGGTACAGGAACCGATGCCCTCTCTCATTGCGACAGCAGGTTCTGTGCGAATGTGTACAAGCTACTCCGGATTCTAGTCACCCTTCCAGTGACCACTGCCAGCGCAGAGGGAACGTTTTCAAGCATGAGGTTACTTAAGAACTATACTTACGCTCCACGATGTCCGAGGAACGCATGGTTGGCCAGGCACTTCTGTACGCCCACAGAAATATCGACATCAGCTCGTCGGAAGTCATTGACCGCTTCGCTAAGCTTCCTCGCCGGGTCAACGTTGTCCTTTGATACCGAGCAGGACAAAAATCAGCGCAAACGAAAGGAAAAGACACTACTGTTCCAGAGTTCAGGTCAATGAGCCCGTAATTCTGACGCAATATTATTGTTCACCACCTTTTAAAGCCGTGAGGATTTTGTACCTTTTAGCAGTTAACACTGTGACCTAATATAAACATAAGAATACGGGCATCAGGTGGACATTACCAGCCAATCGACAGCTTCACCTTGTTCACTGAGAGGTCGGCATACGCGGCGTTACCAAACAAATTCAACTATTGGGAAGCCGTACTAACAGCATTGTTTGTTACTTTCATTTGTCGTTTTTGTTCTTCATTGCTTTTTGAACTAGAAGCGGCAACCTTCCTTTAAATTGAGTGCACAATAGTGGTTCGCACTTTTAAAACAGTTTTGAAGTAGTTTCTTTCGTTATTTCTGCGCTCTTCCTTTATAGTTCTGTTTACATGGTGCGTCCGAGACAGCAGCTTGGCCCAAGGACATATCAGTTGGCCATTATGTATAGTGATCACTGCTCAGTTCCGTTTATTGATTGCATATTTAAATGTACATTTGTGAAGTTTTGCGTAAGCATACTGCGCACTGTTTCCGGTGACTTATATTTTGCCCGTATTCGAGGTGTACTTTCCCATTCTTGCTTTTCCCGGGCCGCATCATTTGTGCAAAAAGATTAACATTTTGCGTAAACAATCTGCGTTAAAATCCTGGTTATTTCGTGGACTTCATTTTTTTTGTTATCAGGCACCTCTTCAGTTCAAAGCTGATGCAGTTCCGAAGTTTACGTGATATTTGCCGTACCTGTTACACACACACACAAACACAAATATTGAAAAGATTGAAGACAGTTATTCCTGGAAAGATTTTGCGGGCATGCCAACATAATATTTTTACGAAAAAACACATTTCTTACTCGTTCTTAACAGAGGGCAGCATTCAAGAAGTGATTTGCAGCATCTAATACAAATTTTCACTGGTAATACATTTTAATGGTAATACCAGTGACAATGTATGTACATGGTAATACATGTACATACCCACGCCGCTTTTGGAAAATTATGAAACCGGACGACAAAACCACAGTCTCTCTTTGTGGCACTACTGGATCCCCCGTTGCCGACTGCGACGTTCCATCCGTCAACTCTGCATTTTGTTCAGTCTTTACTAACGAACCTAACAACGAACTTCCTGATTTTCCGCATTTTTCTTTTCCGCCAATGCCAAAGATTACATTCAATTCAGAGGGAATTGTAAAAGTTATTAACCAATTAAAGAACTCTTCGTCATGCGGTATAGATGGCATAAACGCCAAAATTCTGAAAAATACTAAACATGTATGTAGTTCCATACTGTCAATCATTTTTCAGCAGTCACCCGACACAGGTGAAGTCCCATTAGACTGGAGAGTTGGGAAGGTCTTTCCGTTCTTCAAGAAAGGTGACCGCTCATTTGCAGGTTACTACCGACCAATCTCGCTCACTAGTGTTTGTTCAAAGATCATGGAACACGTCATCTTTTCTCATGTTGCTACATTTTTATCATCCGTAAACTTCTTTCACCCAAACCAACATGGCTTTCGTAAATATCACTCATGCGAGACCCAACTAACATTATTCCTGCACGACATTCACCTTGATATGGACCGTAACATCCCAATTGACACACTGTTCTTAGATTTTGAAAAAGCCTTCGATAAGGTACCCCACTCCCGTCTCCTTCAAAAAACCTCGCGTCTAAACCTTCATCGGCACGTTTTAACTGGATTAAAGCATTCCTAACAAACCGTAAACAATTCGTGCATGTTAATGATCACTCCTCCGACCTCTCGCATTTCTTGTCCAGCGTGCCCCAGGGTATCGTCCTAGGGCCTGTTTTATTCCTAATATACATTAACGATATTCTGCTTTCCGTTGAATCTAACATCCGTCTTTTTGCTGATGATTGTGTCCTCTACCGCCCTATAAATAACCCCACCGATGTCTCCTCTCTACAGCATGACCTCTCACGCATTCAGCAGTGGTGTACCACCTGGTTGATGTCCCTTAATGCGAAAAAAAACATTACTAATTTCTTTCCATCGTCGCCGAAACCACAAGCCGGCTACTTACACAATCAACAACTGTCATATAGCTGCTACTGACTCGATTAAATACCTGCGTGTCCATCTTTCGAGTAACCTATCTTGGGGCGACCATATAAATCACATAATTCACTCCGATAACCGCGCTCTCGGGTACATACGCCGTAACATTTCCATGGCACCACCTTCCGTTAAACTACTCGCTTATAACACCATTGTCAGACCAAAACTTGAGTATGCAGCTGCTGTCTTTGACCCCCACCAAACTATAGTCATATCGAAATACTTGAGTCAGTACAGAACCGAGCAACCAGATTCATTGTTTCAGATTATTCCCGCTATACTCGAGCGTCTCCGCCCTCAAATCCCAGTTCAATCTTTCTACCCTCGCTCTTCGTCGTCGTATTGCACGTCTCTGCCTTTTTCACAGATTCTTTTATTCAACCCCGCGCGACAACCACCTCATCCAGCCGGTCCATCGAGGTCATCGCACAAGTCATCCAAATGCTGTGATTCCGCCATGTGCCCACACCACCTCATTTCAGCAGCCCTTCTTTTTGCGCACCACCCGAGACTGGAATGACCTTCCGAACGAAGCAGCAGTCATCCGCGATTTTGCGCGCTTCAAAAATGCCATCCAGGAAGCAGACTCAACCACATCCTAACATACACCTTCATCGATACCGCCATTTTATGACGCCCACCCCTCATGTAAAGTCCCATATGGGACCTTTGAGGATATAATAAATAAATAAATAAATAAATAAATAAATAAATAAATAAATAAATAAATAAATGTTATTCATATACTTAGTCGTTCTAAAAATTCAATGAGGAGGTCGCGCTGCAACGTGAGCCCCCCCCGAACAAAATTCCTGGCTACGCCACTGAAGGGAAGGGACCCCTGTAAACTTGCGACACATGTTGTTGGCACTCGTCCCGTGTCTGGCAGAAGGCAGCAAGCAATGCGGTCGTTTGCAGTAAGCTAGGGCGTTGCTTTATTTTGCGGGTGAGAGTGCAATCAGGTGGTTTTTGTCACATTTTGCGGGCTTTCTTTATCAGCCGGAAAAAATAAGCACGCAATTAGTACGTGGCTGAAAATAGCCTATTTACATGTAATTTAAACTTGCCTACATTTGCCTCAGTGGCATTCTGATCATTATATGAGTACTTGTCGAGTTACACAATTATAACTAATTAATCAAGCCTCATTAATGAAAATGTTGCAGTGGCTTAGCTCGGCTATGCCAGGATAACGTAGCGTTAGCAAAGGTTCAGCTGATTGTTCTTAGCTTTCCTGACTGTCTAGGATTAGCTTGATTATCATGCTTACTGCTGCTCCGATGACACACACATGATATACATATTATGTGGTACATGTATATTTATTTTGCCAGGCAACTACTTCGGGATCCGATGAGATAAGCTTCTCGGCTCTTCTGCGCAGTTGAGCAGCATTTGCGCTCTCTTTCTCCATGGCTAAACCACACTGGCAAACGCCAGTCAGAGGCGCTATCAAGCGGCTCTAGCGCAGTGTCAGACGGCAACTGCACAGCGAAGGCGAATAGCTGCGCGCGCGCCGGCGCCAGTACGTCTACCTCGGTTACGACCTCACTCCTCTGGAAAGCGCAGACCGGCGGCAGCGAGTCGCGCGCGGCAGCGGTGGAGTGCACGGGAGGTGCCGGCTCCGATGCGCCAGCTGTGTGACATCACTGATCCTCGCGCATGCGCAGCACGGCTCTTGAGGAGCCACGCGAAACTGGCTCGGCTAGGCCAGTGTAGCTAACGCTACAGAAGTTAGCAGTGGCTACTCCAGTGTTCTAGGTTTGATTCGCACCACGCCGTCCGTTTTCTCAAATCTTGCTGCATGGTAGTTGGGACACCCAGCAATACCTTTGTCCAAGATGGTCGACATATTTTCACTGGAAATGCATAGACTAGAGGTCCACAGCTTTGCTGTAAAAGTAGCCTGGCACACACCCCTCGTTTGAGATTACGTTTCCTGCACCTAAACAGTGCTTAAAGGGGCCCTGCGACACTTTTGCGACTGCCTTATTTAGTACCGCAAATGCGTGTAGTTATGAATGCCGAGACGAACGCAAAAAGAATTATGCAAATTGGTGCCCTAAAAGTGAAGTTATTAGTCCTCAAAGTTCAAAACTCAAGCAGACGACGACGAGAAACGTCTTTTTTTTTCGCATTTCACTCTCCCGCTGACGTCAAAGTCCGGTTCCAATCACCGCGCGCGTCTCATAAAGACATACCGGAAATGTCACCTCATGGTGGCCTTCACACAGTACATTGCTACCCCTCTTTTTGACGGCGTTGTTACCATGCTTACGACAAACCACGTGCGCCAGCTAGCAGACGCTCCCGTGATTTGTCGTGTAGAGCACAAAATGAGTCTGGAAGACCTAACAGACCTCGAGCGCGAGCTCTTGCGACGCAGCGATTGCTTGCATGTCGTGCACGCCATTGCAAATTGAAAGTGTGTCGCTGAGCCCCGCGCGACGCGAGGATGGCTCCATGGGCCCAGACGAGACGCTAACGCCCGATGACGCGGAAGGCGTTGGCCGGTAAGCGTTTAGAATTTTTTTTTTTTTTCGTTGACAGCATCGTGCCGAACTGAGCGTTGCGTGTTTCGCAGGTGCCGGTGTCGCTCGATGCCGCAGAAGACAAAACGCGCAACAGTATCGTTTGATTACTAAAGCCCCTATACTTCGTAAAAGTACCGCCATCTGCTCTCCCCTCCGCCGCCTCCTCTCCTGCGCGTCTTTCGCGTGCGACGGTGGCGCCCCCTCGAACGCGCCACGCGGACGCGTGAAGCTTTGAGGCCGGTTGCGCGCTGGCGCTGCCACTTCAGCCACAGCCTTTCTAGTCCTGTCGTGGCCGCGTGCCATGTCTCGCATACGATCTACTGCGCGTCAAACAGGCATCTGCTGCAACTACCGCAGCGTTTTGAAACTTATGCGCTAAATGTGTGACGCGATAATTCATGATGACACGCCGGCCGATGAGCCGCGATCCGCTGAACTAAATCCCCGCTCATGTTCCGAATTTGCAGAAAGTTCTGACTGTCACCCAGAAGTGGTTCGCCAAATTAGGCAATATGATGGAAGAGCTGCACGCAAATGCACGGCTTTCGATAAATCCTGCGCGCTAGGTTCTTTTTTTTTTTTTTTTGCTATCGCACTTTCATTCCGACGCTCGCTCCGTCTTCGCCCTTCCATCCGCACATCACAGTAAAAGGTTAGTAGAATGTGTGGAACACAACCTAGTGTTGCAGTGCACGACACTTGTCCTTTCAGAGTTAATATTATGTGGGGTTTTACGTGCCAAAACCGGGATATGATTACGAGGCACGCCGTAGTGGAGGGCTCCGGAAATTTCGACCACCTGGGGTTCAAGACAGTCACTTGCTCGAGCAAGTGACTGCCTTGGTGCATGACAAATAACACAAAATTTCGCGTGACATTGAGTAAGTAATACACCAGATATGTCACACGGCAAAGCAAGACGCCTGTCAAGAGTAAAAGCGCACGAGCGCTTACCTCACAATGCCGCGCCGATCTCGGCTCGAAGTTTGCTCGACCTATTCTAGGGAGCCAGACCTTGCGACGACCTGCATTCTTTATTCCTCGCGGAATGGCAAACAACTTTTTCCCTTGGGTGTCACGGTTATGGCAGCCAAACGCACAGCAACCCGGCATCGCGACAAAACGAGCGAGACGCACACGTGCATTTCACACTTCGTGCATTTCACATGGGGCGAACATACAGCACATGGCACGTTGGAGCGTTCGACATGGCGCCGAGGCCAAGGAAACAAAATACCAAGAAAACGAGGGCGCGCGCTACCACGTGACCGCAGCTGCCCTATCAGCGGCGTGGAGAGGAGGAAACGGCTTAGATCAAGAGAAAGCTGTACCTTTCCGTAGGTATAGGGGCCTTATTGATTACCATTCCACAGCGCACCTAGCGTCGTGTTCGTTGTTGTGAAAATATATCAGTTAGAAACAGGAATCATTTGTTTCTGAGAAAGCATAAAAAGGGGTTTTGTTCCTCTTAGGCCTCCGTAATATGGCCTAGCTAGCACCATATGAATATTACACGTCCCGTGTCGCGTCAAGGCAATCAAAAACGAACGGTCTTTGTCGTCACTGCCACTTGACATGACGTCACTTCCTGTAACAGAAATAGCCGATGTGTGTCGCAATAGTCCAAAATGAAGGTAGTTTATCTCGTGAACAAAAATTATAACCGCTTCGATTTCGGCGTTGCCAGTTGCGCAACAATATCGGTGCATTCCACAGTACCAGAAGAACCGATGAAAAAGACATGCTCAAATTGTGTCGCAGGGCCCCTTTAATACGCAGTTTCACATTAAAGTGAATGCGTGCAATGGTTCTTTTATTTCACTCAGTATTTCCAGCAGCGTTATAGCGATTTCAGCAAGTGCACCCACTTCCCGATGCAAGCGCCTTGAGTCCACCATCAAATTCGTGGATGGGGAGGCCCAGGTGGTCGCACAGCATGCGCACGTATGCCAACTCCTCGCGGCTGAAGCCGTCAACAAACGGCAGCTCGGTGCCCGGTGGCGCAGCAGCCAGTGCCTCAACTGCCTTGCGGATCACGAGACGAGTGAGCGGCTCCACAGACTGCTCGATGACCAAGCGCTCACGCCTCTTGTTTGCCTGGCGCTCCTCGCTGACACTGCCATCGGTCCCCAGCGCACGCATCATGTTGCTGCTCAAGAATGGAAGTCAACAATTTCATTCCACATTGCGGTACACACTTAAATGCATGCATACGTATCAAAGAGAACTCTTCAATCGTACGACCAAATCTGGACATGCCGTTGGCTGAAACTGTGGAGGTCTGCTGATTGTACTGCCACCTGTATGCAGAAAAAAAAAAAACGAACGAATAAGTGGCATTTCTGTGCGTTGCGTTGCACAGGCCTACAGGTGATGCCACATCAAAGCCTCCTTTCATGCCTCCTTCACATTTACGACGCCAGGTGCGTCAGCACCGAATCCCCCGTGCAGCCCCTTCCCGTTTATATGCACCGTGTCAGTGTTCTGGGCAGAGTTACTGCATGTGCAGTGATGTTACCGAGGGCTTCTGATTTGGAGCAATTTTTGGAGCAGGAAAATTTCTATCTTGGAGCACTTTGGAGCAGGTAATTTTGCATCTGGGAGCACTCTGGAGCAGCTAATTTCCCATCCTCGAGACGTTGCAGAAACAAGTTGCATTTACATTCAGGCACCTGAATAATTATTATGGGCTCTTATGAAGAGCTAGAAATATTTCGGTTCATTGCAAATCTCATGGAGAAAATCATCTCAGGAGCACTTCACATTTCACTCGATAACACAAAAATAAGGGCGTCATGCAGTTAAGTGTTCTGGAGTAACCTCTTCAGCGATTATTTCAGCGACTTGAAGGCGAAAGCCAACTTCCCTTTTTTTTCTTCTCACTCGATGCATTGATCCTCCCTCGCCCCCATCTGAAAGGATTCTGCATCTGACGGGTTTACGCACCGCCTCCAGGCTCGGAGGAATCTTTCTGCACCTCACGTGTTTTTGCAGTGCCTCCATGATCGGCGCACCGATCACGAAGGCAGTGCAAAGCGACTATGTCATGTGTTGACGTCATCATGTGACGTCACGGTGTACGACGTCATGATGACGCCAGCACGTGATTTTTCGCATTGCTCGTGTTGACGCCGCCGATGCCGACGGTTAATTTTCGCGCTTGATGGGGCACCTAAGGCTTTCGCATTAATTCTGCGTATCAGCCTAGCCGTTAACCGCCTGGCCTTACATACCAAAATGGCCTCCACCATGTCACCTCTGTGCCGTGCGCTGCACAGCTTCGCTGGTCATCCACCTCGCAAAGTGGAATGGCTCCTCAGTTTTTTTTTTCTTTTTATTGCGACAGCAATTATATGCAGACACTCGACGGGTTTTTGCCGTCACTTTCCGTATAACATCAAAATTGATAACATCTCCCCGCGCATCGTATGTTCTACCCGCGAGTAAAAAGCTCGCGAGCGAGGCGACGAACGCGGCTGAAACGGAGATGAAACGAACCGGCCGTCTCCGTTGCGCGGAGGGCGCATGCGATAAATTCCCCCGCGTGCTAGGCCTGCCATCGATTGTTCATCAAACAGAAAGCAAACGCCCCGTCAGTTTTTCGTAAGGAGCACAAAGGGAGGGAGGGGAGGTGCGTCGCTCGAATGGCGCAGTCGCTGGCGCGCGCGCTATCTCGAGGCATCAGGAGACTGCTCGTCAACTTACTGTGCTCTCAACGCTTACTTCGCATTTAATTTAGAGAACTGGCAGCACGAAAACCGCTTCGGTCCCTGGAGCGACCGTATTCCCTTAAACGATCGTTTTGTTGAGTTACGTGAGATCGGGTCCAAAAGAGTTAGCTGCTAGCCTCACTTCGTATAACAATACAATTTGTTGGTATCGCATTCATTGCTTTGCCCTTAAGCGAAGCTGAGTTTTTTTTTTAACCCTCAGCTATTGACCCTGGAAGGCGAGGGGCGGCGTGTCACATGGCGTAGCCGCGTCACAGTGGGCCTTCCGACGCTAGGGCCGTGAACGGCGGGCCCGCTGACAGTTGCGCATATTAAAACCGAATTCGGCTGCTCCAACCAGGAGGCATGCTTTTATTAATGAGATGAAATTTAAAAAAAAAAGCACGCGAGCCAAAAATTTCAATTGGGACCCAAGCACGAGCTCGAACGGACAGAGCCTCCTCGGAGGTACTTCCCGCAAGAGCGATATTGTTCCATATATCTATTCTTAGCGTTCCCAGATTTCATTCCGCGATGTCCAGAAATAGAAGTGAGACATCTTAGCGGCATGCGTGCAGTTATTATTGAACATTGCTTTAATTACGTGCCATGCGACGCTTGAAACTACCTACCAGCAGCGTTTCTAGAACAGACGATGTCCGCCGATGAATCGCCGCCGCACTTTCTCGCTACCGATTGGCCTAGACGTCACTTGCCCAACAGAAGCTGCGCCGGCACCGTGCATGGCATCGTGGCTTACTCGAGACGCACGCGCGAGCGCTGTTTATTTTGCGGAATATAATTCTGGTCCGGCCCCAAGACCAAGGTGTACATGTTTGGACGCGCCAGCGGTGCGATTGCCGGTGATAGACGCCCCCAAACCAGTGACTCTGGCGCAGTTTGGCGCAATTTTCGTCGATATTATCAGGATGGCACAGTAAATCCGATTTGCCGCACTTTGGCGCAGTTGGCGCAAAAGTGGCATAACTGGAAAAACGTAAACAAAGATTTTAGAACTTGCAAGATGTGTGCGTCCCACTTGTGGCCGTTTTTCGAGATTTAAGAACAATTAGAAACAAAAAGTTATATTTAAAAACATCCTCTTATGTAACAGTCAAAATAAAATTTTTAAAGTATTTTGAATATCATTAATTTAGACGAAAAAGCACTTGCGAAAAAGAAACACAATTTGTTTTCGGTTTCGCTATACGAGCATGGGGTATGGGATACTTGCTGTAATTTGCAAACTAATTATGATAGGAGGATCATTTTTGTTGCAGCATATTTTTGAATGTTTGGGCGTGCATAAAAAAACAAAAAGCTAAAAATCGACCTCGTGAAGAAAATTCGATTTTTGAAGGTGGCCTACCACCTTAAAGGGACCCCGAAACGGTTTTTTGAAGTTATGCCAGTTTAGGCAAGAGCATTATATATATACCCTCCTCCTCACCCTGCCTGGCACCCTCAACTCACAGACACGCTGGCATCGCCGGCGATCGCAGCGCTGTCATAAGCGCACTCGACGGTTTGACCTTCGCCCAGTCATGGCCTCCGATATTGCGCGCCGACAGGATGCGCGCAATCTCGGAGGCCCAGTGCTTTATGGGGATACAATAGGTACGAGGTGCTTCGAGGGCTGTGGAGGGGTGTGATGGTTCCGGGGCTTACATTTGGGAACTCAGTGGTGTGCATGAAGTCAGAGGTGCAATCAGGAATGGATGTAAATCAACGGACGGTGGGCCGCCTCGCGTTGGGCGCTCACGGGAAGACGACAAATGAGGCGGTAAAGGGTGATATGGGATGGACAGGCTTTGAAGTGAGGGAAGCGCAGAGCAAAATGAGATTCGAAGAGAGGCTGAGGAAAATGAAGAAGAGTAGATGGGCAGAGAAGGTTTTCAGGTATTTGTATAGAAAAAGCGTTGACACGCAGTGGAGAGAAAGAACTAGGAGGCTCACCAGTAAATATACGGCTGGCAGTGCGGGCGATATGGCAACAAGGAGCATTAAGCGGAAGGTCAGAGAGGCGGAGAGGACTTATTGGATGACAGCGATGGGAAAGAAGCCAGCTCTGAGTAACTACCGAAAAGGAAAAAACGAAATAAGGAGGGAAAGGTTTTATGATAATTCAAGGGGAAGCGCTTTACTGTTTGAAGCAAGGTCGGGCTGCCTTAGAACGCGTAGTTATAAAGCGAGATTCAGTAACGAAGAAGAACAATGTACATGCTGCGGGGGAACTAAGGAAACGATGGAGCATGTACTGATTGAATGTGGCGATATTCACCCAGGTATACGTGTGGGCACGAGTCTACATGAAGCCTTGGGTTTTAGGGACAACAACGGAAAGCTGAACACGTCCGCGATAGAAATAAGTAAGAGGCGGTTAGAGTATCGGTGGCAGAAAAGTAGAGATAAAGTACAACAATAAATAATTGGGGCAAAAAAAGGTCATTCTGCCTTAAAGGCCAACTCCGGAGATTTTTCGAGGTCGATGGATCTCAGTGAAATTCGCTGGGTACGTTCCTTTGCACGTTTCCGTCATTTATGCCAAATTACAGGCTTGAGACATGCGCAGATTGTTTGCAAATGAATTTTAAAGATTGTCTGCAAATGCCCTCCTGGCTTCCCACAATTATTGGCAACATTGCGTCTGTGACGTCAGTGTTGGCAAGGCGGCGGAAGTGACGCAGCCGAGGGCACCGCTAACTTCGGCGCTTAGGCCGCTACAGCGAGCGTCTGCTGTGCACAAGGCGACAGACAGCGTTGGTTTGGCCGGCGCTTCGCTGGTCGTCCCGGCTGTCACAGTTTTCATACTCCGCGCCGGCGTAACCGGCATGCCTTGCACGACTTCCGGTTCGTTCGTAACAATGTCTACGTCATACGTAGACAGTACACTCGGTTGGGTTTCGGTTTCAGTGTAGCGCTTTTTTGCTTATTTAAAATTATTCTCCAATTTGCCGAGTATTTCTGCTATCGGGCCCGTAACAGGAGCGTCTCAGGAACATAAAAGCACCATTACTTTGACATGGCCAAAAAATCGCCGGAGTTTAAGAGGCAGAGAGATGGACCGTGAATTTATATTTTTTGGTATAATAACATAGATTTAATCAATGTAGATAAGGCATTAGGACAACATGAAACAAGGAAGTTTTTTTTTTTTTTTTATTTCCCTTTTTTCTCCTTCGAGCCTGGTGGCAGACATGTCACCGCCCCGTTATAAAGGGGACGCTCATAGCATCCATCCATCCATCCAGTGTGTCCGGCAGCACGCCGCTCGCGGAGTGGTTAATATTTGCTCCGACAGGTGCCGCCACACTACCAGTCGATCTTATTTTATTCTCCTGTACGGCGACAACCTGCAACAGCATGCGGATAAACAAAAAGAGTTCGAGAACGATCACCGATAAGCGTAAACCCTGGCAATGTGGTTGCGTCTTCAGGGGTGAAGTTACAGCCGCAGACATGTGGATCGTGGCGTTGAACGGATAGCGAGAGCGCGACGCTCATTGCAGCGACGAGCTGAAGGGATTCCGCTCGCCAGATGCCTCACAAACATTGCACGATGTCGCAGCTACAAGTCACCAATTGCTAAATATGTGGTACACAACACGGCTAGGGCAATTCATTTTGTCCACGAAAAGAAAACTCGAGATAAACACTGTCGCTCAGCTCACGTCAACACAGAGCACGTTGTAACACAGGCAGACGACGCTCGTTGCCCACAGGAGGTTCAGCGACATGGACTGGACATATTCAATCAGATTAGCCGCCTGCGTGACGTTGCGCTTCCAATACGACGTGCACTGGAAGTGGGCGGGATCACAGCTGAGCCGCTGTGATCGGTGGCGATTCGGAGCTTTAAGGCCATGTAATAAATTACACAGTTTACGCACATAGCTTAAATCGGTCTGTAAGTGATCCTTACGACTTGCTCTACCGGCCCAATGTGTTCGTACAAAATCAAAACCGTCTCAGGGTCTCTTTAAAGGGGCCCTGCAACACTTTTCCAAGCTATTCCAGGCAGTCATGGAATGGCTCCAGTAAAGAGCGTATTGCCTCACGAATCGACCGCTGCAAAATTTTTTAGAAACCGCCCAGTACGAGCGGAGGTACACAGATTTGTCGAACGCCGTAATTGCCTTCTCTCTTCTCTCGTCCCGACGAAAGCGCTGGAAGCTAAGCAGGGAGGGACGGCACGGAGAAACCCTGGATTCCTCCTCGTACCTCTCGCTGATCGGCGCCTCGTGACGGTCTCCTAGCCCGCTATGCCGTGCGCCGCTCATCGACGGGGCCTCCGCCGCTTCGTCAATGCTGTGCACCGTGCCTCTGGCTGTGTTTCGTGGACCCGTCCCTGAACTCCCGTTACCGTCTCCCCCATCTTTCCTGTCCTCTTCTCTCTTCGTTGGATGGATGTCCCCCTATCACTTCTTTCTCTATTTCTTCCTACTTTTCTTTTATTCCCTCCTTACCCCCACCCCTACAAGCTTGCACTGCGCCGTGTCGCCTCAAGGCAGACAGAAATTAGGTGCCTTTTTCCCTTCCTCAAGAACCACTACCACCACCACGGAGAAAGAAGGTACGTCACGCGCGCCTCGTGACCTTGAGCACTTTTTTTTTTCTTCGAACAAGGGCAATTGGCGGCCTTTTGCGGCGGCCGCAGTAACTACTGAGCGCGCCATGTTCAAATCAGCGATGGCATGGAACTTGACTCAATGACACTGATTTTGAGTAAATAGCATCATTTGTCAAGAGAAGAGGAAGCAATTTTTAGCTGACTTTGAGAATTTACTGTAAAGTCCCAGGCCGCGTGCTGCGCTATAATGTTTGCCTCACATATATTTTCAGGAGCCTCGACTACCGATCAGCAGCCATGCTGAAAAATTGTTGCATTGCCCCTTTAAATAAACATCGTGGGTTCGGATCGCACCGACGGAAAGGGCGATTTTCTCATCCACTTAAATTCATCTCAATTTACACCACAATTACTGCACTACAGTTAAAATACAACGATGTCCCTACACTTTCCCTGGCCTAATTGTCTGCTGGATTCATTTGGAACTGTCAAACATGTTGGGCAAAAGAAGGAAAAGTAACATATATAAATCATGAAACATCTTTATGGCAGGAACATCAAGTATAACACAAATATGAAGTTTAGACATGAATTATGATTACAAAATAATACATATTAGCGATGGGCAGATATATTCCATTAAAATCACACTGACGCAAGATATGTTAATATGCACATGTTTAAACAGGTAGTATATCTAATCTAGGTCGAACAGTTTTCATGCAACAAAACTTGAAAAGATGGTAGCGTTAGTTTCCAGTAACTATGTACGATGCAGGTTATTCCGTTCAATTATTATGAGTGGTAAAAATTATTTAGCGTAATGATATGAGTGACAAGTTATGCGTTCTATTTTATTATCATGGTCTGTGGAGATAGGTTTAGCACAAAGCTTACCCTACGAGGCGGCCGTGAAGGGACGCGACGTTCTCCACTGCCGCAGCGAACAAAGACGCTACGGCCGGGTTCGTCGACTCCGGCACGGCGCAGAAAAGGCACTCGAGGCAGGATGTCAACAAACAACACGGGTTTATTAACCCAAGATGCAACACAGTACGACAGTCACGGGCTTGCAGGCCGTAAAGGGAACTCCGCAAGACCGATCGAGTACGCTTGCCAGCGGCGCTACGACTATCACACAAAGGGCAGCAGTCGAGCACGCGAACGAGAAGCCGCCTGCTAGAGCAGCGCGTCAACCTCTCGTGCTAGCCTGGGAGCATCCGCCGCGGGCAAGCCCGCGCCAGACAGAAGCGAGCTCAAGGGGGAGAGGGGGTTGTCACTGGCGGCCAATGAGGAACGGCGTTGCACAGTGACGTAAGCTAGCTTGGCGGCGTGAGCATGTGAGCATGTCGAGGCATGCCCGGACGCGTGCCCGCGCGCCGGGAGGCTGACGCATGGCTTGCACCAGACAAAGAGGCCTGGCGCTGCCGCCGCGGTCGCCATACCGCCGATTAACGGCGGTTCCCGGCGCTCGAGCCGCGCGGGGCCAACACGCGCGCTAGCTGGGGAACGAGGCGCCAAAGGGAAGGGCGCGCTCGATTCCCACATTCCCCCCTCCTAAAGACCGAGGCCAGCCTGTGAAAGAGGCTGTCCGAGGCCAAGTGGCAAGGTCAGCTCAGCCGCAAGGGGGCTGGCCAACGGGGCAAAGTCCAACAGGGGGGTGTCGTCTTCCCGGAGGTACAAGTTCAAAAGTCGGCCATGGCCACACAAAAGTTCCACCAAAAGTTCCACCACAAGGGGAGAGCCCACCGCCGGGAAGAAGGTCCACAGCCCAGGAGGAACGGGGGCAAGACTGCACAAGGGCGGGCAGCCAGCCCGCTTGAAGTTCGCCGGACTGGAGAGGTTGGCAGCCGGGAACGTACGAGGCGTGGCTGCCAGTTGCGTGCGGCAGCCAACCGCCGAAAGTCGCTGGGGCGGGGGGCCACACAGGAACAGCAGGCAGCCAGGAAACGGGAGCCGGAGCGACCACGCTCGGGACTGGGCCGAAGCCCCGGTGGGCGGACTAGCCGCCGAGGGCGGCCGCCGAAGCTGCCAGGTGGGTAAGGCAGGATGGAGGTGGCCGCAGGGCAGAAGGCAGGCAGCAGGCCACAGCTGGGACGACCAGGGAACAGCAGGCCATCAGGTCTGGAACAGGCTGGTGGCAAGGTAGGCGCAGGGAGACGACAGGGCGATGCAAGAGCGGACAGAAATGTCCCCGGCATAGCCGGCTTGCCAAAAAGGGTGCCTGCCTGACAGTGCTGCCCAACAAAGGGGGCGCTTGCCAGGTTATGGCTTGGACAACACGTCAGAGGGTATTTTCGGCCAAGAGGGCCTTCTACCACTTCCCGACGTGTGCCGCCGCACCTTAGCGGTTATTCTCCATTCACTGTCATGGTATGGAATAAAGTCCAGCTACCTGTCAGTGGGAGAAAGGTTGCTTAGGTGCGTTTCCGCAGGTTGTACCGATGGCGTGGCTTGGAGCCAGCCTTCTAGTTTTCCTGCGGTTGTGTGACCGCCTCCCCCCCTCCCCAAGTCGCTGCTGCGGGCAACGAAAGGGTTTGAGGGCGGCTGCATGAGCCCGGGGGTCTTGCCCGCACGAGACTGCACGCATTGTCACACGAGGAGTGAAGAGCGTCACGTTTATGCCTGGCCAGGTAGCAGAACGGCACAACTTTTAGAAAGTCTTACGGCCCCTCGCATGTCCGGCCAACCGCGAGTCGTGGAAATAGCCGAGGTCGGCTTTCCTTAGACTGCGGGGTACCCCCACCTTAAAAGACTCCTTGGGAGCTTCTTCCGGTGGGATGTGGAGCGCAGGAGAACTCCGCCGGCGACAAACAGATGCGAATCCAACGTGCCCGCAGCAATACCAGACTGCGTAAACGGCACACGGCGCCGACAGCAATACCAGACTGTCAATACGCGCCCGCTCCTTGGGAGCACGGCTCTTGGAGCCCAAAACGGATCGCACTGCTGTGCCTTTGGTGTCTCTTCTCTGCTTAACAGGATACCGGCTGAAGTGACGTGCTCACCCGAGGCGGTCGACTCAAAAGTCAATTCGCCGTCGGGGTTCGCTCATTTCGACCCATCGGAGCCAGAGGCCCCGGAGTCTACTCGATGCGATTGCTCTCGGGAGTGGCGAACACAAGTGTCACACCGAAACGGGGCCACGCGGCAAGGCGTGAGCCACGACGTTTGAACTCCCTTTCCGGAAGCGCACAACGAAGTTGTACCGCTGCAAAGTCAACGCCCAGCGCGCGAGGCGGCCCGAGGGCTCGCGCAAGCGCTTAAGCCAGACGAGCGCCATGGGGTCCGTTTCCTCCACCAATTGCACTCCCTTGACATAGCAGACAAGCTTCCGGCGAGCGAAATCTCGTGTGGCGTGCCGTACTTAAAGGCAGCGGTAGCCACTACGAGGGTTGCAAATGGTTGTAGGGCGCCGAAAGGGACGACCCTGTAGCCACCGCTTGGGAAGTCAATCACGATACCCGTGCGCGCGAGAAAGACGCGACCGAGAATCACGGGCAGCGAAAGACCCGGGAGGTGCACAAAGCGCTGTCGGCGCGCGCGATTCTCCCAGCGCACAACCAACCGCGAAGCGCCGCACGAAACAGCGGTTCTGCTCGCGAGATGGAAGGCAATGTTTTGCCTGGAGCCGTGCCGCAGTTGTGTGCAGCGCTAATTGCTCCGAGGCAGGCGCCGCCGTTGTAGGGTCGCGCGCCTGTTCTCCGCCATGCACGCCATACCCAAAGGGGACAATAAACGGCACAGAGAAGAAGGGTTTCCGCACCGACTCAACCGACGGATGCATGATGCCTCATGCGACGGGCAAACGAATTGACAACGGAGCACGGTGGCTCACATTTGCCGAAAGCGTCGCCAAGGCGCGCATGAGGAAAATGATCGTCGGAAAACGCGGCGACGGTGCCGCCTATGCGAGCTGGCTCGCAGACGACATGGTCAACCCTTTACGCTCGTGACAACGATGGGCCAGCGAGCGTGTGAATGCCAGCACCATGTGTCCTAGGTAGGGACGCTCTGGTGCGGCGGGTTAATCACTCGGCTGTGCTGCTAACAAAGAAAGGCCAGCGAGCGGAGACGACGCATTGGAGGGGCCCGAAAGCACGTACTCCGCGTGTGTCTCGAGCAGCTGAGAAAACACGAAACTCGCGAGGCTAGGACTGTAGTCCACATTCGAGCGGTTATCACCAAAGGAGGCCCCAAAGACGGGATCTCTCCCGGTGGCCGAAAGCCGAGGGCTTACCTCGTGCTGCCGGCGTCGTCCGCATCGAACGAGATCAAGTCCGTCGCCACGGGATCGAGCAGGAACGAGCGCCTCGAGAGGGACTGCTCCGCTGCCATGCCGAAACCAAGTTGGGCGCCAGTTATGTGGAGATAGGTTTAGCACAAAGCTTACCCTACGAGGCGGCCGTGAAGGGACGCGACGTTCTCCACTGCCGCAGCGAACAAAGACGCTACGGCCGGGTTCGTCGACTCCGGCACGGCGCAGAAAAGGCACTCGAGGCAGGATGTCAACAAACAACACGGGTTTATTAACCCAAGATGCAACACAGTACGACAGTCACGGGCTTGCAGGCCGTAAAGGGAACTCCGCAAGACCGATCGAGTACGCTTGCCAGCGGCGCTACGACTATCACACAAAGGGCAGCAGTCGAGCACGCGAACGAGAAGCCGCCTGCTAGAGCAGCGCGTCAACCTCTCGTGCTAGCCTGGGAGCATCCGCCGCGGGCAAGCCCGCGCCAGACAGAAGCGAGCTCAAGGGGGAGAGGGGGTTGTCACTGGCGGCCAATGAGGAACGGCGTTGCACAGTGACGTAAGCTAGCTTGGCGGCGTGAGCATGTGAGCATGTCGAGGCATGCCCGGACGCGTGCCCGCGCGCCGGGAGGCTGACGCATGGCTTGCACCAGACAAAGAGGCCTGGCGCTGCCGCCGCGGTCGCCATACCGCCGATTAACGGCGGTTCCCGGCGCTCGAGCCGCGCGGGGCCAACACGCGCGCTAGCTGGGGAACGAGGCGCCAAAGGGAAGGGCGCGCTCGATTCCCACAGGTCATAGTGCAGTAAGACTGCAGGGGGTGATGAAAAGAAGTCATCGTGAAGCATGGAATGATGGCACAGTTTACGAAATAACGCTATGCCACCAAAATGGCGTCAACATGATTGCAGTTCCAACTCGGCATGTTGTTTTAATGCTGTGACACTCATGAAGCAGGAGTGATCAAAATAGATTAAACGAACAGCATGGTTTTGCAAGGATTCGATCTTGTTGATGACGTATGCTGATGACATATGACATAATGGGATCCCATTAGCAGAAGCATATTCAATTTTTTCGTGTTGGATGGTGCACGCTTGAGGTTACGCTTAAAAAGACTGAATGCTCGGTTAGCTGTTGCTAGGACAGTGTTAATACGTTAATGCCAAGTTAAATCAGACTGAATATGACCGCTACGGTACTTGTGATGTAAATTCAAGGCTAGCATTATTGAGCAAGTAGGCTGTAAGAAGTCAAGTAATGGTTAATGAATGACATTAAATTTGTTTTAGATACAATATTCAGAGACATTGGCCATGACGAACACCAAGCAGCCACAGAATCACTGTTTGTTTGAAGAGAAAGGCAGTCAGCATCATTAGTACAATCATCTGCAAACAATCTAATTCTAGACGACGCAGATGTCGGCAGATCATTGATAAAAATTAAGGAAAAGTAGGACCCTGCGCTGGGGTACTTCAGAGGTTACGGGATCAGAAAACGAGTTAGAGCACAGGTGTACTGTTGTCTGCTAGAGTGAATATTTAAACAAATTAATTTGATTAGCAGCCTGTGATGAGGAAAACAATAAAAATCTTGAGAGAAATTGAGAAACACCGCATTCACTTGATGATGATGAATGAAGATTTGTCAATTATATCCACAGCTTGATTTCCACTGTATGTAACCATGTCTGATCCTTCAAGTAATCCAGCTCAGTGACTGACACTTGCATATGACATGGACAATTTTTATTGCCCATTCAGTCTGTCTGTATGATGATACCAACACGTATGACAAGATAGAGCATGCAAGTGAACAGAAATCAAAGGCTTGTGATGGGCGTACCGGCAGAGCTGAGTGACCTCCTGCTTTTGGTTGAAGAGGCCTCTGTTGAGTGCACAGAGTTCATGACCAATGTGCGACGAGTTGGGGGCCAGCGCGTAGGCTTGCCGCTGCAGCTCGGCTGCCTCCTCAAACTCGCCGAGCATGCGCAGCCCAACCGCACACCGGTACAGTGCCTTGGCACAGTTGGGGTCCCGCTGCAGTGCTCTCCGTGCACAGGCCACTGCCTGCACACAACCTCCTTTTGTTGGGTTCATCACTTGAAAGACAAACCATAGCACAAAGAGCGCAACACTTCCAACAGTGCCTTACTGTGGTCATTCGCATTTTCCACAACAAGTCACAGTGAGACGCATTAGCACTAGTCCTTGTTCCTTTTGTGCATGGCACACGTGCTTCCTGTGGATGCAGCTCAATGCCCACCAGCAAGGACATCTTCACAGCCTTAGAATGACACAATGTTGAGCTAGTTGGTTCATCATAAAAGAAAACTAGGTGTGCAAACACAGACACAAAATCACACAAATGCCGACTGTCAACTCAAAAGGCGCACTGCAGCAAAAAGTAGACACGAAAGCTTATCTGGGTACCGACATGAAAATTTTCAATTATTGTTTTGCATCAAAGGAAAGGCTAAGCCCTCAGGAATCTAGACAACATGGCAGAGTCAAACTTCGTTACAACAAAGTAGCATCGGGCCCATAAATTACTTCACTATATTCGAAGGAAAGAAGATGGCTTTTAAGAGCTCCTTTTTCTTTGTTAGACACAATATTAATGAGAACTAACGGACACTTATGCCAAGGAAAGTATAGGAGATGTTATTTGTCATAATTGGGATATAAATGTGAAGAAAGTAAAGTGGACGAAATGATAACTTGCCGCCGGCAGGGACCGATTATACTCGACATTCGTAGTAACAGTAGAGATAAAAAATCGGCACTAACAGAACAGCCATCTTGCTCACACAATACTCCTAGATACAAAAACGCGTTATTCTAGCCTTCAAATCCACTAAAAACGAGGTCATCCTTACCTGTCTCCTTGTAGCATTTCAACCTTCGGTTCATATGGTGGGCCAACCAGTCAAATGCGCTCGTTTTTTTTTTTTTTTTGCACTGTATGACCAAAATTTCCACAACTTTTTCGAACGACTAAAAAAAATGTGGCCGTGAATGGTCTTTCAAAATTTATTTTGCTTTTTATGCTACCTTTCAAATGTTGAGCCTCATGTGAACCAAAGGTTTCTTCTTCGTTACACCCGATATCACGGCGGCTCTCGCATGTTTGGTTTTGTTATCAAAAGATTAAACGTCACCTGAAGTGAAGCGTGGCCAACCAAAGTACATATTTAATTCACTATAGCTGATAATTCACTATATCAGTGTTCATTCTATCAAGCTTCATCTGAACATGGAGAGCACGAGTGCACCCTTAAAAATTAATTACACGTTTTTAATAGCCAATTTTGGTTCCTACCGTACCCTGACATCACAACACAGTATGAGCTTCTCAGTCGGCGCTTGCGCAAGATATTGTGATGTTTCCACAGCCACTCCGCTCCCATTGGTGAAGCACAAGCAGCCATTGTGCATGTTTTGGTGCCTGACACCACCACAACTAGCCATGCATGAAGTCACCAGAATTGATACTCTAGCCTAATGTCACGCCAGTGGCAGTAGGTAGGTACACCATTGCACCATTGTCAGTAGGTACACCATTAAAAAATTTGACTTAAATGTCACAATAAAATATCTCGTCAACATTTCCTGAGCTTCACGCTTGCTCAGAGCCATCTTTGTAGACAAAAGATTTGAATAGCGAAGTTTTGAACAGCTTGGAAACTTGGTGTCAATACCCCTTTAGGTAGCGCTACCTACACATCGCCTTTGGCATATGTGCGCCAGATTATCAGGTGGTGCTCCTTACCTGTGCATGTGCAGATATGTTTTGTGACTACCTTCTTATCTGCCTTTCCAGTTGATATCTTGAACTGTTCTCTTGCGTCCATGTTTGCATGTCTGCCTTTCGTGTGTGTTGTGAAATGTATGCACCATGTGTGGGGTATAGCAAACTGGACCTCGCTGCCTTTCCTCTCTCCTTCATGATGATTCACAGCCTGCACTGAGTGAACGTTTCATGCCATTGCAATGGTAGTAACTGTGAGTGATCAGTGGAGTACCAACTTCTTCGCGAGTGGGTGGGGGGGGCGGGGGGTGGGGGGGCTGGCTGGCATCCCTCGCTCCAACCGCCGTATACACACACACACACACACACACACACACATATATATATATATATATATATATATTTAGAGAGAGGGAGATAACTTAATTCACAGTCAATTTGATGTGATTCTTTATATACAGAGATAAAATTTGGCTAGCAGCGTTGAATAACATTACAGAAAAGGTACAGTAAGTCCTATGTAGCATATACTGGGACAACCATACATATATACGTGCTATGCATGTAATAGTATTGCAAGCAACACTTTTTATAAATTACCCACACTACACTATGCTTGATGAAAACTTCAGCGCAAACCCGGACAGACCACAAAGAATCGATGAGACAAGCACTGGCGCTGTGCTTGTCTCATCTATTCTTTGTGGCACGTCAGGGTTTGCGCTGAAGCTTTCATCTTAAAAGCTATGTACCAACCAGGCCCAACAGATGTTCTCTTGATTTATGAATAAATACAATGAAGCCGGTGGCGGCCTCCCCTGTAGTATAGATCTGTATCATTCAATGAAATTTCGTTAACGTCTAGGCACTGCTCACTAATAATTGCGTTTTTTAATCTATGCAACAGTGACTGTACATTTCCTTTTCCGTAATTAGTACTACACTTTCTTGCAGATATTTAGGTTTATGTATCTTATATTTTGCCTTGTTTTCTCCTAGTCGAAATAGTGTTCCTGGCGCATTGTTATTATTATTACTATTGTTATATTACTATTATTGTTAACATGTCAACCACAAGTTCTATTTAAGTAAGAATTTGTGGTAATAGGGGCATAGTACACTCTTCATACTCATCGTTTTTGTATTTGCAACTTTGCTTGGAGTGTGCGAACTTCATATAGTAGAAAACAGCTAAATAATAAAAGACAAGAAAGACCAAACAGGACAAGCGCTGAACAACGCTGGTTCTGTTTGGTCATTGTCTGTTGTATTGAGCTGTTTTCTACTTTGCTTGGAAGGCATTCCGGCCCCTCCAAGTAACTATGCCTACGCAAACTGTGTAAGCACAAGTTTTCTTTGAAAAAAAATACGGGTGATTATCACGTATATATACCTCCCATTTTCTTCCTTCCGCATTGGTCCTTAGCGGTTTATGATTGGTCGAAATTTTCTAGGTGATACACACGGCACCTGCTCATAACGCGATGCAACCAATGACCACAGAACTGCCCACTGCGTAATGACCACTCGAGCACGGCTAGATAAGAAATAAGAAAGTACGCTATTTTCAATACAGCAGATTTTTAGATGCGAAGCATCTTATGGCGGAGGTCAATCCCGTGGTGGTGGTGGTGGTGGTGTGCAGCGTGACCACCCTTACTGCGCATGCGCAAACCCTCTCTACACACCTCCTCTCCACACACACCTCCTCTCCCCTCTCTCCCTACCCAAACCCCCTCCCACACTCTCTCCTCTCCTACACTCCCCCCCTCGTGCGCCTGTCGACCGCGTTCCCCGCTCGCCCTGTGAGAATTAACAGCCAGGCTAGAGGGAAGACACGACGCGCGTAGTGTTCCTCTTCGCGTTCCACGACGCGAGGTCGGTAGCATGCGCAACAAATGCCAACAGAACGTTGATTGTGCAAGTGCTCCGGCTTCGCATCGCCTCATGGTCCCCTTTAGCGGGAGATGGTGTAATTTTTTGGTCATTGGTTTTTCGCCGTTAGTCAAAAATTTTCGGTGTGCCTTAAAATCGCGTGCTTCTTACGCGACATCACAAATTTGCAAAATCTCGTGGCGTTAAAATGAAGTGCGCGCATTAAACAGCGCATTACTATGCTGAACAATACCTAAACATTTTTAACACGAAAGTGTTCTATGCCGGAGTCCACCAAGACATCAGTGACGTATTTCCGTCATGGAAATGACGTTGAAAAAATGTACACGATCAGATGGCAAAGAAAAAAAGTTCCGTCAACGGGCATCGAAATCACGACCGCTCGGTCCGCAACAACAGATGCCGGGCAGCGTGTATCCGAAACACATCCCCTAGGATGGCTGGGGCCCATACTGCGTCGCTATTGGCTGGAGATGATCGCGTGATCTCTGCGCACTTCTGGATTTTTTAAAATTTTTGTTTGTTTTCAAGCAATATGGGGGCGCCCATGTTCTAGTTTGTTTTGCGCTGCCGTGCTGAAGCCATGCCCGCCGTAGAGATGACGGCAAAATGTCTGGGCTTTTGGGACGGCAGCCTATGTCCACTGTCAGCCAGCGCGGAAGACACGGCACTTGTACTACTTCGGATCTTAGCTGTTTTAAGTAGTTGTTTCACCTGTGGTATTTATGCTACGCTCTTCTGTTCCGCGCCTAGCTACGACGATGAGAATTTGTTTCAAAGTTGCAGTTCTTTTGTGACTGTGACGGGGTGCTGCTTCTTGCTACACCGCGCATTCACCCAAGAGTCCTCTGCCATCTTTTTCTTATCACGTGATGCACCGCCTCCCAGCTTTCGCGCTGTTTGGTACACTGCTTATGAAAAGCATGTAGTAGTAGCGGTTGGAGCCTTGGCGTTCGCTAGATGCAAGTATACGCATTGAGGAAGGACGCTGAAATGCGCATAGCGGGTGCCTTTTTTTTTTTTTGCACCGACTAGTGGGATGCTGTCTGCATTTAGCAGTAAAAAATACACGGTGAAGATAAATCATCTTTTGAAAAATAGTAACTTAGCCTGTCTGATTATCTCTTCGCCGATCCGTAAAATTTCAAAGCCTTCTATCACTCTATCACATTAAAAGTAGGTAGCGCAGGTCTCCTTCTCAAAGACTGATGGATAAACTAACGTCCAAAAAGGATTTGTGCTGTTTTGAAAAACTAAAATAAGAAGCAGTAAACGGTACATGCCAGCTTCAATGCATATCTGTGTCATGTTGAATCAGATATGCAGTGCAAGTAGTAGTGTCCAGTGTTGCCCATGTAACATGAATATTGAAAAAAAAAAGCGTATTATTCTGAAACAAAAGTTGGTTATTGAATTCAAAAACATAATCGGACAGTATACATGACACACATGATATTTGCAGACACAGTTATTAGAAATATTGTACACATTCCTTTTATCACTGTCACTGAACATATTACGCAAGAGTGTTGTTGATGCAGATATGACAAATGAACTGCAAATAGGTTTTGCATGAAAAAAAGAACTGGCAGGAAGCATAGTGAAATGATAGACAATATGAAAAGACACAGACAAAAGGAGACAGACATGTGCACACATTAAAAAGACTAAATAAAACACTATATTTCATGCACTTCTGAAAACGAAATCATTTGCGAGTCAGTGCACATGTCTGTCTCCTGTCTGTGCCATTTCGCACCGTTTATCATTTCACTGTGCTTCAAAACCAACTAGCCCACAAACAAGCATTAACTGCAGGAAGCTCTCCTAGACTGTGACATGTTTTGAAAGAAATGACTGTGAGAGAAGAGCACTTCACAACACATGTTATCCAAGACACAATGTCAAGACCACATTGAAATGACACTTGCAGGATCTATTTCAAATACCATGTTAGACGACAAGGCTGAAGATCTTTTACTTGAAGCAGGATTAGAACACCACAATACGTGAAGCGGTGTTAAATTTTGGAACAAACTGTGTGTTCTAATGCCTTGCACAGATGCCATAATATTGCTCCAGAACGCCATTCACAGAAAGATATGTGCTCCTACCCTTTTCTTAAATAGTGTGTTCCTTCGTCCGGTTCATGCAAATGCATGGTCCACCCGATGCAGCTTTCTTTATGGTCTGTCTGCAGCTTAGAGTTAGTCTTAATCTTTCTCCTAGTGATTTTCTGCATGGTATCATGTTATTCAGTAAGCATCAACACCCCCAAGAAAATGTTTTTGAACATCAGTCTTGCCTTGGAGGTAGCACTAGGCATATGATACAGCTTGGTAAGCACACACTTGAACCTGAAAATCTGATTTAATTATTTATTTATGGATTTGCTTGTTTGTTTTTATTTAGTTATCTCATATGTACTGCCGGTGTTGGGCAGGAGTGAATATAAAACTATGCAAGACTAAATGAAACAACATGAGAATACATCAGAGAAATTGTCGTGTACGGAACCTTACTGCTGCATGTGACAGCACTCGGCACTACACACAACAAAGTAAATGTTGAATGACATAGCTGGTTTATCAAAAGCAAGCAAAGAATACTATTACACACTTAGTTGTTCAGAAAACAAGGAAAAAAAGATATGAGAAATCACAGCAAACAGTACGAGACTGCATCTGAAAAATTGACATACACAGCATCTTAATGTCCTCGCGTATTACAAGAACACAGCTAGTTAAAACAAACAAAAAAGAATTATCGCATATCAAAGGTGCATGACAAGTGTAAGGAAGGCCATGAAACGTATTAACGTGAACAATCGAATGCACTGAAGAAAAACCAACTAATTCAGCATTGAAACACCTCGGCAGGCAGATCCTTTCAAATATGGGAACTGCTGCGAATGAACATGTTTTGGGTTGATATTCGCTGACCTTCATTGGATGAAAGGCCCAGATTTGCCACTTCTGTACTGGTGGAAAGCATTGTTTCCTATCTGCTCCTAGTTCTGTTTCTTATCTATTCCTACTATCTAGGTCAACCATTATAACTCTGGATTTCAGTAGGCTGGCGACTAAAATTTCAAAAAGATTGGGCAGGATCTGCAGTATAATTCACTTTTATTACTTGTCATTGAATATGAAACTACCAACAGGGACATGCCCAGCACGAGGTCCTTTCAAATGGCATGGTCTAATGTATACTTAGTGATGTGATCGATCGTAACCAATTTGGCACAGCTTCTGGAGCAGCTAAAACCTCACTTTCGAATAGCAAATCAGTCTTTTGGAGCAGTTTCTAGTCACGCATTTTCAAACACACATTTTAAGTCGCTAAACACGAGTAGTTTACCATGTAAAGAAAACTACGAGTGAACGCGATAAATCAGACACAAAGCCATCTTGCCCATAGCATTCTTATTATTTTTCTTCATCCTCCCGCCCCAAAGAGTTGCAGACTATCTCGAGTTTGTAGAGCGTCTGCACTGGTCTCCTCACAAAGTTGCCGTTTTGCGTGTTGACTCGACAGGCCCGTATTACATCGTCTTGACCCAGAAAAACTTCTACCACACGTCCAAGGGGCCATATGCACCTTGAAATGCAGGCCTTCTCGACAACAACGATGTCGTCCACTGTTATGCCCTTGCTAGTACGCGATGGATAGCGGTGAAGCGTGCGCAGCTCTAGCAGGCACTCCTTTCCCCATCGTATCAACAAGTGGTCAAGCAGTTTTTGACGGTACCTCAACATCTTAGTGAGGTCTCGCGTTGTCGCTTGGGTGCACCTGGCTTCATACTCGGAGCTATGTGGCCCCGACGAAGCAGTCAATGAATTTCCGACCAGAAAATCGGCAGGGCATATTGGCAAAGATTCTGCTGCGTCAGTATACGAACAGGTCAAAGGTCGTGTACTGATCACTGCTTCCACTTCAAGTAGTACTGTCTCGGCCTCTTCGTTGTTGAGGTGGCTCTGGCCAAGCACTTTGCATAATGAACACTTGATTGACCGGACTAACCTCTCCCACCAACCTCCCCACCAAGGCGCTCCTGGCAAGGAAGGACACAAAAGGAGAACTTTTCATGACCTCCCATACTTCTTTCAGGTCTCGTGAAGCCTTTTTGAAGGTCAGTGCGTTGTCCGAGTATAGCGTCAGCGGTACTCCTCTTCGAGCTAGAAATCGTTGGAATGCCAGAAGGAAGGTTTCAGTAGAAAGCCCGTTCGTCAATTCCAGGTGCACTGCTCGGGTGGTGGCGCATGTGAACAACAAGATGTATCCTTTGCAGGTTGTATCAGCAAGGGTCCTTTGCTTTAAATGAAGAGGTCCTGCCAAGTCGATCCCAGTTACTGCAAACGGCCGTGAAGAGACAAGTCGATCGAGTGGCAGTGGAGCATAGTGCACTTTCGCTGGATTCGTGCGATACCTCTTGCACAGAGAACACGCGTTTATAACTCGTTTGATTTCCTGGCGAGCATGAATAATCCAGAAGCGCTGGCGAACTTGTACCACGGTACTTGCAATGCCTCCATGTAACGCTCTGCAGTGGGCTTCCATAATTACCGACACTGTAAAGTGGTTGTGTGTTAGTAAAAGAATAGGATGCTTCTCCTCACATGTAGTGTCCATTCGTTCCAGTCACCCTCCGAGTGGAAGTTGTTTATGCTCATCGACGAAAGGGTGCAGGTCTCTTCAAGCGGTGAGTTTATGAGCAGCTTCTCCTTTCAAGATCTGCTTTATGTTCGTAAAGAAAGCCTCTCATTGGATGTGACAAATCCAAAACTTTTCGGAGTTGACTATCTCTTCTGCGGATATCGTGGCTGCATTCACTATAGACAATCTCTGACTTTGATTTACAAATCAGAGGATCCAAGCTGTGACACGCAGAAGCTTTCGCAGACTGCTAAACTTAGTGATGTCAATCAACATTTCCTCTTGAGGTTGTGCATGAAGAATAACGCTTGGCAGTTCGCACAATGGCTCCACTTTTTTTCCGGAAATAGGAAATCCTTCTGGTTCTGTAGGCCATGTCGACCTTGGCTGATCCAGCCACCTAGGACCCTTCCACCAGTCATTGCTCTCATGCAAGGCTTGAGCAGACATCCCTTGAGGTAATAAGTTGGCTGGATTGTGCTCGCCTGGTCAGTACCACCACGCATCTAGTCCAGTGGTGTGTACGATCTCTCTCACTCTATTTCTGACAAATTGGGCTAACTTTTCCTGCTCGCCACGTATCCAACTCAGCACTATCATGGAGTCAGCCCACATGACACAGTGAGTAAATTTTGAATCCCACGATGACCGTATATTAGTGATGCAGAACTATCGAACTATCGATGGTGAAAAATACTATCGATAGCACTATCGATAGTAAAAAATTCGATGGTACTATCGATAGTATAAAATCAGCAGCACGGACTCACTGCAGAATAAACTTGTAAAACTTGTTGTTGGGCTAGTTGGTGCATGTTACAAGAAAATTCGACGACGCTCTTTCCTTTCGCCTACTTTCCTCGGTGGTTGGCGTCGTCGAATTTTCTTGTAGAATAAACTTGGTTTTCCGTGTGCGTGGTACATAGTGGAGCCGCAGGAGCAGGCTGAAGGGCAAGAAAGTTGACATCATTGCGTTCTTCACCAGAGTGCTTTGCTGATGCATGATCATAAAGTCAAACTGTTCAGCTGTAGCGGAAAGGAAGCCTTTACATGTGGTAGGACTGCGCGGCTTCAAATTGATATTGCATTTTATGATTTCAAAATAAAAAAATACCAAGAAGGTAATTGTAAGGTGTAACTGGTTGCTTTTGGATACGAATTTATTGATGGACATATTCCGCCATTTTGACTGCGGAAATAATTAATTTCTCTGCCAAAAATTGCTCATAATTTAAGTGAAGCTGGTAGTAGGCTATCGCAAATATTTTGGCAATATGGCCGGCCAGTAACTGCATCATTATTCACACCACTATCGATAGTATTGTCACGTGGTTGTGACGGTGAAGAATGCTGCAGCAAGACTGGGAAATACGGAGCTCTTTATTTGGGCGAACTTGTGTCCAGAAAATCAAAACTCAAAATACAAGCGATACATGCTGCGCACTGATAGCGGCGGGAGCAGTCGTCAGCCGCTGAGTAATCTGATTATCAGTGGAACGCATCGTCCTTTATACATCAGTCATCAAACTTTCCAGCGTTATCGCTGGTGCTCGCATAAGCTCTCGAATAAACTTGACTATTCGTGTCCGGCACGTAATCTTAACAGAATGACCTCAAACAATTGTCAAGCTTCTCACACATTACGGCGTGGTCTGTGTCAAACGTTGGTAATAGTCATTGTGGGTGAAACCCGAATACTAGAGCTGTGCGAATAGCAAAATTTTGGGTGCGAAGCGAATTCGAATATTTCTAGGATATTTTTCGAATACTTCGAAGCGAAATTGCAGAGCAAAAAAGTTGGAGAGGATTCCTAAGCATATTTTTATGAGATAGCAAAATGAAAGTGTTTCTTTTCGCTAGGTTGAAGCGCAATGTAGAGGCCAAATTGTATTTATGTTCATGATTTGCTGCAACCAAAGTGTTGCCGACAACACTTTACATGTGGTAGGCAAAGATGCCATTTCCTCAGCTTCTCCTCCTCTTTCAACTTCTGTGGAAGCCCGACTGATGTGGCAGACAAGGGTGTGCTCCTTTCAAGTCCGGAGTTCCAAATCTGCCTCGTAGACATGGATATATAATAACATCTGAAATTTTGGATGCTAAAAAGCTTCAGCGTCCGATTTTTCTGACTTCCTGGCCAAATTTCAGGCCCAAAACAGCATTAATTGAGCCCCCACCTCTGCCAAATCTTTCATCTTTACGTTGGAACCAGCGTTTTCTTGAGTTAAAGCTTTGCCGCAAGGCAGGGGCGTAATGAGGTGAAGCATATTGAAAATCTACGGACCACTTTTAATCAGACGTCTCTTGGCTATGTTCGACCGTAACGGAGCTTGAAAGGCAGCTTTGCCGCAATACGAGAGCGTAATGAGGTGAAGCATATTTAAAAGCTAGGGACCACTTCTAATCGGACGTTGACTGTGTCTTGGCTATGCTCGACCGTAACGGAACTTGAAAGGTAGCTTTGCCGCAATACAAGAATGTAATGAGGTGAAGCATATTAAAAATCTGAAGGGGGCACTTTCAGTCGGACGTTGATTGTATTTGTTTTTGGGAAGTTCTAATAGTTTGAATAGTAAAATTCTAGTGCGAATCGAATCGAATAGCAAACACTATTCGAAAAATATTCGAAATTTCGAATATTCGCACACCCCTATCGAATACGTCAAAACAAAGCAATAAACACGCGTGGCAGTAATATAGTAATATCGCTATAGTAATTCGCAATGCCCATAGACTGTCGCGCCGCCAAGCGGAATTCAGGAGCGTCCTCTCGAGGAGGGTTAGTAGACGACAAAATGGCAGCACTACGCAGTCGCTCCCTTGTTCGGCTAGAGTGTTTGGCTGTGCTAGCCTCAGTGTTAACGCGTTGGCAAGAAAGGAACACTACGACTTTGCATGTTCCCTGCATCAGTGAACAAACCGGGCCCTCCGTGACACGACAAATCTGATTCGTTCTTGCGAGACGCGAAGTTTTCGTGAAAATACGTGGCAACTCGCGCTTTCAATGCTCGCCCACAGCGTACACATACTATCAGCTTCGCGAGGCTTTCTGTAGCCACGTAGCTTACTTAAATGTTATCGTCTGACATATTCAGTTGAAGCTCACCCTGTTTTACTTGCATATAGCATTGGTCAGTGTTTCTTGTAGTGCATGAGTCCCAAAACACTGTACGCGGGAGGCAGGGGCGTAGCCAGAAATTTTTTTCGGGGGGGGGGGGGGGGTTCAACCCCCCACCCCCCCTGGCTACGCCCCTGTTGGGAGGTCGCGCGGGCTTGCGATGTGCTCATACATTAAAATAGGGCTCTATCCTTTGTCAGCAAAGCGCTGTTACGAATTGTGCGAGCGACGTTTCAATCATTCGAGGACGCGTCTGCTCGACGCCTTTCGTGGAGCGAACGCTTTCCACGCCGTCAGGGGCGTAGCCAGAAATTTTTTTCGGTGTGATGATTTTGTGGCCAACCCTTCGCAATCATAGCCACCGCTGCACCGTTTGTTTTTGTACGTTTGTTGATAGGTGGCAGCACACTGCAAGCGATTTGCTTGTTGACCGGTCTGAGAGCAAGATGCTGATGTTCTCCGCGCCCAGACGTCTCTCTAATTGTAAACGTGGCGACGCGGAGTGGTCGAAGTGATTCGGCGGAGGAAATTCTTCAGGTTGCTTTCAGCAGTGATGTTGAAAGAAACCATCTTGACGACGAGGATTTTTCACTGGACGTAGAAGACTGTGAAAACACCCAGAGTGACAGCGACGATGAACGATCAGCTGCCAACTCACGAGGAGCGAGTTGCACTTCACGTCCCCTCGTGCGTTAATGTTCTTTCACACTCGTAAGTCACTTTGATTGTATTTAATGTATAATATCCTTGAGCGAGATCAAAATAAAAGCATAGTTCCTCTTGTGCACTGCATGTATCAAAATTATTGTGGGTATTATGGAGCGCCGCATGCCGCCAACACGCTCGAGCTCGACCTAACTTCTTCGACGTTGCAAAAAGCATACGTGTGCATTCTTTTCGATATTCATGTTTTGATCGTGCTGATCGAACCTGCAACATGCGAGTGAAGTGAACTGCACGCGGCTAGAGTCTCGGCATGGCTGTGACACAAGCGCTGCTGAATGGGATGTCAAGTCGAAGACGTAACTCCGCGTTCCCGACTGCGCATGTAATGACGACGGCGTATTATGTTTGCAAACCATCACCACTTTAAACGTGCGGTCCCGTGCAGCAGCGATGGCGCTACTCGCTGGCGGCCTACTACTGCGGCAAATCCGTCAGGCAGACTCGGTACGTACTACCTCGGAGTGCCATTCAACTCATACATCAATTCTAGTTCATGCAGTTTTATGTAGCCCGCACAGGATTTTGCAGAGCATCGTTATGCACGGTAACGGAGCTGAAATATTACCTTTCTAACCGCAGCAAATATTTAGGTGGCGAGTACTTAGCACCTTCCATGGTTTGGGAAAGTATTTTAGTCTCATATCCATTTCAGCACAGCTCATGACTTCATCCGGTGAAAGTGGCACGGGCCGTACGTCCGCACGTCCTATCTGTTCCTATGCTAACAAACGGGTTGACCCTGCTCCTGGCGCCATCTTGAAAAGCACGGCGCGCCACCTATAGTTCGTGGGCATTGCGATACACCCCCACATTCAACAAACCTTGAGTCCATGCCACAATCACCCTTCCTTGCCCTTGTGCAGCCGATGTGTGGGCAAAGTGCCAAGAATGCCTCACACACCTCATACCTGTGCCGGCAACCAGGGGCGTAGCCAAGGGGGGGGGGGGGTTCAACCCCGCCCCCCCCCGAAATTTTTCAGTTTTGCTTGCATATATATACACGCACACATACAAACGCACGCACGAACATACATAAAGTATGGTTGAACCCCCCCCCGAAAAAAATTTCTGGCTACGCCCCTGCCGGCAACGCTGTGACTGTGCGATATGGCAGCATAGCTGGTCTTCTCATTTGCTCTGCCGCACTCCTTTTTCTGATTGCGCCTTCTTCGGTTGTAAGGCCTCGACCACTGGCACTACTATATGACCGAACAGTGGAACACAGCTGAGTAACCTCATTCCACCCGCCTGATAAAGCTTTCCAGCACGGTGTTAGGACGCATTTTTTGCAGCGCCGATTCCAAGCACAGGCTAGCTATGACAAGTGTCAATGTTTTCGACTGAGCCAAGTCGTACAGCATCAGCCCTTTCTGTTTCGTGGGACAGCAGGTCCAACGGACATGGTTAATATAAAATAAAACGTTAACATCTAACACGGCCGGACTACAGTGGCGGCACGCGCGCGCGTGTGCCCCTCTAGTCCGGTCGTGCATCTAAAAACTGCAAGTGGACTTCCTGAGGTAATTCACGAGTGAAACACATGAGTATCAAACACTGATGTATCAGTGACACATCTTTGGTGTGGTACAGTACTCAAAGATTCAAATGCAAGAATTTTAAGTAACGCAAACGCTTTCGTTTCCACCATCTTCAGTCCGGGTCATATCAACTTAATTTGGATTCAAACACTTAGATCAGAGCCAACATTATCTTTAGAGGCCCGATTCATAGAGATATGATGTGGTTACCTCAAGAAATTGCACTTACCTGTTGTTACACTGAAAATTTTGACGCTGCGTTTCAAACCACGAGTAGTGGCAAGAGCGCTTTGCTAAATGTGGTTGCACGAAATCGAAAACCATTATCTTTTTTTTTTTCATTTACGACTGTGGTTGTGCGCGTGTGCAGCATGTAAGCAAAGGTTTGGCGACCTCATAAAACAGTTGGCAGTGGCGCCCTTCCTGCCTCCTTCGTTTTCTGCTCGTCTCATTCACGCTCCTCATTTTAGAGCTCCGTTTCACAAACTATCCCAGCAAGAAGTACTGTGTACCCCTTGCTAATCACAATGAACAGTGCAGCAATTAGCAGCCAAAGCCATCAAGGAGTTTCTCGTATCACTCATAAGGCAAGAGAGCCTTCAGTTGTCTCACATTACGCATACATTCTGCATTACTTCTTGACCGGTTGTGCACTTAATTGCTTCGCGTCGTACCTGACAAAGTGAGAACCTTACTGTTCTCGTGACGCTGGATGCCTTAAATTTTCTTACTAGTGGCCCTATTCACGTGTGTTTTTATTTGCATATATGTTGTGAGCCAGTACTCGAGTTCTGTTACTCCCCGACTGTTGTGCTGTTTTGCACAACAGGGATGTTTTATCAAAGCCACATATCAGGGTAGTTGGTATTTCATCATCAATCTTGGCATGGGAACAATCAATGAGATAATACACAAGTGCTATGCTGGGAAAGATGTCAACATTTACACCAACAAAAGGGTCTAGAAATACATAGTGCAAATACAGAGCATTTCACTACAGCAGTGAATTGGGCCCATTGGCACCGGTGATGTGATCGACCAGAGCCACTTCAGCACAGCTATAGCCTCGCTTTGGAGCAGCATAACAACCTTCTGGAGCAGAATTACCAAGCACACATTTTCAAACGCAAATATTTTTCTCTAAGCTGGAGCATTTATACCACATGTTTAACAAAACTGATTTACGCATCAATACACGCATCTTTACTTAGAATACCGCAAAACATGAAATTAAGTTGCTGCTCTGCATTTTTCTGTGCACAGCCCTAAGTTTCTTTAGTCCCGTGACCTCAGGACACCTAACATTTTCCTGGAAACCACTTCATACTTTTAAATGAATATGAATTCCCTTCATGCTTTAGTTACAGTACTAGAAGCACAAGCTGTGCAAATTTTCCATGCATTCTGTTTATTATCCAGAAGAACTACTCTGATGACGTTCGTGTCAGTCAGTCAAATAACTTTATTAAGGTCCTAAGGGGCCGATTCCCCTCAAGGGGGAGGTTCGGCTGCGGGCCGCACCCACATGGGGAGGGGCAGGGCGAGCCCCGCCGCCAAGTTGTGGGCCCTCTGGAGAAGTTGGACCTCGTAGTCCAAGCTGGGGAGTACCAATTGCCAGGCCTCAGATGAGTTGAGTGAGGCGTCATGCAGTGCCGAACATTGCCAGAGCATACCCTGTCGTTCCATGCAGCTAGGGCAGTTTGGCTTCATGTTGTCCATAGGTTTGCTAAATATCAGCAAAGATGGGTACGATTCTATTTGCAGCATTCTGAGTGTAATGGACTGCGACTTCAAGAGCCTCAGATGTGGTGACGCGAGATTCCACCTACCGAGTTGGTAGTGCTTACAAATTTCATTGAAGGTGAGGAGTGGGTCATCTCCTCTTCACCTCGGATTAGCACAGGTCCGGCACGGTGAATCAGTTCGCATGCTCGGGCCAACTCGTTGGCATTCAGGATGACTGGATGGGCCCCCTTACCCATGCGAGCGGGGATCTCGGTTCTCTTTCCATCCACATAGAATGGGGGAGAAGGAATCTAGCTGCCTCGTTACAGATTGAGCCCGTCATGTAGGCTCGGGCTGCCGCCCTTGAATCTGTAAACACCTGTGTGCGGGACGGGATGCCGATGGTTAGCGCTATAGCTGCCTGTTCAGCCCTAGTCAGAGTGGTATTGCGGAACGATGCCGCTGTGATAATATTGCCGTGGAGGTCAACGGTCGCACCGCAAAACTGGACGTGCCGGGATATTGAGCTACATCCACGAATCGGACAAGCTTGGGGAGGCCTGCAGCAAAGCTTAGCAGGGCCTTTGCTCTGGCAGTTCTTCTACCAACATTGTATTGAGGATGAACATTGCGTGGAATCTGCGATACGGATTTACATTCCCTAACGTCGCACGGGAGTTGAACTTTGTCGTTTTCCACTAGAGTGGGCTCACATTCGAGAACCTCTAGAATGTGCCAACCTGCCTTGGAGAAGGACAGTCTTGTGACTTGTGCTACCTGTTGTGCTTCTGCTATCTCCGTGAAAGTGTTATGCAAGCCCAATTGCTTGAGTTTGACCTCATTGGCTCTGTTTGGGAGACCGAGAACCCCTTTTATACATTTCTTAATGATAAAGTCCAGTTTCGTCTGGTTCCTCTTTTTCCATATATGCGCTGCTGCTATGTAATTTATATGTCATCGTGCTTTCACAATAAACTTGGCCTTCGCTGTGCGGTCAAGCGCCTGCTGTTGTGCTTCATGGAGAGAATCGTTAGGTTCTTAGTTCATGGGCAGTTAATAAAATAGAGGGGTTAATAATTGGTTCGTTGTGCCCAAAATCTAATTTGTGCTACATAAAACTTGCAGTAATGGGAGGCTTTGTATTTAACTTCAACAAGTTCTCAAACACAAACTGTTGCTGTGGTTGAGAAACAGAACCGAGATACCGAAATACTGGGATATGATTCTTGCTCAGAAAAATCCCACACATCACTGTAGCGTGTGGAATTGTTGATAAAGTATGGTGATTGTATGGTCAGACTTAAATATTAAGCACCCTGCATGAACTTTTATGGAAGTATATGACAAGAAATAATACATTTTTTTTTGTAAAACAAGCTAACTATAAAGAAGTCGTCTATTCAAGTACTACCTACACGTACTGCTCACCGTAACTGATGGAAGCAAACAAATAGAAGACTGTCATGCAAAATCTTGTAGTTGCACCAAGTATTATTTTTCTTCTAGCTTGGTCTACAACAGTTAGAGCTATATTACTGAACTTAATAATGTAATCTCACAGCATGGTCTAGTAGTATTATTCACGCGCTATGGGCCAGTCCGAAGTGTTTGGCAGGGTTGCGCCTAGCAACTACTTCAACTACATAGCATTTGCCAGTATGCTCCAATTATCACTCGAAATCAGTGGCAACAACTTGTGTATAATGGTTTGCAAGCATGTCCAGTCTCCAAAAGACTGCAAGAACAACGCCTCGGTGCAAAAGTATAGCAGGATGTTCACCAGCTTGGCACAGCTATCACATCACCAGGCACATGAAGGATGAAAAAAGCACTCTTTCTGCTTTCGTTGCTTGATATGAGACACGTACCAGTTTCGCATTGCGCATGCGCAGTGCACACTGTGCCTGGTTGGCATACAGCTTGACCAGCAGCTCATCCTTGCTAGCCACAGCTGCCTGCGTCCACTCCAAAGCTTTAGCAGCCGCAGCATAGCAGCGTGCCGCACTTGCATAGTCATCAGCCTCGTAGAAGCGGTTCCCATTTCGGTGCTTGCGGCAGCACATCTGCACTCAAAAGAGGGCAAACGCTTATTCACCCAACACGCTGCATCTCGAAAAGTCTTCGTTCAATGGACTGTTCAGCTATTATTGGTTTTCCTACATATCTCTCTTATTCGAACAAGGTGAAGGTTGGTTGTTGATATTCATTTAAAGCATAAAGTTTAGGCTTGTGCGAATATTCGAGCACTTCGAATATTCGAACGAATATTACAGTATTCGAATTCGCTGCGAAACGAATTTAAATTCTAGGAAATTTCGAAGTATTCGAAATGAACAAATAGACATATATAAACCGCATGTAACCTCCTGTAAAGGTGGTTTCACTGCAGTGGAGATGTGCTATACCGTGAATACACCTTTCCAGAAAAAATCCGCACTGCCGCGAAGCCCCACTTCAAGTTTAAATGAACATACAGTAAAACCTCGTTAATTCAAAGTCACTGGGACTGTGAAAACACTAATTAAGTGGGTTTTCGAATTAACCAAACATACAAAAAGCGGGCTGCGAAGAACTTTGAATTACTGGAAGTAATCAGAGGTGGTCGTTTGCTGTTCCTGCTAGATTGCGGCTACAAGGGTTATGTCCTCCAGCAATACCTGGTCCCAATTTTGCCGCTAAACCGGGAAAACGGCGGGCCTCTCTGCTGCCAGCGCAAGAAAAAAAAAAGAAAGAGGAAAAAACGGTCTCATGATCAACTGAAATGCGCGCCTGCGGAAAAGACGTGCTTCGTTACAACACAGTGGTGACACGCGGGCGGCATGTCACCTGCTCCTCGCAGCGTCAGCGCGTCATGATGTGACCATTCGCCCAGTCTTTCTGGTAAAATAAAGAATTTAATAATGACCGATGTGACGGAATTCGCGATGTGTTCTGGGTGGAAAAGATGATCATTGAAGTTTTCGAACCGAGTTTTCGAAGTAGGCGTTGCAGGCAAGTACTCCGCCAGCAGTGCAAGTGCGTAAATTGCCGGAACAACCGCCATTCGGAGGTTCGCATAGATCGCGAATTCCGTCAGACCGCCCCTTTATTTATTTCTCTATTTTCCCAAAAAGAATGAATAAATCGTGACGCGCTGATGTTGAGAGAAGTAGGCGTCATGCTGCCCGCGTGTCACCGCTGTGTTGCAATGAAGCACGTCTTTTCCGCAGGCGCACATTTTAGCGCTGACCACGAGAACGCCTTTCATTTAGTTTTTTTCTTGCACTGGCAGCAGCGAGGCTGGGATGCTTCACTTGTCACTCATTAGTATCGCTATATTGCATTGCCTTGTGGCTCCTAAGGGCCATCGTTTCTGCAGATTTGCGGCTAAATCGGGATCGGGGAATTGGCACATGGCACCCAAAGTTTTCGAATTAACCGGGCTGGTACTGACCGCCACTTCAAATTATCGACTCAAATTTACATTGCAAAATACGGGGCCAAGGAAATCTTTCTAATAATGCGGGATCTCGAATTACTGAGGTTTTACTGTAGTATTACCCTCACATCTATTCATCATTTCTTTAAGCTTAAAAACTTTATAGTAAATCTTAAAACGTAACATGTTTTATAGGTTATCACTTGTATTCTACCAAAAGTCGAATCCTCCTATTACTCTAAGTTGCTTCCACTTCCCTTTGAACCAAAAAGAATGACATATGCATATGCCTTGTTTCAACTTTAAAAATATTGTGCAGGTTAGTTGGGTCATGACAAATATGCTCATTTTTCTTTATAATATGTGATATAAACATTTCGTCATATAACATATAATCACTATTCGCTTCGAATTCGCTTCGGACCTAAAATTTACTATTTGCACAAGCCTAATAAAGTTGGGTTAGTTGAAACTCTGAACGTGACATTTTCCAGCACGAGAAGAAAAGCTTAAAGATTTGCCAGAGAAGAAGAAACGACACGGCAGTAAGGATTCTCAGAAACTATGAGACACAAAAACATAGGTCAATTCATGAAACCTTCTGCATTTATACAGAACGTGATAGCTGTGTGAGCACTACCTCGATCGTATTGGGCAGAAAAGAAAGGAAAATTGCTCGACAAATGCCTCTGTGCCATGCATGGATAATAAGTTGTCACTTTTTTTTTTTTCACTATGAACTTGTTACTTCACACTTTTCAGACTGTCCATTCAGTTGAAGACCAGCGTTTGTACGGCCCTGTCATTTCTTCTTCTCTGCCCTATCTTTTTTATTCTTGCGCTGGAAAATGTTGCGCTCATATTCGCTGAAAGATACGAGGATGCAGAGGAGGCATATGCAATGTACTTTGTCTGTGATTTTCGTGTGCCACTTTGTATGAGATTGTGTCTTGCACTATTACCAGTTTGAAATTCTCCTATGTGGACTGCCAAAAGTTGTGTCATTATTTAAAGCTGAGTTGTAGCTTAAGTGTTGACATGAGACTCTCACCTATTTACGTTTTAAACAAGAAACTATCAAAATGTTTTGCAGACTATGTGCATAACATTTACATTTACAGGGATGCAACAGCCAAAATAGGATTTGGAGCAATTTTTGGAGCAGGAAAGTCTTCCTTTTGGAGCAGGAAAATCCAAATTTGGCGCAGGTTACGGGGAAAAAAAGCTCCGTTTTGGAGCACAAAATTCCACATTTGGAGCAGCTTCACAAACAAAGCTTGCTTTTGGAACAGTAACAAAAAATATATATGCAAATCTTTCGATGTCACCACAATCAACTTTTCAGTGCATAACATGCTGAATAAGACCAATGAATTCTGCGATAACCAGTAAGGCCTTGTGCATGATGAATTTGCACCAAAGTTTTGCACCAAGGTTCTTTACACCTGGCCTACACCACCGGCTGATCACATCATTGTTGCAGTCCACTTCATTCAGCACCGATGCACTGAATTTTGTATTTCGCCCGGTTAAGAAGTAGATCTATGAGAAGAAAGTCGATTTCAAAGAGAGGCACCATATCTATATACAGTTCAAGAGAAGAGTGCAACGTCTAAGACAAACCAGGAAAAATGTGCAATCGTCGTAAGTGCACCCTCATATATATATATATATATTGTACTGCGACATGGTGCCCCAGCCATCGTGATTACAGACCGTGGAACCGCATTTACGGCAGCTCTTTTAGACCATGTCTTGATGTTAAGTGGCACGACTCATCGTAAGACAACCGCCTACCACCCGCAAACGAGCGGATTAACAGAGCGCTTAAACAAGACTATTGAGGACATGCTTTCGATGTACGTGGATGTCCAACATAAAAATTGGGACGAAATCTTGCCCTATATCACGTTCGCATACAATACAGCTAAACAAGAAACGACTTGCATGACTCCATTCAGCCTCGTTCACGGACGGGAGCTACGGACGATGTTGGATGCGATGTTACCGCACGAATGGGACGACATCGACACGGACGCCGACGTGTTTACTCAACGCGCGGAAGAAGCTAGGCAGCTCGCACGCTTGCAAATCCGCCAACAACAAGACTACGATGCAGGCCACTATAATGCCCACCGCAGGACAGTAACCTACGCAACCGGCGACCGAGTGTGGGTTTGGACGCCCATACGAAAACGTGGACTCTCCGAGAAACTGTTAAGGCGATACTTCGGGCCATATCGTGTATCGCGACAGCTCAGTGATGTAACCTACGAGGTCGTCCCCGACAGTCCCTATTGGCCGTGAGATCGAGCGGAGTCGCCACCTAGCGGCTGCTGGCTGAACCGCGCCTAGTGTGGATTGCTCCATGCGTCGTCTGCTAGCCACGTTGTGTTTGCATGTGCGCGTACGTCGTGCAGCTGCTCAAAAGGCGGTTTGTTCCGTTGCGTTAGTGCAACTTTAACCGCACGTACGTATGCCTAATACGATGTAAAGAAGCATTTGGCCTTGATCGGCTATATATGTACTGTAATAATATCAGTGAGTGCACTTGTCGAGAGTGCTGTGTGTGGTCGTCGTACCCTCTGTTCACGAGAGGCATATCAGTGTACGTGCCGCTCTGTGGTTCAAGAGCATTGCAAAGTGCACTAGGCGTTGCCCTAAAGATGACAAGTATTAAATCTCATGTGAATATAGCCTTTTAGCAGGCCGGTGGTAAAAAAAAGGCTCTCGTGCACTTGCGCGTTGTGGATAGGTGTACAACTTCGGGACTGTCGTTATAGGTTACGCGACGAGCTTTAGTTGTGTACGGTCCTAGTCCCACTACACAGAAATATTTCTGTCAAGTCACGCCTGACACTTCGGTACTTAAATTGTCCCCTTAAAAGAACAGAAAATGGAATGACACGGAAATCGCAAAACTGAGTTGCCTTGCGCAATTTTAACTTGTGGCGAAATTTATACAAAAACACCCGTGTACTTAGATTAAGGTACGCGTTAAAGAGCCCTGATTGTCAAACTTAATCCAAACGGCGTGCTTTACATTTATGTCGTAGTAATTTCACGCGAAGCCACATATTTTTTTGTTTACATTATCTTGAGCGTTTGTGTTGCGTTGTTATAGATCGACGGAAGGCAGCGGACATTATTCGCATGAAAAATGTACTTTGGTCCCATGAAATAACCGGGCCTTTTTTCCATTACTCTCGTGCAAGTAATCAATCGAAGAAAGTTCCGTGCTGTACAGTTACCTTTGTGTACCGTTACTGGAATAAAAACAAGCGTGTGCGTGTTAAACGTCCCCGTAGCGCTAAAGTGCTGTCAGCCACGCAGCCTTCCTCAGTAAATTTAACCTATCAACTGTCCTACATTTCATGAAGAACTAAATAAGAAATGCGGATGAATATATGAGCACGCAATGCACAACGTGCTATTTGAACTCACTGTGCAGGAATACGGGCTTTCTTTTTGTTGGGGGTATCCAGGTGAACAAGAAGTAAATAATTAATTCAGTCGCGCTACAGCAGTGCATATAGTAGGTGGCACACAAGCTAAACATGTGCAAATAAAACAACAAGAAAACGTCATCCATTGCGAAAAAACACGACTTTTGCCGAAGGCGGGCAACCAATTCGTTGGCAGAATGCGCTACTCTTACAAGTAATAGTAACGTTCGGCTCGCTTCGTGCATTAATTCGGGAATGAAGAGCGCATCTATTACCAGAAAGCTGCAGTCAACGCATTTTCTTTGCCGGAAATCGGGTCAAATCGCTCACAACGAAGCACTCTTATGTGCGTTTCTATACGCGCCGACAACCGCCCATCCACACTAGCGCGGCGACGGTGCTGCCACCTGTAGCCCGATCTCGCGGCGAATTGCACAAGGCGTCGCCAGCACCAGCCAGAACTCGTGCATGTGGTACGCATGAAGCCCTATGTCACCGACTGACTGTGCGCTTCCATAAAACGGTGGTTCTGGTTTAGCATCGGGCCGATGCTCTGTTAAGGAGAGGCAAGTGACACGTGTATAAACATAAACGACGATGACGATGGTGAGGTTTCACAGACTCCGGCTAGTGGGACAGTAGCTTTCGGTGTGAAAGACGAGGAAGACGTTTTTCTGTTCAGCTGATTTTGAACAGGCTGCTTCTCTGTTGCAAGTTGTCCTTCTCGTTTGTCCGCGTTGCACCGCGACAATATACACACACACACACACACACATATATACATATATATATATATATATACACACTAGAGAGAGAGAGAGAGCTATGCACAGCGAAAATCGGCATCCTTTCATTGTACGCAGTGCCTGTCGCCGAGTAGAGCCGAAGCCTTGCTTGCTTCGTGCATCTTCTCGCCAACAAAGCTGACGCCGTCACTGCCGGGTCGATCGCGTGCTCTACCGTATGACAGCTTTTCTCGAGGAGTATTCCTACCCATTCCGCTCGTGACCGCGTGTAGGGATATGGCAAAGATTTCTTTGGGTAAACGCAGCAATGGTGAGCTGCTTTCGTTTCCGCAAGCGATACGCAATCTGTGTCTCCGCTCGGGAGGCAGCAGCCAACGGCATGTTTGGGTCCATCGCGTATAAAATGCATGCAATATATTGACAGTAATACCAAAAGCACTATGCCACACGCGCTCCCCAGCAAATATAAAGATCTTGATCGCGTTGAGGTTGCCGGCGATAACTCGCACTGGCGTGCTCGTTAGTACTTGCAATCAAAGCTTCGCGCCAGCAAAGCGGTGACCTCACTCGCATCGAAGTCAAAATGATTAGTAGACCAATGTCCACATTTCCCAAAAAGTGGAAGGCCTTTTTCGGCACATTGTGGTGCCGGCTTCACCGCGAGTTGAAGGGAGCAAGTACCTTGACGAACTCGTTCGGCTAAGGCGGTCAAGGTTTTCATGTGTAGTACTTCTCTAAACAACACTTTACTCGTCAGTACATTTAAAAAGACTTTGCTGTATATACGACCCGCGAATTCGTGTGCGTGAGCACAGCTAGTTGAACAAAGGCAGCGTTGAACCGGACTCCACCTAACAATAACAACATCCCCACTAAGATTTTCAGCACGTGTCAAACGGCCCGTTTGCCAGTTAGCTTTCTTTACGCGGTGCTTCTACATTAAATGGCCGCTGACCTTTGCTGATGTTGAATGACCTTGTAGAGCAGCGTTTGAACCAACAGTAAAACTTCATTTAGGCCCATCGGCCCACCAGCAAACCAGTCAGAACAGATTAATGTCAGGTTTGAGTCAAACACCACTGAATCGGATAGGATTGGATGAAGGTGCCTCTTCCACCATTAGGTCGCCACTGTGGGCTTCGTTCCAAGCTAAAACCAGGCTAAAACTAGCGTAACTGAAAAAATTTTGCGGTTACCTGGGGCGTTTCGGCGCAGCGTGGCGCAGCTTCGACAAATATCGCGGTTTCGGCGCAGCTCGGCGCAGAAAAACAAAATTGTATCAAAATGGCGCAATTGGCGCAGCTGTTGCATCCCTGCATTTATCTAGAAAAATGCCCTCTGTAACGAGATTTTTGGGCTGGGAGCTCTAGCCAGCCTTACAAAACAGGAGCACGAACCACAAGAGGAGCTTTTTAAGAAGCAAGCATACTAGTCCTACCATTCGAAATTAGCGAGACATTGACACCGCAGACATTTTGAGACCAAGACCAATGCAAATCAGTAAGGCAGCTCAAATTTATACCAGGGTCATCCAACGTGTTTCCGAGCCAAGAGAGTTTATGTCCTAGCACTCTTCTTTTTCTTTAAATTAATGCCTCCCCTTGAAAGTGGTATCTGGACCAGCAGCTGAAGCAGTATACCCCTACTGGTCCCTTGCTACACTCACTACCTCATCAGAATAGGAATTGGCCTGCCTGGTGTCATATATGGCCATCACGAAAAAAAGGAAAACACAAGAAACGTTGACCAAACAAAAAGGTTTTGAAAACTTTGTTTCGCCTTCAGCCCAGAAACCTTGTTCACATAAATATCCTTTCACTATGCTCCTCCCGGCCAGATGAATTATCAGCAAACCATCAAGTTAATTTTGTCTGGCCATCATTTCCCAAATGAAGTCCACAATCCAGCCCTGAACATCCAGCCAGAGCAGTGGCAGAACATCTGCCCACGGCAATGGTCTGACTTGTAAAGCCATGGAGGGTGGCGATAATCTCCAAAGTGGCTGCCACTGGAAACTGAACAAGGGAATGTCCAACACAAGAACCCCGCCAAGCAAAGCTAGAAGGAGTTAGCAGACATTAACTGGGATATTGTTGGCCTTAGTGAGGTTAGAAGAACTGGGGATATGATGCTCAACAATGGGCTTGTCCTCGGCTACAGAGTGATAAGAAAGGATGCGGTGTGGGGTTTCTAAAAGACAAAGGCACTGCAGGCAGCATTGGAGAACTCTACAGTACCAATGATAAAAACTAAATATAAGGCATAAACTGAAAGCAGTAAAGGGTTACGCTCCAACATCCAGCCATGACAATGAAGAAATCTATGAGGATGTCAAATTAGAAATGCAAAAGGTGCCACCATAGTCATGGGAGACCTTAAAGTGCTCGTGTGTGAGAGGGTCACTGCAAGGGCAAGCTGACTCTAATGTAGTATCCACTTTTGAAGGCTTGCCTGCAAAGGTGGATGCATTAGAAGCCTCCCACACGGGCCACTGCACTGAACAGCTGCAAAAAAATTGGGGGACCCTTAAGCTTCGCCTTTAAGAGTTGAACGCGATAGCGAAATCCATATAAGTGCAATAAGTGCATACTACTTATTAATGTGTGTTGTTACACATACACACGCACACAGACACACACACATGCGCGCACGACGTGGTCAGGCCAGGAAAGCGGAGGTCAAACGCCATGAAGATGCCTTGCTGAGAGCCAGGGAAGCTGAAATGAAGCATCATCGCCGTGATATGGATCCCCAACTACGAGCGCGGAAAGCCGATCATAGGCGTCAACGACGCCAAAATGACGCAGAACTTCGAGCTCGAGAAGCGGAGGCCAAGCGTCAGCGTTGCCAAGACAACCCTGACATAAGAGCGACTACATGACATGAATGTCCTGCCGGCATTCATCAATGAGCAAGGGTTTTGCTGTAATCGAGATATGTTTTTCACAATGTCTCACAGATGGCAGCACATTATCTAATATGTTTGCACCGATCTTCTCACAGGAACATCAAATAAATGTTTTATTCTCTCTCTCTGTTTGTTTGATATGTTTTCCGCTAGATAGACATAGTTGTCCATTTTGGAGTTGTTTGTAATTCTGTGTGTCTGTGTGTGTGTGTGTTGGTGTGTTTTTAGCATGGTTTTTAGCGGCGATGGGTGCACCATACCGGCTTTTTCGAAGTGTGGTGTCGCTCGCGCAAAAAACGTAGTTTGATGGCCTCACCAATGCGCCTACAAATCGCCGAATCGGCTCATTTTCGTCGTGACACCTGCCGAACAAAATAAAGAAGAATCCCTCAAGGCTGTGCTTAGTTTGCAAGCCACATGGCAAGAAGTCTGAGGGCCAATGGGAGTGCAAATGATGTGAAGTTGGTCTTCACATGCCCGTGTACTTCAAAGTTTTTCACACACAAAAATCGCACTGAAACAGTTGATGCAGTCAAGTGTCGCCTTGCGCAATTGTGTGCTTCTGCCATGCAACATTAAATGCATTAAGGAGGCTCCTTCCATTACATGGCATTTATGTAGAGTTTTTTTCGGAAGCAGTTGCAAGTAACATTGTGGCTTTGTGGTAGGGCACCTGCTTGCCACGCAAACGGCCCAGGTTCGATCCTCAATGGGACCGAAGATTTTTATTGTTTACTTTATTTGCATCTTTCTCGATTTTTCGGTCACGGACGATCTTTCGCTCACAACCGACGACGCCGACACCGGAATTTCTGCAACACAAGCTCTCTAACGCTATCGCGTTAAAAGGTCTATTACTATATTCACCATGAAAAGGCACATGGCTCTTAACATGGCCTTACACTGCTCACGATTAAGCAAATATATGTATTGGTTTCAGCACTCTTTGTCACCCCAACAACGCTTTGCTGGATTTGGATAACAACAACTGAAGCACATCTGCATAATTTTCCTAGGTTCCTTCCCAAGACCATTCTCACTTTCTAATCATGACTGCCCAATAATGGAATAAGCACACAAAGCGCTTAGTGTGGTGTAAAACAATGACCTCACCTCATACACAACATCGAAGGGAAGCTGCCTGTAGTCGTCATGCTCCAGACTGTCCATGTCGCCATCAAACTCAGTCTCGATGAAATTAAGCAGTGTTAACTCGTAGACCAGAGTGGCACGTGGTGGGATGCGAGGCTGGCAACCCATGTCACCGAACCCGTATTTAGGCGAGACTACCACACGGCATTCTTCTCCTCGACGCATACTCCGTACTGCAATTGCCAGACCGGGGACCATCAGCTCGTCAAGACTGGGAGAGAAAGAGAGAGAGTGCTGTTAGCCCAGGTAGGTCTGCCTGTTCAATATTATTGCGATCTGAAGGCTACTGAGGGGGCTGCTCACCCAGCCCACCTTTGGGAGCAGTCACGCTGACATGAATTGAATGACTGAGGTGAGGTTTTCTTCCAACACAGCAGGCACATAACTGTACGATACATTAACCAACAGTGAAGCCAAGGAAGGTTTAACTGTGGTGTAGTAATTGTGAACATGGAAAGAAATTAAAGTGGATGAAAAAATGTGTTGCATGATGCCAGCTGGCAAAAAGACACTCGCCATCATGGCTACGAATGGCACTGACTAACACTGCCACAATTACTCCACAGACATAGCCAAGAAAGTGGACGGGAAAGCGACCACTGCCGTAGCTCAGTTGGTAGAGAACTGGATGCATTATCCAAAGGCAGTAGGTTCAATCCCTACCAAACTTTAATTTCTTTCCATCTATGTCACAATTACTACACACTAAGAGACTACAAACGATGTCCTTCCTTGGCTTCACTGTCTGTTGTGTCTAACAAAGAAACGAGCCCTCGATCCATCCCCCTCCTTCCATTCATAACTATGCAATGGATTTTTATAACCCATCCCCCTTGTCTGCAATGTAGACCATCCTTCACCTATGCAACACTTTTGCGCCCAGAACACCAGCATCACGGCAGAGGCCACTGCTGAGCAAGGGCTCTATAACATCGAACTGCTATTCCGTCCCGTTTCGTTCTGCCTGACATCATGCTTACATCAACAGCAATGCAAGCATGGGCGAGAAGCAGCGACATTTAATGACGGTGCCAACTGAACGCCCTTCCTGCTTGGAGAAAATCCTTTTTCTTTTTTCAAAAGCAAATAGCACTGCCTGCTCAAAGGCTGCCGTCAGTATGAGTGCACAGAAGTGCTGAGTGCTTCGGTTGGGCTGAATTCGGAGCTGTAGCGGGAGTAAAGGGGATTGAGGGTTCCCCCTGCGTCTCTGAATAGGCTACTCCCAGGCCCGTAGCCAAGGCCCCCTTTCCCGAAATTTTAACGGAGGGGAATGTTACCAAAAAACAAATAATCAAAACAGGTGTTTTTCTCAAATAGTCAGAGCCTTCAGCAAGTGCGCTCTTTGGGACAAAGGGAAAAAGCACTTCGTTTGTTCTTGACAATTTGAAAAAAAAAAATTTGGTGATAGATTAATAATAATATCTGAGGTTTAACGTCCTAAGACCTAGATATGATTATGAGGGATACCGTAGTGGAGGGCTCCGGAAATTTCGACCACCTGGGGTTCTTTAACGTGCACCTAAATCTAAGTGCACGGGCCTCAAACATTTTTGCCTCCATCGAGTCAGCAGTCGAGTGCGATAACCATTAGACCACTGTGGCGGGGCGTTTTTGGTGATAGATTCACGAGGCCATAAGCTCTGGTACTGAAGTTATTTGACGATTAGTTGGAAAAGTGGTTGAGGACCCCTTTAATAAAATATTTCCCCAGTATGAGAGAGTTCATAGGGCATTGTAGTACATGCACACAAACTATTCATCAGTGTATACTACACCAATCAAAATATTTGACATGCATAAATAAATCCATTCTTGTCAGCAGCTAAGAGCAGTCATTGCTAATGGTTAGTGGGCAGCCATCACTTAAACCATTTGAAACAACACGGTGTCCAGAAATTAAAAAAAAATTAAGTAGTATTCTGCATATTAGTGCACTCACTGTTTAGTCCATACATGTCATTTTGACATCATGCGAAAGGCAGGCGATTTAGGCGCAGACAAAAGATTTCTGACCCATTAGCGGAGGTCTTCTGGAAAGAGAGGTGCCGTATCAGAAATAATTTATTGTTAAACCAAATCAGATCAGCGGTCATTACACCATGAAACATTTCCATGGCCTCTGTTGCATTGTGCTTGACACAAGCTGCATGGCAATGATGCAAAAGATACTGACAAGCAGCCATTGGCAAATATGCAATAAAAATAGAACGGGACGGTTTTGCGATACCGATCCAGTTCTAATGAAAGCAAGCTTGAGCTTGCACTGCCTGCTTAGGTGTATTTACCGGAAAGTATGTGGGAGGGGGACAGTCAACAGTGCAAAGCCAAATTATGACACCTAGCATTTGTAGACCTTCACAATTTCATACAACTCACTGAATACAAGTTCTGCAAAGAAGCTTGCATTATTTAACTCTGAATATCAGAAAATGGTTCTCGGCTCCTTCTGCAGGGCCTTTCAGCTTGTCAACCACATTTTACTGGGAAAATTGAAATCTCATGTTATTAGGGGCATAGCACATTCTTGAATCTCATCATATTTGCAACAATGAACTTGGTTCTAATGACCACAGGTGAATGCCAAGATGAACAACCAGTTAAATGTGGCATCCCCCAAGTGAGCGGTTCTGGGACCTTTTATGTAGACAATAACGAGATCAATAACATTAATAAGAACGCTTTAATGTATGCAGATTACACCAGTTTATTTTTCAAGGAAAATTTGGGTGCAGGCTAAGTAATGAGAGCTAATCAGACAACTAATACAGTTGTATAAATTGTTGCTTTAATCAAAACTACTTCAGAGACTGTCTACCGTCCTTCATTGCTTTTCTGTTTTGTACCGCAATAGAAAGCATACAGTCTGAAGTGTCCAACCTTGCAGCGGTTTCTCTAGAAAGTGAGTAGAAAATTTTAAAACAGAATTTTTCTATCTGCGTTCGGTTTTCTTCCATTGGCGTGAAACATGCCCGCAACACTGGTTGGTGGACGTGATGACGATTGTAGTGCCGGTAAAAATTAAAATCGAAAGCACATGTGATTTCTGTAGGATTACTTTATTTTCGCTGAACACTAATGTAATGAACGTAACAGTTGTTTTTCAGCGCGCTAGACATAACAGTCGTGTTCAGCGCGCTAGTGGTTAAATGAAGCCTTATTATACGATTACAGAACACTTGTTTTGCTGTAATCGCAGTCTATGCGTTTATTTTAGCACTGCTACCGCAATCCAAACCAAGTTGATTCGTCAAAAAGAGACAATAAATGCACACCTTCACAGCACATCACATGTGAGACATCCTAAAAACAATATCGCGGCACAGTACGACCAGCGCGGAGGGCCGCATGGCATAGCGCATGAGTTGAAGCAGACAAAATCGAAGACTGTGTCGCAAGCAGCGCCACCGGGCACCTTTTTGGATGCGTGAGAAAAAAAAAGCAAAAAATTACTCACTGACGCAACTGAAAGCTGCCTCAAGTGCGTAAAACACAATTTCAAGTTATACATGTTTGTTTTTAAGCAAAATGTGTCTACCTGCAATGATTTCTTGTCCTACCAGTAGACTGACGACATCGCTGTTGGGTGACACTAGCTGTCATATTTTCACGATTTTCAACATCAAATTAAACATATAATTCCTTCCTTATGGGGCAAAAGCATGCTCGTTGCAGCCGATGTGACAAACGATCTTCTCATTTTCACCACAATCAGAAAAATTTTTCCGAGCGGTACACAGTCCCTTTAAAATTCAGTGTAATAAAGCAGAGGTTGCAATGCACCTCGAACACTGCTGAGATCGCGCTAATGGCCTCCACCCATTTGTAGCACAAAGCTACAAGGAACAAGCTACAAGTCTCTTTGTAGCTTTGCACCCCAAACAGTGACGGATGGTGTTTTGGAGCAGCTTTTGGAGAAGGAAAAATAGGGGCAAAAATTAGTGCCTTCTGAGTACAAAAATATTCCGTTCATAGCAAGGAAACTACAGTTCGGAGCAGTCTCAATGCTCCGGATAGGTAGCGTTACGTGCACGAAACACAACAGAAATAAAATGTTTTAGAAATATGTGTATTTATTATTTATGACATAACACACTTAATAAATTTATCAAACACAAGATGAACACATTTGTGGAATACATAACATTTTTTGTATAATCAGGGAACAATTTACTATTATCACAGTGTAATACAATCACAAAAAATGCCCCCGCCTCCCCGAAGGGAATTGTGAGGAAATGCGAATGCATTTCTTGCGCCGAGAGAGGGTACCGTTGCCGTCAGACATTCGCCTTCACCGCCTTCTGCCATCGCCTTGAGAGGCGCCCAGCCAGCGAACGGTCGAGAGTGAGGCGCGAGCGGACGGGAGAATGGGGTGCAGGGAGGAGAGAGAGCAAACGGCGAGAGACGGAGCGGCGAAGCACTGCACCTACCCTCTCTCCACACACGCGGGAGCTCCGCCGAGCTCCCGCGATGCGAGCGCCCTCACATGCCAGAGCGCGCTCCTCCTCTCCACTCACTCTCCGCTACTCCGCCCGCACCACCTGCTCCGGTTGCTAGGGGCGAGGATAAGCGCGCGCGCCCACAGCTGTTGCTATGGGAGAGGGAGTGAGAGCGGAGAGGCGCGCGGACAACGCCGGATGCCTTACATAGCCCGACTAAGAAATGCATTCGCATTTAAAAGCTGTCACACAAGTCTTTAAACAAAGTACTTAGAGGGTCATGCAAAGAGAAATTTAACCAAACAATGCAGTGAAATTCACATTTTGGCATCAATGCGTTGGTGTGAAACAAATGGATTTCTCTTTGCATGACCCTTCCTCCACCTTGAAATTGTTAAGTGCATATCATATTAATTATGTGAACAGTTCACACATCACAGTGGTATCAAGAAATACTTAGGGGAACCTAACAAATGCCACAAACAGCCACTGCAGCTGCCACCAGGATGCTGCTGAAGTCTATCGCAGCAGTGGTTCCTTTTCTTGCGACATTTTTGCCTGAATATTTTTGGTGCACCAAAATGGATGCTGCAAACAGAGGACATGTCTTCCTCTAGTCCGTGTTTACTAGTGCTACCCTTCCAAGTATGAATTTCCAACTCGCCCAAGAAACAGCACTTCTAAGAGGACATTGTATGTGCCGCAAGTTTGAGGTATGCCTCTGGAAGGCAAGGAGCATGTTGCTTTCAACAACGTGCGTGACGGACATCGTCCACCAACTTGGTCATCCATTGTTGGGCCTCCACATGCCCAAGCATGTATAATTTGGACACCATAACACACCATCGTGGCAAGCTATTAATACACAGTAGACGCTCAGTAAACGAAAATGTCTTATTCACAATTGCTGCTGAATTAAATGAAACTGCCTCTAACATGTTTTCATTCTTGAATTCTGCACCCCTGTTCATCTCTCAGTAAAGACAACTCCTGTTAAGTGGAACCTATCTTCCTGGCACATTCAGGGTCCGTCTAATGAGAGGCTGGCAGTGCAGTAGGGCTACCTTAGAGAAAGCTTTTTGACATTCTCAGTAGCAGGAACCAATTAGGGTAATGCATGTCGGTGTTGGAATTTGTATGCAGCAGAGCCCACAGCATTACGAAAAAATGAAAAACCGACCAAACAAAAGTTTAAACGAAACGACATTTTGGCAGAAGCATTGTTCATGACGCTTCTGTGCGGAAGCCAAAATGTCGTTTCTTTTAAACTTTTATTTGGTCAGTGTCCTTTCTCTAGTTTATCCCGACCAGACAGGTTTTCATTGAACTCTCGATTTCAGCCCCCTGCATTAGAATGATCCAATTTGGAGCAAACATTCAGCTGCACGGAACTGCTTCAACTCTGCATGGCAGCTGCACATTGCGTTGCACACAAAAGAGCCAATCGGTTTTTGTTTCTCAGCCTTTCATTTATTCTGCTGCAAATGTAACGCAGGCAATCGTGGCTGCACAACCTTGTTCTGCACAACCACGGGTTTTGTTGCCATTAGTGGGCCCACTTAATTTAACAGTCAGCAATTTCTGCCAGTCCAGCACATCAATTCTGAAAGTGGCTCTTCCGTGCCATTATCCGTCCATATTGGTAGTATCAGCTGGATGCCCACAACCAATGTGCCAACGCAAAACCAGTGCACTCAATAAAAGAGGTACGCTATAGGGGCTAAGCAACGCAGCACAATCTACAGCAAAGCTGTTAGAGGAGAAAACACCCTGCAAGTTCCAAACTATCAAGTCCAATGTGCCATGGTTACTGAGAATTTATTTTTTTTGAAAATGCATTAATATGGTTGTTTCTTCACATCCCACTCAATATCTTTTTCCCAAATGTGAAGTACCTCTGGTTATAAAGTTACATGAATGCTGGGTATTTATCGCCTTTGTATGAGAAACAACTAAGAACACATCTTTTTTTTTTTCTTTTTTACAACTTCCTGAGTTGTCAATAAATGAACATACCCACACAGCTCGACAAACCAATAAATGGCTCGTTCAAACAGATAAAGCAGTATAGCATGGGTGGCTGTCACTAGAAAATTAATCATGATGGCCTTGTACATATGTACACAAATAACATTGTTCTGGAAAATACTGCTTACAAAGAGCTTCTTGGGCATTTTATTTACTGAGATGCTTAATATCATCAGATAAATGTGTAGTTACATAAACATGATTGCCCATTAATGAAAGTGTTAACCTACGTATATGATGACTGTTACTCCCTTATTTTTATATATCATCACAGCCTTGTATCTAGATTACATTTTTACTTCATGCTGCATTCAGTTATGTCATGTTAAACTCTGTGCTGTGCTGCTGCATCCATGAAATAGATCCCAGACTACAAGTCTGTGATGCATTCGCTTGTGTTGTTCAATTCTGTATGGTGTTAAACTCTGTGAATGTTTTACTTTCTTTGCCTGCTTTCATGTGGATCTAACACCAGCAAAGTGTTGCGGGTGTCCACAGCATTTTCGAGCTACTGTGTGATGGCAAAAAAAAAATTGAATACTAGTGAGCATCCTTTCCTGCTGGGGCACCAAGTCCATGCCTAAGTGCACTCTAAGTGGGTGATATATCATGGTCACCTGCTCACAAATTACGCTGGCTCAACAGTGGCTGCTAGCATTAGCAACATGCAAGCTAGCAGCTGTGCTGACCTGCATCGCTGTGGTTGGTTGCGCAGCCAGGTTGAGTCGAATGGCTCACTCTCATTCTCGCTGACATAGGCGTTGTAGTGCAGAATGACAACACACTTTTCGGGTACCAATCGGCCAGTGCCTTGACGAACCACCTGCACCAAAATTGAATACAAAAAAACGTATTCGTTGTGATACAATGGCCAGAATAAGGGTCAATAACAGCCAGTCAGGTGCGAAGTGGCTACCGGCCCACTATCTAAGAAACTGGCTGGGTCAGTCTAAAACCGGGCAGGTAGCAACCCTGATTGCTACAGTGTACAAATATTTATGATTTTGAGTGCATCAGTAAGTGCAAAGAAGGTTGCCAGAAAGTTAGGCCTGGTGCAACTCGTAACGAGAAGCAAGTAATATTAAAAAGCAAGGTCTTTTTTTTACCATAAGTTCAACTGCCTGTACAAATACACACGTCACCCCCTCCTATGATGGGCTGCGTTTTTTTTCGGGGGGGGGGGGAAGGTGGCAACCCTAGAAGCAGGTCAATGTGTGAGGCTCACTGAATTCATGCATGTTCTTGTCTTCCTGCACTGTAGGATGAAAATTCTCGAACAGGGGGTGATTGAGGAGAACTTGTTCTTGGCCTAGTTAGTACGTGTTTGAAAGCATATTTGCCACTAGAGGACACGCACTGAAGAAGACAAGAACAATGACATGGGTGACACTGGAGCGAACGTTTCGACACATGAACTTGTGAACTGCCTTCTGGAGATGGGTAGCTCAGGAGTGAGCCAGATCTTTTGAGTGGCTCTTTTGAAAGAATGGGTGATCTGCGGCGCAATAAAAGTGAGCGGCAGTTTTTTGGGAGAGAGGAAGCCAGTGAGCCGTGCTTAACCATTCTGTTCTAGCGGCTCAGTGCCATTCATTAGCCGGGTTACAGTAGTTCACTGTAGCCGGGTCTTCTGCTGGGTGCGACTTTCATGCCATCTATTTGCGGTGCAAGAAAGCAACTCCCCTCCCACCCTTGCTCACAAGAGTCGCAACCACAGTGGTCACAACCTCCTCAACTTCGGCTTCCTCCGCTGGTGCCAACCAGGCACTGCATGTTTATTATGTCCAGAAGTTTTGCGACTTCTGGCAGGGGCATAGCCAGAAATTTTTTTCGGGGGGGGGTTCAGCCATACTTTATGTATGTTATGTATGTTCGTGCGTGCGTATGTATGTGTGCGTGTATATATACGCAAGCAAAACTGAAAAATTTCGGAGGGGTTTGAACCCCCCCCCTCCCCCCGGCTACGCCCCTGACTTCTGGCATCGTTCACAAGAGCAACAGGGGCAGTGTCAGGGGAGGCTGGCTTGCTGAGGATAGCGGAAGCACATGACACTACCTCATAGTATTTTTCCTTCCTCCATGAATTTCGGTGAATTTATGAGCCGTTCAAATGAACCGGCTCATTTGAGCGAGCTGAGCTGTTCCGAGCCGCTCACTGAAGTGACGCGTTTTGCCCATCTCTACCAGTGCCTTCCTCAGCAGCATGTATGCTTTGCTCACCCTCCTCCAACTACAAAAGTGGAGGAGAAGAGAGCAAAGAAAGGCCTTCTTTCACACAACCCCCGTCCCCCTTTTCCCACAGCAACAACAAGTACTTCGCAAAAGACTTATGGCATAGTGGGTACTTGACTACTTGAGAAAATTACGACGATAGTGGGCACCTCGCAACTGTACGTGATGAAGGCCTCTCTTTCACCGTGAGTGAGCGTCTTCCAGGCCTAGCGTTTTTTTTTTGTTTTTTTTTTTTTGCCATCACTTTTTGCGACCCTTTCACTTCTGCGAGAGTTCAGGAGACTGGCACTTGTCTACGAGCGTTTTTTTCCGGTACTGCTCGAGATGTCCAACGCCGAGCGGCGTTCATTGAGCAAATCCTTGTCGATGTTTGCGTGCAGTCGTCGGTCCAGTCTGACAAGCTCGAGTTAACGAACGCCGATCGGCGTTTCTCGAACAAATATTCCTTGAGAGTTGTGGGCATGCAGTCCGCCCAGCAGTCTGACACACAACTGCTCTAACGCCGACCGGGCCGGATCAAATAATTAACGCTTGCCCATTTCGAACAGTCGGTCAAGTTTGAAAAGCAACTGCTCGACACCGATCGGCGTTTGCAAATCCCGGTGGTTCGTGGGCAGTCGGTCCGCTTGACAAGACATCAGAACGCAGACCGGCGTTTATCGAGCAAATACTTGTGGATCGCTCTCATTCACGCTACACGCAGAGTCAAAGGTCATCTCCATGAATGTAACCAACATATCATGGTACAGTAAGAACACCATTACCGAGTGAATTTAAGTCATCTAGGCGGGGAACGCTTGGCGCGAAGCCCTAAACGATATAAGCGAAGCAGCACGTATACCCACCTCCTTCTGCACGCCGCCGTCCTCGCTCAAATGCTCCATCGGTCTTGAAAATGAAAGCTGACAGCAGCAACTATTCAAATATGTGCTTTAACGTGACGCAAGGTAAGCGCACGTCTCAAGTTGAGCGAGCGTCAAGAAGCCAACGCCGGAAAACGCTGCAGCAAACGCGCGCCGGTTTTTCTTCACGGCGATTGGTCTTCCTCGCGTTGCCCTTGGAGACGCGCGGATATGGCGTCTTGCTTGTGCGCGTTTATTATTATTATTTTTTTCGTTGGCGCCATTTTTCGCCCTAGCTGGCTTAGCTCGTTTCCTAAACATGTTATTTCTGGCGCAATGCTTGAAACAAGAAGGTAGGACAGAGAAAGAGACAGATGAGCGCCAAACAGCAAAGGCCGCGAACCAAGAAAACTTCCGAGCATGCGCAGATGCATGAAAGAGTTACGTCAGACATGTCATCACGAAAGCTGTCCATTAAAAAAGGATAGCTCAATTGACGTGCCACTGACACCGACGGCTCTAATGTTAAACGCTTCCCTCCGTTTGATCCCAGTGCGATTTAACATGCGCCGGAAGATGCGCCCATAATCACTTTTTTCTCCCTCAGGTGCTCCTTAATATGACTTGCCACACAACGCCTGAAAGGTTTCACGTGCCTCTCTTATGCACCCTTGCCTTAGCTCGGCTGGCGCGGCGTAGTTGCATGCAGTTTTCTGCGCTGTGTGCAAGTCGTGTGCCATGGTTGTGGGTGGCACGATGAGAAACTAGCGACAATAATTTATTTTTGAACTTTTAAAGAGAAATTTTTTGAAACAGCCTCGCGCGGAGGCCCACATCGGGCGGGAACACGCGGGTCAGCGCTGACGCCAGACGCAACATATCTTCGTGTGCCGCGCAGCTAGCTCGCTTTCGGAAGCTTGGAATGCTTAAAAACAGGGCAGCCAGATGCAGCTGAACTCAAGGCGCTGCCGACCAATAATGTTGAAGTGTGAAATGCCGGACATTTTTCAAGATTTTCGCATCCCTTGCGGGGATAGCCCTCAGTGCGGGACATTAGTGACATTAGTCCCGTGAGTCGCGGGACGGGTGGTTAGAAAGCTTTGTTACAGCGCACACAGACGGGGAGAAATCATGAAAATGCACTGTTATTGCACTGCACTTTTCAGCCTAGCATTTAGTTCGCTTTGCTGTGTCAAGGGCTGCCCAATTTAGGAGGTTTTCCATTATGAGCGAAGTAAAGTGAAAAAAAGGACAGTGCGGTGTCTATGCTTGCGAAACAGACGGCCCCACCAGTTACCCCACTCATCCCCCTCCCCATGGCTGATGCATACCTTACATCTTGTTCCAGGCATGCATCCGGCTGAAATGAGCCTTGGATAAAGGAACTTTCAAACTCTGCATCACACTACAATGACAGATTTGTTTCGTGCATCTCCATCCAACTGTGGTGCATACTTTTTCCCATAATGTTTAACATTTGCAGCTTCTCAACGTGCGTCATATTTGGTGTCTTGTCAAGGTCAATGAATATTTTAATTAAGGTTTGGGAGAAAGAAGGACAAAGCGACCTGCCTGAGTTCGATTATGGTGAGTGAGAGTAAGTACAACTTCAGTGAGTATGAGTAGGAGTGGGCCTAGCTGATTAAAGGTACGGAGAGTTTGAGTGAACCTGGCTGTGTAAGAATTCTGGATGAGCACAAGGCACAGAATTGGTGCAAGTCCGAGTGAGCTTCCACTATTTTGCCGACCTACAGCTTCTACACGCAGTACTTGGGCAGCTCCATCACCAAGGATGAAGGATAGGTTCACGAACTTTTATCGTTTTGGTGCACTGGATGCCAAGAAATATGTGTCCCACAGTAGAGCAGCTCACAAAGGCACTGTAGAGCACCTTTTGACAACTCAAGAGGGTGAAGAGCACAGTTTCTACTGACCTGCTGGGCTTTGCAGCAAAACAAGTTCCATAGCATTCTGAGTGTTTAGCATGACGACTTCTTTTCACAATGCCCATCAACACAGCTGCAAAGATGCTTCCTCATGGTTACCTACTGCAAAAATGTTCCAAAAGTCGGGTTAATTTATGATTTAAAAAAAGTTCACTGCGACTTGACATAAACGTTACTAACAACAAAATGGTACAGACATATTGCCACCTATGCAGGTGGCATCTTCAGTATAAAACTGGCACAAAATGTGGGGAGGTCGACCAGTTCACTAATCACACATGTGCTTGCATCACCATCACGTTTGTGTGATTAGTGAGCCAGCTTTATACTGACGGTGCCACCTGCAAAAAACCCATGAAGTTGAGTGAAGAGGATGAAGACTTGTAGAATATTCAGCATTCTTTTGTGGCTCGTTTCCGTGGGATTCTGTGGGCATCAACACAGATGCTGTGATCCTGGTAGGCTTGCAAGTGCTACAAGCAGCAAGCCCAAAAAGACACCACTCTTTATTTTGTAGTGGTTTACATAATCTGACAATTTCTTTAATTAGCGCTGAATGCTACAAATTTGTTGATTCCCTGATAGAGCCACGATGTGAATATAGACTGTCATTTCAGGAATAGCTGAGCATACGCTGGAGCTTACACAAACTGTTTGTGATGTGTAGCTCAAACTTTGAGTAAGTGGAATAGTTTGGATCTTGCACGAACAGAATGCACATATGAGTGGGTAAATGCTCAACAGAACACTTAGAAAAAATAAGATCGTAGCACATCTCCATGCAACAGAGTCTAATTACCCCCCCCCCCCTTTTTTTCCCCTTCACTCTGAGAAGGCTGACAACTCATCTCTGCACTTCCTCAATAAATTCTGCAACTGTATAATGCTGAAGGAAAAGCGGCTGCACAATGATAAAGCTGTTTCAGGTCTACATGATGCCTTGACATTACCAGCCCATGCACCAATGTGAAAAGGAGCACCGCATTAATACATATTGTTTTCCTCATTTATGCACTGAGATTGCAAAAAAATTTCAGAGCCCTCCCACTATTGTGAGGATGGAAACCAACAAAGCTGTGACATGGTGGAGTGAATGTTGCTACAGTGAATTTACATAATAATTGCTGGGGTTTAACGTCCCAAAACCATGATATGATAAGAGAGACGCCATAGCACAGGGCTCCGGAAATTTCTACCAGCTGGGGTTCTCTAACGTGCACCTAAATCTAAGTACACGGGCCTCAAGCATTTTCGCGTCCATCGAAAATGCGGCCGCCACAGCTGGGATTCGATCCCGTGACCTAGAGTGAATTTACATATCATTATTGATCGTATTGAGCAAATAATGAAACATACGCTCAGAGATTGCATCACGCATGTTATCTCATCAACAGCGATCTCTAAATGAAATCCTCCATTACCTAAGAAACCCCCTTGTTTCTAAAGTACAACAATGGCATGACATTTGTTTCTTATGCAAGTGCCTTTAAGGCAAAATTGTTCACGCCAATCTGCCACATAGCAAGATCATGCACCTTTGTGTCCACTTTTATGCCATCTCCATTTTTTCGACACAAAAATACTGGATTAGGAGAGTTAATCGGTTCAACAGAAATTCTTGTTCTATGCCTCTTTTGTCCGCGCATGTGATGTGCCAGAATACAGCCTCACTGTAAAATACAATCAGGCAGGCTAATGAAAACTACCTTGCAGAGGGTGAACATACATGAAAGCAGAAAATGACATTTGAACACAGTGTTCGTTTTCGCACAGTTCCACAATGTATCGGTTTGGGTGAATAACTAGGTTATTTCACCAGTCGTGAGACACAATGTATTGAAACAGCCTTTATTCTTCCCCCCCTTTCCCTCTTTTTTCAGCGTGTTCTTTTCTGATACTACTCCTGTCACACGGGCACTAGAAAGTCATTTGTGCAAAAACTTCTTCCGAAAAAACTTTCCCCCGCAGACACAAGACAGGGAATGATCTTTTCAGAAGCGGTCTTTCCTGGAAACAGAGTTCATCTATCTTTTACATCTGAAAAACAGTAGCCTTGAAACGAACGGGTGCCAGCAGTTATCAATTGGCAAAAAAAGAAATTGGGCAAATGCCTACTGTTCTGTTGCCTTGGCTCATAGCAGAAACAAATTTCATGTCTCGCAGAAGGTGTACTGCTTGTTTTCTCCTATACGCTTGCAAGCATTCATTATAAAAACAGCGAGGACATTATAAAAACACGAGGACAGAATAAAAGAAACAACGGGACATTCTGTCCCGTGTTGCTGCTCTGTGCTTATAATGAATGCAAACCAACTTGCCCAAATTGCCGTTCTCTTAAGCTTGCAAGCATGTTGGATGGGTCGAGGTTATCATATAAATGACGCTTTGCACACAGCATAGCCTCCCTTATAGTATATAGGAGGCTATGCGCAGAGGATAGAAAGAGCATGCACGGTACTGCAAGGTTTTGAGAATCTGGTGCTGTAAAATTTACTGGAAAAAAGCATCATAAGATAAGCTTTTAGATAATATTTCGTGACAAATCACTTTATTTTGACCCATTCTCTTTTGAATGGTAGCATCAAGATTTCGGTAGTGCATCGGCAGGAAACACTACAAAGAGATTGTTGGTGTCGTGTGTCTGCTGTGCAGCACCTTTCATTAAAAAGTCTTGATTTAGTAAGACTGTTTACATAAAAAAGCTTTTGCATGCTTGTGTGACAGAGGTAGCAGTGTGCTCACCAAGAGCAGGTTAGCTTGTGCCCCAAGCAACCTTCTGCCTTTGCCAAGGATAATATGCTTGCTACCATATTGCCAGGCAGCTAATTATCCATGATATAATTACTACAGTAAATTAGGACAGCTTTTCTGTGCATCATTTGTCTGCTTATCCACAGTCAGGTTGGGCAAGCTATGCCTGCCTTGTATGCCCCCCTCTGGACGCCCATAGGAGGGCAAGTGGGGTGGCTGGACAACAGCACCCCCCCTCCCCCCTGCAGAAAGTTCTGCGGACGCCCTTGCTCCACACATAAGCGGTATGAGAATGCCCACACTGCATTTTCAAGCATCACAAACTAAGTGCACAAGTTTGAAGCGAACCAAGCACTGCAGGCATGCTCGATAAAGGCGTGTTTTAAACGTATGCCAGTTCAGCAGGCCTGGCATGATGACAACAACATAAGCCATTTGCTCTTTGCAATAGAAGTCTGCAAAGAGAAATAAAACATACAAAAGGCAGACCTGGTGCCAGCTCTTTCCAGCTATTACAGTGTTTTTATTTCATGTTGCTGCTTTCGCAAGCTATCAGCATGATAACCGAAGACACGAACCAAACGGCTGCCTAAAGAAGCTTGCATCCGTTTATGAAGATGTCCACAAATCTTTCCAATCTCAACGAAATAATCAGAGTGCAATTAGGCACACTTTCACACATGCACACGCACACACATACAAACATTCAAGACACTCGCAGGCACTCTCTGACAACTGTTAATTCGTTGTATGAATGCCTGCATTTGTAATTTACACATGCAGGATCAGCATCATGATGCTTCCACCATCAACGTGACAGCTGTGTTCTGTCACAGCCTAGAGTTCAGGAAAGATAGTTCTGCGGGGAACAGAGATATTGGGAGTTCATTTACACACCAGCACTTATTATTTTCGATAAAATAATGCTTCTAGTACCTCGCATGCTGTTTTCCTTGCCCTTCTACCAAGGACTTGAGTCTCAGAAAACCATGGCTCACACGCGTACATGTTTTTGCGTATTGGAGGAGGACGAGGATGATGCGGGTTGCAGGCGTATCTAGCCTTGCGAGATACGCAAGTGTTTGTATAATGGTGAAAACATCATTTTTTAAAGAGCAAAGTGTGGGCAGATGAACAAGAAGGCATGCGCAGCGCAACGCAACAATTCACATGCCAGTGGGTCATTCAAAATATAAACATACCAGTGGAATGCACAAGAAGAGAAACCACATGGACGGCCACTGGACTTACAAGTGCTGTCTGTTTTGAAGCATTCTCTAAATAAATAGTTACTTTTGCAGCCGGCACATGTGCGCAAAAGCTATCTTGTGTGTAATGGCGCCGTGCCACACCCCACATCACCACATGAGTGTCACTTGTCAACAACTGCGTGCGAGGTCTGTAGCACTTGAAAAGAGTAGATGCAACACCTCCTTTCCAAATGTCCATGCGGTAACACCATGTCGTTCACTCTGTCATGTGGCAAGCCTAAACACTAGAGTGCTTCAAACACACACTTTCAGTCTTTTCAACAAATAATGTTCAATATCGCCGTGCGAGTGTGCCAAATTGAGCTCCGAGTGTTTTGCAGAGAAGCATTACCAACCAGCCCAGCCGCAAGTTCGAAGCCACTTGCAGTACAGCTCTGAGCAAGACAGGAGTGCCTCCTATCGAGGCAAAAGCAAACGATCAGATGAAATCAGCTCAGTGGTGCCATCCCGTCTTTGTGGTTGTGCACCAGGGCCTTGAAGAGCTTCTTCTTGGCCTCCCTTGCCTTCTCCTGGCTGTCCCCCCAAGAGATCTCCACGAGGCTGCTCGGCTCGTTCGACAGCAACGTCCAACCCTCAGCCTGAGTCTCCTCCTGTCCAACATCGTTGCACTCGACGGTGCCTTTGAGGGTGTCCCGCACCTGGGAGGAGCACAATTCAAAGGGAATGACAACCAATTTTTGTGGTGGTACCTGTTTCCTTTAGCACAATGGAAAGCTTGCCGGTCAGTGTTTAAGCATGGAACGCCGGAAACACCGTGAAACATTTTAATCAGAATTTTTCTATCTGCAGTGCCAACTGAGTTGCACATGCAACAGAGGCTGCAAACAGTGGCAGGTGAGTCCAACAGCGGTGTTCGTTTGTGTTCGCGCACTGCAGTTTGCTGCGCACGCATGCACTGTGGCTTGACGTGTTCCATTAATAGTTGCCACGAAGGCAGCACCAGCTCTCAGCATCAATCCCTTTTACCTCATAATAAGCATAGAATAGAGCGGGGATGCCTAATAATATAGAGACCGCAATTTTAAGCACGAATTGCGGTGTGCCTGAACAACAGCAGGCTACGTACAGCAATCCAAACGGCTCGATCGCGCAGCACTAAGGCTTGGCACCAGGCAGAGCGACGTCCCAGTTCTTGTTACTTTCAAGTGCAGCTTAAAAATACACATCCTATTCAAATTGTGAAAAGAATGCTCGATTCTCTCACTGTAATTCAGTCTTCCCACTTCTGCCAGTGTCCTGTGACGCATTCTGGCCAGTTGTCAGTGCCTTTAACACTTTCATGATAGCGAAAATCGAAGAAAATTGTGCCAGATTAATTGGAATATCTTTTTCAGTCAGTTTGTAGAGCTTCTCTTTTCTGAATCTAATGGCACCATTATTTTAATTCAACAGGGTTACTTTATTTCCCAAACTGCATTAAAAAATAGCTTGAAGAAGGCTACACTGCAAGGCTCAAATACCATCAGACTCCTCACATGAGAAGACGCAACTTTTCATTTCCACAGAGAACCCCACAGAGCTGTTGACAGATGAAGAGTGGTCAAAACGCTTTCTTTTACGTGCGCTTTCGTTCCCCTGTGGCGAGGAGGTGGCCATGTCATACACACGTGGTCCTCCAAGGTGGCAGTATAATGAATAAACTAATGCGAGACACAACATGGACATGCGCATCCGTCCAGTGTCAGGAATGGCAACTACATGCCATTATTAATAGGACGAGTATTATAGTTGGTATTGGTTCACTGAGTGACAAATTTTTGTTCTCAACCGCTATGGTCATCATTAAAGTGTAAAGCCCAGCGTGCAACTGCTTAGTTCTTTGTGGGATCAACACAGAGGTATGCTCACCCTTTTGAGACGAGCAATGGCCAGCGTGACTTCGTCTTCCCTCTGAAGTTTCTGTGAGAGCACCGACTCCTGAAGCAATGTCAGATGAGTGGTCATCTGGCGACAGCACCAGTCCATCAGCTGCTGCATGCTGCAGAGCTGCTTGCGCAGTAGCTGGACTTCCTCGGCTGGACAGGCAGCCACCTGGTGGGCGCACTCACCCAGTGTCAGCTGTACACAATGAGAACAGGCTGCTGCCCAAAACAGCTTCCTTCATGCAGCCCCGCCAAGAAGCTGAGATGGCAGAGCAAACAAGAACATCATACAATCTCTTGCCAGTAGCCGCAGAGGCCTCTCCTGAATCAAGATGGGTCGGCTGTATTCAAGGAAGATGTGCAGTTCATTGACCAAAGTCAAAATGAGAAGTTGTTTTGGAGCCATCAAAGATCTCTCATTTGAACATATGATGTAAGGTTTGTGAGTGCATGTTATTGAGAAGACTTCTTAAACCCTTCGAGAGTCGACTTTTTTTTTTTGCAAAATGCGTTCCAAAAGTGTGTATTTCTTTCATTGCTGAATTAAATTCTTCAGACAAATCTATCTAAGAAAGAAATTGCCTAAAATTTTTTTGGGTGACTGTAAAGTGACAAAAAAATCATTTGGGTTGTTAGATGCACATGGTTTATTCATGAGTAACAGCAAATTCTAAAAAAGAAAACCTATATGACTATTTAAAAAGTATGCCTTAATATTAACGTCTGTGTAATTCACGACGTACAAAAATAACTGCACGAAGTGGCTTAACTGGAAACACGGGGGGAGAAAAGCCACTTGTGATCCAGTCAGCATCGGCTCGCTGCGCACGCTTTTGAGATGTCGCTCACCCATCAACATCTCAGTCTTCACTCGTAAGTAACTCCTCGTATGACGGGCTGACATTTACTGAATCAGATTCTGCTTCGGCAGTCGAGCGGTGATTCGAAGGTATTGCTGCTAGACTCACTTGTGGCAGAGAAACCGGTGCACACTTCCATAGTGAAAGCAAACTGCGTGGGTGAGCACACTGAAGAAAACTGTGTAGTTGTGAGCGCGTCTGGAAAGCGAAAACAAGTCCGGAATCTATAATAATCCTTCGTCTTATCGCCGAGGAGATGGAAGCAGTTTTAGTGAGTCCCCGAAACAGGAAACACAACCACAGCGGCATCGTTTGTGTCAGTGAGTGCCTGCACAGACACAGGCATAACCATGCCCTGGGGAGCAATAAACGAGATAGTAACAAAATGGTCACCCTTTTAGAGATTCTAAACTGGAAAGTCATCAGTTTTGGGGGCACAACAAGTGGGAACCGGCCAAAGAACAAAACTAGCTGGTGCACCACTGTAGTAAAGCATTAAAAAAAAACATAGAGACACGATGTACATGTATGTCTGACCGTCTTGTGACTGTTGCGAACAACGTACACGTATGTCTCTGACCCTGAAAGGGTTGAGAAACTTTTGGCTTTTCCATTGTAAACAAGGCATCTATAGTGACAGTGAAACGCCTTTTATTGTGACATCAATTACATGGAGCAGTACTTTGGTTTGGCCTAGGTGGTTCATTGTTGGACTTGTTACGTAGTACCAGCGCAAGGACACAGGGAGAAATAGATGTTACGGGCGCTAACAACTAGTCTTCATTGCGCAGTTGTGAAAAAAAGAAAGCAAAAAGTCGTGTTGACAAGGCTGGTTCAACCAGTAGGAACAAATGATCAAAACAATCTTGAAAAGATTTCACACGAAAGAACACATTAAAGATGAGCACGTGTGGTGGCTGGACAAACAAAGAAACAATCCCCCAGAGATGACAAAAAAACATTTTGCATGAAAAAAAAAAGCATCAATACGTGCTGGCTAAAAACTAAAGAATCAAATCCAGCCTCGTAGGTAAACCATCTGAGCATCTAACAAAGAAATCGATGGCCTGCTAATGCATTTGTCTCCTGTCTCATGGATGTAAAAAGCTTCAACGATTCTACTTTATTTTTCCCTTTCTTCAAAGACTGTGTACCATGAAAGTCAGGGGAGCAGAAACAGAGCCTGCAATGGTCAGCCAAGAAGACCAGTGGTCGTATTACGCACATTGTAAAATTAAAACAGATATCGTTGAAGCTTTTTCAGGCAAGACATGCCGCTTGTCGTGGTCATCGAGTCTCTCTCTTCATGTGTATCTGGCCACGCTACACCACGCCTGCTCACTTAGCAAGCTCACCTTACCACAATTCATATAGCCGCTGAAGTTGCTATTCTTACTGTGTATAATATTCCTATGTGTTTTCCCGCGATAGTGTCTTCTTTAATTTCACTTTGGTCAGTGACACACTACTCTTCCACCACGACAACACATGACCAGATGAAATGCCACTGGATTCTCGGCTATACAATGGCACTCCCACTGACAATGTGCTCAAGTGCACTGACAATGTGCTCACTCAAACTTTCTGAAAGACTTTTACACAACTCTCTTTACCAATGTGAACGAAAGGTTGTAGGGATCCCAAAACGCCTTTCTGTTTTGACCTTAGTCAATGACCTGCTACTCTTCCACTACAGTCACATGACCCCACACATTTCCACTTTTCAAGCGAAGCTTGTATTAACTCATTCAGAACATTCTCAATGCGCAGCTGGTGAAACACACGACGCACACACCAGATTAGAGCCGAGCGCTCGCCAGGGGAAGGGAAACACAAAGGCTCGTGCGCCCGTTCTCCTTCGCGTCAGTTCCCACTTGGCAAACGGATGGGGAGGCCACGTGTGGACCATTCGGCAGTGTAACGGGCCGTTTTTGATGAGCAACGCCGACAACGCAATCGGGAGCGAGCTCGTGCTTGGCGTGCGGACCGAGCTTTGAGGAATGCCGCAACAGAGGTTCGTCAACGGCATAGAGCAGTGGATACCGAGTGTAACACCTAAAACGATACAACGGAGATTGGCTACAGATGCTGGGACCCAGCAACGTACACTTCAAGATAAACGACAGAGAACGGCAGCGAACCCTTAGCTGTGGGCACGAGAAGCATACCGGTGCAACGTCGACGGGGTCTCCCAGAAGCAGCAAGCAGCAGTAATGCCGACAACTCCAAAATTTCAGAGCCTTCCGAGAACTATAAAACCCGTGGTGGTGCGTGTCCGGCAAATGCAGCCTCAATGGCCTCCTCGCCTGCCGCCGAGGAGGACATCGAGACACTAGCAGCACCAGCAATGCTGGCACGGCAGTGCCCCTCCGCGGTGCCGTTGTTGTCCATAGCAGACGCACCACAGTCACGGCACTGCTGGCTTCACAGAAGTGGAAGGGCTCTGAACATTCTTCTCTTTTAATCTTGGCTGCCCACCCTGCACTATGTAAAACTTTACAGAGAGAGACAATATGACTTGCAACATGGGAGCACGTGGCCTCATGAGCTCAAAGATTGCGCATTGTTTGAGCTAGCCCTCACCTCCACAACTAAACGCTATTCCCTCGCTTGGCGATGATCCCAAAATGTGATGTGACGTAACTCAATGAAATGTTCACGTAAGGAAGCACGGCTGCTGCAGCGAGTGAAGCGACCTTCGTGCTGCCTATTGCTTCGATGCAAATAGAGAACTCGGCACACACAAAGGTACGAGCCGTCTGTTGATCTGTCAAAATAGGCTAGCCAACACGTTCAAAGAAAAAAAAAAGGAAGAGAAATTGCTCGAGGCTGTGGCGCACAGCGACACAACTTCATGGCTGTCCTTCCCTGTGCATCTTCCAGCGTGCTTACCAGTACAAAAAAAAAAAGACAAACACTCGGTGCCTGCAATAACTACGCACAACTTTGCTTATAAGTGACAGATTAAAAAAGATCTTGCAGCAGGAGATTTGTTAAGGCAATAAAGTCCAACAGTGAGGTCATTCTCTGAGTATTTAGGAAGGTTTTGTATGGCCTCTTTAATCATGATTCATATACTACACAGCACTTGAGATCCACGCAGAGCTTGAGAATGAAAGCCTCCTAAAAATCTTTTATCGCGACTGCATGTGTAGATGTTATCAAAGGTCTACAGTAACTTCAAGAAGCAGGTTTAGGAGCTGACCCTATTGTTAAGCTGCAAAATCTCTTACAAGGGGGAAAGGGTTGCTTCATATGTGTTGCCGTGTTCCTTCCTTGCCCATGTTTTTTACGGCATAGAGTTGCCTAAATATTGTCATGAGCAAGAGCCATGGGAAGAAAGAAGAAAGACAACGACAAAGCGCAGACAATATACAAAACGGCGCGAGCACACACACAGTAACCTCCAAAGGATCAAGGTGCATGACCCGAGCTGTGAAGCAACAACTGGCAACGGGAATGGCGTTGGATTCGGAGGCAGAGACGCTGAGTTCTGAGGTGCGGCCGTCAACCCCAACAACATTTGGGCGAGGCTCCGTGGACCTACTACGGCATCAACCAACAATACCTGACGTACCAGGAGCCCTTTGGAATCAGGTCAACCGCATGCTACAATACATTCCCCGGTGTGCCACATTGGCACTTGACGAGGCATCGCGTATCACCGACGTCGTCCCGGGACAGGCAATGGCAACGAGCAACTATCAGGAAGCGGCAAGGACGACGACGTTCCTCGAGAGTATCGAGAGTACTACCGGCTTCGGACGCAAACCGGCCAAGTCTGGACCTTAAGGAGACTCAGTCAGCAATATCAGAATTGTGTCCACAACCATGAGGTGGACGTTGCCAGACTGAGATGAAAGTCGAAAGACTTATTGTTACTTTTGGTTATTTTTGGCTGAAGTGATTCTGTTTCTTCATGTATATCTGTATATTTTTTGTTTTTGCTCCAGTTTTATGTTTGATAAATACTGTGCACTCTGCCGTCCTGCATGTCTCATTCCATCTCCCTAAAACATCAGCGCCCCCGAGATTTGTGACAAGCATTTACTGTGGCATTGCGATCATTCAGCCACTGTAAGAATGATGGCTTTGCCTAGTCTTCATGCTTGTGGCTTCAGACACACTTGTGACTATGTTTACTACTGTGTTTTGGCTTTTGTTTCAGATAAGAGAATGGCTCGTTGAGAACCTCGTGAGCTGACTTGAACTGGGACTGCTGAACTTTTGCTGAATTTCGTGTTGTGACAGAGCTGCTGCAGGCCACACAAAGCCAGACGGAGCCGAAAGAACAAAGCTTGGGCCAATCCAAGTACTACCCTCCATTCTGACGCTGGCTGAAGCACCATGTGTGGCAGTTCCCATGGACACTAGTGCCAGGTTTCCCTCTAGTGTACCATTATGAAATTTTATGCTTTACGCACAGCCATAAACGTACTGAACGGAGAACCGACTGGTGACAGGGAATACCTGAGTTGCCGAGTTGTGCCTCTGAGGCGGCTCGCTTCCTTCCGTGCTGCCGCAGTGACGCACGACGGCCGAGGAGTTGAGCTGGACCATCTCCTTGTCGCCCTGGCTGCCACTGCTGGGGCTGGCGTTCTTCTTGATGCCCCGGAACGACCACACCTGGCTGCCACTGGGCTTGGGCTGGCACCGCTGCTGTCTCGAAGCCACACTTTCCTCTGCAACCACCTCATTTTGTATGCTTGTACGATCCCCGTGCCCACGCAAAAGTGACAGACACTTATGCACATAACTCACTCACACTCACTTAAAATATATGTTTTGCTCTTAGGGCTCACTCGAACTCATTTTGTTGAAAGTAAACACCTGTGTTGGGCATCCTCTTCTCGTGTCCCTGTTTATTCAGCGCTATTTTCGTCGACAATGTTGTACAGTAGAACCCCGCTGATACGTTTTTGAAGGGACCGTAGGAAATAAACGTAAGAGACGGGAAACGTAAGAGCCGAAAAACAGGAAAAACGACAAAATATTTAGTGGTACAGAATTTTATTTCAATTCTTACGAGCAGCACGAAAATTGGCGCGCTCAGCCGCGATCTAGTCGATGGATAGAAACGCGGAGCTTAGGACGGCCTCATCCACAGAAATGTAATCAACGTATGTGATTTTTTAAACACCAACAGCTGTAGGCATGAAAGAACTAAGCACACGCAATCACGACCGCCGCGGCGAGTCCGACCGCGAACCGCACGCACGACCACGCGAGCTCCAACCAGCTCGAACTCCTCCCGTTCTCCGACAAATAACGATGATGATGAGTCTACGCCAACGCGATGGCAGAAGTGAATGCCAATCTCGAAGGCATTGCTTTCGCAAGCAATTACGTCATACACGCCATGTTTGTGCAATACAAATCTCAGAGGCTATGCTTTTGTCAATAGTAAATGCCAATCTCGAAGGCCTTGCTTTCGCGAGCAGTTACGTCATAGACGCCATCTTTGCAATTTGAATCTCGAAGGCCATGCTTTTGTTTGCATCAATTGAAATATTCTGTTGCTTGCGCCTCTCATGCGGCTAATATTACGGTCAAATGAGGCCAAACTGCGTGAAAATGCACCATGGCGGCTCTCTTTGGTAGTCACTCGGTCGGCTCCGAGCGCACTTCGCGACGTATCATACGGGAACGGTCCGACAGTTACGACGTAACAGCGGGGTTCCCAATACATTGTATCCTATGGGAGCTATGCCGGGACCGGCGGAAAACGACGTAACAGCCAGAAAAACGCAGCAGTGAGGAACGTAACAGCGGGGTTCTACTGTACCAACAAGCCCAAATGGAAACCCTGCTCAGACTCCCCAAAATTTTCCTCAGCAATACTCGCTCGGACTCACTCAAATTTTTCTCAGCCAGACTCAATCAGACTCAAACTCACCAAATCTCAGCCGGACTCGCGCAGACTCCGACTCACAGCTTGATTTGGGTATGAGTGAGTCAACTCGTGAGTGCGTTAGCGTATAGTTAGCTGTTGCAATCATGTTGTCATTGCTGTTTGAGACCAATATCTCACATAATTGGTGCTCTATGTGGTACGTTTGGATCTTGTACCTTCAAATACGAGTTATCATCTAGTAAGAGCATTTTTATTCAACTCACACAACATATTTTGGTCAAGAATGTCTCGTGAAAGAGTTTGCCGGGTGCAAGTCAAGGCCCTTCTCCGTAACTTGTGCTTCTCGTCAATCAATTTTGAGCTGGCATATAAACGCTAGTGCGAGTAGACGCGAGTATAAACGTGAGTTGACATAAGGCAATGCTGAAGCTGAGCAGATAGGACCATCGGCCGGCAAAAAAAGGGCAGCTCACTCAAGAAATATATAATGTGCTTCGGGCTAATCAGACTCACCAAAATATTACCCAACCGGACTCACTCAGACTCGATCCGAGTCTGAGTGAGTTTAACGACCTATGCTTGTGCGTGACGATGTCATTACTCTTGCGTGCTCTTGTTTGTATAAGCAGTGCATTACCTATGTTTGTATAATGTTTGTATTTTTATTCCCACTCCTGTAACAATCCTCACTGAGGATTGACAGCATCCCGAAATACATAAATAAAATCAAGACTACTGTTTGTATGCAAAACACTCAACTAAAGGCTCGTTCACACTATTAGGCTAAAACGGCACACACTTCTGTCAGCCTTCGTAAAGTGTGTGCTGATTTTACCTTATGATGAACAACCAACTAGCTCAAGATGTATTATCCATTCACACTAGCAACTAGCACAAGTTATGTGACCATTTGCAAATGGCAACCAAAAAGTGGCTCAAGGCAACCAATGTTTACACCTGCGATTGCAACCCATTGCCGTTGCCACACCGAATTCATGTCTGCTCACACTGCCACTGCCTTGCAAAATAAGATGGTGTCCTGCTCCTGTGCATCTGATTGGTTCAGAGGTTTGCGATTACAGTCACGTGACTGAAAAATTGAGCAGCAAGCAACTGAGCCAGTCGCGTTTTGATCAATGTGGCCATTTGCAGCCAGTTGTGGCCAGTCGCTTTGTGACTAACTTGGTCCCAGAACCAGAGCTAGTCGCAGGTTTGAGTGAGCCTTAAGTGGGCTCCTCGAGGCGGATTACCTCGAGTAATACAAACTTGAGCCTGCACTAATGTTGTAGCAGGGTGTGGTCGGATAAGAATCGCCAGAGGGAAGTCCCGAATACATTCTTACATCAGCAAAACTGTTATCGCAACATAGCAGAGTGAGGAGATCCTTTTCAGTGTACACTTTTCTTTCAGCATTAAGTACAATGGACCTATGGTGAAAAAATGACCCCATCCGGCTCATACAGTTACACGATGTTCCTACTTCGAGAGAGTATTAAAAAAAATGAAGTTCTATGCGTTTGTACACCTCATTAAGCATTAAAGAAAATAAATAAACAAACAGCATTTTCTATGCCCGCACACCACACAGACACCCAACTCCGCTTTTGAGCAAGAGGATAAAAATGGATAAAAAGAGGCTAAAGAAAATCTACCAGGACACCTGCACCTCCACAGGCTTTCTTTGCTCTCAACGAGAAGCACTCCTATGAGGAAGCATAAAGGTCAGTGTGATGTGAAGCATTGCAACTAGCTCCCACGGCAACAACCCTGCTAGGTCACCTTTTGATGAGAGCCAGCATCACGTCACAGCTCCTTCAGGCAGCAAGCCCATTTCTCCTATAGCTTTGTGTGGAAGTTTAATGACCCCTGAAATCATTAAAAGACTCCGGCATTATCGAGAATGTTCTTGTAATCAAGAAATCGGCCAGCACCTCCTGGGCTTGCTTGTTGCGTAGCCGATTGCAGAGGAGAAAGTGTGCAATTTTTGGCTGCTTTTCAATGGGGGTGTCCATTCTGAGCTGCACACTGTGCAATAAACTTTGGCTCACAAGTTCTACCGAGCCTTGATTACAAACTGGCAAGGCTTTATTAATATTGCTACGAAGCGCTACCGAAGACGAAGAGGGAGACTGCATGAAAGAAGACGGCGTTCCTCAATTCCTTGCTGACTTGGCTTTACACTGCATGCCTGGCTCCGTCCTCTGTATTTACCTTGTAAATATAACCTGCTACGCCTTTTCTCCCCATAACAACATATTTAAAAACTGTTTTAGAGACCCATTCAAAGTAGAGGTACGGCTGACAGTCACAGAACTTTACCTCAAATATCTAACAACACTCCAAGCTAAACATCTGATACACATCTGCCTGGTTGGGGACAATTGATTTCAAGGGGCCAAATTTTTGTTTGTGGCATTTATGCTTTAATTGATCCCAAAACTGAATCATAAATGCTCTAACATATCCTAATGAAATCAACAAACAATGAGGCCAAGGAAGGTATACAGGACATTACGATAGATCCTCGATCATTCAAATTCGAGCGGCATCGAGATTTTGTTTGAATTATCACAAGTTCTCATCAATATGACTCAGGGCAACATACAAGCTAATGTTGTGATGTCTATTGTTTCTTTGTGCCACAGAATCATCATAGACAGCGCTGTATGATTGCCAGTAGAGTTTTCAGATGTCAGCAATCATACTGGTACTCCTAATTATACATGTGTATGCGTGTATAACTAAGGGACGAAATGTGTTGTGCCCCGTGACAGCTGGTAGCCCCTTCACAATCTTAGGACACTTTCCTGCGTGACACTAGTGTGCTGCGGTTAAAGTGACTTTAGGAAGCATTTGGGACGTGATAGACCAAGGCCAAACCATATGCACTAACAATCGCATGCTGACTGAGGAAGAACAAGAAATTGCAGGCCGTGTTCCATGCAGGCTTGAAATTTTTTTTTTCTTCTACAGTCAGCATGCGATTGTTAGTGCATAGAGTTTGGCTAGTTTGCCTATCTGGTAGGCAAGCAGTAGGCTTTAGTTGCCTCTGTTAGTGACAAAAATGCGAATGTTCTGCTAGAAGCAACAAAAGGCAGCAGATATTTCCAGGCATGGAAAAACAAAAAGTTTGGACTAACCAAATTTGTGCAATGGGGCAGTTTGAATTGAGAGGCATTAAGGTACATTGAAAACATAGTGGGCCAAAGAAAAATTTAACACTTGTTTGAATTAACCAAAAGTCTAAATTTCAATTATCAGAGATTGAACTATTGAGAGTCAACTTGATTTGTAGCATTTTACTGTAGTGTAGTAATTATGACATAACTGGAAAGGAATTAAAGTGGATTAAAAAACAACTGTGAGGGACCGAACCTACAATGACGCATCCAACCAAGTGAGGTGTGGCGGCGTTTGCTTCGCCCTCCACTTTCTCGGATATTCCTGTGCACGTGATGGCTACGAGCGGCCTTGAGCATAACACGGCATTGTGGCAGAAAGGTCGGTCTCTTCTCAATGCACGCTAGCAATGCGCCAGACGGCCCACTGCCACCCAATGTTGCCCGCATGCAGCCTACCTTTGCAGTGACTCTGAGTGACGGAAAGAAACGGCACAAGTGAGATGTGACGGAGAGATAAGCAGTAGACAGTCAAAGCGCAGCCACACCTGTGCCCCCGCCCCTGCTCGTAGTCATCGTGGCTACAAGCGGTGCTGGTTAGCCAACTACACTGGTGGTAGTGTGCGGAATACGGATGCGATACTCTGAAATTTTTCCAGTGACTCTAGGCTGTGGTGAAACATGGCTTTGGGAACCCTGTGCACTCTTATGTGTCCTATTAAAGCACCAATGCTGTGCTTCCCACCATCTCAACCCTGAATTAGCCGGTTGGAGTTTTTGTTCTCTTTATTCTAACAACACTGGCTGTGTTGACACGTGGAAATTAGTAGGGGTGCGTATATATTGAAATTTTCTATACAAATAAGGCAGAAAACTGTCACTGAACATCAAATTGAATATCGAATATGTCATCATCACCACCACAAGCCTCTCTTATGTTCATTGCAGGAATAAGGCCACTCTCCAACCCACCCTGCCCTGCACAAGCCGATTCCATTTTATGTCTGCTAATTTCTTAATTTCATCGCCTCACCTGATCCTTTGCATCCTCGGCATTGTTAAATTGTTACAAAACAAGAAGCAGCAAGAGCTTTCACTATTCAATTAAAACTAATTAATAAAACTGCATATCATTAGTCAGCAGCACACTGAAGATACTTTTGGTAATGCAGAAAAATTAAGTTGAGAAAAAGTGCAGAAAAACTGAGAAAGACCGTCTACCTTTTGCAATTTGATGCTCGCATTTTATTTCTTTCTTCAGGCATGCAAACACTGTTCATGTAATAATCTCGGCGGTTATATTGAGGTATCTGTTTATTGAATACGAAAGTACAACAGATGCTGCACAAAAGACCTACAAAATAAAGCTTGGTAAAAAAAAATGCCCCTGTCACCTGAACGTGTGGGCCATAAGGCTTAAATGGAGCACGAAGGTAATGTGAGCGTCATGCATATTTCCCAGTGATTGCAGTACAAAACTGCCATTTGCGGCAAACATAGCGTAAGTATGCACTGAATAGTAGTATGCATCAACCACAAAATACAATGTAACCGAATTGGTACATGTTAGTGATGTTTTGCTTTAAAAGAAAGAATGCACAGCATTTGTAAGTCGTCACTTGTTCGAATATTCGAATTTGTCCAAATATCCACCTTCCTAAAAAAACAGCACAAAAATCGAGACAAAGCCCGGCAGGAAGGTAATAACAACAAGAAGCATCTTTCAAACCTGCGTTGTACAGATTCCTGCTTTGTATATATCCGTGCCTTTTTCTGAATAGAAGCTTAGTGCTTGTTGTACATTGTCTCAGCTTTCGTGCCATTTTTTTTTTACGATGTATGCGTACCAACTCGCCCACTTAACCACACTTGTGAAAGAATATTTGCCTCTTTAGCCACATGTTCAGCTGTGGCCAAATATTAGGGAAAATAAAAAAATGCCCTTTTCAAATCGAATATGCTTCAAATGAGTAAAATATTCAATTCGCATTCAAAATCTGAAATGTTCGCACACCCCTAGAAATTAGTGTCAGTTGCCCCGTCTGATGCTGCATTAGGATTACTCCACTAAGGCTAGTCACCCCTGTGTCATTTTTATTTAGAGCACCTCTGCAGCACATACACAAGCCATAATTAAACTTGCACGGGATCCTAGAAAAAAAAGTTACAGGCTACTGAGCACCGCAACCTACTAGTATTCATCGTTTTTTTTTGTACTTGAAAGAAGATTCATGCAATATGTCTTTGCGTATGACATACCGTAAAATGCCAAGCAAGCGCCCCCCCTACGGTGAAGGATAATGCAACCATATTTGGGAAGGGGACGCTTGCTCGGTCCCAGACCAAAATTCAAGATGCCAGCGGGAGTGCCGCTAAAAATAAAAAATGCCCATCTATGTTTCTGATGAAATGCTTTATTTATTTACTGTTCTTATTCCCCCTCGTCACTATCAAACTCGTCAAACGACTCCTCAGAGTCGGACGCAAAAGTTAAGTCTGCACACTTGGCCTGCAGAGACCTGCGGTGGTACATGGCGGACACCGGAGAGCCTGGTGTGCAGCTCATCATCCTCCGAACCACCTGGTGCATAGATATGCCACACCCAATGAACGATGACCAATATCGGACCGGCCACATGACAACAGAATTTCGTAAACAACATTAGATACGCATTCAGTGTACTCATTCTTATGGTTCTTTTTACACAAGCAATGCTCGTCTTGAAAAAAAAAGTGGCCGCAGGGAAGGAGGGTTAGGGGGGAGGAGGCGCTTGCTCGGCCATTGGCGCTTATTTCAAATCTCCCAAAAAAGGGAGGGGGGCGCTTGCTCGGCATTTTACGGTATAACCGATGACAGAAGATAATCCTGGGGGAATAGTGATAGAAATTGAAGACTATTATTATTCTTTTGACATGCAGGAACTGCCACTCTATAGATGGTATGCCATTTCTGACATTTTAAAGTTAGAAGCACCAGTACGTAAAAGAATCTAACGTGAAGAAGAAGAAGACGTGCTTCTGTTCAGCAGCATTGGCAACGCTTGGCTCACACTTCTGATCGCTGCTGTCTTGCTGGATGGTGCTTCATGCTGCCTCGCCATTGATAATCACAGTGTCCTTGGACCGACAATAAATCTATTCACCAATGGTGGAGGGGTGCAGGAGTTCCCTGTCGCTACAAACTGGAGCTGTGAAGCTGCACGCTTCCACCCGTCATGACCAACAATACAAACCAACTGGTGCCTTCGCCTCAGTCCATCACTTGCACCAGGGTTCCTTGACTAAGGGACCCAAAGGCCTTCAGCAGTGCAGATGAGACCAACGTGGAAGACTGGCTTACCAACTGCAGACTGGTGAGCGTGCACAACAAGTGGGAGGAACTTGACAAGCTAAGCCACGTCATAGTTTATCTTACTAGTGCCAGTGAACTGTGGCACCACAATCACAAACATGACATACCCACATGGTCAACTTTCAAGAAGTCCTTTTCTGAAATGTTTGGTTGACCGGCTGTCCGCAAGCAGACTGGAGAAAGCTTCACAAAATATATAGAAGGCGTCGTCAAACTTTGTAGACGTGCCAACGACGCCATGAACGAAGTTGACAAGATTCAGCAAGTCCTGAAAAGCACTGATGACGGTGCGTTCCAGATGCTCCTGGCTAGAAATCTGTGCACAGTTTCTGAAGTCGTCAACTTGTGCCAGAGCTACGATGAATTGAAGAAGCAATGAGCCTGGACTAGGCAGCCTCTGAGAAGCGGTGAGTCGCTGTCCAGTCTTGACTGTCCACCATGCCTGATCACTCCACATTGCTTCAGCAGGTCAAAGACTTTGTCAGTGAGGATGTAGTCCGGCAACTTTCCTTGCTGCCTTTCACTCCCGAGTTCACCTCCAGTCTGCCCACCATACTCCACGCTGTCATTTCCGAGGAGGTTGCTCATGCTGTTTCCTTTGTGTACCATGAGCAGCCTGCTGCCGCCCCAGTTACCTATGCGCAGGCAGTGCAGCCTGTCGCCACTTCTCTTGCCTGTGCGCAAGCGGTGCAGTCTGTGGCAGCGCCCCTCATGTATGCGCAGAAAGTGTGAAGGCTTCCACAGCCGCCTCACTCACCGCCTACACCGCCGCCTGTTCATACTGCATCCTAGGCGGCACTCAACAATCCTTTGAGGACACCTGACAATCATCCCGTTCGTTACACCTACTGCACTCCCGGACACCTCCCCCACCATTGCTGACGTCACCCTCAAACTTTCAGATACGCCCGATCGTCGCAATATGGCAGCCAGCCCTTCCCCCTGGTCCCTCACTGCGCTATGTCTTTACTGACCGCCCCTACTTCCAGCTCTTTCTAATGCGTCACTGGCCCAGACCCTCCGACCAGGAAAGCTAAGCACCGCAGTTCCATAGGCAAGAACTGTGCCATCTTCGAAAGGCCCACATCCTTGCTCCTCTCCTGCTAACATGGCTGCAATAACTGTTGAAGGTGTTTGTACTTTTGCGCTTGTGGACACCGACGCAGCCATTTCTGTTATAGCCAGTAATCTCTGCCGTTCACTACTCAAGGTGACACCGCCGCTTTCCGGACTGTTGCTGCATGCCGCAAGCGTGCAGCAAGTGACACCTCTCGCATCCTGCACTGCAAGAGTGTTTAAAGAAGGCAATCTGTACATCGTTGAGTTTATTGGACTTTCTACCTGTTCGCATGACGTCATCCTCGGGTGGGACTTCCTATTCCACCATAATGCCATCATCAACTGCGCATGCGCATGCACCGAAGTCAAGTTTTCACCATTGTGCACTGCATCAACACATGAAGCTCTTCATAAGCCACCTAAATTGCTCATTCGTGAGGATACTGATATACCGCTTGGGTCTTTCGAACTTGTTTTCATCTTCTGCCACGCCCTCACTGATGCTATGGTCTTTTTCCCGCCGCCCAACGTCCTCACAAGTTGTAAAGCTCTACCGCTACCTTTAGCAAAGTTTGACAGCACCGCCAATTACAGCAATATATTTGCCTTCAATCCCCTCCCTGCACCAGTTACGTTGCTTGTAGGTGAATGTCTCAGCCACTCTGAAGACCTCGACTCTTCATTTTTATTTGATGTCCCGGATAACTATGGCGACCAGCCATATGCCCTTTCAGTGCTCAAGGAGTCGTCAAGTGATCTGTTTCCCAGTGCCATCACCAATATCCTCACCATTGCTAAACGCGTCGACCTTCCTCGTCTTCTGGAAGAATTTTGAAAGTCTTTCGATGTGTCATAACCTCAACTGGGCCGCATGTCGCAAGTGCAACGTTACATTGACACCGGTCTGCACCAGCCAGAGTGTCAAGGACCATGCCATATCTCCACAGAAGAGCGCCGCATCACTACTGACCAAGTCAAAGATGTGCTTTATAGCACACCTTTGACTTGGTTATTCAACCATCCCACAGTCCTTGGGCATCTCCTGTCGTCTTTGTTCGTAAGAAAGATGGATCTATCCGTTTTTGCGTAGGCTACCGCCGTTTCAATAAGATAACGTGCCAGGACAGTTATCCCTAGATGAGCATTGGTGATGCCCTTGACACCACCTTCAAAGAGCAGAATTCTTCTCGTCGCTAGACTTGTGGTCTGGCTACTGGCAAGTTTCAATGGCTGAAGCAGATTGCCAGAAAACTGCATTTATTGTACCTGACGGCCTATACGAGTTTAACGTGATGCCCTTTGTAATTTGTACCACGCCTGCCACATTTGAATGACTTATGGATAATACGCTGTGTCGCCTAAAGTGGTCTATGCGTCTCTGTTACCTTGACAATGTTGTGCTTTTCCCGCCTGATTTCCCTACACACCTACTTTGCCTTACGCTCATTTTGACTTGTCTAAGCAACACTGGCCTGCAACTTAGCTTCGCCACACGGGAGCTGATCATCTTAGGCGACATGGTGTCCAAACAAGGCACTTTATCAGACCCTGCTAAACTGCATGCAGTCGCAAAATTTCCCAAGCTGATAACCATGGAGGAACTTCGCAGTTTTGTAGGCCTGCATTCGTATTTCCAGCACTTTGTTCTCAATTTTGCAGCAACCATGTTACCACTGACCCAGATTTTCTGTGGCGACGTGGACCTCTCATCCTGGTCCACTGCATGCGATGTCGCCTTTGCTACACTGTGTCACCTTCTCACTTCCTCACCTAATCTTCTTCCCTCCGATCCAACAGCTACTACCAAAGTACACACATATGCCACTGGTGTCAGGCTTGGCACTGTCTTCACTCAACGAAAGCCCAGCTACTCAGAATGCGCTATTACCTAAGCAAGTCACATGCTGACGAAATCTGGAAGTAATTGCAGCATTACTGAAAAAGAGCGTTTGCCTCTGGTGTAAGCGCTTGGCAAGTTCCGGTCATACTTATACGACTGGCCATTTGATCTAGTAAAGGATCACCACACGCTTTGTTAGCTCGCCGCGTTGAAAGACGCTTCTGGCCACCTAGCACAACGGGCACTCTGCATCCAGGAGTACGATATTTGCATAATATACCAGTGCGGAGGAGAGCACTCTGATGCAGATGCCCTGTCCCATTCACCTTTACCTCCAGATTCATCATGAGGAACCACTTGCGCCCACCCCTTGTCATCTCTCGATCTCAATAATAATGTCGGGGGTTTAACGTCCCAAAACCACGATATGATTATGAGGGACGCTGTAGTGGAGGGCTCCGGAAATTTCGATCACCTTGGGTTCCCTAACGTGCACCTAAATCAATCAATCAATCAATCAATCAATCATGTTTTTATTTTCGTTCTTCATGTACACGACAAAACGAAAAAAGGTGGCAAATCTAATGGTACATTTGACTGGGCACTGCCACGCTCTGACTCAGATTGCAACGACACCTGGGAAGCTCGAGATCGGAAACGGAGAAAGCTTGTCCGAGCCGAACGTACAGTGTCTCGCTGGAGCAACCAGAAACCGGAAGCGGAAGTACGTAATTCGAGACGTAAAAGCAGGTCTCCCGTGGCAGTCGGTAATTCCTGCGGAACTAAAGTGGAAAGAAACATTACATTTTGTGGTATTTATTTCATTTCATTGCTTACCTCCTTCTCGGTATACATCGGGAATGCACTTCCAACATAATGACTTTATAGGTATCGTTTTCGGGTGGCCGAACAGTTAATCAAACTTGTCTTCGTGAACGATACGGATGTTGTCGGAGCTGCTGCTGCTGCTACCGTCGTCGTCGGCTTCCATGACAGAAAGAAGCAACGATGGCATGGCTAAAGCCTTCGCGTACCATTTCTTCGGCATGCTTCGTGGATAGCATGCGCCCTTGAGGTTGCGAAGCAGCGTACTGCAGAACACGGATGGCGCTCACACAGAGCTTCTGCTACAAACGTCGCAGCAGATGATGCACTGACGGAAATTGTCAAACTCACGTGACCGGAGCTGTGCCAGATCTCGGTCGCGCTCCGACTTCATAGTGAGAGTGCCTCAGAGCGCTCTGAAATGGAGGGTGGTGCTCTGAAAGAACCAGCCGAACGTATTCAGAGCGCTTGATTTCGACCAGCCGAACGTGACGCACGTCGTGAGAGCGCTCTGGAGCGCTCGAAAACAACCAGTCGAATGTACCATAAGTACACGGGCCTCAACATCTCTCGATCTCGACTCGACTGCAACCAAACAACGTCATGACTCGTGGATGGCATCTCTTTTTGATTATCTATCTGGCACATCCACCCTTCCTGTACCCCGATCCCTCTGGCACCAAGCTTTCCATTTCACCATCTGCGATCAACTGCTTCATCGCCGCAACTACACTGCCGATAGCCGCAGGTGGCTACTCATCATTCCACACAGCTTGCGGTCACAATCTCTTTTCATGACAATCCGCAATGTGGCCACACTGGAGTGTCGAAGACATATAAACGTTGTCGCCATTGCTATTACTGGCGTGGCACGTACAATTTTGTGCAGAAATTTGTGCAGTGCTGTCCGGAGTGCCAGCATTGCAAATCGTCACCTTTACGTGCGACTGGCACATTGCAGCCGCTTTCATGCCCTGCCAAGCCATTCGATCGCACTGGCGTTGACCTCAACGGCCCCCTTCTAATGACATTTGATAGCGATCGGTAGATTATTGGCCTCGAGGCCCACCACTGGAAACGCCGGCGCCACCGTCGGCGTGACGTGCTTGGCAGGATCACGTGGTCTCAGCGGCCGCGTCAGCTGCTTGTGGCGCACTGCCGCGTGCTTTGAAAACGAGTTTCAAGTCCCATATGCGCTGCGGTATGTTCAAATTCTGAAGTTTTCTCTCATTTTCTACTCAACTGAAACCATTGTACTAGAGTGGCTGCCTCTGAAGGCGACGAACACGGGGCTCTACCGCTCGGTGCCGCAGTGCCGCGCTTACGCAAAGGAGCCCAGTGTCAGCCTGCACTGGTAACCGCGGGACAAGAAACAGCGTGAAACATGGGCTGTAAAGCTAAGAACCGGCAAGTAGCCATCCGCTATGAGTCTTGTGTGCAACAAGCACTTCCGCGACGAAGATTTTTGTTACTGTGTCGGGCCTGCGATGTTCGGTGAGTAGCAGACAGCGCGCACTGAGACGATGGCTCGCGCGCGCTTCCCGCCGGCAAATGATGCATATCTGCCACAGGATGGTAAAAGCGCTAGCTTTTACCACGTGCGATGCCATCTCAGAACCCTCCAATGCGACCTCTTGATCGTCGGCCCCGCGCTCAGCGTCCACAAAATCGACTGCAGATGCGCAAGTCATTGTTTAGATACGTTAAATTAAAAAAACGCACAGGGTCCCTTATGCATTCGTTAAAGATGACTAGAAGGCGAAAGCCATCTTCTTCTTGTCAGTCGATGTACTGATTCTCCCACGCCCCCCTCCAAAAGCGTTCTGCGCCTAACGCGGTTTTGCACGGCCTCCGTGACCGATCACGGAGGCAATGCAAAGCGACCATGACGTGTGAATACGTCATCATGTGACGTCATAATGACGCTACATATTTTGGCAATCTGTGAAGTCATATGGTGACACCATCACGTGACGATTATTTTTTGCATCATTCGTGTTCATGCCGCCGACGCGGGACGCCGACGGGCAACCTTCCCATTTGATAAGGCATGCGTTGCTTCATAAGCTACATAAATTTTGCATTGCCTCCGTGATCGGACCACCGATGATCGGCTCACCGGCCAACCCCATGTATTTTCTTGGAGCCTCATTTATTTACGTGGGAAAGATGCCACCCTGTTGGCGTTAGACACGACACTGCTGCCAAAATTGCTGGGGGACTCGCCAAACATTTACTATCCTGTTTTGCGGCTGCTGGTTGCTGCAATACCTTCTATTTTATTCACCGCTATTTCAAGTTCATGTGGGTCCTAGTTGACAGCCGATGTTTGCAGAACAAGTCCGGCAAACGTTACTGTATTTTCTTTCTTTTCCTAGGCGTCGCATCATACTACATGCTCGGTCTCGTAGACTGGTTCTCCTTCCACCAGCAATCTCGAAGTGGTGAAGCTTTGGTCTATGAATTTGTTGATGACAGAGAGCGGCAAGTTCACTGGAATGCAAACGGAACGATAATTAAGGAGCATTAAAAAAAGGCGTCGCATTTGCTCACGTTTTGTGTGAGCACCAAACGAAACGAATGCGCTGAATAAAGAAACAGAAGCAGCGGCATTTGCCCGCTGAGAAGACCGATCAATACGCAGTGCAAGACAACTTGTCAAATGACATTGAAATGTACCCGAATTTAGACCGAAAAAAAAAAAAAAACACTGAATCGTTGGGACAGCAGATCACAAAGTTGCCATGCGCACCGAAGCCCCAGTTGTAAGGATATTGTTTTTGAACTGCTCTGATAGCGTCCGTGCAACAGTAGTTGTTTGTTTACTCACAAATTCTCATATTTTGCGGCCTAAAGTTCACAGCGCGGCGCCAAAACGCGCTCGTAGCAAAAGCGAAACCATCAGTACGAACATACATGCAGACGCTCATACATGCAGAGGCACCGTCAGTCGTCGAGAACCCGTGCGATCGCTGGCTTGAGGCTTCTTTCTGTTATGCTCCGTTTGGTTATACAGGCAGTCTACTCTAACGAGATATTTCAGATAGTTTGCACTCAGCGAGTGACTACCTTTCACGCAAGAAGCCGGTTTAGGGGTCTCCAACGCGGTGACAGCGTGAAGCGGGTGCTCGGTTTTCTGCAAAGAGACAGCGACTGTAGACTACCTTGTGCTTTAAGTTCGTCGAAAATGATTATTTTGACAGTAAAGAACACAGTTCATTTCGAAAGTACTTACAGAAATGCCCTGGAGGGCTTCCGCGAGGTGTTTTTGTAGAGTGCCGACAGCAAAACCTATGGGGAGCGCACCGGCGGTATCCTGCCTAGCACGCAATCGAGGCGCGTCCGATAGAGGGCGACTCCGTAACTCCTCGAGGCCAATAGTTGCTGTCGACCATCTGACACGCTGTGCCGAAACTGCCACCTTGCAAAGTTCTACTGCTCGGGATGCCGCCTCTTTCGTCTTACACCGCTTCATACTTCGACATAGCGCAGCTCGGGAACTCCTTAGTGACAGAGGCCCCGCTTTTCTCTACAAGGTCATTGAAGCTCTGCTCTCGGAATGCAACATCCCTCAGTGGACGACCACGGCATACGGCCCGCAGACTAACGGGGTCACAGAACGCTTTGACTGCATGATATGAGCTCTCAACGTACATAGCACATGACCATGGTAACTGGGACTGTGTTGTACCATATGTAACATTCACATACAACCTCATGATACGAACTACAGTGAAACCTCGTTAATACGTACCTGCCGGGAACGCGGCATAACTACGCACTAAACGGTAGTACGCATTAAACACCAAGTACAAATTTGCATCTCCTAGCGTACGCCATCGCCGCCAGCAAATAAATAGAGTGCCACAGCAAATATTGCCTAAAGTACCCACCGCAAAGCCTTTTCTTTCTTTTTGCCAAAGTGGAGAAAAGATCCTGGCACACTCGCACGACCGCCCGATAGCGCGCAGTGGCGACGCCGAAGAGCATTTCGAACTATTGCAGGGTCCGGGATACGCGGTCAACGCAGTGACCGACATAGCGACAGAACGGACAGTGTCTGCTTTCCGCGGTATATGTGCATGCGTCTAAACGCGATTTGCTACTAAACGAAAACTGACACAGTTCCAGTGAAACGCGGTACGGCTGCGTGGAGCCGATCGTCTCCCGACTAGTTGCGTGCAGCGCGTCGCCTACTCGGCTCACGCCGTCACTACTGGGCCACTTGCTGTGCCGCACGCGCGCATTTATCGTGGGAATGTTGTTCGCATAGAGTTTCCTAAAATTAACTAGAGGGGACTCTGGCGCTGCGATCGTTCAGCTTCCATGGGAATGATGGGTAGTACACAAATTTGCCTAGTCTTCGTGCTTGCGGCTTCAAACGTACTTGTGGCTTTGTTTATTGTGTGTTTTGGCTTTTGTTTCGGATAAAAGAATAGACCGTTGTGAACTTCGTGACCAGGTTTGAATCGCTGAGCCTAAAGAAGTTAAAGTGGCGAAGTGAAACTGCTGACTTTTGCTGAACTTCGTTTTGCGACAAAGCGGATGCAGCCGACGCGGAGCCAAACGGAGCCGAAAGTACGAAGTTTAGACAAATTTGTGTACTACCCATCATTCCCATGCTGGCTGAACTGTCATGCGTTGCAGCTCCCATAGACACTAGCGCCAGAGTTCCCTCTAATAAGTATTGTAGGAAACTCTATGGTTGTTCGTACCCACTTCGCTCCAGATCGTGCACAGATGCGGCGAGTAGCTTGTTCGGTTAACGCAGCGATGACGAGCTTCATGCAAGCGATGCGCACTCCGCGATGCTCTAGCGGTCCTGGCAGCGGACGGAGGTGCGTTGGGTGGTCGCCTAATAAAAGCGTGCAGTATGGTTACAACCGCGCTACGCTTGCTGTATCGTACACGTGCGTTTAGTGTGATAGCGTTAATGCAGCGAGGTTTCTCGGCGCCCGCGACCCGCAACGCTAACTACGCAACAGCGATCTGCTTTCGCTTCTACAACGCGGTGCGCGCCTGATGACGGCTCAGCAGCGTTTGCTGTCGGGCTAGTTGGTACATGGCTGAAGTTCTTCGATCCTGCCCGAGCATTTGCGCCATCAATTCAACTTCAGCCTTGAAGATGGCCGCGCACAACGAAGCGTCAGCGATCGGCGGCCCAGCGCGTTCAGGCTGTCGCCTAATAAAAGCGTGCAGTAGGCTTAAAAAGTAGCGCTGCGCCGCACGCGTGCCCGAGCAGATAGCTGAAGATACTTATTGTGATAAGGTTGTCGGCGATAAGTCATGTCGGCGCGTTCGTCGGTGGCCGCCACCTCGCCTTCGTTCTTTCCCGATGCTTACCCGCAAAGGCGTCGACGCAATCGCGCGGAAGTCGGAATCGGGGATCGACTGGTCTGCGCACTTCTCAAAAAGGCGGAAGACCTTTGGCGGCACATTCTGGCGTCGGGAAGTTGAGCGGCGCAGTAAAATTTTATGGCACAAAAAGTTGTCGCGGTACGCAGGGTACGCACTAACCGGTAGGCACAGGGCGAACCACTACGGCTTATGCGGTCAGCGAATGCATTGAGCTCTATGGGACTCGGTCGGGGATTCGTCGCAACTACGTTTTAACCGTTAGTACGTTTAAAGCGGGTACGTATTAACGAGGTTTGACTGTACAATGTTCTTGCCTTTCTTTCTCCCGTACGAACGCTAGCCTTCCCATACTATCGACACTCTCCTCCCTTGCTGTCCTGATGTTCCCAAGTGTCTACCCGTCTCCGAAGCTGCTCGACAAGCCAAAGAATGCCTCACCCGCAAGTTTACATCACGAGAGCAGCAACGCGTGAAGGGAAACCGCACCACCTCACTTCCAGATCCTAGCCATGCCCTAAGGCCTCTTGTATGGCTATCTGTCCAATGTCAAACTCGGGGACCTTCCACAAAGCTTGTTCAAAAGTATGAAGGGCCTTACTGTGCCTTGAAGCAAACCTATCAGGTTAATTTTCTTATCGAGCCAGTTTCTTGATTGGATGACATGTGCCCAATAAAGTTGTTTAAAACAATAAAATTGTTTCCATCCATCCATGACATGTGCCAGCTGGACGTGTTTCCCGTCTCAAGCCCCATCATGAGCCTCTGCCTCAAACTTCTTAGGTCATCAGGATGGCTCTTTTTCAGCAGGGGTGATTGTGAAGAGGAAGATGCGCCTCCGTTCAGCAGCGTCGCCAATGCTCGGCTCGCTGGACGGTGCCTCACACTGCCTCATCATTGATAATCATAGTGTCCTTGGACGTCAATAAACTTCTTCACACTAAATACATTTTCCCGCACATTTAGCGTGTAGAAAAGCATGCATACAAAAATATCTCAAAAAAGAAATATGATAAAAAAAGTCATAGTTTCAACGTAAGGGCGAAGCAATGAACGCAATAGCAGCAAATTGGAATGATATATGAAGTAAGGCTAGCAGCTCACATTGTTAGAAAACACAACTGCTGCATCAAGCGAAGCGACCATTGTGCTGTCGATGGCCTGAATGAAAACATTGCAATGAGGGCACAACATGTACAAAGCTATAAGCCATCTGCTGATCACCTCTAAAGATATGGGATACAGCGTGTGTGGCCATGCCCAGTCTGTCAAAGCATGCGTGTCCTGCCAGACCCATGTGGACACACCTCTGGCTCCCTTTTCCATGCACCTTTTGTGTGATAGAAACAGCCAGCATGTTTAATCTCTGCTTGAGTGATGTGCGCTGGCAGCGCTTGTGTGCTTTCCCTCACTCATGGCACATACAATGCATGTGGCGACATTGTCAATTTGAACTTCATACGAAACATGATGGCGATGGGAAAAAATACGCCATGAGAGTCCATATGATTGCCATTGCAATAAAAAGGCAGAAAAAAATTTCCCCGAAATGACCCATTTCTTAGCCCTGTGTTCAAAACCAAAATTTGTTGTTTCTTGTATGTTTCGAAGACAATTAAACTCCTTTTATTTTCATTAACCCTTTGAGGGTCGAATTTTTTCACGAAACCCAGTCCAAAAATGTGTAATTTTTTATTGCTGAAATAAATCCTTCAGACGATTCTATTTAAGAAAAAAGTTGTCTAAGATTTTTTTTCGTGACTGTAAAGTGATGAAAAAATCACTTTTGTTGTTACATACGCATGGTTTATTTGCAGTAAAATCAAGCAAAATCCTGAAAAAGAAAGCTTAACAGTTTTTTATAAATAAAAATTATGCATTGTATTAAACATAGCTCACAGACATACAAAAATAAGCGCACCAGAGTACTTTTCCGGTTAAAAATGTTCGTGCTCTAACACTAAAAACTTTTCAGCATGTGATAGTCATTGAAGCATGGCTCGCTGCGCACGTTTTTCAGATGTCGCTCCTTGATAGTCATCGGAGTCTGAACTCGTCAAAAAATCCTCGTCTGACAAACTGAAATCCAATTAATCAGATTCTGATTCGGCACTTGGAGAATAGTCCGCACCGGAAGAATCGCTGCTCGACTCACCGGCAGCAGAGCAACCGGCGCGCTTCCATAGCGTAAGCGAACTGCGTCAGTGAGCGCACAGTAGAAAACTATGGTGGCGCGGCCGTCCGGAAAGCAAAACGAGTGAAAAATCTACAGTAATCCTCCGCCTTATCGCCAACAAGACGTAGTTAATTTTTCCGAGACCCCAAAGCAGGAAACGCAATCACGGCGGTGTCGTTTGTGTAATTTAGCGCCGCACGGAAACAGCTGTAATCGCGCCCCGGGGTGCAATAAACGAGAGAGTAACAAGTGGTCACCCTTTGAGAGATTAGAAACCAAACAGCCATCAGCTTTGCGGGCGCAAGAAGCGAAAACCACCAGAAGGACGAAACAGAAACCAGCCGCACTGCATGCGCGCGTTCCGATGCGCACCTGAACGCTGCCACGCCGCTTTGGAAAGCAAAAAAAAAAAGAAAGACAGAGACATCGGTGCATTAAAAAAAATTCCACGTATTCCCGAAACATGGCAGCACATTCCAAGCAAGAGAAATGATCGCAGAAGGCGCGCGTTTGAAACCAATCACTCCGCGGACGTGCTCGGTTGCGCAAGCGATAGCCGGCGCGCCGTTTTGCGAAGCATAAAAAAAGCAACAACGGAAAGACATCGGTGCATGAAAAAAATTCCACATATTCCCAAAGCGTGGCAGCACATGCAAAGCAAGAGAAATGGTCGAAAAAGGCGCGCACTTTAAACCAACTGCACTGCGAACGTGCTCGGATGGGCAAGCGATAGCCGGTGCGCCGTTTTGGGAAGCAAAATAAAAATACAACGCAGAGACATTGGCGCATTAAAAAAATTCCACGTATTCCCAAAGTGTGTGAGCACAGGCCAAGTGAGAGAAATGATCGAAAAAGGCGCGTGTTTTAAAAATAAGCGCTATGCCGTACATGTACGACAACAACCCTTTGGTACCAGGAAGCTTCTGCCGTACATGTACGGCGAAAACCCTCAAGGGGTTAACAAAGTTGTTTAAAGCAAGTATAAGAAGTATGATAGCAGAGAAAACTTTATTTTTACACTCTTTAATTGTAAGAACATATGTTTCAACCTCGTCTCAATCAAGATATCTTTTATGCTGAAAAATTAGGTGCACTGAAAAAGTAACTTTCATTCCAATCAACGCCTCCTTTATAAAACTATGCCTGTCAAAAGAGCCTCTCCAGTTCAATCACACTCTTTCCTGTCATCTTTTCTCATCTGCCAGTGCATGCTGCTTGTGGCGCTGTTGGCTGACACTAGCATGAAGCACCCTCTCCCCTCAGTACCGGTGGTGCACAGGCTCGTGACAACCATTCGTGGGAGATCAGCAAGAAAATTTTCGTTTGCAGATGTTGACGTGCGCAGGAAGATGTCGTGAAGTGTTATTTGCTTCAGTTTTGCGTACAGATAGCATTCATCATGTGGCAGGCACTGTTGCGTGCCTTTGTGCATATCAAGTGCAAGAAACAAAGACACCGGAGTATCACACCACAAGATTCCTGGAGTTGTGCCAGCAATAGCTAACGGTGACCTTGCGAAAGAAATGGGAGCCAAACGCAGCATTGAATTACTCCGTTGTTTGCAGTAAGCACTTCCTTGCCGCTGACTTCAACGAAAATACCAAAATCTGACAAGAAGAGAGCGGTGCCCAGCGCACTCCCGGGCCACTCCTCGTATATTGAAGCCTGCACTTGAAAAGGTACGCTGTGATTCAAGTACTCAAAAGCTCGCTGCTCTTGCCATTTCCAAACGACTAGAAACCAGTGGGAACATACTGTTGACCTGCTTATGAACGTCCCTATTTTGACGTGCAAGAACAGAGAGTCAGGCATTCCTTGAACTCTTGAAAGCTGCTAAAATTGTAGCATGCCAAGTGAAATGTTGCACTCTTGACATGTTGTGATAAGTACTGCGAATAAACATCCGATTGTTAAACATTCCACGTGGATGTGGTTCAACTGTAACAAAATTTGGGTCGTGGGAATGGGTGCAGCGGTTATGCCACCCAATCACATCGCTTGTATCACATGAAATACTCGCGATATAAGCACTTGGGCAGGAATTCCTTAGCATACTCGACGAAATAAATAAAACATAGTGCAATATGCAACTTGACAATCAACTTGAGTAGCAAAACTAGGGCACAGCGAGTACATTTGAGCAGCTTCTCAGCGGCAGTGTAGTGTAAGCTAGCAGCGCCGCGCCGCGAGCAGCACGTGAACCAAGGTGTCTGCGATGGTCGCATTGTGTGGGCCAGAATTTACAGGCATAGTTTTATAAAGGAGGCCTTGGTTCCAATGTATGGAGGAATTTTACTATGATACAGTTGACAAATCTTGATCAAATGAAAAAAAAATGAAGCTGTCGAAACCTCACTTTAGTATGTGATCTGTTGTCATACCACACCGCAACTGCACATTACATCTGAGAGCGAAGTGATGACGCACAACGCTCACAGTTTGCACATCGAAATGGCCTTCTCACCATCGGACACTTCAGAACCGGACTCCAAGGTAGTTGGTTCACTGCTTGTGCTGGGTACCTGAATTCCCAAGGAATTGGGCCGACCCACAGGCCTGAAAAACAAAGGGCACAATCACCTATGTCCTGCCACCTGGCAGAAGACTCTCTGGCAACCTCTTACAGTACAGACAAGCGTAGAAGGATGTGGCTGATAATTAAAAGGGCACTGCAACACCTTTTGCATGGTTAGAAAATGCTGCTGATCAGTAGTCGAGGCTCGTATGAGCCAAATATTATAGCAGCGCATGAGGCAGGGAATTTACAATTACATTTAAAAGACTCCTAGAAATCGCTCACTGTGTTGTCAACTAAATTGCATTGTTAAAGGGACCAACTACATCAGAGTGGGGAAGGACGCAGCCATTGGCTGATTTCAGCATTCCTGTGCCGCATAATGACCACGGCCACCACGGAGCGCCACTACGTGCCCACGGCACTTACACACTCGTGACCACATAGAAAGTGAAAAAAGGAAGGTCACGATACGTGCTGACACTGGCCCCTTTGTCCTCCTGCTCCCCTCTGTAACTTTGAGTCAGGGTTGCCAGATGCTACCCAGCTAACAAGTAAATAATCACCAGAAAAGAAGCCCCAAAAAAGCGGCACGACTTTTGCGAAGAAGCCCAAAAGAAGCAGTAATTTAATCAATTTTCCCATTCTTGAAAATATACTTAATTATAATAAAAAATGTCACTCAAATACGAAGGGGAGTTCAAAAAACCACTTTAATTATTTTGTACAGAGAAAATATGCGTAGCTATGAACGAAAGCAGATATTTTCTTTTAAAATTGTCTCCAGGACAGTCTCCGTTCGGTTGATAGAACGTTTGCCTGTGCACGATTAACATCACTTGTTGATTGCCCCATCGTACATTTGACATCAACACTCAACGACACAAAGTCATCGACAAACGCATTATTGGTGAGCGTGATGCTCACTAAAATAACTATATTTGCTGGAAAAATGCAAATAAGCCCAAAAAATGTGACAAGCGACTGTAAAACTCTAAGTGACTCGGCGAAAAAAGAAGCCCAGGTCCGCTTATTATAAGCGGAACTGGCAACTCTGCTTTGAGTGCACTCATTGGAACAAAAGGAGAAGTACAGTTGTAAGGAGGAAGAAGATCATATGCCGCAGTGGGCCACTACCTTAGCTGAGAGAGCTGAGCCCGAGCTGTTGGCGCTTGGACTGTGCCTCTTGTGTTGCTTTTCGCTGCCCGCCTTCAGCGTCCGTAAGCCTCCTTCTCAAGTGCTACTTGTCGCCAATAAACCCCGTTGCACAGTGCTTAATGCATGCGACAAATCCCTCTCACTACACCGATACCTGACGGTTGCGAAAAATGTTTGCCCTAAGCAAGTGAGGCAATAAACTTCAGTAGTCAGAACAACTCGAAGGACGTACTTCGAGTGGTCGATTAATTCGCCCTCGCACTCCCGGTAAACTCAAGTGGTAGAGAGATCACCCGTTGGTCCCGGTTTGATCACCTGGACAGAGACGAATATTTCGCCACCCAACAAGCTTTCTTTCTGAGGAATCTGTCTGACGGATTTCCTTGCAGCTTTCTGCTCCAACCACGTGGTTTTTCCATTTAGTGCATGAATTTGAATTTGCTTGCTAGCACGTGAGAGGTGCATGAGGGGCGCTGCCACCTGTGTCCTTCTCTGTCTTTCTGCAATGTTTTTATGGGAAGCGCCACATTTAGCATTGCACTTTTTGAAGCTCGTGTCACAAGAGTGTGCACCACAAAAGCACAATGTCACAACACGACTCCCCAGAGGAGAAAAATAGGGCTGTGTGACGACAGCTCCTGGCTGTAGGAAAGCTATTACGATAGCTTACTGAAGACACCATAATATTTTTTTTCTAGTGTTCACAGGTCCCAGACCCTCAGTAAACGCAAGAAATTAACAGTAGAAAATGTCAAATCACCACTCTCCCAAATATGTTATCATCAAGATTTACAACAATGTGTAGGTAGTATTCTGTAATAGTACTACGAGTGTGCCATGCAACTTGGTGCAGGTGAACTGCCCAGCATGTAACCACTGCCTTTATGGCATCGTGCAAATGCATTTGTACTCCTGAATAACATTATGCTCCAGCATAGGAAAGAAAAACTGCAAATACCAGCTCTGAGAAGTTGCACAAAAAGCTGCCCTCACCTGCCAAAACACCTTGGAGCTTCAGTTGAGAGCGCACTTTTCCCAGACATCTTTGTGACCAAGCCAGGACAGTAGACATCAACATCTTGTTCAGCTGGCCTCAGGTATTTCTGAAATGCATTACAAGTGCACCAGATTAGACTGCACACTACATACTGAAACGGCCCTGCAGGAAACGTGCACACACTGAACAGCAGCACAACCGTCTGGGTAGCCGAGTTGATTGGACAGAAGAGACTGCTCACTAATGTTTGTTTTCAAGCAACAAACGCCAGTGAGCATCTATTTGCACCCTCTTATGCAGCAAAGCATGTCTGAAGGCTGAAAGACACCATCTTCATCATCTTCTTATGCCCAGTGCAGGATCTCTCCCAATGATCTCCCCATCTTGTGCAAGCCGTTTCGTTTCGGCACATTTCTAAATCCCATCACCCCTGCTCGACTGCACCTTCCACTGCACTGCTCTTACTGTCCACCAGTTATCTGCTCGTTGCATAGGTGAACCAGGTGACAGGTTTTCCTTTACAACATTAAAGGGGTCATGAAGCACCCCTTGGGCTTGTTGAAAAAACACGTCCTGCGGAAAGCTGACACGGCTATGAACTGCTCTGCCAAATATTACAGTCGTGCACGCCGCGTAAAGGCCACAAGCGGAGCGAAGTTGCCGTTTCCTCAGGCAAACTCTTTTCAAACAGAGGCCGGTTCTCACTCTCGTCGGTGGGCGGGGCGTCTGCACGTTGACGTCGCGGATCTGCCAGTTTACGTCGCAAGAGACATAGCATGCTTATCGGCCGATAACCGACGTAAATCGAGAGCGGCGTTCGGATCAGATGCGCTTCTTGCCGCGGGGTGCCGCCACTTGCCGGCGCCGCACTCCTCAGTACACGGTAGCCGCACTCGCGCAAGCGAATCACAGCGGGAGAGCGATCGCGTTTCATGACGCGCGCTGACATAACTTTTTTCCCCCGTGCCATCCCTCCGTCTAGCTTCCAGTGCGCTCGTCGGCATGAGAAAAGAGAGAAAGCGCTGAGAGTGTGCACCAAACCGCGTAACTCCGCTCATTCTTGACGGATTCGAGAAATTTTTGCGGCAATCGATTCGGGAGGCAGTAAACTCCGATACTGAGGTCATTAGATCATTACTTGGAAAAGTGGTTCATGACCCCTTTAACAAGATATTGATATATCTTTTTCTCGGGGTCATGACCAGTCCAAGTTGCAATGAATTGATTTCATTCTTTATAATTCTGTCAGAGAGGTTTTTACAGGTAATTACAATGGTGGTAGACAAGAAGCAATGTTTCTGGGCAGCGTGAACGCACCTTAGGGTCCTTTAAGTGCAGAGCCAGTTGAAGAATGTAGGTGACATTTCGGCCTGCCGGATACTTCATCAAGTAGCTCAGGCACTTTGCATAATCAGAGTTCAGCACTGGAATGAAAGAGATGACTATCCTGTAGCCGTGCCTTCTCTATTTCGTGCCAGTCTTAGTATCACGGTCTACTTATCCCACTAATACATGGACACTGGCTGGTCAGGCCACTGACAACGTGTAAAAAAAAAGGAATTTCTATAAAAGAAAGTGTCCTTCAAGCATAACAGCACCGCAAGTATGCATGGATAAAAGCCAATACAGAGCACTGAAGAATCAAGGAAATCCTTTAAAGGGACAGACAACCGATTTTTGTGGTGCCTGTTTTCTTTAGTGCAACAGAAATACTACCAGTCAGAGTGTCTAATCATGTAGCTTTAAAGGGGTCTGGGGCTGAGCCTGTAGGTATGATTTCATGACTGCAAAACAGCGTGAAAAACGAAGACACACGAACAACACACTGGACCAGTGCGACAAGAACAAAATCACAGCCGCCAGCGAGATTCGCAAATTGAATCGAGCTTTTATAACCGATTTTTAGACTCTTCTCGGCTTCTTCGTCAACTGCCGCACTATATAAGCAACCTAGTTTTACAATCAAGAAAACAAGCACTCGCAGCGCTCCAGCAGATGAAACAAAAGCGCTGACAACAGGTGGCCAGTGACGTCGCTGGTATTTGTGGTCATCTGATAGCAGTTGTTCACGAGTAGGCCGAGTGTGTCACGGGGCCCCCAAGTGCTCCACGAAATCAAAACTGCCTCCTGTTGTAACATATGAGCATATAATTAAACATTTGTTTCACGCTGCGGCAAATGAGTTTCGTAGCCGCTATTAATGAGTCAGTAGCCACTGATTAAGAGCAAAAGACAGAGTTCACAAAGATGGCTTGGTGGGCTAGTTGGTATTGCATCATGAAAGGTTACAGCGCACATAGACGGGGACAAAGGACGAACACGCAAGACACAGCGCTGAACTACAGCTGATACTTTATTTCTGATGGAGCAAACGACAGTCTCAGGGAGCACAAGAATCTTGTTGGAAAGACTGCCATTTCAGGCCACTTGTCGTTGCGCCCGTGAACTGCTTTTCAGGCAGCGTTCGGTGATCAGGAGAGAGAAGGATAAGCTGACCGGAGAAGTATAGAAGCTTATGAAAGTGATCGGCACAAAGAAAACTGCGTGAGCGCTCCTTCCGTGACGCTATCAAAAAAGGAGATAGAATTTTTAACGCTGATGAGCAATAGGCAGAGTGCAAAATGATGAGGGCTGTATTCTAACCTTATTTTTGTTGGTGCTTGGCTTATTTTGTTAAGCCCATATAAGGTTGCTCCATCAGAAATAAAGTATCAGTTGTAGTTCAGCGCTATATCTTGTGTGTTCTTGTTTCATCCACATCTATGTGCGCTGTAACCTTTCATGAAAAAACAGAGGTTCACAAATTTTGTGTCACCACTCCTTTAATGACAAACTGCACCCTTAGAGAGACCTTGAAACCATAAAGTATAAAGGGCAAGATAGAACATTCATTAACGGAGAACAGTGGGAGACCGCACTGCTAAGCGCAGACCCAGAAGTGCAACTCCAAGTCCTTCGGCAAGCCGAGGATGCCGCCAGAGCACAAGGACTCGTGGCTGCCACCTAGGGAAGGGAGCCCATCCTTCCCAACCTTCCCGTCTTAAATAAAAGTTAATTCCTCCTCCTCAAGTCAATCAGTGACGAATGGCACAGGCACAGTTTTGTTTTATGGCTTGTGGTCTTAAAGGGACCCTGAAACGGTTTTTTGAAGTTTTGTCAGCGTTTAGGCAAGAGCATCCCCAAATCATTCGCACCAGAAATGAAGTGACGCACTGTGTACCAAGGCCGCTACGGACAATTATATCTATACCCTCCTCCTCACCACTGCCTTGCACCCTCAACTCACAGACACGCTGGCGCTCGCAGCACTTTCATGAGCTCACTCGACAGTTTGAGCTTTGCCCAGTCACGGCCTCCGATATTGTGCGCTGACAGGTTGCGCACAATCTCGGAGGCCCAGTGCGCCCGGCAGCACACTGTCTGGCAACGAAGACAAAGCTCGCGGAGTGGTTGATATCTGCTCCAACAAGTGCCGCCGCACTACCAGACAATTTTATTCTCCTGTACGGCGACAACCTGCAAGAGCATGCGGACAAACAAAAAGAATTTGAGAACAATCACCGATAAGCGTAAACTCAGGCAATGTGGTTGTGTCTTCAGGGGTGAAGTTACAGCCGCAGACACGTGGATCGTGGCGTTGAACGGATAGCAAGAGCGCAACGCTCATTGCAACGACGGGCTGAAGGGATTCCGCTCGCCAGATGCCTCACAAACACTGCACGATATTGCAGCGTTACAAGTCACCAATTGCTAGATATGTGGTACACAACATGGCTAGAGCAATTCATTGTGTCCAAAAAAAGGAACCTCGAGAAAAACACTGTCGCTCAGCTCACGTCAACACGGAGCACGTTGTAACACAGGCAGACGACGCTCGCTGCCCACAGGAGGTTCAGTGATGTAAGTTGGACATATCAAATCAGATCAGCCGCCCCTGTGTGACGTCGCGCTTCCAAGACGACGTGCACTGAAAGTGGGCGGTTTAAAAACGCGTTTGGCTGAGCCGCTGATCGGTGGCGATTCGCAGCTTTAAAGCCTTGCAATATATTACACAGTATACGCACAGAACTTAAATCGGTCTGTAATGATCCTTAGGACTTGCTCTACCGACCCAATGTGTTCGTACAAAATCGTCAAAACTGTTTCAGGGTCCCTTTAAGGGCTCATTCCAATAGGCAATTTTGGTGGTGATGTTGTGTGCTTCTGTCAACGCTATAGTTCATAATGAGAAAACAATAATCCTGCCGCAATCAAACTCAGGCACTCTGCGTTAGAGTCAAGTGTTCTACCAGTAGGTGACGCCAGTGTTTGGAACTGCTTTGGAAAAAGACCTTATAATGGTGTTTTGTTGGGCAAGAAGTCACATGAGCCGGTACGCAAGCATTTGGCAATGGAGGCTTTTGGGCTAGTTGGTTTGTTGCAGTAATTCAAGCCACAGCACTGAAATTACAGGATTGAGAAAGCACACCTGACAGCGTTTCGATAAATGCATAGGCAATGAAATACTACGCCCTATGCTGTGCAATTGCAGCATGTGCTCTAGAAGAGTTTACAACGAGCTCTTAGGACTGTATTCACAAACCAACCTTATCCTTATCTCTCATTTTCCTTATCATTTATGCACCCTTAATATAATAATAATTGCTGGGGTTTAACGTCCCAAAACCACGATATGATTATGAGAGACACCGTAGTGGAGGGCTCCGGAAATTTGGACCACCTGGGGTTCTCCAACGTGCACCTAAATCTAAGTACACGAGCCTCAAGCATTTTCGCCTCCATCGAAAATGCGGCCGCCGTGGCCGGGATCCGATCCTGCGACCTGCGGGTGAGCAGTCGAGCACCATAACCACTAGACCACCGCGGCGGGTCATTTATGTGCCCTTAACATGCTTCATGAACAAATATAAAGCCAATATTCACAAACCAATCTCCGTTATTTTTTACTCTGCTCACTGTTTTCATGCACTTCCGAGCATGTTAAGGGCTCTTAGAAGGCCGCTACTACAGCTTATACTGTGATGGTACAGCGTGTTCCACGCAAGCCTGGTGTTCTTACATGGGTATTTCAGTGGCCCGTCGATGATCGTTACTGAAAAGCATTCTCTAGCTTGTGCAGTGTCTATCATGCGAGTGAAAAAAACTGCACCATTGTTTGCCATGGAGTATGAGGCAAGAACTTACAGATGCGGTGAAATCGGTTTTGGAGAAGAAGACAACACATCAATGGCCTCACACCTCTCTAAATCACATAGCCCATGACAAAGTTACAGTTACTACCATTGGTAGCGACCTAGAAAGATTGAAAGTGTTTTTTTTTTGCACGCAGAACCACGTTGGTGCCTGTACCTCCAGTTGCAGGGGCAAATAGAGAATCTTCTGCCTGTGATGCCATGGTCCCTCTAGAAAGGTTGGCAATTTTCACAGAGCCTCCTCATGAAAGTACAAGTCCACTTACCTGCACTGGAATTCAATTTTTCTAAAGCCTACGCACTGCAAATGAGGTCTCACAACTCACATGGTTTCCTAATGCAAATGAGCATAGCCACAAATATGTAATCAACCAGGTTGAAGGCCAAGCTGTCGGCAAAGATCGCATCCCACAGTATAAGCAGTTCCGGCAGAATGAATTCACGTCCAAAAAGCAGGCGAAGCCAACGTCTGTAAATGCAAATACCTGTCGGTCAATGTGAAAGCACCACCTAGCCAGCATATAATAAACTCAGAATTGACGCACATTCCAAACACATGGAGTGGGATCTCCATGTTTTCCAGATGTGTGTAGATGGCAAAGTCGTGTGCTTTGAGCATCGACTGGTTGATCCTACAGAGCTTCACACCTAAGCCGTTGTGTAAACCTAGAGTGCTGGTCTTGGCAAATGGCATGAAGCTGAACTGGTCGACCTGGAAGGAAGAAAAAAAAAAAGTCACATGCTAATACTAATCAAGGGAAACGAGTATGTGCCTCAATCACATAAATCAAGCACAAGAATCACTGCAGTAGAAAAAGTCACAGTTTCGCCGCAAGGGCGAAGCAATGAATGCGACAGCAAGAAAAGCGGCCCGTGATGGACGTGCTGCTACGCTGCATAAACATCTGCCCCCCGGCAGCAACTATACTCGCCGTCAACTTTTCTTGGCAATGAAGCGAAGGCTACAGAGCCACAATGCACGTATCTTACCGCTAATGAATGTAGTCCCACAATTGCGTCCATATTTTCTGCGTGAGGTATATAAAATACTCCTTCATTTTCTACACGTAGCTTTTTGAGACAGAACGCAGCGCTCACAAGCGAGATATATGTATTTCTTTTACTTAATACGTTGTCACTTTGCATTTTTGCGTGCGTGAAAAAGTCGCGCCTTTTACCCGTACCTTAGACGCTAAGCAGCGTTTGCGTAGAAATGCTACACTAGCCATCACTTTCCACGGCGTTACGAGAAGCGCGCCAAACCGGACTACTTCGCGAGCAGTACATGTGCAGACACTCTGCCCCGTAGCTTTCCCTTCATTGCCAAGAAAAGTTGTCCGCGAGTATACCGCGCGAGCAGACAGCGGAAGGGCAAGGTTCTCCCTGCGCATTTATTAGAAGAAGCGAGAGAGTTGGCAGACGACTTTTAAATGCGCCCGTTTAGGGAGCCTTCATGTGCGCGCCTCCGTGCCTCCGTCGGAGGCATAGAGGCGCACACATGCAGGCTCCCTACGCCCGTTACGCTCTTCGCGCCATCTCGCTGGTAATGAAGAAATGCTTATAAGCGCCTGCCATCTCCGAGTCCTGCCAGCGGTAAAGGGTGTGTATGTATATAACGCTCGCCGTTAGGTACGTGAAGGATCTGCTCTTTGTGGCGTAATGGCTAGCGCCACGCACTGCGGAGCGAGAGGTTGCTGGTTCGATTCCGCGCTTCGGAAGCATTATTCTGAATTATCTTTCTTTGGGACTTTTATATATATATATACATACTTATATATATATAGTGCATGACGGCGACGACAGGGACGGCAAAAACCAGCCGAGACTGTCCATACAATTGCTATCGCAAAAAAGACGCTGCAACTGGAAGGAATGCTGGCCCACAATGCTTCAGCACTCAATATATCGAACAATGAAACCCAACTATTACTTTGGGGCTACAAGGAAATGGGATCGAAAGTTGGGGGAGTTGTTAAGTGCAGCACAACATGACAAAGACAGAGTAAAGAGAAAGTTTAATTGTAGGTGCAGTGCAAAAATGAGACACTGGACAAGAGAAAGAACGATGATGAGTGCTCACCTTCAACGTTTATTTCAAAAATCATACAGCGATATATCACTGAAACACTAGCTCAGCAATGTTTTGTTTGTTTTTTCGAACTCTGAGGGTATATACCTGTACGCTCTCCAAAATTAACGTTGAATGTTAGCATTTGTCTTCGTTCCTTCTTTCCTGTATCTCATTTTTGCACTATACTGCATCGCCAACAAGCTCAACTCCACACACGCGGAAACGGAAAGCACAAGGACAAGCTCTGACTTCGCAAGTGAAAATTTCATTGAAAAATTTCATAAAGCAAAAACACATAAAACTGTGCAGAAGTGATAAAAAGTTAATAAGTAACACTGCACATCACTTAACGACACACATGTTGACCAGAATGGCAAACTCTGGCATCTATGCCACAGACACAGTCAGACATAGAAGTCAGAGAGGTCATTGAGGCTTGGTAAGTGAGATAGAGAGGTCAAGATGCTAGGAAAGCAAGAAACGCGCAAAATGACAATGCAGGTGGCAACACCACCTTGAAGTTCCTGCACGAGCTCACCACGACATCATAGATTTTTGACGGCATCTGCTAGGGCCTGTATAATGGTTTATCGGTGAAAATTGTTTGCATTCTGTTCCAAGGGACTCAAAGCCACATAGCTAGTCTCGGACAACTCCACCGACACAATGAGGACAAAATACACAAAAAGAGCTTGAAATTCGCAATGTCCCACTGACATTAATGTGTTTCGTTGCGACATTCAAACATGAAACATTGGCACTTAAATTTCCTCTTATAATAATTGTACTATGATTGCAGAATTATTGACAACACAGTTCTGAAAGAAAATAATTTATCGGTTTAAAAATCTTGGAGGACGCCCGAGCTTCGTCTTCAAGAGTAGAACGCGACAGCGTAGTCGGGCCCCGTGCGCATCGCCTTCCACCGTGCCGCAAGCAAAGGAATGTCTATGCGCGCCTAACATTGGCTGTTTCAAGCTATCCTAGAATGCCTAGTGCAAGTACAGTTGCGCAGTGCCCGCTCCGCCATAATTCTTCCTTCTGCAAGTTGGCAAAGTATCCACTACTTGTCTGTAAGGTGGCACGAGCACTTGCTCAGCTGCACAATTTATAATGGATGGGCAGCTTTAAGCCATCCGCTCATTGCTCAATTCACATGCTTTGACGCCTGGTGCGATTGTATACGATTCTGCATGGCTCCAAGGTAGAACACCTGCTTGCCACGTAGAAGGCCTGCGTTTGATTCTCACTCGGACCAAAGATTTCTTATTATTTACTTATTTGCATCTATCTCGAATTTTCACTCATGGACAACGCTGATTTTTTGCTCACAACTAATGACACCGCCGATGCCAGAATTTCTGCAAAACGAGCTATTGAATGCTATAGCATTAAAATCATATTGTTTCACTTTAGTGTGCCTTAAATACAATTGGACAGTGCACAATCTCTACAAATGTAACATGCACAGTGAAGCATTTTGAATTCCGACACACTTTATTAAAAGGACATTTCACTGCAATTGAAACTCAAATCATGCAAGCCCGCACCCAAGCTGGGAGAGATGTTGGCGAGCTCCCCATTCATATCAACCTACACTCAGATCACAATGCATTGTGCCCCAATCGCTTTAGCAGGACACAGCTCTCTTACCTTTATGTAATTCTCGTTCCACGTGTACCAAGATTCAACAGCATCCATCACTTGATTAAACAGAAAGCTGAAAATATAAGCACTGTCAGACAGCATATGTTGCAAGCTTACCTTGAAGGGAAGCTAGGATGAAAACTTTAGCGATTATGTATTGTCATGTTCTCATACCAAATATGAACTCAGTTTTGATGTACACTGCGACATTATTTCAAAACTAGTTATTAAGGGGGAATAAGCAGAAGAGTCAACTTTCGAACTGTTCGCCTAATTTTGATGAAAACTGCAGGGATGGCTTACCTTCTTATTATTAGAACATATTCTAAATTTCAGCACCCTAGCATGAATACAAAAAAAAAAGAAACAACTTTTAGCTAGTATAATGATCAATGAGATATGCCAACTTAGGAAAACTATCATTTAAAAAATAATGAAAAGATACTAAGTGTTTATAATTAGATGCCTTCTAGATGTCTTCTAGAGTTTGAAGTGTGGGATAAGGCGAGTCACATATTTTCTATGCCGTTTCTGTAAAGATGTCATCATTCTAAAAACGAAGTTTACTTTTTTTGCTTGTCACTGCATGTCACACATCCGATAATTTTTTGTGTCAGAAAATACTTAGGGATCACAAAAGTACCTTATCTTGTTCCTGACAAAATTTCAGTCTAGAAACCAGCCTGTAAACAGCTATTGGTGAAGTAGTTAGGATATGATGGTTTCCTTAACAGGCTCATTCTCACCAAAAGTGCAAATTGACAAAGAAATTAGTTTAAAGATTTCACAACATGCTGTTCATTTGAATGGTCAAAAACGTTAATCAAAGTGGCCTGCTTCATAGATAGGGCCTTCCGCTTCAACACGATGCTGTCCTTTGACGATTGGATCTATTTATCGTCCCTTTTTCGCAGCTTTCGAGCTGTGAATGTTGGTCACAAAACGGACCACCCACTGATCGCGATGAACTCGCAGGAGAAAAAACAGATAAATATATAAGCAGAGTAGCACACAAACCAAGCAAGAGTACCTCAGAAGTGGCGCAAAACCAGTGCTGGGTAGTCACATGATATGTTTTCGCCAAACCGCGCTTTGGTTTCGGTTTGCCAGCAACTCTGCTGTTGCCATGACTAAAAATGTGCCTTTTAATTTATTTGTTTGTCCTCTGGGGTACTTTCGACAGAAGGTCTTCAGTGACTAAAAGGCGCAAAAAACAAATATTTTAACACGGAAATTCACTTCATGTTCGGCTTCCTGCCCGCTTTGCAGCCACGTCTCAAAAAGCGCGTTTCAAGGACGCTTTCGACAGCAAATGAGCACCACTGCCTTGTGAAAAGAAATTGTTTTATTCTTTTCTATTGCACAGGTAACAACCAGCTTGGTGAGCATGTTCTTTAATGAACTAGCAATCCAAAACAACTCAAATATGAAAATGCATATTTGTTTCGATAATCGGTTTTTAGTCCCGCATTCCCCCCCCCCCCCCAAATGAAAATGCTCATTTGGTCACATTTTTATTGTACTGGCAGCACAGATCTTGCTGTATGCAATGTCCTTAGAATCTATACATGCTAAACAGTGCCAGAAGTGCAGTTTTATGGTTCTAGCTTTCTTAAAACAAGTTATGAAGCTTCAATTAAATTCTCACTCTAATGACTGAAAAAAGGTACTTTTCTTAATTCACCCTTTCAAAACACTTATGACTTTATGAAAAAGAAAAAAAAACTGCATTTGACACCCTTTCGCACTCCCTCTATAGGGATTACACAAACACAAATACCCAACAAAGTGGACAGGGAAGTGCCTTGTGTTGGTATAGCATCGGATGTGTATTTCGAAGGTTGTGGGTTCGGATCCCACTGACAGAAAGGATGATATTTCATCCACTTTATTCAATTTACGTCATAATTACTACACTACAGGCAAAAGATAACAATTAAAGGGACACTAAAGTGAAGCAATTAGTTTAGACAAATAAATTATACTCTGAAAATTCTAGTGTTGTTATTCTCACTACCATAGGTTCATTAATAGATGAGAAAATCAATGTAAGAATTTTCAGTTGTAATCTTGTCAACAAAACCTCCGATGGTGATGTCACAGATTTCAAAGTGCCTTTTTGTATTTTGACCCCAATGGCTCAAGAAAATTTGAACAAACTTCCAGCTTTCTCAGAAGACAATCTGCTGCATTTTTACCGATTAGGAACTACGTAGACCCTGGTGGATGCCATCAAAATCTATGATGAGTGGTGCGTGAACTTCACCCACTCGCATTTTCTTTTCATGCGTCTTCTCGCTTACCAAGCCCCTTCTCGCAGCAAGTCCTTGGCGTCATGAAAGTGTAGTTTACGAATATGAGGAAAATCGTTTTTCCCTTTACAGGGGTGAGACAGCTTAAATTGAATTGGGAGCAGTTTTTGGAGCAGCAAAATTTCGATTTTCGAGCAGAACCTTGATTCGGAGTAGTTAGCAGCATTTAATATGTCATCTTAGGAGCTTCAAAAAACAAATTTGTAGCAACTTGGGAGGACAAGTACATATTTTACTCGGCTTAGAATATCAAAAATACTGAAACAGCCTTTGGAGAAAGTTTTTTTAACTGATTAACGCCAGGTGTGAACTACACCACCTTTTTACATACCACGTGGCCTATCTAGACCGAGTAAGAAACAACATATGAAATAATAATAAAATAAAGGGTTCTGCAAGCTAAGTTCACTTCATAAACATCTGAAAAAAGAAAAGCATCACACCTCTCAAAAATAAAAAGAAATTGTGATTGCACAAGAATTGTAGTTACATGGCAATTGGGCTTTGCTTAAGATCAGTGATATAATTTAGCAGATCAGTGTTATGTTAAAGTAGGTCTGCCTATTTAGCTTTTCAAGCTTCCCCAGTGCTTCCTGAAGCTCTGTGTAACTCTTTGTCAGGAGAACGTCACCATAAGCACCCTCAGCTATCTGCTCGGTCACACGGTTGGCATAGTGTCAAGTGTACTGCACACTTTTAACAGGTGACAACAAAAGCGCGCTGCACCGCCGTTCGCTGCCACCTCGTGCGGGACCGCCTTGGAGATTGCAGTGCACGCGTCAAGAAAACCTCGCTACATGGACTATCTTGTCAAAAGTGTGCGTATGACACTGTAAGCTTAGCACCGTTGTAAGCGTACTGCACTGCTTTTATTAGGGGACGACACCCAATGCTCTTCACATCAGTCCACTGCCGCCTTCTCGTGCAAAACCACTAGAGCATTGCGGAGGCGCATCGCATGCGAGAAGCTAGTTGTCGCCACGCCCCGTGGATGCAACAGTGTACTCGCCTCACCCATGTACGGGAGGGGCGGTAACTGTACGAACACTCCCATGGCAGACCCGCGCTTAGGTGACCACACGCAGCAGCTTTCCTTCTTTTGTTCGGTTTCTTTTTGCATGGAACCCAGAATTTAATTTTCAGAAAATGCTCCCAGTGCACCAAAAATATATTTGAAGGTGGCGGTGTGAGCGTCCTATTATTGCTTACCGCAACATTTTCCTATTTCACGGCCGAATTTCACGCCGACTATAAAATTTGTGTCGAAAATATTTTCTGCTGGTTTCAATAAGCATCACTGTGAATTACATGCATGGTTTTCTTATGCTGCCCACAAAAAATGTGAGAAAGTGGCAAACACAGCCCAAATGAAAGAAGTTTGCCAAGTTTGATGCACCTTGGAATGTTTCCTATACATGACACAGGAACTTCAAAAAAGAATCAAATATAGAACAAAGCCTTTGCAACATTTCTCTGAAAGATTGTTTCCCTACATGAAGTGTGAAAGAAGAAAAAGACAGTTGAAGAAATCGGCTTTTTCAAAAAAGGTAATTTTCATAAAATAAAATGAAAAAAACTCTGGTCCCAATTTCAACTATCATTTTTAATCGAAGATTGCTTAGGTCAGTCAAAACACGGTTTCAACGTTATATGTCCTCATTTGCTTTTTCACAAAATTCAAGGGGCCAAAGTGGACTATACTGAGTGTGCTGGCTTCAGTGCCTTTGCTGGTTGTTATCAGCTTGCATTGTGTGTAAATCTACAGTTTTAATTACTTTGCTGCAGCAGAACTTTGCTCTGGTGGCTTGTCTTCCACAAAAATGTATTCTCAGACTTATTTGTGTCTAGCATGTGCGGGGATGGGCTGCCGACACCATCCAAAGAGCTAACAAGTACCCAGTTTGCAGCCTACAACCACAACTTACCCCTCCATTATTGGCTGGTCAGGAGTATGTGAGGCACAGCAAGCAAATCTTTGAGCTGACTTTGCCAGAACTCGTTTTGCACACAAAGCTAAGCATCTGTATGCAGTGGCAAGCGAGTTTAAACCATAACTAAATTGCACAATCCGCAGGCACTTCCGCTTATCTTCCTCTTTCAATGCACACTGTGCTTAAGGGGACACTAAAGGCAAATATTAAGTCCACGTTGATTGCTGAAATAGCGTTCCAGAAACCTCGTAGTGCTTGTTTCGTGCCAAGGAAATGCTTATATTGAAAGAAAATCATGTTTTAGTGGTCCGCACGGCATTAGCGCACTTCAAGTCACCCGCCTGAACGGGCCTTCTGACGTAGCAGTTGTTGTGCCCAACGTTGCGCACCTTTACTGCCCGGCCGCCGACGCTACGGTTTCTCGCGCAACAGCGGCCATCAACCTTGCCAAGACGCAGCCACGGGCCACTCCGAAACTGCATAGTTCACTGTAACGGAGCTTAGGTTGGCCAGCAGCGGAAGTAGAGTATCAACATTGCGAAAATAGCGAGAGCCAAGCACACGCAGCAATACGTGATACCGAAACTACCATGTCACTGCGTGAGCGAAGTGCAGCTCGGCGAAAACGGAACTTTAAAACCACTTGCGCCGTTCCCCATGGTAGCACCAAGAGGTTCTTTTTTCCATGAATCAAACACAAACGAACAAGCAGCATTTTATTACGTTTTGTGATGCATGCAAGGTTCTTTTCTTATCGCAACTAGTTCGATTACTAGCGGTTAATTGTACTCGGGACTCTTGAAGTCATCGTGATCATTTCCAAAATGTCGCACTCGTGACGCATATCGTGTCCTACATTTACCATAATTTCTCGATTAGTAGAGCACTGCTGTTGATAATATTGACGTTTTAGACGTTCTCACACACTGATCTTTCACTCTGACATAAGTTGTTATTTGCCTTGAGTGTCCCTTTAAATAACATTTGTACTAAGATTATCTCAGTCATTTGCCGAGCTGTTTATATCACTTCCTGCTATCACGTCTTCTCTGTCGCAGATAACGTCTTCCTGTATCACCCTGACCTTTACCTCTGCATTTCAGCAGCCTGAAAACACGAGGTGCGGCATGATTAAGCCAAAAGCTGCCAAAGCTGCCCAATGTATGATGTTTTGTCTGCACCTTGCTAACGTGCTTTCCCATGTCGAGAACAGCAGAGGTCACTGGTGGCACCAGACGAACAATTATCCTTTGATGAGTGTGGCCCACATGTTATTGCAGTACAAAGCCTTTAGACAACCTCGGTCATAAAACGTGAAACCATGAGCCATTCTGGAGGCCTATTCATGACAGCAGCGCAGAAGTGAGAGAGTGAGCGCAGCACTGCTCAGTATAAACGTTTTAACTTGTTCTAGCTGTACACTACACGCAATGCTTGAAGCTTATGGCTATTCTGTGTCAATTATTTATAAGATTATCTATAAGATTATTTATAAAAGCAGCTTGCTTTAAAAGCAAGCTGTACTTATAAAAAAACTGCAAATAATCGAGTAAGAGTTATCTGAAAAGTGCATTCACTGGGTAACTCAGTCCGAGTATATTTAAAAGCATAATATAAATTTTTCCAACACAACACACTTAGCCATGAAAAAGAAACTGCAACTTCTGCAAAGAAGTTGCAATTTAAATGCAGCCCTAGTGGCTGCACCTCGCAATGATATATCATTACTGAAAAATCAGAGGGCACTTTTATTTCTCCACGAGAAATATGCTGGTGGCAAAAAGAAAAAAGCTGCGAACTGAAGGTTGACAAGGCCCCTTAAAGAGGCCCTGCAACACTTTTTCAGCATGGTCAGAAAACACTGCCGATCGGTATTCGAGGCTCTTGAGAATACGTGAGCCAAACATTATAGCGTAGCACGTGGCCTAGAATTCATAATTAATTCTCAAAGTCGGCTAGAAATCGCTCCTCTCCTCTCTACAAATGATGCCATATATCCAAATTACTGCACCATATACTAGGGGTGTGCAAATAGTGAATTTTAATCTTGAATCGAATAGTGCCGAATAGTGGCCAAAAATATTGAATATCGAATCGAATAGTACATTTACACAAAATGTGTACCGTGAGTTACGGCAAGACAAAGGAAAAATCAGGGACGCTACGGCGTGCTGACAGCTTAATTATGCACTTGTTCGGGAGTGGCTTTTGTTTCACCTTTTATGGGCGCGCAGGCATGTTGACAGAAGAGCCGCCATTCCAGTCAGCAGTGGCACGCCTCACCTCCTAACAGAGGAGGGTACGGTAGCTAGTTTTCCTTTCCCATGGTCGAGCAATAAGGCTCATTTGGCAACGGTAATGTTGTGCTTCATCGCCATGGGTGCTCCGGGCCCAAAGGTCTTCGGGTGCCCGTTCACAGCAGCGTTTTAACTGCGCACCGGAACAATGGGAGTTTCTGAACTAGTGGTGCGGTGCGGCAGTGGCGACTGCCCAGCGTGAACAAATTTTTACATGCAATGCCAATCACCAAGGGTTTCGCAAGTCAAAGTCGGGTCGTTTTACGGCGCTTGCGGCATATGCGACCGAACTACGCAAGAAGTCCGTACCTTTGTTTCGGGAGAGAAGTTGTGAAGGACTTGACAGTTCTTGCATGTGTTTTTCTATGTGTGGAAATCACATAACCTCCTTTAAGATCAACATGCGCTCGCTTTTGAACCAGGACGTCAGTGAAAGTTGAACGAACGGCGACGTTAGCGTTAGATTTAGCCACCCTACCCTAACTAAGTTGCCTTTTTCGCGTTTTAGATATTCATCCTGTCGAATTATTTGAAACTTCGAATACTAGCTATTCGAAAGTCGAATCAAATTGTTCGATTTGAATTCGAAGCTCGAATATTCGCACACCCCTACCATATACCCAAAGTCCACAGCCGTTGGCTGATTTGAGCATCCTGAGCTGCATGGTTACTGTGGCCACCACGAGTGCTGCCACATGCCCCTGCGTGCGCACACGGTCACACTGAGAGTAAGTCGCGCATTCAAAGAAAAAATGAAAAAGAAGTTGCTCAAGGCCATGATGACAAAGGGAGGCATCTTCTTTGCCCCTTGTCATTCCCCTCCCGGCGTAGCTTTCAGCGCGCTCGCACATCTTTTATGCAAAATAAGAACAGAATTTGTGTTTTTATGCATAAAAGTGTGCTGATGTAATAGGCATTTGTTTGTTTTCTTGATACGATTAAAACTCGATGTAACGAAACCCGATTTTACAAAGTTCCTGATCAAACAAAGAAATTTCTATTCTCCGGCAAATACTTATAGGGCTCGGTGTTGCCATCAACTCGAATTAATGAACTGATCTGGCCACCAAACCGGATTTAACAAAGTTTTTCCTGAAATAACTGAGTGAAAAAGCGGAAATTTTTTTCTAATTTTGACAAAGACGGTTTTTTCTTCGTGTGTGCACTCTAATGCTATCGTGTTAAAGCATCTAGATGCCATAGTTATGGCCCTAGCTTTGCTCTGATGGGGCTGCACGCTGCTCTAATGCACAGAACAACAGACTTGGCAGCCAGTAGTGTTCTTACGCACCAGATGGTGCTAGAGGCAGGGTGATTGCTATGCTTATCACATGGTTTATGCAACGGATAGCACTGATCATCACCTCCAATCTTTCTTTCTTGGCCTGCTGACACTGTCACTGCATTCATTCTCCGCGCCATCGCATATCGTGAGGCGGTCATAACTGTACATTACCGTCTACCTGACCTGCATCGTCTGGACATGGTCTGGGGTGCCCTTGGGCCACCCTCGCAAACTTTTAAGACGTGCAGGCATGGGTTGCCGGCAGAAACAATGCCATGGTATACCTTCTGGGTGCCGCCACGTTACAATTTTAGATTTTGAAGGACCAAAAAATCCCTTTCTCGGTTATACAAAACAATTCCAGTTTGCCCATCACTTCTTTAAATCGAGTTTCAACTGTACTCTAGATCAGTCGACATTTTCCCAGTCGCGTGAAATACAGTAGACTCTCGTTAAACGGAACCTGAAGGGACCAGGAAAATGTGTTCTGTTTAAGAGGAGTTCCGTTTACTGAGAGAGGAGCAGGGGTGCAGAATCCAAGAACGAAACCAATCATATTGTCACGTGGTCATGACGTCGACGAAGACAGCAGTCGGCGTTTGCAGGATGAAACTGTTTATTTGGCCGAACTTGTGGCCGGAAAATGAGAACTAGAACTACAGTAATACGCGCTGTACAATGATAGCGGCGAACAGAGCGTCGTCGGTCGATCAACTGACAAGCTGTCAAGCGCGTCGGCTTTTATACAGGCGCTATCGAACTTTCCAGCAATATCGCTGGTGGCGGCATTATCTCTCGACAAAGCTAGAACATTCACGGGCGGCGCGCAATCTTAACAAAACGATCTACTACAATCGAGAAGCTTCTCGAACACTGCTTTGCGGACAGCATTGATCGTTGATAAACGTCCTTGCTGGTCAAACCCAAACAATTCAAAATAAAACAAGAAATGGGCGTGGCATTGCCCCCCTCTGAAAAAAGCATCGTCCCGATGCTTGTGAAAGAAGAAGAGAGAAAAAAAACAAGTGCATACATAAATAAATTACAATAACAAAGGAAAAGTAGAGTCCCCAGGTTCGCTAACGCGCAAAAAACGGCTTAAGGCGCACGACATGGACGACTTCAGGTCGTGCGCGGCGTCGCTGGGAGTTCGTAATGCCGTCCGGGATGACCTCGTAGTCAAGAGCGCCGAGGCGTCGAAGAACCTTGTATGGCCCGAAATATCGCCGAAGGAGTTTTTCGCTAAGCCCATGTCGGCGTATCGGCGTCCAGACCCAAACACGGTCGCCGGGCTGATGAAGCGTCGTCGAAGATTGTAGCGACAGCTGTCGGTGTACTGCTGGGTCTTGGTGCGCAGGCGGGCGAGCTGTCGAGCTTCTTCGACACGTTGTAAGTAGGTGGTCACGTCGATGTTTTCCTCGTCGGTCACGTTTGGTAACATGGCGTCGAGCGTCGTTGCTGGGCTCCGTCCGTAGACCAACTTGTACGGCGTCATCTGCGTCGTTTCTTGCACAGCGGTGTTGTATGCGAAGGTCACGTACGAAAGGATGGCATCCCACGTCTTGTGCTCGACGTCAACGTACATGGCCAGCATGTCGGCGATGGTCTTATTTAGCCGCTCGGTGAGGCCATTGGTTTGAGGGTGGTAGGCAGTGGTCCGGCGGTGGCTTGTCTGGCTGTACCTCAAGATCGCCTGAGTTAGCTCCGCTGTAAATGCCGTACCTCTGTCGGTGATGAGGACCTCTGGGGCGCCATGACGCAGAACGATGTCTTCAACAAAGAACTTCGCTACCTCGGCAGCACTGCCTCTAGGTAGGGCCCTTGTTTCGGCGTAGCGGGTCAGGTAGTCGGTAGCTGCGACGATCCACCTATTACCGCTAGTCGACGTTGGGAACGGCCCCAGGAGGTCCATCCCGATCTGCTGGAACGGTCGCCGAGGTGGCTCGATCGGCTGAAGGAAGCCCGCTGGTCTTGTTGGCGGTGTCTTGCGTCGCTGACAGTCTCGGCATGTCCTTACGTAGCGAGTGACGTCGGCGGCAAGGCGCGGCCAGTAGTACTTTTCCTGTACTCTTGCCAGCGTTCGGGAAACACCGAGGTGTCCTGCTGTCGGGTCGTCGTGCAGGGCCTCGAGGACTTCTGATCGTAATTCTGGAGGCACCACGAGAAGGTACTTGGCTCGATGTGGCGAGAAGTTCTTCTTTTGGAGAACGCCGTTGCGTAAGAAAAACGACGCCAGTGCTCGCTTGAACACTTTCGGAACGACGGCGTTCTTGCCCTCGAGGTATTCCATAAGGCCTCTGAGTTCCGAGTCAAATCGCTGTTGCTCAGCGAAGTCGTCGGCACTTATAGTCCCCAAGAAGTAGTCATCACCCTGGTCGTCTTGCGGCGGCGGGTCCACGGGGGCACGAGACAGGCAGTTGGCGTCAGAGTGTTTTCTTCCGGACTTGTAAACGACGCGAATGTCGAATTCTTGCAGTCGTAGGCTCCACCGTGCGAGGCGACCGGAAGGGTCCTTCAAGTTAGCTAGCCAACACAAGGCGTGGTGGTCGCTCACAACTTTGAAGGGCCGGCCGTAGAGGTAGGGGCGAAACTTCGATGTAGCCCAGATGATGGCCAGGCACTCCTTTTCCGTTGTGGAATAGTTGATTTCTGCCTTTGATAGTGACCGGCTAGCATAACTGATGACCCTCTCCAGCCCGTCAGTCTTCTGCACGAGGACGGCGCCGAGTCCTAGGCTGCTTGCGTCGGTGTGGATTTCCGTATCGGCGTCTTCGTCGAAATGCGCTAGTATTGGAGGCATCTGAAGGCGTCGTTTAAGTTCTTGAAATGCCTCGATTTGCGCCGTTTCCCACTTGAATGGCACGTTGGTCTTCGTCAGGTGCGTTAGTGGCTGGGCTATTCGTGAAAATTCCTTGACGAAGCGTCTGTAGTAGGCGCACAAGCTGAGAAAACGGCGTACGGCCTTCTTATCGGTGGGTGGCGGGAAGGCAGCGATGGCAGCTGTTTTCCGCGGGTCCGGGCGAACACCATTCTTGCTGATCACATGACCTAAAAACAAGAGCTCCTCGTACGCGAAGCGGCACTTTTCAGGCTTCAGGGTGAGTCCGGAGGTCTTGATTGCTTGAAGTACAGCTTCAAGGCGTCGAAGGTGTTCGTCAAAGTTTGAGGAAAACACAACGACGTCGTCCAAGTACACAAGGCACGTCTGCCACTTCAAGCCGGCCAGTACTGTATCCATAACGCGTTGGAAAGTCGCGGGCGCCGAGCAAAGACAAAGGGCATGACCTTGAACTCGAACAGGCCGTCTGGTGTTATGAAGGCAGTCTTTTCTCAGTCTCTCTCGTCGACTTCGATTTGCCAGTAGCCGGTCTTGAGGTCCATCGACGAAAAGTACTTGGCGTTGTGGAGTCGATCTAGGGCGTCGTCTATTCGTGGGAGAGAGTACACGTCCTTCTTCGTGACCTTGTTCAGGCGACGATAGTCGACGCAAAAACGTAGGGTTCCATCCTTCTTCCTCACTAACACCACAGGTGACGCCCACGGACTCTTGGACGGCTGGATGATGTCGTCGCGTAGCATTTCGTCGACCTGTTTCTTGACGGCCTCGCGTTCTCGCGTCGAAACTCGGTATGGGCTCTGACGGATTGGTCGGGCACTTTCTTCTGTTATGATGCGATGTTTCGCGACTGGGGTCTGTCGAATTCTTGACAACGACGAGAAGCAGTCCTTGAATTGTAGGAGCAGGGCTTTTAGCTTGTCTTGCTCGTGCTTCGGGAGGCTCGGGTTGACGTCGAAAAATCTGGTTGGTTTCGTCGATTCGTCGAAGCAGGTTCGGTAGCATCGAAGAGGGCGAGAGCATTGCTGGATTCCACGAATTCGTGGATGTAGGCGACCGTCGTACCAATGTTGAGGTGCCTATATTCGGGCTGAAATTTGTCAGCACTACCTTTGCTTTGCCATCACGCAGCTCGGCTATGCCTCTTGCGACGCAAATCTGACGGTTGAGAAGTAGGTGCTGATCGCCCTCGATGACACCTTCAAGGTCTGCGTGTTCTTCGGTGCCGACGGAAATTATGATGCTGGAGAGAGGCGGAATGGTGACGTGCTCTTCTATCACATTCAATACGGGCTTTCCTGACGTCGTGTGTGGCGGCAGCGCTTTTTCTGAGGTTAGTGTTATTGACTCAGATCTCAGGTCTATTACGGCACCGTGTTCACTTAGGAAGTCCATCCCAAGTATTACGTCCCTGGAACAGTGCTGCAGGATAAGAAAGCTCGCAGGATAGGTTCGGTCACTGATGCCGACTCTTGCTGTGCAGACTCCAGCCGGCGTTATCAAATGACCTCCAGCGGTGCGGATTTCAGGACCTTCCCAAGCAGTCCTAACTTTCTTCAACTTCGCGGCGAATGACCCACTGACGACGGAATAGTCGGCCCCAGTGTCGACGAGAGTGGTAACGTTGTGTCCGTCGAATAGTACGTCGAGGTCGCTAGTCCGCCGTCTTGCGTTGCGTGTACGTCGCGGCGTCGGGTCACGGCTACGTCGGTTTGCACCGCTGCTTCCGCGTTGCGTCGTCAGGTCTGCTTCCACGGGTCGCAAAGTTTCGTCTTCAGGACGTCGTTCGGCGTGCGGCGGGGGCTCGGAACTTCGTCGCGACGTCGTCGTCGACGGCGGAGGATCTTCAACGTTTCGTCGTTCAGCAACCGCACCTCCATCGGTTGCTGCCCTTAGTTTTCCGGATACGGGCTAGGCGACCGACCCCGGTTTGGGCCAGTGTACTGCCGGCGGTGCGGTGACATGTAGCGGCCGGGCGACGGCGAGCGGGAAGGTCGTCGTTGTTGCCACTGTGTTCCGGTGAGGTAGTCGTCGATGTCGCGAGGCCGTTCGCCTGGCTGCGGGCGCGGCGCGTTGATGGCGAATCCGTGTAGTCCCATCTGTCGGTACTGGCAGCGGCGGTACGTGTGGCCGGCCTCTCCACAGTGGTAGCAAAGAGGGCGGTTGTCGGGGGCACGCCAGACATCGGTCTTCCTCGGGGTGTTGCGCTGGCTGACAGGTGGTCGGTAGGGCGTCGGTGGCGGCGGCGGCGTCTGGCGACTGTACTGCGTCGATGCGGTGTCTAGACGCGGGCGCGGCGGGGGAGCGTAGCGTCGGGCTGCAGCAGCGTAGCTCATGGCTTGCGGCTGAGGCTGTGGCGGTTCAAGGGTGCCCAGCGATTGCTGGATTTCTTGTCGAACGACGTCTGCGATGGAGTCCACTTGAGGCCGGGGTGAGGGCAACAGCTGGCGCAGTTCCTCTCGCACGATCGCTCGGATTGTTTCGCGCAGGTCGTCGGAGCCGAGCGCATGAACAGCGGGGCTGTCTTGGATTGATCGGCGATTATATTGGCGGGTGCGCATTTCTAGCGTCTTCTCGATGGTCGTGGCTTCTGAGACGAATTCCTGGACGGTATTCGGTGGATTCCTCATAAGTCCAGCGAAGAGCTGTTCCTTTACTCCTCGCATGAGGAAACGAACCTTCTTCTCTTCAGGCATGTTGGGGTCAGCGTGGCGGAACAGCCGGGTCATTTCTTCCGCGAAAAGCGCCACGTTTTCGTTCGGCATCTGCACGCGGGTCTCGAGCAGAGCCTCAGCCCTCTCTTTGCGAACGACGCTCGTGAACGTGGCGAGGAACCTGGCGCGAAATATGTCCCACGTTGTCAGGGTTCGCTCCTGGTTCTCGAACCAGGTACGAGCGGCGTCTTCCAAAGCAAAGTACACATGTCGTAGCTTGTCTTCGCTTGTCCAGCCATTGAAATGGGCTACTCGGTCGTAGGCTTCGAGCCAGCTTTCCGGGTCTTCGAATGACGACCCGCGGAAGGTTGGCGGCTCCTTGGGCTGTCGGAGAAGGATCGGCGCAGGCTGTACGGGGTCGGTCATTGTCGCTGCGGTCGATGTTGGGATCTGGGGCTGCCTGGTTTTTTCGAGAAGGAGCCCGTACTCTGGCTGCAGTCCCTTCTGCCTGCGGCTCATTCGACGATCCGGGCTTTCTTTGCTGTCGTCCTCGTCCCGGCTTGGGCTTGGGTCAGCGCTTCGCGGGGGCGTCCGGATCATGGAAGAAGCAGCACCTCCACCAGATGTCACGTGGTCGTGACGTCGACGAAGACAGCAGTCGGCGTTTGCAGGATGAAACTGTTTATTTGGCCGAACTTGTGGCCGGAAAATGAGAACTAGAACTACAGCAATACGCGCTGTACAATGATAGCGGCGAACAGAGCGTCGTCGGTCGATCAACTGACAAGCGGTCAAGCGCGCCGGCTTTTATACAGGCGCTATCGAACTTTCCAGCAATATCGCTGGTGGCGGCATTATCTCTCGACAAAGCTAGAACATTCACGGGCGGCGCGCAATCTTAACAAAACGATCTACTACAATCGAGAAGCTTCTCGAACACTGCTTTGCGGACAGCATTGATTGTTGATAAACGTCCTTGCTGGTCAAACCCGAACAATTCAAAATAAAACAAGAAGTGGGTGTGGCAATATTAGGAGCAGTTGTTCCGTTTAAGCAGCAGTTCCGTTTAAGAGATTTCCGTTTACTGAGAGTCTACTGTACAAATTAACGAGCTTTTACTGTATGTAGGTCTTAGTAGGTGCCGTCCATGATGTCACAGTGATTGATGCGAGAACTTCATGTTGGCATAGCCACTTGCACCTTCTTTTTGCGCATTATCTCACTGACCTGCCATCTTTTCATGCCAAGCATGGTGATACTGGCATTGTGAAAAAGCTTTTAATAATACAAAAAAAAACTGTTTTTCTCTTTAGCGCCCCTTTAAATTAATCTCTTAATTATCTGAAGAAACATCACTACAGCCTCAATAGGGTTATAAAAAATCATCAAAACTGTCTCAGGATCCTTTTCACAGAATTACCACTTAAGTGAAACAACAGCCACTTAATTGGTTGGTTTTGTAATTGGGCAACAAAAAAAAAGATTTTTGTTAATGAAAAAAAATTTGAGCAACTCTGTAAACAGGATTGATGAAGCATTTTTTTCGAAAGAGGCACTACCTAAATGTATTGATCCAAAAACTGTCCTGTTGAAGAAAACCAATGGTGTTGCAGTGAACAGCTGGGGATGTGTTTGTATTTCTGTCATCTTCTTGCTGTACAGCATAGCTGATGTTGAATTCAATGAAAACACTACAGAAATGGCCCCACCAGCATAGCCGATGTTTGAGGGCATAAGCCACTGCATCAGCTTTTTACTCTTTCCTTCGTTTACACTAACAAGCACTAGCAGCAAACCAGTACAACATATATTTGTTACAACAAACTATTGTGATTTGTTATCACTAGGCAGAAAAGATGTGATAGAGCAGCGACCAGCCATCATATTAACACTCAACTGCAATGCTTGGCCATGAAAGTCACCAATAGTGCTGGCTTTAGTGGTAAGCGGTAGCACTGCAGAAAAATTTGAATATTTTACTTGGTCAGCAAGTGTATCGCATTTACAAAATACATAGTATTCTGAAGAAGAAAGAAAGAGTAAACAAAACAAAAACAAATAAAAAATTCCTTCTCTATACGATTCTGGGTCCCACGTGCTGTAACTGCATTTAGGCAAGACAACTATGTGCTTGCTTTGTACTGTCGAAAAATTCACTGAACCAGTGTTGGCTGTGCAAAAGGAAAGGACGTTGGGTCAGTTGCCATTAGTGACTTAAAGAAACAGTGCATACGGCCCAAACAAAGTGTGTGGCATCTTTCTTACTTTGTACATGTCAAACATGCTGTTCCTTTACTTACAGCATTTGTTGTCATGTCAAGTGTTCAACAGCAGCAACCACGACAGGTCATTCAATGAGGGTAACTGCCCGATTTTCTATCCTGCGGCAATATGACCTTTAGAAACGATCCTCGTGTATTTGTAGAAAATTCTGATCGTTTTAAGCTCCAGGGACAGACAAAATTGCAACGACGACAAAGTGATAGATATGGATGACAATCACTAATGGGATCAGTTCAAAACAAGTGTTTCCCTCCCATCTCAATACCAGTGGCGTAGCCAGGGGGGGCGTTGGGGGGGGGGGTTCAACCCCCCTGAAATTTTTCAGCTTTGCATGTGTATATATATACGCACACATACATACGTAAAGTATGGTTGAACCCTCGCCGAAACAAAATTTCTGGCTATGCTACTGCTCAATACATATTCTTAAGACTCACATTACATGGCACTGATGCTAATGTATTCATCTAAGCAAGAACAGACCAAACTGCAGAGTTAATAATAATAATATCTGGGGTTTAACGTCCCAAAACCACGGTTTGATTATGAGAGACGCCGTAGTGGAGGGCTCCGGAAATTTCAACCACCAGGGGTTCTTTAACGTGCACCTAAATCTAAGTACACGGGCCTCAAACATTTCCGCCTCCATCGAAAATGCAGCCGCCGCGGCCGGGATTCGATCCCGCGACCTTAGGGTCAGCAGTCGAGCGCCATAACCACTAGGCCACCGTGGCGGGGCCAAACTGCAGAGTTGATGTGTGTTCAAATGGCAGAGAAATGCCGAGGCAATTCTTACAAGGCATCATGCTCAGTGTAGTCAGGATTGAGAAGCTCTCTGATGTCATCTCTGAAAGAGAGAAGAATGCATGGTGAGAATAATCAAACACTTCATGTAAGAGGCAGGGAACTCACCTCAGCATATCTGGGAACTCCCTAAAGAAGGAGAAAAAAAACTGCGTCAGTACAGCGCCAAAGTGGGTTTATTACTATACAGTAAAACCTTGTTGCAAGAAACACTCAAGGGACCCAGGAAACATGTCTCTTGAAAACCGAAAATTCTGAAAGCTCCGAGGAGTCAGACTACAGCACTCATCAGCATCAAAGTGTGTTTGCCACATCTGCAGCAAATTTCTGTGGTTGGCTTAAAGAAGTAATTGACAGTATTAGTAGTTCGTTTTGCAGTGACAGAGGTAAAGCACTTCCTTTTGTTCAGAAGGGAGAACGTTTGGGCGTGTTGGTTATTCATCGTTCATCAGCAACCATAGCGCAATAAAGAACACGGGACAAGGAAGTGACCAGGACAAGCGCTCACTATCAACAAAGGTTTTTATTGCAGAAACAGAGCATATATAAGCACCCTTTGAAGCTGCAATAATGAAATGAAAGAAGGTGACAGACACGTGTCTATGCCAAGAATTCATGCTCTTTCATAGATAAAAGGACAGACGGAATGCTGACACATCTGTTACCTGCCCTGGCTATCTCTGACGCCTCTACGATTTCTCTGGTCGTTTTGTCACGGTGCCGATACAGAACAACTGTCTGACTGAACAGTGGCGTTACGCTTCTTACAATGGGCGGCAAGGTGTCCGTCAATGGCAGTGTTCCTGATTTTGTTGTTGTGCTCGAGCAAGCGAACGCTTAGGCATCTGCCAGTCTGGCCTACATGAAAGAGGAATGTTGTAAACAACGCCTCTTGTGCATGAGACGTAAGTGTTTTTGTGTCTGATGGAGCAAACAGGTTTCCGCTTCCTTGTCGGACAACTCACCTTACACGAACTCAAAAGCTTGTTAGGTGCCGAAAACATAACCTTTACCCCAGAACGCTGCCCGACCTTCTTTAAATTGTGAGACAATTTGTGAAGGTACAGGATTACAGCCACCTTTTCTTTGGCTCGATTTTCTTTTGCGGTTCTCTCAAGTTCCGCTCTTCACTCAGTTGTGAGACGGACTTCCTTTTTCAATGCAGGCCCTCAGCGACTGAGACAATGACATGCCTCGGATAGCCTGCTGCCTCCCAACGTGCCACTGGTTTTTGAAGGCTTTCATCCAACAAGTGAAAGCACAACTTGCGGAGAGCGTTTGACAGAAAAGAAAGCACGATGTTTCTTTTTATAAGCTTTGAGTACACAGATGAGTACATTAAGGGCGCCTTGTTTGCTCTTGGCTCATAGACCCAACACACGTGCTCATCTTTAATTTCTTAGTTTTTTCAGATTTTACATTTCTTAGTTTTTTTAGAAAACTCAGCTTTTGAAACTGTGGTGGGCTCTCGTGTACAATGTTTGGACTGTACCAACTCTGTCGTCACACAAATTCTTGCATCTTTTAATCAGTGTTTTAGGCCACTCAGTTTTACCATGGAATTTCCTGAACAGCTCAGCATTAGGTTTTTAGATTTGAGGCTGCATTTTAAAGAGGAGCACCATTTATGTTACCATTTATGTGTTACCATTTATGTTCATCATACAGTCATGTCACGAAATATCAATTTTGGGGCATACTAAGCTAGCGAATCGGCCGCGAGTGCATCATGAGCATGGCATGTAAATCATGCTGTACATAAAATGCATGTCATGATTGTCATGTTACCACCTGTAATTTATGTTCGTCGTACAGTCACGTCACGCAATACCAATTTTGGTATTGTGTTTCAAGCAAGCGAAACAGCTGCGAGCGCACCATGAGCATGGCATGTAAATCATGCCCTACACGACATGCATGTCATGATTAGCACATTACCACCTGTCATTTATGTTTGTCGTAAAGCCACGTCACGCAATACCAATTTTGGTGTATATCAAGCTGGCGAAACGGCCTCGAGCGCATCATCAGCATGGTATGTAAATCATGCTGTACATGGCATGCGTGTCATGATTTGCATGACAGGACCTGTCACTTATGTTTGTCATACACTCTTGTCATGCCATACAAATTTTGGTATATATCAAATTAACGAAACGGCCACAAGAGCACCAACATGGTGGCATATAAATCATGCCTTTCATGACATGCATATTAAGATTTTCATGTTATGACCTGTCATTTATGTTTGTCATATGGTCATATTATGCCATACCAATTTTGGTATACATCCCATCAACGAAACGACCAGGAGATTACAAAATCGTAGGCGACTAGATAGATCGATACGCTCAATGTCGCAGAAGTTCGCGACGAAATGCTTCGCATTTAAAGTAGTAGTATAAATCACTCTCAACGGTCAATTCCTGATAGGGCGTGGTGCGATCACTGTACTAAAAAGACTCACAGGGTCCCTTATGCATTTGCCTAAGGTGACTTGAAGGCGAAAGTGATCTTTTTCTTCAGGCGATGTATTGTTAATTCCCCGCCCCCCTCCGAATGCTTTCTGGACATAACCTGGTTTTGCACTGCCTGGAGGATCGGAGGCATTGCACGCTTTCAACACATCACCTGGTTTTTGCATTGCCTCCGTGATCGGTGGGCCAATCACGGAGGCAATGCAAAACCAGGTGACGTGTAGAAAGCTTACTGATCACGAAGGCATGACGTCACAAATTTTGGTGGCCTGTGATGTCATGATGACATCATCATGTGATGATTTTTTGCATCACTCGTGTTGACGCTGCCGACATGGGACGTGGACAGTCAATTTTCGCGTTTGACGAGCAATCCAAGGCTTTCACCTTAAAATATTCAATCTTGTTACAGTGCGGTAAAGAATAGCAATAACCAGCAAAAGGGACCAAAAGAATGGTGGGAAAGAGCTTTCTTTCTCCTCTTCCTGGACACATTCGCCGATTTTTCCTACTGTTTATCAAGCTGTACTATCGGTGTCAAACAAAACATGAACAGTGGAGCGCATTGCCCAAGCGTTAGGAACCGTATAGTGCGCACCGTCTTGTCATCACCATTGACAGGCAAGCCCGCCCGATTAGGCAGCACTGCACGATCGAAAGCATGAATGTGGCTCACGAGCAGCAAACCGCATGAGCGTACATCTCTATATCATAACAGTGCGAACTGTACCACGCGCATCACTGCTGGCGTTTCATTCGGAGCCAATAGTATGTGTAACAAGCTTTAATGTGCATTTAACTCGCCCAATCTAAACTAATTGTCCGCAATAACCCGCTCGTTGATGAAGTTATATATTTCATTTTGTCAGCAAACGTTTTGCATACACAGGTCCACATGACTACACTTGGGAGTGGAGTGTGAATTTTTGTTCAACTGAAGTCTGCTTACACAACGATAACTTTTATTGATCGCGCTTCGCTTCCAATTTCGCTTCTCTTTAATTCGCTTGGTGGGACGTTCGCGCTTTCACGCAAGCCATTTGAACACCATCCAGCTCAGTGAGTGACGCTACGAACTCGGGGCATGATCCTGACCGCGATGGCTGTGGGTATACAGAAGATACGTTGAATGTTAACGTTTCTTAACCTCCTGTAACACTAGCAGCCATGTAAAGAACTATCATTAGAAGAAAATACAGCTAGTAGCCAAGGAACATCGTGTGACGTGAGCGAACTATGACGAAAATGCTGTTGTCAGAGCTTAGCAGACTGCGCTTGTATACGTCTCTTCTTCCTGTTTCATCCCTGTCCCTTTTTGCGCCACCGTCTTATATTTTAAATATGCACCAACTAGCCCTGCAACAAATTTTATTGGACAAAAGCCAAATCCCCGCCTTTGCGTCACCAGAGTGCCGTTCGCAGCGCCGCCATCGGTGGCACATGAGGCGAATAAAAATGCGCATAAAAAAAAATGGCTTGGAGCCTAAGTGCATGTTTTTAAAGGGACACTAAAGGCAAATATCATGTCGACGATGATTGTTGAAATAGCGGTCCAGAAACATCGTAGTGCTACTTTTGTGCCAAGGAAGTCCTTATTTTGAAATAAAATCATGTTTTAGTGGTCCACATCGTGTTAGCGCACTTCAAATCGCCCGCCTGAGAGCGGTCGTCCTCACGTCACTGTTGCCGTCCGTGCCCAACGTTGCCCGCCTTTACTGCGCGGCGGCTTGCACTGGCGGCGTGCACCATTCGGGCATCCGGCAACATCACATGCACACGGCATTTTGTCGAGCTTTCTGTCAGAGCGACTTTCACGAGCGCGCAAAACACACGCGGCAGTACGCGATACCGAAACTACCATTGATACGTGACCGCGTGAGCGAAGCAGGGCACCGGGCAAAGCGCAGTTCGGCGAAAGCGGAACCTTTGAACCACGCGCGCCGTTCCCCATGGCAACGCCCAAAGAGGTTCTTTTTTTCATGAATCAAACACAAACGAACAAGCAGCATTTCATTACGTCTCTTGATGCACGGAATGTTCTTTTTTTATTGCAGCTAGTTTGATTACGAGTGATTAATTGTAGTCGGACTCTCTCACGTCATCGGGATCATTTCCAAAATGTCCCACTCGTGGCGCTCATCGCGTGATACATTTAGCTTAATTTCTCGGTAAGTATGGCACTGCTGTTGATAATATTGCCGTTTTAGACGTTGTCATACATTGAGCTTTCACTCTGACATAAATTGTTATGTGCCTTTAGTGCCCTTTAAGGGCGACGCCATATAGTACAATGAAATGAACTACTGATATAACGACCACTTTTCGAGTTCATTATAAACGGGTTCAACTGTAATAACATGTGACTGCTATCACCAGCAAAATTAGCTCACCTGATATAGTCCAACTCCAAGGCATGCAGAAAGGCCTGTTGATCATTGTGCAGTACAAAAATGATTGGAGCCAGCAGCTCGTGCATACCCTTGTATGAACAAAAAGATACAAACCATCAGAAATGTTTCACCCAAGAGACAGGCTCAATTTGTAGAGCTTTTTTTTTCTGAATAAAAGGGAAGCATTATTTCAATTCAATGGGGTTACCTTATTTCACTAATTGCGTAAAAAAGATAGCTCGAAGATGGCTTCACCGCATGGCACTACAATGAACAATAGCAATAAAATGAAAGCCAAGACACAAATGGCACAACATAGACAAGTGTGGCCATCTAGCTTGAAGAAATAGAACTATGACGATTATAATCGTCATTGGTTCCATGCGGGACCAATTTTTGTTGATGATGGGTATAGTCGTCATCGGTCATATTGGTATGAAATCTCATGACAACTGTACTCGTCAGCGGGAGGGAAAGGGTTAACAGGACGAAACAGGGAGTGAATCATGGGCCTGTTTCATTGTTAGGCAATACCTCTACTCGATCTCACGAGCTGTTGACAACACTGTAGAAGGCATGGGCACTTTGTGGACAAAGAACAACAGGTCAGCGCTGTGCCCTGTGTGTTCGCTGTCCCGTTTTTTGCGCGCTGTTTTGCCACACTGTTAATGAACCAACTAGTCCACCTTAGAACCCTGGTGTATGGGCACCTTCAGACAATCATGACAGAGCGCACTGCATCATTGTGTTCCTACACAGCTGTCGCCGCAGTGAATTAGACAAGTGGCTCCATCTGAGTGAAAAAAGGTGTACTATGGTATTTTACTTTCTTTTATTTTTGTATCAGGTGGCGCTTGGTGTCTTTTTGATTGCCTGTTTGTTTTTGGATGGGCAAGCATCCTTTCCAAAGGACCTTTTTCATTTTGTCACCACCTCTTTCTATCAGCTCTTGTCACATCAGTTTTTTTAGTGTTTCTGCCACATGTATAAACAAATATAAAACAAATATTTATGTTGCGATTAATCTTGATTATGCATCATTGTGCAGCGATAACCAGCTAAGTTCACATGTTAGCCTTATGTATTGTTTTTTGTTAGCTCTAAAGTTCCTCAGGTAGTTTATATTCTATAAGACCGTTATGGTAATATTTACTGTGTTTTCTTTCTGTGGTTGCTCTTAGAATCACTGCAGATGACTATGCACAAACCTGCCGGTATGAAATCTGTGGGTGCTGCCTCGCATAGTGGAAGAGGACATTCACCATCATCGCCTGCACATCCAACGTCTGGAAAAATTCTATTTCTGGGAATCTGTAAGATTGAAGGAAGTTCTTGTTAGAAGATATGTCATGAACTGCATCCACAGAGCAATTGCTTCATATAGACGGGATAAAATAATTTAATGACTGCACGTATGTAAGCCATTATATGCTGCTTTATGTGGCCTTTATACAAGTGCCATACTTTCGTGGCCAATTGGCTGCAAGCACGTATAGCCACAGTAAGCAGTCTTACATGTCTGCTTGACAGAAAAAAGCTACAATAGTGCCAACACAAGAATAACCTGACTGTGCACAAGTGTGACTTATGCACAAGTATAACACCGATCACAAAGGAAAAGCAGATCAATGCAAAGCATAATATGCACTGAAAATTTCAAGAATATATATTTCATTGCAGAGTTTCTCACTAACCAGAGATAGAGAAATTAAGTGCAGCAGTCCATGAGTTAGCGAAAAAAAATCAGTCCCAAACATTTTTTTTACGCAGCAAAAGCAAGCAATCAAGCAATGTATGCATGCAGGACAAGAAGGGAGGGAGGCTAAAAAAAATAAAGCTTATTTTTGATGCAAAAAAGAAAAAATGGTAGCATTTTGTTTGCAACTAGCTGCACTTACAAGCTCGTTTGTGAACAATGTAACCAATTGTACTCTTAATCACTCAGTCGTGCTCTGTGCATTCCGCACATACATACTATTGTCACGTGGTCGTGACGTTGACGAAGGCAGCACTCAGCGCGTCAGGGATGAAACTATTTATTTGGCCGAACTTGTGGCCGGGAAACTGAAAAGCAATACACTGATGGCGGCGAATAGAGCGTCGACCGTCGATCAACTGACAAGCGATCAAGCGCGTCGGCTTTTATACAGGCGCTATCGAACTTTCCAGCAATATCGCTGGTGGCGGCGTTATCTCTAGACAAAGCTGGAACATTCGCGTGCGGCGCGCAATCTTAACAAACCGATCTACTACAATCGCGACGCTTCTAGAACACTACTTCGCGGACAGCGTCGAGCGTTGATAACCGTCCCTGCCGATCAAACCTGAATACATCAAAACAAGACAAGAAGTGGGCGTGGCATTGCCCCCCTCTGAAAAAGCATCGTCCCGATGCTTATGAAAGAACATAGAAGAGGAAAAAACAAGTGCATACACAACTAAATTACAATAACAAAGGAAAAAATAGAGTCCCCAGGCCCGCTAACGCGCAAAAAACGGCTTAAGGCGTACGACATGGACGATTTCAGGTCGCGCACGGCGCCGCTGAGAGTTCGTAATGCCGTCAGGGACAACCTCATAGTCAAGTGCGCCGAGGCGTCGAAGTACCCTGTACGGTCCGAAGTATCGTCGAAGAAGCTTCTCACTAAGTCCTCGTCGGCGTATTGGCGTCCATACCCATACACGGTCACCGGGCTGGTATTCCATGTGGCGTCGTCGAAGGTTGTAGCGGCGACTGTCAGTCGTCTGCTGGTTCTTGATCCGTAGGCGGGCGAGCTGTCGTGCTTCTTCGGCGCGCTGTAGGTAGGTGGTCACGTCGATGTTTTCCTCGTCGGTCACGTTTGGTAGCATGGCGTCGAGCGTCGTTGCCGGGCTCCGTCCGTAGACCAACTTGTATGGCGTCATCTGCGTCGTTTCCTGTACGGCCGTGTTGTACGCGAAGGTCACGTATGGAAGGATGGCGTCCCACGTCTTGTGTTCAACGTCGACGTACATGGCCAGCATGTCGGCGATAGTCTTGTTTAGACGCTCGGTGAGGCCGTTTGTCTGTGGGTGGTACGCGGTGGTGCGGCGGTGGCTTGTGTGGCTGTATTCCAAGATCGCCTGAGTTAGGTCAGCCGTGAACGCCGTACCTCTGTCGGTGATGAGAACCTCTGGGGCGCCGTGTCGCAAGACGATGTTCTCAACGAAGAGCTTGGCTACCTCGGCGGCGCTGCCTTTGGGCAAGGCCTTTGTCTCGGCGTAGCGGGTGTGAGGTAGTCAGTCGCTACGACGATCCACTTGTTGCCGGAAGTCGACGTCGGGAACGGCCCCAGTAGGTCCATCCCGATTTGCTGGAACGGCCGGTGAAGTGGTTCGATTGGCTGCAGAAGTCCTGCTGGCCTAGTCGGCGGTGTCTTCCGTCGCTGGCAATCTCGGCAAGTCTTGACGTAGTGGGCGACGTCGGCAGCAAGGCGTGGCCAGTAGTATTTTTCCTGTATTCTGGCGAGCGTGCGGGAAACACCGAGGTGTCCAGCCGTCGGGTCGTCGTGTAGGGCCTGGAGGACTTCTGGTCGCAATGATGAGGGCACGACGAGAAGGTAGTCGGTTCGAAGTGGCGAGAAGTTCTTCTTCAGGAGAACGCCGTTCCGTAAGAAAAACGACGGCAGTCCTCGCTTGAATACCTTCGGGACAACGGCGGTCTTGCACTCCAGGTGCTCAATAAGGCTCCCCAGTTCCGTGTCGGCCCGTTGCCTTTCGGCGAAGTCGTCGGCACTTATAGTTCCGAGGAAGCAGTCGTCGTCGTCGTCTTGCGGCGGCGCGTCGACGGGGGCACGAGACAGGCAGTCGGCGTCAGAGTGTTTTCGTCCGGACTTGTACACGACGGTAATATCGAATTCTTGAAGCCTGAGACTCCATCGTGCGAGACGACCTGAAGGGTCCTTCAAGTTAGCTAGCCAACATAAGGCGTGATGGTCACTGACAACTTTGAAGGACCTGCCATAGAGGTAGGGGCGAAACTTTGAGGTAGCCCAGAGAATGGCAAGGCATTCCTTTTCTGTTGTGGAATAGTTTGCTTCTGCCTTGGATAGTGACCGGCTAGCATAACTGATAACCCTTTCAAGCCCGTTAGTCTTTTGCACAAGGACGGCACCGAGTCCTACGCTGCTTGCGTCGGTGTGTATTTCTGTATCGGCGCAATTGTCGAAATGCGCAAGTATGGGTGGCGTCTGCAGGCGTCGTTTAAGTTCTTGAAAGGCTTGCACTTGCGCCGTTTCCCACATGAATTCCACGTTATTCTTCGTGAGAAGCGTCAGTGGTTCGGCGATCCGTGAAAAGTTTTTGACGAAGCGTCGGTAATAGGCACATAAGCCGAGAAATCGGCGCACGGCCTTCTTGTCGGTGGGTGGCGCAAATTCGGTGATGGCAGCTGTTTTCCGCGGGTCTGGGCGCACTCCAGACTTGCTGATCACATGACCCAGAAACAAGAGCTCGTCATACGCGAATCTGCACTTTTCTGGCTTCAGGGTCAGTCCAGAGGCCTTGATTGCTTGAAGTACTGCCTCAAGCCGCCGGAGATGCTCGTCGAAGGTCGAGGAAAACACGACGACGTCGTCCAAATACACAAGGCACGTCTGCCACTTCAATCCGGCCAGTACGGTGTCCATGACACGCTGGAACGTCGCAGGTGCCGAGCAAAGACCGAAAGGCATGACCTTGAACTCAAAGAGGCCGTCGGGTGTTATAAAGGCAGTCTTTTCTCGGTCTCTCTCGTCGACTTCGATTTGCCAGTAGCCGGTCTTGAGGTCCATCGACGAAAAGTACGTCGCGTTGTGAAGTCGATCCAGGGTGTCGTCTATTCGTGGGAGGGGGTACACGTCCTTCTTCGTGATTTTGTTCAGGCGCCGATAATCAACGCAGAAGCGCAGTGCCCCGTCCTTCTTCTTCACTAACACCACGGGTGACGCCCACGGACTCTTGGACGGTTGGATGATGTTGTCGCGTAGCATCTCGTCGACTTGTTTCTTTATCGCATCGCGCTCTCGAGTAGAAACTCTGTAGGGGCTCTGACGGAGTGGTCGAGAATTTTCTTCTGTTATAATGCGGTGCTTCGCGAGGGGCGTTTGTCGGACCCGCGATGACGACGAGAAACACTCCTTGTATTGCAAGAGCAGGGTTTTGAGCTGGTCTTGCTTGGCCTTCGAAAGGCTCGGGTTGACGTCGAAATCCGGTTCGGGACCTCTATTCGTCGAAGCAGGTTCGGCAGCATCGAAGAGGGCGAAAGCATCGCTGGCGGCTACACATTCGTCGATGTAGGCAACCGTCGTACCAAAGTTGAGGTGTCTATATTCGTGGCTGAAGTTTGTCAGCACTACTTTTGCTTTACCGTCACGCAGCTCGGCTATACCTCGTGCGACGCATATTTGACGGTTCAGGAGTAGGTGCTGATCACCCTCGATGACGCCTTCAAGGTTCGCAGGTTTTTCGGTGCCGACGGAAATAATGACGCTGGAGCGCGGCGGAATGGTCACCTGCTCTTCTATCACATTCAATGCATGGTTGCCTGGCATCGCGTGGGGCGGGAGCGCTTTGTCCGAGTTCAGTGTTATCGACTCAGACCTCAGGTCGATGACGGCGCCGTGGTCACTTAGGAAGTCCATTCCAAGTATCACATCCCTGGAGCAGTTTTGTAGGATTACAAAGCTCGCAGGGTAAGTCCGGTTATTGATGGTGACTCTCGCCGTGCAGACACCAATCGGCGTTATCAGGTGGCCTCCAGCTGTCCGGATTTCGGGTCCACTCCAAGCGGTCTTTACTTTCTTCAGCTTGGTGGCGAACGGTCCACTAAAGACAGAATAGTCGGCTCCGGTGTCGACGAGGGCTGTGACGCTGTGGCCGTCGATAAGAACGTCGAGGTCGCTAGTTCGTCGTCTCGCGTTGCAGTTAGGTCGTGGCGTGGGGTCACGGCTGCGTCGGTGTGTTCCGCTGCTTCCATTTTGCGTCGTCGGGTCTTCTTCAGTCCGCGAGATTTCGTCGTCAGGGGTCTGTCTGGTTCGCGTCGTGTTCTGAAGGTTTCGTCGCGGCGTCGTCGTCGGCGGCGGAGGATCTTCGGTAGTTCGTCGTACAGCAACCGCACCTCCATCGGTTGCTGCCCTTAGTTTTCCGGATACGGGCTAGGCGACCGGCCTCGGTTTGGGCCAGTGTACGGCCGGCGGTGCGGTGACATGTAGCGGCCGGGCGACGGCGAGCGGGAAGGTCGTCGTTCTTGCCACTGTGTTCCGGTGAGGTAGTCGTCGATGTCGCGCGGCCGTTCGCCTGGCCGCGGGCGCGGCGCGTTGATAGCGAATCCCCGTAGTCCCATCTGTCGGTACTGGCAGCGGCGGTACGTGTGGCCGGCCTCTCCGCAGTGGTAGCAGAGCGGGCGGTTGTCGGAGGCACGCCAGACATCGGTCTTCCTCGGGGTGCTGCGCTGGCCGACAGGTGGTCGGTAGGGCGTCGGTGGCGGCGGCGGCGTCTGGCGACGGTACTGCGGCGGTGTGGCGTCTTGGCGGGGGCGTGGAGGAGGAGCATGACGGCGGGCTGCAGCAGCATAGCTAATAGCTTGCGGCTGCGGCTCTGCTAGCTGAGGCGCGCCGAGTGAATGCTGGATCTCGTGGCGCACGACGTCGGCGATGGACTCTACTTGAGGTTGCGACGGAGGTAGAATTTTTCGCAACTCCTCTTGCACGATTGCTCGAATCGTCTCACGCAGGTCGGCGGGTCCTAGGGCTTGAACGTCGGCGTAGCTTGTAGCCGAGAAGCTGCGGTTGTATTGCCGTGTTCGCATCTCAAGCGTTTTCTCGATCGTGGAAGCCTCCGATGCGAATTCAGCGACCGTCTTCGGCGGGTTCCTTATCAATCCAGCGAAGAGTTCCTGTTTGACACCCCGCATGAGGAACCTCACTTTCTTCTCTTCGGGCATACTTGGGTCGGCGTGTCGAAACAGACGATTCATCTCTTCCGTGTAGATGGCGATATTTTCGTTGGGCAGCTGCACACGGGTCTCCAGCATAGCCGCGGCCCGTTCCTTGCGAACCACGCTCGTGAACGTGCTTAGGAACGTCGTCCGAAAGAGATCCCATGTTTGTAGGGCGGATTCTCGGTTCTCGAACCACGTCCTCGCGGCGTCTTCTAGGTAGAAGTATACGTGGCGCAGCTTGTCCTCGCAATTCCAGTTATTAAATGTTGAGACCCTTTCGAAGGTCTCGAGCCAAGTCTCGGGGTCTTCACATGGCGAACCACGGAACGTCGGCGGCTCCCTGGGTGGCTGCATCACGATCGCCGTAGGGGGCACTGCGTCAGTCATCGTCTCGGCGGTCGATGTGACGATCTTCGGCTGCCTGGCGTTTTCGGGAAGGAGCCCGTACTCTGGTTGCAGTCCCTTCTGCCGGCGGCTGGTTCGAGGATCCGGGTTGTCCTTAGAGTCGTCTTCTTCGCGGCTTGGGTTTGAGTCAGAGCTCCGCGGTGGCGTCCGGATCATGAAGCAGCGCCTCCACCAGATGTCACGTGGTCGTGACGTTGACGAAGGCAGCACTCAGCGCGTCAGGGATGAAACTATTTATTTGGCCGAACTTGTGGCCGGGAAACTGAAAAGCAATACACTGATGGCAGCGAATAGAGCGTCGACCGTCGATCAACTGACAAGCGATCAAGCGCGTCGGCTTTTATACAGGCGCTATCGAACTTTCCAGCAATATCGCTGGTGGCGGCGTTATCTCTAGACAAAGCTGGAACATTCGCGTGCGGCGCGCAATCTTAACAAACCGATCTACTACAATCGCGACGCTTCTAGAACACTACTTCGCGGACAGCGTCGAGCGTTGATAACCGTCCCTGCCGGTCAAACCTGAATACATCAAAACAAGACAAGAAGTGGGCGTGGCACTATTATGCTGCTTATCCACCATGATATCCTTATTTGGACATGTAGATGGAACTGGACATATTGGCTTTGTGGTCATTTGGCACATCATCTTATCACACAAAAGCTACAATTACTTCGTCATACAAAAGACTCAGTGAAGCAGACAATGTGAAAGAGCACTAGTTTCTGCATTAAGATCATTTACACTGTATTAACATTTATAGTGGTACCTGCATTTACAGTACTGCATTTACAGTGGTACCTGACGTTTTTCTCACGCTAACTTCCACAGTTCATGACAAAGAAAAAAAGGTTATCACCTTTGCAAGATTTGAAAGCTCATGACACCCGTTCAATGTCGTAGCATTTCTGAAGATCGCCAAGATTATCCATTGAGACAAGCTCTCCAACAGCATAAATTTTTTTCTCTACATTCAGGCAAGCAAATACTGAGCCATATGTAAATATACTATTCCATGCATGCATGAAAAAAAAAGTCATCTTCATTTAGAAGAGCGGAGAATCTGGCTAAGTTTCCAGTGATGCTACCGAGGACTTCTGATTTGGAGCAATTTTTGGAGCACTTTAGAGCAGCAAAAATTTCCATCTTGAAGCACTTCTGAGCAGATGATTTTGCATCTGGGAGCACTATGGAGCAGCTAATCTTACATCTTGGAGTGCACTAGAGAAGCAAATTGCATTAACATTCAAGCACCTGAATAATTAGTATGGGGCTCTTATGAAGAGCTGGAAATATTTTGATTCATTGCAAATTTCATGGCAAAAATCGTCTGAGAACTCCATATTTCACTCGATAATGCAAATATAAGGGCTCATGCAGTTAAATGTTTTGGATTAACCTCTTCGGTGATTTTCAACACTAGCAAAATAAACAGAATACTGGATCAATAAAAGCGTACTTTTTGAAATAAAACTCTAAATACTGGTAGTCAGCAGATGTGGTACACTAACGCCGCGACGTACAACAGTGCCTCAATGCTAAAGAGTCACACTGTCCCTAATGCATTCCCCTAAGACGACACCAAGGCGAAAGCCAGGTTCTTTTTCCTCTCGATCGATGTGTTGATCCTCTTCCTCCCTCTCTGCAAGCATTCTGCACCTCACCTGGTTTTGCCCTACCTCCATGATCGGCGCACCGATCATGGAAGTAGTGCAAAGTGACGATGTCGTGTGATGCCGTCACCACGTGGCATTACGATATATGACGGCATGATGACGTCACTAGTTCTGACTATATATGACGTTGTGATGACGTCACAAGTTTCGACAATCTATGACGTCGTGATGACGCCAGCACGTGATGCTTATTTTTTGCATAGATCGATTGACGCCGCCGACGGTCAATTTTCGTGTTTGATGAAGTATAGATCTAAGGCTTTCGCATTAATATTGCGTATTGAATGTTAGCAGCCTGGCCGTTAACAACCTGGCCTTACATACCAAACTGTCCTCCATCATGTCACCACTGTGCCGCGCGCGAAACAGCTTCTCTTATCATCCACTTCACAGCGTGGAATGGCTCCTCAATTTTCAAAAATTTTTATTGGGACAGAAATTACATGGACACTCTCGACGGGTTTTTGCCGCCGCCGTTGCCGTACTTTCTTTTATAAAGTCCAAATTGATAAAATCACCATGTGCATTCCACCTGCTGGTAAAAGCTCGCGAGCCCTGGCAACGAACACCACTGAAACGGAGATTAATCGAGCCAGCCGTCTCCGTCGCACGGAGAGCGTATGCGATAACATCTTCCCGCGTGTGGGCCTGTCGTCGATTGCTCATCAAACAGAGAGGAAACAACTCTCTTTGATGGGCCCGCCCGTCTTTCGTAGGGAGCATGAAGGGACGCCAGGAGAGGGGTGGGGGAACTGCATCGCTCAAAAGGCGCAGTCATTGGCGCGTGCACTATCGTGAGGCATCAGAAGACGGCTCGTAAAGCTGCTGTGCTCTCAACACCTGCTTCGTGTTTAGAGCACTCACAGCACGCAAACAGCTTCGGTTCCTGGAGCGGCCATATTCCCTTAAACCAGCGTTTTGTTGAGTTACGCGAGATCGGATCCAAAAGAGTTAGCTGCTAGCCTTACTTTGTATAACAATACAATTTGTTGGTATCGTACCCATTGCTTCGCCCTTAAGCGAAACTGAGTTTTTTAACCATCAGCTATTGACCCTAGCGTAGCCGCTTCACAGCGACGGGCTCGCTACTGACAACTGCGCATATTAAAACGCAATTGCCACTGCTCCGACCAGGAGGCATGTTTTTTAATAATGAGATGACATTTTATTGTGACAGCAATTATACGTACACTCTCGATGGATTTTTGCCACCATGTCCTGTTAAAGTCCAAATTGATAGCATCTCCCCGCACATCGTATGTTCTACCGCGAGGCCGACAAACGCGGCTGAAGCAGAGACCAAACGAGACGGCCCATCTGCGCCGCTCGGAGGGTGCATGCGATAAGGAGGCCTGCCGTCGAAGCAGAGAGGAAACACCCCGCCCGTCTTACACGAGCATGAAAAGACGCGAAGGGGGGGGGTCGCTAGAGCAGCAACTTTGATTCTAAGGGCGTGGTGGCAATCCCTGGCCCACGCACTATCTCGGCAGCCATCAGCGGGCGGCTTGTATACCCTTCTACGTGCTGCGCTCCCAATGCGAAGACATTGTGCGGAAAGAGCATCTCTCCCTGGAGCGGCTGTATTCTCTTACACCAGCGTTTTGTAGAGTTACGCGGGATCGGATCCTTGCTATCACATTCGTTGCTTCACCGTTGCGGCGAAACTGTAACTTTCTTTTAAAAAAAGCAAGCAATAAATTCGATTATTAAACTGTTTAGCGCAAAAATTTTAACACAATACACATAGAAAAGACGAGGACCAGCGCAGACTTCTATGCGTACTATGTCTAAGCTTATGCGCTGGGCAGTTTAATAATGGAATACCCATAGGCGTGCACACGGGGGGGGGGGGGGGGCGGCCGCCCCCCCAAATCATCTAAGAAGGGAGGCGCAGAATCTGCCTGGTACATTGGTACATTGACCCTTCTAGTCACCAAAGAGGGGGGGGGTGTGCAAAATCTGCCCCATACATTGACTTAGTAGGGTGGGGGGGCGCTGCGATGGACCTTTGCCCCCCCCTGATGGGGAACCCTGCGCACGCCTATGGGAATACCAACTAGCCCAATCCCACACTTAATAAATTCGGTTCGGAACCCTATAGCACTGACGAGCTCGAAAGGGCAGGGCCTTTTAAGGGGTAGTTACCGCAGAGTGATTACAAACCCGGATGTGCTGGTGGAAGGAATTACAAAAAAGTTCTTCTGGATGAAGATCCATGGATAAAGTATATCTGAAGAAATGTGTCAATGCGTTCCCACTGTTCACGTGCTCTTCCATAGACGCGAAGCACGGAAAATTCGATATTGTTCCATATATTTATTGCTAGTGGTCCCAGATTTCATTCCGCGATGTCCAGAAACAGAAGTGACAGACCTTCTAGCCGCACGCGTGTAGTTAGTACTGAGCATTGCTTTCATTACGTGCCGTGCGACACTTGAAACGAGCTATCAACAGCATTTCTGGAACAGGCGACGCCCGCCGATCAATCGCCACCACACTTTCACGCTGCCGATTGGCCTAGACGTCACGAGCATCCACGGAGAGCGTGTTTTTCTGTCGAGCCGACTTGCACAACAGAAGCTGCGTTGGCACCGTGCATGTTGTCATGCCTTACTTGGCACGCATGCGCGACCGCTGTTTATTCGGCCGAATAATTCTTGGTGAGTGGTTGTGACCTTGGCGGCCCCCAAGATGACGCTGCACATGTTTTGACGTGCCAGCGGTGCGACCGCTGGTGATAGACGCCCCCAAACCCGAGACTCTGGCGCAATTAGGCGCAATTTTTGTCGATATTATCAGGATGGCGCAGTGAATACAATTTGGTGCACTTTGGCGCAGTTGGTGCAGGAGTGGAATCGCTGAGTTTCTTGGTTGATGGCAACACAAGAAACCAACCTGTAGAGACGACAGATGCGGTGATTAACTGCTTCCCTTCTGCTGCTCCTGACCACAAAATGTATTTTCCAATGAAGATACTCACGACTACAGACAAGTAGGCGAAAGTTTTGCCACCAGTCAACAGTCTTGTCTTTTATTACCACTCAACTTTTACTATTGTTAGCAGTATTGCACACCACTGAATGGCAACAACAAAGTTGTACGATGAAGAGCAGAAAATTCCTGATAAATAACTACACCAATGAAAAGAACACAGGTACTGACAGGAAGGACACTCAACTTACAAATGAATTTTAATAAGGCGCAAAGAATCACACGGACGTCTACAGCGCATGTGCAAGAACTAGTATGTCTCTGATGAAAACATGCTAAACTGAAAGGCAAAATTTTTTACCTTTCCGTTTCGAGCTACCTTATTAATGTGCTAAGAGTAAAACATGCTGTAATCAACAAGCACCTGTATGTCTTTTTTAATCATGTTTTCATCTCCTTAGGATTGTTCAATGAAACATTTCAGCATTACAATTTCTATTTCGTGTGAAACGTATATTCTCTGTCTTTCCATTTTTTTTCATTGTATTGATTGCACTTTTTCGTATTGTTATTGTATAATATTTTAATCTACTCATCACCTTTACGAGAGCAATGTTGATCACACCTACTTCATTGTATCCGTACTAAATATAGTATATTGCCTTAGATATCTTTCTTATTATTCCACTATTTCAATGTGCTTGCTCAAAATAAACGTTTATTCTCTCTCTCTCTTGTTGTTCTGCCCATACATAATGACCTCACATCGTACTTACTCTCTTTGTTTGCACTTTGCCCCTATTTAATGCCCTCACGGGCCATTCGGGTACTTGTACAAAAAAAATCAAATGTTGGGCTGCCATGCACAACAGCAAGCCAGAGCTAAGTTTCTAACGCGTTGACATCCATGCCGTCACAGGCGTCAGTTTCATCACACAAATCATCACTTTGGCAGGAAGGAACTTGGGCAGGAACCCCTGTCGTCATTTTTTCTCGCTGACTGGTGTGCCGCAGGTTTTGAGAGATGCTCAGGTATGTTCACAAATATTTGGACCACCCCAAGCTCGTTCAGTGTACACTTGGCTTGCGGTAGCACTACGGTTTGACTATTCAGTGTGCTCATAGTAGCTTATGATGTCTGCAGGCTCGAAATGAATGTCACGAATGCACGTTCTTCCGTAGTATCGCCAGGCTTGCTGCACGTTGGCATGTCAAAAATCTACACTGACACTTCACAGCATCCATTCAAATATACATGCACGATCACTGCAAAGAGTTTGTATATTTGTGGAATGTGATAAACCTCAAAATACAGGCATGATTAATGCACAAGCACCAACAACGCAGCAAAAAAAGGCAAGCATTGCCCTTCGTGCTGCATCCTAACCGATCTCAATGTGACACCACCACCAGCACAACAGTGACAAAACAGTGCTGCCTCCCAAAGCCAGTTTGCAAACTAAAAATACTAATCTAAAAACGTTGGCATAAATTAACACACAAGTGCACCAACTAACCCGACATGTCCTACTGACTACACCAGCTTTTCAACAAGCCTCCTTTTCCCGGGACGTGTCGACATAGAAGGTGTGAGGACACGGTGATGTACAGACACGTCCACTGTAAGAAGGAACACTTGTGTGTTAGATATGTGCAGGTTACCTTTGATTGGCTGTATTGACTCACTGCTTGAGTATGAGTGCACAGCAAGAAAGACACGCACAAAAGAGAAGAAAACACACCCGGAGCTGGCTGTGTGTTCTTCTCTTTTGTCCATGTCTTTTTTGTTTTGCAATCATACTCAAGCAATGCATCACAATAAGAGCAGCCCAATATGCTGCTCTTATTATGTTCCGACTCCTTTCATCACACCTGTGCAGTGCATGAGCATTGTTAGTACGGCCACTTAAATTAAGGTGCCAACAATGTGAGAGCGTTCCCTTTAACAGTGGTCTGCACTGTACTCTCTCCAGCTTATCTGACTGCCCACTAGTATACTCCCACACATGGCAGATGACATGCACATGACTGGACTTACGTTCTTATCACATCCTGCTTGATCATGATTCGTAACTCGCTGTCCTCAAAGTACTGGTTCCATGGGCTTTTCTCATCTTGTGACAGGGGATTGTTGTGAGCCAGGTCAAGCTCTTCTTCCACCTCCATTCTTGGATTGCGACATGTCTGTGCAAAGTAACCTTCTGATGAAGCCTCCAATCGCCAGGCATGACATGTTTACACGACTCTTATGGCTGCTTCTTGAGGAAGGACATATCACATCCAAGCTACCTGAATGCAAGCACCTCCAAGTAAGTGAGGGGCACCATCGTGCTGACAGGAACACTAGTGCTATTCATCCAGCACATGTGAAGGAACACAGCTGCAGTTAATGTATAAACAGCATGTTCATTTACCTTAGCCAAAAGTGCTTCATACTTGTGCCTCATTGCTCTGGTTGCAATGATCCAGTCACTTCTGGAGTCTGGCAGGCACTCTAAGAATATCTGAAAAGCAATAGTTTGGAGAGGGAAATATAATGTAAGGCATAATCAATTTGCTGCTCTTCCCAAACTCAATGCCAGGCATCCTCTAGAGTTTTTCTACAGCAAGACCATCCAACTTTTCACTCGTACATCAATCTGAGTTGAACTCGGCTTAAGTTCACAGTTATCAATGGTTCACACGAGTGCACATGCTAAGTGTATGTCAAAGCAAAGGAATCTGTAAGAAACTCTGGCACGCACTACATGAGCTCAGTGTATGCAACAGTGTGGGATTTCACAGAAAGTTTCATTGGTAGCTCTTCAATATATTAACACCTTGGTTAAAGAGTGCAGCACATGCTGCGGTACAAAAAATACCCAAGGTACCCAAGCAAGGATGCAATATTTGGAATGGCAAGCATCTGACATTTCGTAAGCGAGTGCCTGAAAATAAACTTTGTAGCTGCAATAAGGTCATCCATTCAGCTGAAACGTCTGCTCCTTTTCAGGTACACTGAATCTGTCATGAACTATCATGCTAGGTGTTGCACAATGCACACGAAGAAAGAAGTAGGTGTTACACTCCTGTAACACAAGAACCTGGCCACACTCATGGAAGACAAATAAGCTACAATGAGCCTATATAGTACTCATGGATTGAAACAGGACAATTTAGGGCAAAGTAATGCACGTACTTTCGTTTCCACCGTCTTCAGTTTGGGTCATATCGGCGTAATTTTGGCTCAAACGCATAGATCAGAGCCAACATTATCTTTAGAGACCAGCCTCGTCGCGACATGACATGGTTATCTCGAGCAGTTGTGCATACCAGTTGTTATACTGATAAATTTGATGTCGTGTTTGAATCCATCAGTACTGTACATGTGTTTTGCTTTGAATCCACGTGAGCACTTTTGCCTTTGTGCTCTTTTTCAAAGGTGTGCAGACTTTAGCAAAGTACACACCACGCGTCTGTAAGGCAATACGAGCACCTACACAGCTGCACACTTTGTTGATACTGTGACTGATGATGATGAATAATTATGGCTGAGACCCCCACACCACCCACTCGTTATGCAATGCACATGGTGTGACACCTGGTGCAATTCTATGCTTCTGCCACACAATATTAGATCTGTTAACTTGACTCCTTTCTTGGGTCTTTTTCCAAAGCAGTTTCAAGCACTGGTGTGGCTCGGTGGTACATAGAACACTTGGCTGCCATACGGAATGCCTGTGTTCGATTCTGGATCAAAGCCTATTCTTTAAGGTCATGCTTGAATGGTCATGTGTACTGCACGCCACATTATCCAAGGCCGGCATCTGGTGAGTGTTATGTCTGCCGCGCATCCCTATGCGTACCTGTGTATGCTAAGCGTCCCACGCTCAAGGGACGGAGCATTCTGTGCTTGCCATGCTTGCTTTTCTTTTTGTGTTTTGCGCGAACATGATTTGTTAGGAAATGAACAAAAAGTGAGTTTCACAGGAGTAAGTGGTACTTGTCTTCTTGCCTCCGTGTTACTTGCGCGTTCCTCGACCACTGGTGGTCTTTCTGTTGCCAAATACGCAACACGAGGCACTTAAGGCTTTTCCCATAATAAATGTTCTTGAAGGAATGCACAACTGATTCAGACATCACTAGACCTGATGTCTATAGGCAATGCTCCCGGGCTGCTTGTGCACGTACACAACTGTGAATTATTCTTTGCAGGAAGAAAGGGAGCGGAAAGGCCTCGGGGCAAGCATTATCAAGCTGCAGGGAAAGCTCGAAAGCTGGGCTTCCCACTGTGCTCGAGTCGACTGCCTGATTTATAGCCTAGGTGACAGCTGTGCGATTGCTTCAAGCTACCACATGAGAAGCAAGGCAAAGCAGGTTCATCCAAGGCTAAAGCGGAAATCTTTTTTAGCTCCCATGGCTTGGCCCAACTAAAACACACTTCTGCACACTCGTGGACTCACAGCAGCTGAATATGAAGCAGCAGCAATCCTATACATTCTTGAAGAAAGAAAATAGATTTCCTAAAACAGGAAGAGCATTTCATAGGTCCAAAAAAGCTTGCTGGTTCCCGCTAATACATGCATCGCCGGTGATGTAATTTTCAGGTCAGGCAGAACACAATAAAACACGACAGAGTGCTCTCATGTTATAGAGTCCTTGCTCAGCGGTAGCCTTCTCTGCAATGCTGGAGAGCAGGGTGAGAAAGCGTCACATAGGCGGCCCGCATCACAGATAGCGTGCAGTGCGTGAGCTGATGATGAAAATTATATAGTTTTATTCTTTAAGCAATGAGACACAAGGGCATTACTGTGTTTATTCCATACTGCGTTTCCATAGCTACGGATCCCTTAAAACAAAAATGTCTTGCACAAAAAGCATGCAGGAAGTTCAATCAAAAGTCATCGCTTGCCTTCCAACATATGCTTCTGAACCTGCAGTCTGCAAGCTCCAGCCGTAGTGCTTTTTCCTTCAGCCGTCCAGAGATGTCTCCTCGTTCAAATAGCGAAAACCACTCTTCACTGAAGCATCAATGAAAGACAGTTAGCCCAAAATCTAAACATAAAAGGCAATATACGCTATCTCAGCAACTTTCAATGAGACTTTTTTTTTTATTGAAACAGAAATACATTTTTGTACAGTTATGCCATTTTATAACTACACAGAAAAGCCACAAGTAACAGCTCAGTTACAGTAATTTAGTTATCTCACCAATACTAACAAATATTTTAATATGAGGTCTATCACTAATTTAAGAACCATGGCTTATAATGTTGCGATGACACAAGCCAGAATGGCTGAAAAGTAGACTTGAACAGTGGAAAAAGGCCATTTATTCTGATGATCACATCACACGCCTGGTCTATGGCTGTCTTATCCCAGCCCAAAGAGGTAATCTCTCTTCTATTCATCATGAAGGTTGGAAATGGGAAGACAACCACTCTTGAATATTGCACGGAATTGTTTTATCTCTGCTTGTACAGCTGCTCATATTTGCGTAAGAAATTTGTCTCCTTCAATTTCAAGCAATTCACAGTGCTCAGACAAATACATGTGGTCCATAGAGTTTAAATCAAAACAAATCAGTTGCCCAAGCGCCAAGAACATACAAGGTTATGATATAGGCCTTATGACTTCATGGAGATACTGCAATGCCTTGACAAGTAATTTAAAATGTTTATGACACAGACATAGGTCGGCAAAAATGTGGAGCTCACTCAAGACTCACTCATGGAATATATTTTGCCCTAAGGGCTCACTCAAACTCAGACTCACCAAAATTTTCCTCCACTGGACTCACTCAGACTCAGACTCACTAAAATTTTTCTCAACCGGACTCACCTGGACTCAAGCTCACCTAAATATTACTCACTCAAGACTCACACTCACAGCTCGATCTGAGTCTGAGTGAGTCGACTCATGAGTCCGTTAACATATAATTAGCTTTTTAGATCAGGATGTCAACGCACTTAAATGCCAATATCTCGCATAATCAGTGCTCTACAATACACATTTTGATCTCGTACCTTCATATACGAGCTATCAGTGATTGCAATCCAGTAAGGACATTTTTATTGAATGATGTGACTCACACGAGATATTTTTATCAAGAACTTCTCTTGAAACATTTTGCGGAGCGGTGGGGGGCCGAAGCATGCCTCTGATCAATGAATATTGAGCTGTTGTATGAATGCTAGTCCGTTGAAGTATCTGTGAGTCGAAGTGAATATCAATGTGAGCCATCATAATGCTGAAAGTTGAGTAATTATCACCATAGGTCGGCAAAAAAATGGCAGCTCACTCAGACTCACTCAAGAATTATAGTTTGCGCTTAGGGCTCACTCGGACTCAGACTCACCAAAATTTTCCTCACTCGGACTCAGGCTCACTAAAATTTGTCTCAACCGAACTCAGACTCAGACTCACGGCTCGACCTTAGTCTGAGTGAGCTTGCCGACCTATGGACACAGATACATTGCACCTTTTTCCCCAGAAAAACTTGCTGGCTTGCACCACCTATACAACTTTTTCACTTCAGCAAACATCTACAAGTTAAGATCATAATAAATCCATTGCACACCTGTACTTTTTTGAGCAAGTTTGAGTGGCCTCTGCTGCTCTGAAGCCATTGCTGGTGTGGTGGCTGGCAAATGAGTCCAAGGAATCAAAGCCTGAGAGATACATTGCAGCCTGTCAGTCACATCCCAAACTTTTGGACATTAATAAATCATTTACACAATAAACATCCAAATCAGTGTTGAACACTTGGATTCAAGTAATGTCTGAATTTGCTTCTACTGCGATACTACCACATGGAATGTTTGTGGCATACACATCAAAGGAATTCCTTTATCTTACATGTCCATGCACATTCCAATTTCAAGAACTTTATAGAAGCTACGCTGCAACCAATTACAGACACCTGGAATGTCATCTCAGTGCTGCTCAACAGGAGCCAACAAAACTCTCGCAAGAACTCACAATTACCCAGCTCGTCTCATTCTACCAAATTGTGCCCATCTGCCACAGACAACACTGTCAATCACTGCACCGCAAATCGTGTTCAACAAAATCTATTTTCACAGCTCGTATTTATCCCCCCTTTCTTCTCCTTGTGCTGACACACAGTAACTGCTTCGTCAGTGAAAACATGCAGCAGCTCCTTTATTGCGATTAACTGGACCCACCTTCCCACAGTTGCTGCTGCCAACTTGAAGGTCATCTTCTTCTTTAGGTTTGTCTACAGCTGGTTGTTTTTCTACTGCACACTACTTCATAAATACTATGTACAATTCTACCCTAATGTCCGACTCTTTAATACCCTCGGTCTTTCTTGTACTAACCGAACTTTTGATCGCTCATTTTTGCGATGTCCACAAGGACCCTGAAAGCATATGAAAATATATAAGTAACCCTGCAAAAAGAGAGCAGTGAGTGTTCTTTTTCCAAAAGTGTGTGGCACAGCAAGGCCACACGAGAAATAGTGATAGATGGTATGCTCCATGGTTTCATAATAAATATAACATACAGTGATACCTCAAAATGTACCACACATTTAAAATAAATGTCAAGGTATAAAGGGCTCCTCATTCAAGGTAGTGCAAATGCATTTTGTAAACTCGCAATCATTGATTGTATTTCTCTTTTTCATATTTTTCCTTCGATGTCATTTATCAGAGCCACTTGTGTTACCTTCTTGTAACCCTTACATGGTATGCCTAGTTCTTTCTTCTGATGTATCGAGCATGTTTTCTCTTAGTCTCTATATTTAGTGCGGTCTTGTTTTCTGTGCATTTATGTAAGTTCCTAACAATGTTACGATTTTTCTTATGCAACCACCATGTATGTGCTGTAACAAACTAACTGCCAAGTCAAGCTTTTTTTTATCAGCTTATAGCTTATGATATGCCCCAAAACACGAGCAAAAACAGCACAACAATAACAAAAAAAAACAGCAGTAGATCACATTTACAAGGATAAAATATGGCTTTTTACTGCAGTTTTAAATTGGGCAAACTGAGATGACATGGCGATGTGGGCGGGAAGGTCGTTCCAGTCTTGCGCAGTCTGAAGGAAAAATGACTTCTGGAAGGTCTTTGTTTTAGAGCATACGGCATAGACGGCGTTGGGGTGAGAATGGTGCGATGTCCGATGTGCAGGTCTGATGAATGCATTGCCTGGTGGCAAGGAATGGAAGAACTTATGATACAGGCAGAAACGTGAAACTTTACGGCGAGTGGCAAGATGAGGAAGGTTAAGTTGAGATTTGACTGCTGACACACTTATGTTAGTAGAGTAATTCGAGATAATGAATCTGGAAGCATGGTTCTGGATGGATTCAAGCATAGTAGAAAGGTTAGCTTGATGAGGATCAAAAATGGCATTAGCATACTCAAGTTTAGGCCTTACTAGTGTTTTATAAGCTATTAGATTAGTAGAAGAAGGTGCCGAGGCAAGGTTGCGACGAAGGTATCCGAGAATTCGATTAGCAGAGTTAGTAATGCCTATGATGTGTTGTGACCATGTTAAATCAGATGAGATATGAACACCTAAGTATTTGGTAGTGTTAGCAGCGGCTATGGGGTAATTGTGTAGAGTGTAAGTGTTAGCGATGTAGTCTTTACGTCGATGAAAAGTTATTACAAAAGTTTTGTTAATATTTAGGGACCATTAACCAGTCTTTACACCATTCCTGTATAGTGTTAAGATCTGTCTGTAAAACGGGAGAATGTAAGACATTAGTTACAGGGTGATACAGCACGCAATCATCAGCGAATAATCTAATGTTAGAGTTGATATTACGTGGCAAGTCGTTAATGTAAATTGTAGGGAGGAGGGGGCCTAGTACCGTACCTTGTGGAACGCCAGAGTGAACACGAGAGAGGGGACATTTGCAGGAGTTAGCAACAACAAACTGCCTGCGATGAGTTAGGAATTCGCGAATCCAGTTGAGCACGGAGGGGTCTACATTCAGGCATGAAAGTTTAAGCATTAAGTGACGATGGGAAACCTTATCAAATGCTTTTTCGAAATCAAGAAATATGGCATCAACGGGGATATTATCAAGGTGCGAGTGAACTTCATGCAGGAAGAGGGCTAGCTGAGTTTCACAAGAATGACCGGGACAAAAACCATGCTGATTGTGATGGAAAAAATTGTTAGCAGACAAAAAGTGCGCCACTTCAGAGTACACGATATGCTCCATTATTTTGCAACAGACACTGGTGATAGATATAGGACGGTAATTGTTAGGAGACGACCGACTACCTTTCTTGAAGACAGGGACGACCTTACCGATCCGCCAGTCCTCTGGTACAAAACCTGTATCTAGTGATTGCTGAAATATTAGCGATAATATAACACTGGTTACATGTTTGGTGTTTTTGAGCACCTTGGTATTGATACCGTCAGTTCCAGCAGCTGACGAATTTTTTAGGTTGTCGATGATATGAACAATGCCACTTGGGCTGAAGGTAATACAATTCATGAACAAATGTGCGTAGGACGAAAATGAAGGAGGGTTCCGAGTGGTTCAGGGGTGAAAACTGAGCAAAAGGAATTGTTTAGTACAACAGCGACATCCTCTTTGGCAATGGGACAACCATTAGGATCGATTAGTGAAATGCCGTCCGTCTCTCCGGGTTTTACAGCTTTCCAGAACCGTTTGGGATTGTTGCGCAGCAAAGAAGGTAGCATGGTTCCGTAAAAGTGACTTTTGGCTTGCATGAATGAAGTTCCATAATCCTCAGCTACAGTGAAGTATCTTGCCCAAGCAGTGTTAGAATTGGAACGCTTAGCAGATCTGAATATTTCCTATTGTTGAGCTTCTTTAGTTTACCGTTAAACCACGGGGACTGTGCTCGCTCTTTAACAGTAATGGTGGGGACATATTTTGCGGTTAGACCTAACATCTCATTTTTAAACATTGACCAGTTAGTTTCAATGGAGTACGAGTGATAATGATTTTCGAATTCATCACAAAAGGCAGCTAGTTCATCAGCCATAGAAGCGTAGTCACCTCTGTCGTACAGTGTCAGAGTTTTTAAAGTTTTCTTGCTTTTCTTTATATAACTGGACAAGGTACCACGAACAATACAGTGATCACTTAGTGGTGGAAGATAAGTCAGTGAGGAACAGATGTCGGCGTGTGTTGCAAAGAGTAGGTCGAGAATGTTTGAAGAATGATTTGAAATGCGTGTTGGCTCAGTGACTAGTTGAGATAGGCCGAATGTAAGACATGTGTTCAGGAAATCACTTTCGATGCTATTTCTTGACAGCGTGACTGCTCGGTTAGTCCAGCCGATCAAGGGAAAGTTGAAATCACCGAAGATAGGAAAGTTAGGATAGGCTTCCTTTATGGTTTGCAGGCATTCATGAAAGCTTTCACTGAACGAGCTGATGCTACTAGGTGGTCGATAACAGACACCAATAAGCATACGCGGCAACATAGCATTACAGCAAATCCATAAGAATTCGAGATTAGACGATACTTTTACTAACGTGCAAAGCAAGGACCTGTTTGTGGCAATAAGAACGCCACCACCACGCCAGCCATCGGGTCTATCTTTACGAAATACATCAAAATTAGGAAATGATGGTAACAACTCAGAATCTAGGATAGACGAATTAAGCCACGTTTCGGTTAATAAGACTACATTACTCGAAGATGAGGAAATGAGACTACAAAGCAAGTCCCGCTTAGGTATTAAGCTCCGGATATTTGTGTATAGGAATGACAGGGGTGTACGGCGTGGTCGACTCGGTTCATTTCGATGTCTGGCACTCGGATACATGCTCAACGACCTTCTGCGCAGTAACTCTTGTATTTCTGGAAAGAAATCTGCATTGGATTCGATTGTATTTTTTACTACATGGTGCTTATTGAAGTTCACTTGTGAAATGCCTGTGTATTATGTTAATATCTATTAAAAATGTCTTACAATTTCTGATATTGCTCATTACATACACTATTTTCCTCACAGCTATCATATATCAAACCAACTGTAGACCTGAAAATTTTCACTGCACCTTTTGCAGGGTACGTAATACACATGCAATTGTATGTCTTATAATCACGATATAAACTGTCCCGTATTTGTATGTAGCCCTTATCATGATCATTGTTATTGATAAGTATGTTTTTAATAATTTAGTTTGACTTAATTTCCTTTGACTATTATTAAGAAATTAAGCTCAATTAAGTTTACCCAACCATTATACTTTTTTCTCCCTTGCTACGTTAGAATTTGCTAGTGTTTCGTTTGCTGGACATTCAACAAGCCATTGACTACAGGTCTGACAAGTGTTTGCAAGAAGTAAATAAACAACAATTAATTCATTGTCGTGTCCCGTGCCGCGCTACAGTTTGTTTCTAGAAAATATCCCACACTAACTATTACTGAGTGAATATACACTCATTCTTCTTTTGTTAACAAAAGCTTTTTGACATTATACATCGCAGTTATGCTGAATAGGGGGCATGCACTGAGCCTTGATCCGCAAGGTGGCAACGCCATCGCATTGCCATTTTGCACGTCTGTTTGTACTCTCAGTCCGTGCTCTTCGTGCGTCGGCGTGCAGAAGTGTTCCAGAGGTCTCTAGTTATCCAAGTCGCCGTACAGATCTCGGAAACAGCGCGTGTAGCGAGTTTTTGCGCGTGACCTTCAAAATGGTGAGCCCGACACTAGCGCTCCTCGTGGATGACGTCAAGTGCATACCACCTATACCACATTTCAAACATGTGCTTTCACAGATATCAACGCAAGAAATCTTCAAAATTAAAAATGAGGCCAGCAATGAATTGAGTTTCTATTCACTTGAGATACATGTGTGTATATCTATGCACACCATCACGACATTATAAACAAGTCTGCCTTTTCCATTAGTGGCAGTGATGCCATGCTGATGCCTTCCATTCGATAAATTAAGCTTCCATGATTTCACGTTCAAGCTTACCCCACACCTGTCTCAATGCTCTGAGCAAGTGCACTCGTGAGTGCTTGGAATAATGAAGCCCGGTTTTGCTGTTTTTCAAGCTTGCTGAAGAGAGACAGCTACCACCCATAGGCAACAAAGCGGCTAAAGCGCCAGTTTTGTTTTCACAATCACACTTCCACGAGGAGCCTTTGGAGCAGGTACGCAGCAATTGTTGCCAGGCTTTTGTAGCAAGATGTGCTCTTTGTTGAAGCACATGCAGACACAGTTCCACCAATGAACAACAGTTATCTGCTTCAATGGTTACTCTTGCACATGGACATCTCGAATTGGCATTGACTGCACCCATCATGTGTCAACAAAGGAATCCAGGTATACCTCGCAGAAAGGCCTGCCATTAATGTTTTTAGGTTCGTAGATGACTGTTTGATCCTTGTTCAAGAGCCAGAAAGACATTTTACTGATGCAGTAGAACAAATTCTCTGTTTTTAGAAATGCCTTTGAGAGACCGAAATTTAGTGAGGAGTTGCCAACCAACGAAAGCGTTCAGTTCCTCGACATTAACCCCGTGGTTTGGTTTACTGCAAATGCCTAGATCAGAAAATATCAGGCAACATCCTGTCTTACTCAAGCATGCACACTAAGCTAGAGAACAAGGTGTTACAATAAACTGCTCGCTATCGGTGCCGAAAGAAATTATGCGAGTCCCTCGACCAATCGGCAAAATCAAGCACTTCGAATGTGCAGGCTATTCACACGGCCGAGTTTCACAGTTTCTCACGAAACCTTCGTAATTGCTAAAGAAAGAAACTACTATGAGCAATCCCTTGCTTGATGCCACGTTTTGCACTAAAGATGGGAATGGAGTGGATGTGGCTTTTTTTATGGCAACGTCCAAGTTGCAAAGGGTTTGTTGGATAACTGAAACATACGTTCACAAGATACGTGTGAAAGAAAGCCTATTCCGCCAAGTGCACCAAGTTATGGCAAAAGCCAAACGCGAACGTACATGTACGTGCTGCAAAGGCAGATGCAGGTAGTTAAAAATTAATCGGACAGGCCCGTTACACTTTCAGTGTTAACAGTGCACTCAAATTTTGCATTATAGCACGTTTTCAAGACATCAGCTCCCACACAAAGTTCGCCATCATTTTCAGCCGATTTTATGCCCCTCTTGTGTGAGCCATTTTATGCCTGCACACTTCCCGATCGCTCCACCCGGCCCTCATGTCCACTCGTTCTTCTTCATGCTGGCTACTCCTGAGTGCTCTCTCGATGCTACGCTTCAATCGCACACTGCGTGGTTCTTCTCGGGTTCCTCATTCTGCCGCATGCACTCCAGCCCATCCTAACTCTTTTCATGAGTGTCCGGTAACTGAACTGACCACAGAGGTTGGTTTGCAACCACGAGCGCTTTCTCTCGGCTGTATGAACGATCATCTTTGCCACATCCGTATTCAGTCCTACTTTCTCGTTGTAGCTCTTCGGTCGCGAAGTTACAGGGGAGTAATTTACCAAGCTGTATTGAAACTGTGCGCCCTGCAACTTGGAGGAAAGAACTCAGTTGAATGCGAATTACAATTCTCACACACCACGAACACTCCCTTTGGCGGCCCCGTTTTAGGCAACATTTTTATATGACGAAACAGCCTTTCAGCGCAATGGGCGCACAAGGATATGCTCAAGACAGAGCACAATCACGGGGATTGAATATACTTACGCTCGGCTATCTCACTAACGCAAGTTGGCCTCCGTTTCGGTAATGGCACTTATCTGTTACACCGGGTGTAGAGGGCAAGCATTGATCGCATGCACGCAGTATTTTCCCGATGTGCAAGGAAGCGTCGCAAGCACTGTGTGACATCACGGACTTACCTAATAAGCTGGTATCCATCTCTGTATTTGACAACCCTTCCACTCACAGCTGCTTGCTCATGATAGACGCTGTGAACATCCACCGTTAAGTTCGAGCTAATTTGCGGGAGTTGCGTTAATCAGCAGGTCACTCGCTGTGGACTCTGCCTCACGCTGCATCGTTCGTACACAGTGCACTGGTCATGTGCATTTCATGGCACCACAGTTCGCTGCCGTGCTGAGTAATTCGCGTTCATGAGAAACACATCGGACGGCGAAAGCTATCGCACAACCACTGACCACAACACACTCCAAGTCCACAAACAAAACAATAACTGAGGTGAGGCATGAATGGTTGGATGGATTGACAATAAAGTTCATACTCACTCACTGGATGGATGGATGGATGGATGGATGGATGATGGTGGTGATGATGATGATGAAACTGTGGCTCTCCCTTTGCATGGGTGCATGGTACAGAGTACAGTGTACTAGAATGGGGCAGTGGGCTCACTGCCGTATCCCTGCGCCGCGCCGCCATGGCCTTCTCCGTGTCGACAGCCTGGGCGCCCGCCAGGGGCGCTGCCGCCAGTTTCTCCTGAAAACTTCTCTTGCGGGGTGCGAAGCGCGTCCCCTGGTCGGGGTTACGCTGGTTACGATGTAGTTCCGGGGGGATCAACAAACGCGGAGTTGAAGGCGGTAAGAGGGCCACCACAATGACACATAAAAGAGACCACAAAAAAATGGAGGGAGGAGGGGGTCGAGCATTTTATTCTTCTTTTAAGCTGATTCCCCTGCAGCGCATGTTTACGCCATTCATTCGTTTGAAGGACCTTTGTCAATCGGCACCATGCGTGCCGCTTTGCTGCACTTACGTATGCTTGTTTTTCTGAAGGATCGGCATTTGTGTCTGTCCGCAAACTGCAACTGTCTCAAAGACGGTCCGCCGCTGCATCTGGACGGGAGGGACGCGCTACAGCCTCCGGCGGTCGTGCACATAGGGCATGCAGCGTTTGACAACAAAAACAGGGGCCCAACGAAGCTAGGAGTGGCAGCGTTTGACAACGGGGCAGCGTTTGACAACAAAAACAGTTGGACCCAACGAAGCTAGGAGTGACCGCGTAGTCAAGTGCGGTAACAATAAAAGCAAAAAAAAAAAAAAAATCAGGAGGGTGGTGACAGCAAAACCATACTCGTGTACAGAAAAAGGAGATGTAGAGGGGAGACTGAAGTAGCTGTCATTAGGAAGCGGGAGACCCGTAGGGATTGGGCTCCTTTTGGGATGCTCCAGTGCCTGTTAGGTCAACGTCGTCGTCGGCTGTTTATTGGTCGTGACCGTTTCTGCATTGTTAATCATGGCAAGCATTTGCGCATACATAGGCAGGGGTTTGTGTAAACAAAATCAGAGCAGACGTCTATCAGGCCAGGAGGAGGAGCAAACCTGCCTGCTCATTGCCGTGTGTGCGGCTGTTCCCCTGATCTGAAAGGCACGAAATTATTTATTAAAGGAAACACGCAATGTATGAACGTGAAGTGCTTACGAGAACGGATAACTGGGCTAGTTTGTGGGAACTCATGTTAAGGCAGGTAGCGCAAAGAGACACGGACACAAGCGAAAAATAAGTGCACAGGACAAGCGCCACCTGTGCAATAAGTGCACAGGTGGCGCTTGTCCTGTGCACTTATTCTTCGCTTGTGTCCGTGTCTCTTTGCGCTACCTGCCTTAACGTGAAGTGATTGAAGCGCTAATCTGGAAACATAGTTCGAACAAATGCATTATAGTCTGTCACTATCAAAGAAAGATATTGCTTATTTAAAAAAAAAAATGTGGTTACTGATGTCATTCTCTCTTATTGTGAATCACACGTGTTTTATGAACGACGCATGCGCGCTTGGCTTATCAGAGAACGTTATGTGGTTTCATTAAACCTGTTGCTAGTTCCAGCGAGTGTCTTCTCTTCTTGTGCAAGCGTCTGTAAGCTGGTTTTTTCGTGTCTTCAAGTATGTATACCAACAGGCCCAGCAACAGATTCTCCTTTACACACACCAGCTCATAAACGCGAATAAAAAAAAAAGAGAAAAAGTGAGGCGTTGTTGTGCGGCTCGAAAGGCGAGAGTGAAGTCGCTATGATCGTTACAGCGGCGAAAGTCTGCCGTCTCCGCGCCGTCCCCATGCAAGGCCGCGTCCGCGCAACGGATGCTTGCGCAGGGGGCGCTGCGGTCCATCGGAGCGCCTGCACGGTGCATGTCGCGCAGGAGGAATCGGTGGAGTATCGCGCCTTGCCTTTTATTTTGCGCTCCCGCATGAACTCCACGTTTTCGTTCTGTTCGTGTGGGCAGAGGCTGGGACATCTTGAACCGACCAAACATTGCATTCAATGTCGTCTCTTGTCTGGACACTGCCGTGATCACACCAAGATCAGTGGTGGATCCAGACACTCATTTAAGAGCGCGCAGTTACTCGAAGCAAAACCAAAGGGCCAAAAATTGGCTTTTATTTTTTTTCTTAAGGAGTTACTGTTATCACAAGACTGTCATCATTATATATATGCTGTTAAATTGTCTTTACGAAGGTACCAAACATTTCTAAGATCAGTTTTTAATAAGCAAACAATTCTGAGAGTAAGAACGTTACTTCAGATATATTTAGTGTGCTAAGTCTCGTAATCATAAAGGTTGGTTCTCGATGTGTTACGGAGACAATAAACGCAATGCAGTTCTCGGAATGGGTGAGTATATTAATTACAGATATGTTGGAGAAGATTTTTTTATTTAACGATAAGCTAAGTTCATGCGATTTCGGTCAAAATGTTATTAGATCTATTTACTGTCCTACAATATATATATATATATATATATATATATATATATATATATATATATATATATATATATATATATATATATATATATATATATATTGCTGCGGTCCAGGGAGGCGGCAGCCGGGAGACTATATAGCTATAGTGCCTAGAATATACTGTATATTCTAGGCACTATAATATATCTCTACAATGACGCCACAAATAAGTTGCGCCTCCAACAGGCTGAGACATTTACAGCAGAAGCTCGGCACATCAGAACCATGTGTATCAGCCGAAGAACAGACATATGGTACCTTTCCCTTAAAGGAGTACTGACATGAATTTTAAAATTTTTCGGGTTGTTGCTCTAAATGAAAGAACGGGTGTCGAGAACCCTAAAAAGAGTGTCGCGGTGCCTGGGGATGCCTTGCATATATTTTTAATACCGCTTCTTTCAACCAGCAGTTTCGGTTTCGGTTTCGAGAGGGCGGCTTCGTAGTGACGTGTCAAGTCTGCCCGTGACGTCACGGGCAGACTGCAACCCACGAAATATGCACCTGCTGTCCTTTGCTGTCAGTCGAACGTGGTTCATGATGAGTGAACTGTCGTCCAGTGCCTCCGACAGCGATTTCTGTGATTTAGGCTGCATGCAGAACCCAGACTTCGCAAACCAAGTGAGCTGACTTGAAACGTCATAGGGCTCTCCATGCGGTGAAGCTGACTTGCAGATGCTCAGAGATGAAAACTTTAAAATCAAACTTAAATATTTATACGTGTTTCCCGGATGCGGTGTGGGGATGAGCGTTAACACTACATGCCAAGGAAACCAAAAACGTCCGTTTTGCTGCACTTCAAAATCGTGTCAGTACTCCTTTAAGTACCTTGCCACAAGGATCGAAATTATAAAATGAAAGGGGTGTTGGCTTTCATAATGTGCGTTGTATTTGGTTTTTGGCTCCTCCACTGAAAATATATAGGTTCGTTCTTTAATGACACTGTTGCATGCCGAAATGAGCGGGAAATAGGCTCGAAGCGCAGCACAAGAACATATTCGCGGCACAAGAAATACTCATTCGCGGCACAAGAAATACTCAACCAGATGTGTCGTTCAATGTCAGTTTGTCGACTGCTCGCCCACCGCACATGTTTCGCGCTGCTTATTTTTTTCGTTTGCTTTCTTTTTTTTAGGTATAGGGATAGCTGACCGTTCTCTCGCATCGTAGTACAAGGTATTCGAAATCGGTTACATTTCCAAAACGGAGAACACACATGACAGACTCGCGCTGCTTTTCGCCTTTCGGCTATTCACGTTTAGGTTGTTGGTATCGGTTTCCCTTTCGCAAGCGGGTAGCGAGCACATGTCCTCATGAAACTATAAAAATAGAAATACTATTTTTATACGCTTTAGACCACCGAAAAAGAGCCTAAAGTGTCCCTCCAACAAGCGACGATCGAGGATTCGTCACTGTACAATGGCTTCACGTGAGAAAGCAGAAACAGATGGTTTCATTCCTTCCAGGCTGTCCAAGTGTGACGCTAAAGGTGATGCCAAGCATCACGAATGCTCATATATCCATCCCAATGCATTTGAAAAATTAAGGATGGCACCCTTTTCAACTTTTCGGCGATGAATTAAGTCATTAGGAGTTTATTTTTGTATTCCGACAAAGTCGAGAAAGCTTGTGGCCCCGTGGAGCCAATTCTCAAAGCTTTATTAAAAATTGAGCGTTGTGGATTTCAGCGCTTTCTTGAAAAAACAAATTTGCCTCATCTGAGATGTGAAGGACATTCAAATTTCATCACAAAAAGCCTCCATGAAGTTCTGCATTTTACTTAGATTCCGCTTCTTCACGAAATCACTGAACAGCGAAAGAGAAGTAAAGCGGCAAAGAATTAAGCTGCTAAAGACGAGAAGATGCAATTAAATGACGCTGACGAAACCCATGCCAAGGAACCAATAAAGATTAAAAATTCTGATGCTCTCAATTCTGTCTCGTGAAGTGATAAGCAGGACGCAGGGGCGTAGCCAGAAATTTTTTTCGGGGGGGTGTTCAACCATACTTTATGTATGTTCGTGCGTGCGTTTGTATGTGCTCGTGTATATAAACGCAAGCAAAACTGAAAAATTTCGGGGGGGGGGTTGAACCCCCCCCCCCTGGCTACGCCCCTGGCAGGACGGGTGCACTGAGGGATGGTGGTCATCACTGGGAAACTTGTGTGACGCCAGACTTCGTGCTCTTCTGCAACTTTAACTAGCGCTAAGGTATTCCTTACTTATCTGTACTCAATGTCACGTTCTGTAATAAAAGCAAACACCGCAGGCCTTCGACGTGAAAAGGTAAGCAAACGCGAGAGCGCGGTTGTAAACGGCTCCGCCAGCCCACCCGTAAGCGAGAGTCCCGGGCGGGGCGTCTGCTCAAGGAACTCCGATTGCGCGCAGCGCCACCGCCGCAGGCATCCCCGAGAGGACGCGGCGGAGAGCGGAGACGGCAGACTAGCCAGTATATTCTAGGGACCGTACTATAACCCTAGCATGGGAGCGACTAAAAAGCAAAAAAGTCACTACCAAAACATGCCCGCGTTGCCAGACCACTTTTTGGTGCTGTCCCTAGGAAATTCCAAGCGAGATGTACCTAGCCATCGCCTCAGATGCCTGCCGCATCACCAAAAAACCAGCTGCCAAACCCTCTCCTTTTCCTCCTTTCCACTAGTGTCGGTCGCTAGCGCCACATGTGGCGGCCGCTCCCGTAGTTTTGACATTTGGCATAGCCTCCGAAACAACCGTGCAAAGTTGCCGATCTCAAAAATGATGATGATGATAGGTGGCTGTTCTCTTTGAAGCCGGGTAAAAAAAAAAACAAGAAAAGAAGAGAAAAAAAGAAAAAAAAAGATCAAGAAGGATGGATAACGAAGCACACACTAAGCCCGCCGCCGTGATAATAGTGTCGGTCGCGAGCGCCACCGCTCGGAGCTTGTCCAAAACTGAAGGCAGGCCGGCTCCGCTGGGAGCTCGAGCCATTCCTCAGGCATCTTTAATATAGGAGGCGATGACCTAGCCTAGTCGGCTAGTCCCGTGGCTGTGCCGCGTGCGAGACGTTGATCATGCGATTTAACTATGGAAATGCAGGTGGCTTGATTTAATGGACGCACGAATTAAGGTGCATACTTGCTGCAGGGGCGTAGCCAGAAATTTTTTTCGGGGGGGGGGGGTTCAACCATACTTTATGTATGTTCGTGCGTGCGTTTGTATGTGTGCGTGCCTATATACGCAAGCAAAACTGAAAAATTTCAGGGGGGGGGTTCAACCCCCCCCAACCCCCCCCTTGGCTACGCCCCTGACTTGCTGCTTTCTTTGGGAGGGGCCACTTTTTGACTAAGGGGCACGCAGTTCGCAAGAAAGGGGAATGGAATCAGTTTTGTTTCCGCAGTGACTATTCTGTGGTTCAGACCACAGAACAGAGTGCAGCTTTATTCTGTGGACCAGACCAAAGAATAGAGTGCAGCTTTATTCTGTGGACCACACGATAAACTTGCGCGCTGTGGGCTCTGCAGAAATGTTCTGTAGCCCAATCAGCCCACTCTCTTGACGACGGTTTCTGCGCACCAGACCAAATAGAGTCCCAATCTATTCTGTGGACCAGACCACAGGGTAAACTGCAGCTTTGTTCTGTGAACTAGACCACAAAATAAATTGCTTTAATTTGTGGACCACACCAAAGAGCTCTACTTGTGCTGTGGACCGTGCACACCAGACATCGCTGCCAAACAGCCCACCTCTCTTGACGACGGGTTTCTCTCACAAATTGGTAGGGTTTATTCTGTGGTCTAATTCACAGAATAAGCACTGCACCCTCCTCTCTTGAAAGCTTCTCTCGCGAATCGCAATATGCGCTCGCAGCTTTGTGAATAAGTCCGGACCAAGGAGGCCATTTCCGGGCATAGTACGCGAGATGGAAGACGCTTACGCGTGAAAGGTTCGAAATACGAAGGCGAAGCCCACCTTTGGCATGCTTGCTGGTCTGACATGCCAAAGCAGGTAAACTTGTCGTGAATTGAAGGAGCAAAAAGAAGGGGTATAATAACAAATGACAGCGGTTCTAAAAATTTCTGGGCCTGATCCATCAAGTGCGGAACACTTAAGTCACTTTCACCACAGTACATTTGTGTCATGCAAACAGAAAATGTGCACTAAGATCTGCACGGGAGACTCAAATTTTGAGCGATCCCCCCGATTGTGCGAACCCAGCCACAGATCTCCTTAAGAACAGTGTCAACGCCACCGCGAGAAGGGGATCATAACGACAAAGGGCGACACTACTAAAATACTCTGGCCCTCCTGGCCCTGATCTCTCGCGTCAGGACACACTTCAGTCACTTTCACCGCAGTGCATTAGTGTCGTGCAAAAAAAGTGCACTGAGATTGGCAAGGGGCTACTTTAGCTGTTTCTGTAAAGTTTTCAGACGTTCACGATCATACAAGTACTCGCAATTATACGGCGCGTGCAAGTGTATCTAATTAAGTGACAAAGTGTGCTGTGTCCAGTGACAACTAGTAGGTTGTCGCCAATCTTATTGCGTTTTTTTTTGCTTGACACAGGTGTACTGCGGCGAAAGTGGCTTAAGCGTTGCGTACTCGATGGATCAAGGCCAGAAAATTTTATACACGCTGTCATTTGTTATTATTGTTTTCTTTTCGCGGTGGCGTTAGCGTTCTTTTACGGGTGATTTATGGCCGCGCCCATTCAGAAGGATGGCCCAAAATTCGAGTCTCCCGTGCAAATGTTAGTGCACTTTTTCACATTACACAAACGTACTGTGGTGAAAATGACTTTAGTGTTCCGCACGCGATAGATCAGGTGCACGAAATTTTAGAACCGCTGTCATTTGTTATCATTATACGCCTTCGTTTTGCTGCTTTCGTTCACAATAACAAGTTTATCTGCGGCTGATATCAATACTGGCATATGTCAAAACATTGGAATCTTTCACGCATACATGATACGCGTCTTCAATTGTGATTCACAAAACGGCGATTACATATGAGAAGCTGTCGTCAAGGGAGCTCGAGCGTTGGCAAATCGAAGTCTTCATGGGGTGGGTTCAGTTCCTTCTGAGGGCATTAACAGTGCCTGTTCTGTGGACCAGACTACAGAATGAACCCCCGCAATTCGTGACAGAAAACCGTCGTCAAGAGAGGTGGGCTGCCTGGGCTACAGAACATTTCTGCACAGCCCACAGCGCGCAAGTTTATTGTGTGGTCCACAGAATAAAGCTGCACTCTATTCTGTGGTCTGGTTCACAGAATAAAGCTGCACTCTATTCTGTGGTCTGGACCACAGAATATAGTCACTGCGTTATACGCGTTTTGTTTCAGCTCAATGAGATCACTGCGCAGGCATAGCCGCACAGTGCATTAGGTTTCATCTTTGTGTTAACCTTGCTGGCGTATCAAGCGCATTAGTTTACGAAGCTGGTTCTTTTTGGACGACGAAGTTTGAGACATGATCGGAACAGCTAGCGTGCTATATATTCATATGAACTGCTGTTTGGGCCTTGTTTTGTGGTTCAGCCAGCTTTTCCCAAAAGGTGCCTTAGAAAAAGTTTAGCTCCAATATTCCGTGATAGTCACCGAATAATTATTATTATTGCTTGTTTTAAACAAATGCATGTGGCGATCGAGCCACCACGCGAACGAGCGTCACGCCGACAGCCGGCCTCCCTACTTGGAGCACAGTATGTGTGTACTAGGCGCAGCGACGCAGATTGCTTATTTTCTCATCCGATCAGTGGAGTTCCCGGTACCTACCGAACACATCGTGGTGATGGATCTAGGCCATCCTCAACCGATATATGTCGCATATGCATGCATGGCTCTCATCGCATGCGTGCGGTATCAGGCCGATATATGAAACGTATACACCATTGTGAATAACTTGTTTTGCCTAGCTGTTCTTTATGAAATATTTTTTTTTTCATTGCTGTGCTTTTCACATATTCTATCATCAGTGAAAAGGAGTAGCCGGTGCTATCTAGAAGTCCTCTCCACCATTCTGACCTTCCGCTTAATGCTCCTTGTTGCCATATCGCCCGCACTGCTAGCCGTATATTTACTGGTGAGCCTCCTAGTTCTTTTTCTCCACTGCGTGTCAGCGCTTTTTCTATACAAATACCTGAAAACCTTCTATGCCCATCTACTCTTCTTCATTTTCCCCAGCCTCTCTTCGAATCTCATAATTTGCTCTGAGCTTCCCTCACTTCAAAGCCTGTCCATCCCATATCACCCTTTACAGCCTCATTTGTCGTCTTCCCGTGAGCGCCCAACGCGAGGCGGCCCACCGTCCTTTATCCATTCCTGATTGTACCTCTGACTTCATGCACACCACTGAGTTCCCAAATGTAAGCCCCGGGACCATCACACCCTTCCACAGCCCTCGAAGCACCTCGTACCTATTGTATCCCCGTAAAGCTCTGTGCTTCATAATTGCAGCATTCCTCTTTCCCTTTGCTACCGATGCTTTCTCTTGTACCTCCATATATCTGTCCCCCTCATTTACCCATACTCCGAGGTACTTGTACTCGCTTACCCTCGGTATTTTTTGGCCCTGTATTATGACCGCATGGTCTTCGTGATCATTGAATACCATCAATCCACATTTTGATGCACTAAATCCTAGTCCTAGAGCCTCACATTCCTTTCCGCATATATCTGCCAGTCCCTTTATATCATCTTGACTGTCCGCAAATAAGACAATATTGTTACGGGGATTATTTATTCGGCAAGCACTGGTCGAGCTAACACTGCACACAGTGCACAGTGCACGCCCTTCTAACCATAACAGGCACCGGGACGGCGCTTTGCCGACCGGGGTAATGTCACGGGTATGGAAAGGTCACTCTGGCACGGGCGCCGCATTGATACCGGATGGATGAAGACGACGACGACGTTGCTGCTGTGGGGCAGAGTCTGGAGCTGCCTTTGACCTGCGTTCCTGTGCCCTGTGTGCAGTGTTAGCTCGACCAGTGCTTGCCGAATAAATAATCCCCGTAACAATATCATCAGCATAAAATAGACCTGGAAGCCTCTGCTCAACCATCGTGCCGACCTGTTTGTGTGACAAATTAAATCCAATGTTGCTAGCTTCTAGCGCTTTTTCCATCCTCACCATGTACAGCATGAATAACAGCGGGGACAAAGGACATCCCTGTCTCAGCCCCTTGCTAATTTCAACGCTGTCCTTGCTACTTATTCCTTCCCATTCTATACAACCTGTATTTTCTCGGTATATTTCCCTCAAAAGCTGTATACAGTCGTCCCCTATGCCCACTTCTTTCAATATATCCCACAAAATTTCCTGATTAACGTTGTCATATGCCCCGGTGATATCTAGATAAGCTACGTATAAGGGCCTGTTTTCTATTTTCGATATTTCTATACACTGGGTAAGAACAAACAGATTATCGTCTAACCGTCTGTCGATTCGAAATCCATTCTGAAGTTCTCCCAAAATATCATTTTGTTCTACCCACGCTTCTATTTTTAATTTTACTGCCTGCATCGCCAACCTGTATAGCACCGATGTAATGGTTAGCGGTTTATACGAGCGAATGTTATCCTTTTCTCCCCTGCCTTTATAGATTAAGTTCATTCTACTTTTTCGCCAACTGTCTGGTATTTCCCTCTCCTGTAAGCACTTTTCTACGGCTTTCAGCAGTGCTTCTTTAGTTTTATGTCCGAGTTCGTTAATGAGGCTGACGGGAACCCCATCTAAGCCCGGAGTAGTGCGCTTAGGAATTTTTCCTTCGGCCTTCTTCCAATTGAAATTCTCTAGTACTACATCTTCGTCGGTTGCATTCCTTTGCGTACTTTTACTCACCGGGGGAATCCCCTGGGCGACTTTTTAAACGAATGGGCTGTTATCTTTCGGATGTAACCTAGCGCTTCATACCCTTCCAATTGATTTCCTCCTTCATCTACCAAACGTTGTTGCATTGTGACAGACTTCCTACCCAGCGCTTTTAGGTGGCTCCAAAATATCCTAGGCGCGGCCTTCTTCTTTTCGCGAATCTCTGTCATCGAGCGTTCACTTTCACCTTTAATTTTTGCCTCGGTCAGGCTACGAGCGCTGCCTCACGGATTTGCGGGGAACTGAGGGAACCGCTACCGCAATGGGAAAGCGAGCGGCGCGGCGGGCATCTAGTCAAGGAGGCATTGGTAGAAGCGAGCAGACGGCAGCGCTGGAAAAAAAAAAAAAAAGTCAATATGGAGGCACCCGTCGATGCGGGTTCCTTCTGCGTCGAATTTATCACGTCGTCGTCGTGCGCTTTGTGACCCGTCAGTGCGAAACCTACGCTTTTATTTGCTTAATCTTTGCGTCCTGAAGCTCCGAGAGCAATGTATTCGTCGGTATTTTGCAGTGTTTCCAAGATCTATTCTGAAATCTTCGGAGACAAGGCTTAGCAGGCGTGACTAAATAAACGGAGCTGATCTCAATAATAAAGACAAAACATACCTGATGCGTTGTCCCTAGCGTGAGATGACACAAAGCGATAGACGATTTCAACATTTATTTAAGGATGTCAGGACAGTGGACAAATAGCAAGCGCGAATTCGGATCGAAGCGGATGGTTGCGTCTGCATGGGTGCTGTCATGTCGATTTGTAACCACAGCTACTGGCGCTTACTCATGCAACAATTAAACGCAACGCCCGGGTAGCGTACGGTTACTCATACGATAACCATGAGCTTCGCCCACTCGTCATGATTCTCTTCGTGGAGATGCGTGTTTTTTTAATGTGCATTGAAGTCTACCCTTGATTCTAATACGCCATAAATGCGAAGTACAATAAACATATCACCTAACGCTGTGGCACAGTACGTGTCAAACAAACGAAATGCCTCAACCTTGTTGACTTTTAGGCGATTAAATAACAAATTTTGCTGCCCAAGCATGTGACTTGCTTAAATGTACCCTACTGCAACGAGTTTGTGTGGTACGGCCACGGCCGCTTCGCTAGCCACCCTAGCTTCGCTGGCCAAAACCCAGTGACGATCATGTGATCAAACATGGCCGCGTCCGTGCGCCGCTGCAAGTATTTGGCGATTCTTTCGTCTTGCCGCTCTACGCGCCCCGCCCCAGCACCGGCCACTTGTCGTGACGTATATGCTGATTCCCCTTGCCGCCGCGGCAGCGCTTGCGCGGCTTAAACGAGCCGCCATATTTCGGCGCCTAGCAGCCGCGCTCCCGATTGGGCTGCAGAAATTAGTGCCTTTTTCTTTCTTCGGAACCACTACCACCATATTTACGCCACCTCTAGGCAGAGCGCGCAGGACTAATTCACGGCGACTGATCCTGGCATTCACGCGTGATTTGGTTGCGCGAATTGGTTGTTGTTGCGCGGTTGGATGCTAAAAGCGTAGCTCTAAAGGAGTACGACTGTTGATGCTCCCCCCCCCCTTTCAAGAAACAAAAAAGAAATAAGCGGAGGCTCCTTTGGATACGAAATATTCGGCGTAACAAATGGAGCCCCACCAACCGCTCTGACCTATGCGAGGTAATTAGGAAGTACGCATGAATAATGCTTGCAGTCGTGATACATGGTGTTTTACCGAAAATAAATAATGAACATAGGCGTTCTTCTCAAATAGTCAAGGCTTTCAGCAAGTGCCCCCCCCCCCCCCCCCCGAAAATTCCTGGCTACGGGCCTGCTTGCAGTGTATATTGAAGCATCGACCGCACCATTGAGCAAAATATGATTCGTTATGCGATGCGGTCCTTTCATGCTCACAAGCTTTGAAAATCACTTTGATACACTGAAAATAGGAGTTGGATTCCAGTATTGAAGAAACGAGCACTGCTCGCACTAATGGTGCAAGGCTGGAACCAACAACAGAGCTAGTTACGTGACTAGTGTTACGTGATTTTTTAAACTGGAACATGTCACCTGAAGTAATACACGATTTTACTTCACGTGACTAGTGTAACGGGATTTTACTTCAAGTCACTAGCGTTACTTGAATTTGGCGGGAACATGTCACGTTCGCTAGTATGATGGAAGCATTTGGATGACAGTCCGGCATGACCTCTCCAGAAATTTGATGTTTTGCAGCATCAGCAGCATGTTTGTGCACACCTTACGCTATATCAGGAGCGGAGGCAGGCTTCTGTACAGACCTAAATACAGGTGAACTGAACTGGCTGTCATATCACAAAAAGCGCCACACGTTCCGCAGAACGTAGTCGGCTGGCAATCCGCGTACTATAGAAGTCGGTATTTCTATCATTTGAATGTTATCGCACACCCTGTTCATTAAACTTGTATTACAATGTTCCTTGACAACAATTGGTTGAGAGGCGCTACAGTTCACGCATGAAGAGCGCGCACGGCCGACGGCTGTGGAGCCGTCGCGCAGGAGGCGTCAATATGGCGAACGGCGCCGAAGCGGGGTTTCCCGGAGGCACAATGATGACGGCATCACTGCCGCACCCCGACGTCACTGCCCCGCCCATTCGCCAGGCTCTCTCCATACACGGCTATGGGGGCAACGATCTGGAGCACATCTGGAGCATATAACACACGAACTCTGCGCGCGGTCCCACGTGACGCCGGTTGGCCAATAGCTACGTGGCGTCAGCCTCGGAAATGGCGGTGGGGGGAAAATAGAGAGGAGGCGCCGCTTACTTTAAAGCATGGCGCTACTTTACGAAGCTTTAGGGGCTTTAAATATTATAAGAAACTTGCGCCCCATCGCGGCGGAGCGCCGTAAGATCACGTGCACTCAAGCTTTTTTCCCCGAATGTCAAGTACCCAAAAGACTGTCAAGAGTACTTCTCGAAAAAAAAAAAAAAGAAAACGATTCTTGCTACGGTACTTAAAAGGGTCGTGTCACCAATTTTCAAAGGTGAGTTCAAGTGTGAAGCTCAGGAAAGGCTCATTAGACACATGAGTTTTACATTAAAGTCAATTTTCGCATATCGCACCTAGTGGCAACGACACTAGTGGTGTGACATCACGTTACAGTACTAATTCTGGTGACGTCTATTTCAGCGCTGACAGGAACTTTTCGCTTCAATTAGTGGAATGATTTCCTGTCAACACAGACGAAAAAAATCCACAATACGAGTCGTGTTCGCTGTAAATCTAGCTTTATTTGTCAGTAATAGAAACATGAGACTCTGATGAACCATGTGGGAATGTGAATTCGCCTACAGCAGTGCCCATCGCGATGCTTAATGTATATACACGTGTGACCAGCCACAACAAGAAAAAGAAATTGTGTAGCGATCGATGTAGCTCTAAATCCTGCGCTAAATGCAGTTCCACTACTGTAAAACCTGAGGAAGTGCGTAGCATGGGCGCCCAGCGATTCCCTTTCGTAGAGTTTCCACTGCTCCGTTTACCAAACAGTCGATGACGTCAATGTTTGAAGTAACCATGTATATAAGGTTTCCTCGGCACGAGTAGAATCTAGATAGGAGTTTCGCAAACTCGGTGTGCGACATGCGCGCTAGTTTTCGCTGCGCTTCATCGACTACCTGCTCGTTACGGCAGTTGAGATACGTGTCGTCTACAGCGAGTTCCGTCAGGTTGTTTCCCCCGTTCAGGTGTAGCGACGAAGGCAACGAAGAAGCGCCGGTGGGAGGAGCAGACTCCCACTTGGCGAGGCGGCGGCGCCCTCTCTTGCGCGGCGCGGGTGTCAGCCGCATGCTTCTGAAGCGTTTTTAGCAATTTTAAGTTAATTATCGAGGTGACTTCTTGGTTATTTCTGTTAGTCATATTATTTTAGACATTGTTCGTTTACTTTAACATGGTTTTGAGCATATTGAACCTTGCTTTGACCACTTGATTTTGAGCGCGATCACGCCACATGGGATCTACGGATGGACAAGCCGGGCCCCTAAAGTGCTACGCACTCAAAAAGAAACGTAACGTTACAGTGGCTCGTGTGCACGGCAACGTTGATAGCTTGAAGGATATTACTACTTGCACACATATTATGGAGGCACCAAAACGCTGTTCCTGGGCATGGCCTGTATGTCTCTTTCGCTATAAACAGAGCACCACTATACTCTCAGCCTGCTGACTAGTGATGCTGCGATAACACAAGTGACCAGCAACACTGGTTGTAAACAGCCCGCTGCTGCTACGCCGTTGCCTCTGCGACTCAAAGTCTTTCCTGGTTGAAGAGCTGCAGAAAGGGACGACAAGGAGGACCTCGGTGTTGTCACTGGACTCGCTTGCTGTATTGTGTTTCCAGAATGGCTATCCTCTGTTGCTTCTTCTTCTTCCTCCTCTCCGTCTTCCTCTCCGTCTTCCTCCTCTTCTTCCTCTTCAGTCTCCATTATCTCTTTCTCCTCGGCTTCCCTGCGAGTGCCACAGTAAGGTGCAAGTGCAAAGAGTTAAAGTTGAAGCGGTCGACAGGCAACGATCGCTTCTATACGTTTCTTTAGACAACACATATTTTTTTATAAAAATCCTATAACAGTAAGGCTCTTGCCGTTCTCGCACACGCACTCCACGTCGAGGCGGCGGAATAACTTTGCCGCAGTTGAAATGACACTGTTGCCACTAATTAACAAAATATCGTTAACTAACTTTTTAATTATTCACCTCAAGGCAGGTGTTTATATTAGAAAGTCGTAGTGTGTGCCAATTTATGGGACAACCATTTTTTAGAAATCACAAAAGTTGCACGTAGTCCGAGATATTCATGACCGAATTTCAAGGGCGAAATCGAAACTGATCACGCCCGGCGCGCACAAAGTACTTCGGAACACCGGGACGACACGTGACAGGGAAGTGACGAAATTCGAATGAAGGCGCGCAGAAGCAGAATCTGGCCAGAAAAATCGGCACGCATTCTGAAATACACTAGTAGACAGCTTAATGTTTCTGTGCGATGGGTGGTGCTTATGTGTTTCTTTCTTAAACTATAAAGAGGCGCGAATAACTATTTGGCGTGTCTGCAAGAAGAAGCGCCGAAGTGGCAGCCCCTGAGTTTTATGCTTCCCAGACAAAGAGAAGGTCGTGGTTTTCTTGTGCACAGTTCGAAAGAAACGGATAAGAACCAAACACTACGCCGAAAATAACGCGATGCGCGAGCACAAGTGAGATGATGACGACCTGCAGCTTTTCACGAAGGCCGCGGTGCGCCTTCATTCAAATTTTGTCACGCCCTTGTGACGGGTACTTCCGGTCTGAGTGGTCGCGCTTCATGCGCGCTTTGCGCGATCGATTTCGATTTCGCCCTTGGCATTCGATGAACAATACTTCGAACCACGTGCAACTTTTGTGATTTGTAAAGAATAGGTATGCCATAAATTGGTACGCATTACAACTTTGTAATATAAACACCTGCCTTCAATTCAATAATCAAAAAGTTAATTAACGAGTTTTTGTTAACTAGTGGCAACCGTGCATTTTAACTGCGGCAATGTTATTCCGCCTCGACGTGGAGTGCGTGTGCGAAAACGACAAGAACCTTACCATCATAGGATTTTTTATTAAAAAATCTGTATTGACTAAAAAAAAACACCCTGTATACCGAGAGTGATACGGTGCATGCTGCTAGCTTGCTGAAAACACTCAGAATGTAAATCTGGCTTTAGAGTCCCTGCTGTGCTAGCAGAAAACAGGCGATGGCTGCATTTTACCCAGTTGTGCTAAAACCGCAGGTGGAGAACACAGCGAATTCGCGACCGAGGGAACGCGAACATATTTACTGATATGCATAGGTGAGGAACGCACGTGAGTTAGTCGTCTTCGTCAGCCTCGGCGGGCGTGACGGAGATTCGAATTTTGAGCGAGGCTAGCACGCACAGGGTGGTCATCACCGTCCTGCTCGTCTCTCTGCCTGGATACTCCAGTGGCCGCTGGCCGCCTCGGCTGCCAAGGAGAAGACCCATGCACACATCAGCTTTGTCCACGCAGGCGTCACATCTAAATGTAGGACTCGGGCAGAGGCTTGGAACATTCATTAACGGACGTTACCTGGAGATGAACGAGCTTATACAAGGTGAATGCAGGTTCTAAAAGTACTCCAACATGGCGGCTTCGATGACGTTAAGGCGCGTCCCACCATGTCCGAGTGCCACGCTAACCCTATCAGTGCATCGCATGCATGTTCTGTCGTTAATTATGGACAGAGGCCAAAAACATCCCAGCGGTGCCTTTATCACATGGAAACAGCGAATACACTTTGCCCCACGCCTTGTTTATTGGACCTATGATATTCCTGCACATTCCAACGCTGTTGCGGCAGTATCATGTAGGTCTCGCACTATATAGCGCAGCGGTCTCAAACACGCAGCCCGCGGACTTCCCGCTACGGCCCGCGACCCGCACATGACTGTCTTTGTCCCATTTTTTTTTCTTTATAAGTACGTTCTTAAGCTGCACATCAACGTATATAAGTTCGGAGCAGTGGGAGGCACAACTTGCAAGCTCGGACCCAGAAGTGCAGTTAGCGCTTCTGAGTCAAGTTAGGCGAGCGGCGCAAGCCAGTGGGGCCCTGGACTTGGGGCCCCAACCAACATGCTCCTGAGTACCCCCTTTTCTAACCCTTCCCTGAAATAAAGTTTTGTTCTTTTTCTTCTTAAACTACACAGGCATGAGTTAACTACTCAACTTCAGCATTACTATTACCTATTGACGGCTCACGTTGATACTCACTTCTACTCCCGGATACTTCCACGCACTAGCGTTCATACGCCAGCTCAATATTGATCAGAGACGTGCCTTGACCCCCTCCCGCCGCAAAATTTTTCGAAGGAAGTTCTTGATAGAATTATCTAGTGTGAGTCATATCCGTTTCAATAAAAATGTTCTTACTGGATTGCAATCACTGATAGCTCGTATGTGCAGGTAGATCAAAATGCGCATTGTACAGCACCTATTATGCGAGATATTGGCGTTTAAGTGCATTGACATACTGATCGCAAAAGCTGCTAACGCTAACGAACTCATGAGTCGATTAACTCAGACTCAGATCGAGCCGTGAGCCTGACTGAGCGACCGAGTGAGTAATATTTAGGTGAGTCTGAGCCCGAGTGAGTCCGATTGAGGAAAATTTTGGTGTGTCTGAGTGCGAGTGAGCCCTAAAGACAAAATATATTCTATGAGTGAGTCTGAGTGAGCTCCACATTTCTTTCCGACCTATGTGCATGACTGGGCTAAATAATTTTTTCTCGTGATGCACCTCCTGCGGCCACCATATGTAAATACATAACCGTGAAACAAAACTCTACATTTCAGAATCGGCGTCCAGATTTCAGTCATTTTGGAGATAGGTATCCACATGTTGTGCCGCCAAATACCCTTCAGAAATGACCCATATAGGAGAAAGTTATTTCAAGCGGCAACGTGAGCTGACATTTGGTACGACCTATCCTCCCCCTCGCTCTTATCTTGGTCACTGTCCCCTGCGGGAGTAAATTTTCGGGAATGCGGCCCGTTAGCTGGGGTGAGCTTGAGACCCCTGATATATCGGAACAAGACGAAAGCTCAGAAGTTAACAATGTGGGCACAAAAAGCAGGCTGTGCATGTCCATCTCGCGTCACATGGCCACTGGAAGCCGTGACGGAACAACGGAAAGAGAAGGTGTCTTTATAGGAGTTCTATGTAACGAGACTTCGTGCAGTCTTTTTGTTTAAGGCTGCAACTTTCAAGAACGTTTCCCCGCTTCGGAGCTCTGTGATCGCCCTTGCGATGATAAGTTAGAGGTATAAATTTATTATATTACATTTATTTCTGAGATTACAGAATAACATTTGGGATATAAAATAATAAGGAATGCAAATAAAGCACAGAATAGCGACATGTTAACTATATAAGCGCCTGGTCTATTTACTTTTAGCTCGCCTGTTTCAGATAAATCAAGTAGCCTCATATACAAGAAGCAAAAAAAGTTCATTCCCTCATAAAGCTTCTCAAAATAGATTGCCCCACATAAAGAAGAGCGTTTTCCTGAGATGAAACGTATATATGTATGCACAGCGTATGTGGAACTAACTTAAAGGGACACTGAAGAGAAAAGCGATTTTTCTATTATGAGTAAATTACTCTATTCCATTTCAAAATCACGACGCTCGCTGCGACAAGACTCTTGGTAAGCGATAAAACGCACAAAAAGAAAATGCGGGTGGCGATGCCACCTTGAAATTCGCGCAGCAGACGCCGTGACGTCGTAGGCTCTGACAGTCTCTACTAGGGCCTACGTAGTTCCTAATCAGTAAAAATGAAATACGTTGACCTGTGAGGGGGCCATACACTTAACATACCAAGTTTCAGGAAATTTCGTTGAGCGAAAGTCCTCGACATACAACAAATACAGTTGGGTGTGTTCAGATAAGAACATCGGTGCATGTCCGCCGACCCCCTGCAATATCGCCGAAAAAAAAAATAGTTTGCTTTTCCGAGTCCCCAGCACCACAAAACCACTTTTTGTCTCACGAAAAGGAAATTTCACGTTCTTTAAAAAATTCACAATTCTCCACTGTGCCGCAACCGCCTCTTTCGAATTTCGCGAAAATGGGATTTCGATGAGCGGCTACAAAAAACTATCGTGACTGTGGGTCTGACAATTTTCTCCACGTACTACGCATAGTTTGCGTCGACAAAACATTATTACTACGCACTTTTGATGCTGCTCTTTTAAGAAAAAAAAATCACGAAATCGGCACAAAGTTCAATAATGCTCAAATTTAGGATTTTTTTTTCTCCGCGCGCATACACGCCAGACTTCCCAAAATGTTTTAGAACATTGCCATATATTAGATTAACAATTTCGCTGAACGGCATTGCTAAGGCTAACTTCAAACGTCAACCATAAATGTTCCAACTGAGGACAAGTCTCTAAAAATGCAATATTTCGAAGATCATTAAAAAAAAACACCATCTTCGATTTTCTTTAAACTTTTCAGAATTAAAGTCAAGCACGTGTTCTTATTTAATCTGTAAAAACTTGCTGCATTATTATTGTGAGGTAGGAGTTATGAAGCACGAAATGTGGCCAAATTGACGTAAATTGAGTAACCACAACATTGAGCGAGCATGGAGCAATAGTTTCCATTATCATTATATTTAGGTCGTGAATGAGTTCTGTTGTGCTTGAGGGACAATAGCTTGACAGAGAAAACCAATGAGTTGGCTTAAAGTGCAAATTTGTTCATGTGTGCGCGTGCACGCGTCGTAGTCTTGGTCCTGGCGTAAGGACTAACCGCAAGACTTCTGGAAATATAGTCGAGTCTCGGAAGGAACAGCTTATTCACCTCTTATGTACACACAGGGCATCAGAGTCACAAGTCGTAGTCAGACAAGTTAGACAGTCACAAACGTCACTGAAGCAGTTGTGTTTTTTGCTCCCGGTGAAGCAACCTTGTGATCTTGATTACATGCGGCAAGGGGGGCGCCTTGCGCTAGGTGTTAGTGGCATCCAGGATGACCGTCGTGCAAAGCCGCGGTGATGCGGATACCACCCACAAGAGTTCACAACACTTATTACACTAAGCAGCTGCATTATTGTTGGTGACCTTCAGTGTCATGTTTTCTTTGTTAGGCCTGTATCACTCAATAAAGTTAACCTGATTTCACAATGAACGTTTTTCATTTTGTAGAGACTCATTTTGAGCTGAAGAAGCACCACGGTGAGTTATTCTTGCCTCATGCGCTGCACCTTTTGTAGATGTATATGGTCGAAAAGCAACGTCTATTCCGGCTCAGTTAAACTCAAGGAGGGTTAAACTATATGCCCTAGGTCCAACTCTCGGCCTTCGAATTCCTCCAGGACTTCGCCGAGGTGACGCTACCTTTCTGCAGGTTATGGTTGGGTGTCGCATTTAGCTATGAGTACGCGTTGCGCATTGGAATGGCCGACACCGCAGCTTGTGACCAATGCGGAAGTGATGAAACAATTCAGCATATTCTGTGCGACTGTCCACGGTACTGTTCGCGGAGACAGCCGCTTTGCAACGCGCTTGATAAATTGGACGACCGAACTCTTTCGGAAGAAAGAATCCTGCGACACCGACAGGGCTTAACGTCACAGAAGAAGGTTGTGCAGGCGCTACTACGCTTTCTGCGTTCAACCGGTCTATCAGAACGGCTCTGATAGGACGTCCTGCATGTGTGTGCATGTGTGCATTTTTTGTTTTGCTTTTATTTTACCTCTCTCTGTCCTCTTTTCGACCCCTATTACCCCACCCCTGTGCAGGGTAGCAAACCGATCACTCGCACCAGGTTAACCTCCTTGCCTCTTCCTTTTAATCTCTTTCTCTCTCCCTCTCTCTCTCTCTATTCCGGCACTTCTTTGGAGATTCGGCTGTTCTTGCAACAAGCAATTCGTGGCGCTCTTGGCTGACGCGTGTCCACTGCCACATGTGCCACGACTGAATGCCATGCACTGCGGATGCACTGCCACTTCTTTGTTCTCATTTCCCTGAAGGCTTTCAAGTCAGCACTTGGAAGGTGAATCAGCGTCACATTCTCACAATGTCATTTCTTTCAGCGTTATTTCTTTCGCGCACTTAACTGATGTGGCGGAGCTGCGGAATTGTAAGGTTTCGTGCTGCTTGACGACGCCCCCAATTCCACCGCAAGCATTCTCGCCCTGCCCCGCTGCGAAACATAGCCACTGCACCGAGGCGTATTTGGTCGCTGTAAGTTCGTGAAGCTGGTACCTGTTCTTGAAATTGCTCGGGACAGCATCACTGACTTATGTAACATATGCATATAAAGTAGCAACACCCTCGAGCCACTCGTGCACCTTTGCGAGAGCGTAGCATGCGTGGGCAGAGTCGTGGCTAGTGTCATCGCTTATAAGAGCGCAGCTGCGGGTTCCTTTTCTAGTCGTGACGACGCATGTGAAGATGGAGACTGGGGTTTTTCGCCAGTGATGTGACTGAACTAGCTACTCCCGGCAGAACTGCGGTCCAGTTTTTTGCGAAGTCAAAATGCCAAAGTTTTGATTCGTTAATCGCTCTGCCCTGAACGCGCCGAATGTACTCGTGCGGCACCCATTTTTAACACGAAAGTGTTTTATGCCGGGGTCCACCAAGATTTCAGTGACGTATTTCCGTCACGGAAATGACGTCGAAAAACTTTACACTATCACATCGCGAAGAAAAAAGGTTGCGTCAACGGGCATCGTACCCACGACCGCTCGGTCCACAACAACAGAAGCCGGGCACACTATCCACTGCACCACGGTCACAGTCTCTAGCGGCTTTACAAACGCGCCTTTTATATCTACCACTCTCCCGGTCGGCGGGGTGGTGTTGCCCTCTAGGATCGGTAAATTAAAGTAATTCATCCTTAATGTGGCCTCCGCGATTAACATCTGCAACGCGTTACACGTCCGTCCCATTCGGTGCGTTTTCAACAGAAGTTCAATTTTGTCAATGCCTTAACACACCACAAGGTGGAGGTCTTAGCGCAAGCGTCGTGAAAGCGTCGGCCTCGCTCACAGCATCACGCTAATACAAACCAAAAACAGCTCTGCGACGCGCGCCTGCCTCACCTGGCTGTAACACCGCGTTCCCCGCTCACGCGCTCGCCCCGAGAAAAATCGCGGCCGGGGGGCGGCACGACGCGCTTTGCGTTTCCCTCTAGTCCGGCCGTTGTGTACAATCACATTTTAACATGCCGCAGGTTGGCAACCAAGTTCTGCGTCCAATATGCTATGCTCTTCTGGCTATCACACCTCGTTCTCTGATTACGCTTTCACCGTTAACTACTACAGCTACCACAAGGTTTTGTTTAATCATTTAGCATGTACGTTAGTCGGCGGGATGGAGATGTATCACCAATAATCAAAGTCGGGGCATCCACGTTAAACGGTGCCATTAGCTGCCAGACATCAATATACATTGTGCAAACTCTCTTATTTCAATGTACTGTAAACATTCAGTTACTTCTGTAAGGGCACGCTTTACTTTCGTGCTATTCCGATTCCTATGATGGAGGGATCAACCATCTTTTTTGTAAGCACTGTTGAAGGTGTTGCACGAAAGCGTCTGGACTTACTTCTTTTTTGACCAAATCTCCTTTCTCCCAGGTTGCGGACACAACGACCTCTTCTTCTGGGGATCCCTAGATCAGGCGCTGCAATAACTTGAGGTGTGGGGCACGAGTCACACAAGGCACGTCTGGACGGCGGTTTACTAAAGGTCAAATCACGAAGGTCTTCGACGCTCTTTTTCTGACCAGTGGCTATTTCTTAGTCCCGTGCACTTAGCTTACCGTTTGCGCAGTACGTGCAGACGCAAACTTCGTGAGGCGCAGTGCACAAAACCCATTTCGGCCTAAAGGAGGAGAACTTCGTGAGCCCGATACCTGTGTCAGGGAGAGCCGCTTTAAATAGACTAAATGTTTCCCGAATGGACCTGGTCATCAGCCATTTTGAAATATACTCTTTTTGTCCTTTAGAACTAATTGCAATGACATCTTTCTTGTTTGGGCTTTGCTGGGTGCAGTTGAGCTCATCTTCAGCATAGTATTTCACTGCTGCCTGTATGTCTTCTGGGTTCAGCTTCGATCTGGTGTAGAGGTCCGGACTTGACCACACCCCACTGGTGTCGCTGTATTTTCTGGATTTCCGAATGAGGTGCCGAGTTGCGGATTGAATTATTTCTTGAATCTGTTGTTGAGAAAGGTTCACAGGGGGCAATGTCAGGAGGCGGCAGCGTTCATGGTATGATTCGCAGGTATCGAACGCGTCCTTTAGGTTGCGCAGCCACTCGCGACACGTGTTGTAGGTTTCCGCTGAAGGACCAGGTTCCTCTGCAGGGCCGTACGCTGCTATAAGCCATGAGAAATTGTCCTGGAGACAGCACCCTCGATCTCCGCTTTCTTACGCTTGGCGTAGGACACTCGGCAATGTGCTTTCACTTTCGCCGGAATTTTCATGAGCGTCACGTCGGTTGTCTTAACGAATACGTTTAGCTCTTCGACAGTAATTTGTTCGGGAACAAAATTTTCGTCAGAATGCGATGCATCCGGAGACTCTACGGCGATCTGTTCGAAGCGGTTGAAACAGTTCAGGCACAAAATGTCGGTTTCTATGATGGATGAGGCTTCTTCTTGCATGCGCTTCCTTAGTAAGGCGACATTCAAATCTTTCACATATCGAAGGTTCCGCTTTTAGGCGATCTTCTTCTTATGCCTATTTATGTAGTCAGCGCAAAACGCTCGCTCTGAGCTCCACAACGTGGGCATCAATATCAGGGGAGTGCAATACGCGCACGTGTACTTACGCTCGTTGACCAGCAGATGACTGCCAGCTTGACGACGAACGCAAGTGAAAACCGACGTTCTCTTATTCGACCTTTCTTAAGCGAGTCGAGCGGTTTCTTGTTTATGTTCTTTATTTTTTCTTTTTTTAGGGAGCGGGCGAGCGCGGTCGGGCTGCAGAAGCGCCGCTTCTGCCGCCACGCACCGTCTGCGTTATCACGTTACCGACGTGCCGTGGGAAGCGATAAATATTCAGCGGTGGATCCTCTCCAGCCACCTCCTTTGTGAGCCGTACGTAGGCTCGCATGCGCAAAAGATTTTGAAAGCGATTCCTACGAAGCGTGTGGCTCAGCATCGCGGCATGCTCAGTGGCTAGGACCCATGTAGAAGTTGTTGTGATTTGCGTAAAATGTAGTAACAATTTGCTCTTCAGAACCAACTGTTCATGTTTTAGATGTGAAGCATCTTATAGCGGAGTTCAATCCGGTGGTGGTGGTGGTGTGCGGCGTGACTACCCTTACTGCACATGCGCAAACCCTCTCCCCTCCCCTCTCCCCTCCCCTCTCCACTTCACCTCTCCCCTTTCCCCTCACCACTCCCCCTCTGAAACGCGGGCTCTACATGCCGAAACACTGCTTCGCATCGCCTCATGGTCCCCTTTAGCGGAAGAAGGTGTGATTTTTTTTCTGTCAATCCGTCAGTCCACAGAACACATTCACAGCCTAAATATAATGACAATGGAAGTTATTGCTCCATGCTCGCTCGATGTTGTGGTTACTCAGTTTAGGTCAATTCGGCCAATTTTCGTGCTTCTGAACACCTACCTCACAAAAATAATGCAACATGTTTTTACAAATTGAGTTAGGACACGCGCTTGGCTTTAATTCTGAAGAGGTTAAAGATAATCGAAGATTTTTTTAATGAGCTTCGAAATACTGCATTTTTGGAGACTTGCCCTCAGTTGAACATTTCTAGTTAACGTTTGAAGTCACTCTCAGCAATTTCGTTCAATAAACCTGTTAATCTAACATATGGTAATGCTATAAAAAATTTGGGAAGTCTGGCGTTTATACGCGCGGAGAAAAAAAAATTCTAAACTTGAGTATTATTCATCTTTGTGGCGATTTTGCGATTTTTCTCTTAAAAGAACAGCATCAAAGCTGTGAAGCAGTAATGCTTTGTCGACGCAAACTATCCGTAGTACGTGGAGAAATTTGTCAGACTGTCACAAACGAGCGCCTTATAAAGCGCGCGCGGCCGCTTTCAAACGGCTGCGCGACAGAACGGCGCGAGACGCGCGCCCAAGAAGCGCGAACGACGAAAAAAACAAGCATCAAAAGACGCCGGCGCGCTGCATCCTCCTCACCCACTCGAGCCAGATGCAGACAACGCGATCAAACGCCCGGCAAAACCTAGATGTTTCTAGAAGGACGGGGGGACGCATCACCGAGCGGCGCTGCCGCGAGTAGTACCGGCGAGAGAAATCTCGAACTATCCTTAGCCTTGGCTGTACTGCACGCCGAAGAACCCTCCCGACGCTTCTAGAGAACGGGGGAGAAGGGATAAAAGCGTGCAAACGACGACGATTCAGTCAGTCGAGAAGTCCGTGAAGTAGTGAAGGAGTGAGCGAGTCAGTCGGCCCGGTGATGGTGAAGTTATGCTAAGCGTGGCTCCGTTAGCCCAAGAAGACGTGTTTATGATGGTGAGCGGTCAGTCGATCGTCGATCTGGAAGAATTGGATGACGACGCCGTGTGGGCCGTGACAAGTTACGACGATGGTTGAGCTACGACGATCAACGCTGGAGCTGGCGTGAGTGTTTCCTTGGAGAGAAGCATTCGATTACCGTCCAAGTACTGTGGACTGGATACGCCATTGTATATTCTGCACTTTAACTGTCCTTGAATAGTTGTAATGCATGCGATTGCATTTGTAGCGTGTGATCTGTTTGTTTAGCTCCCGTTGTGTAAACACCTTCTGAGTTATAGTGTGAAGTTGTAACTGGTACCAGCCGAGTGTGCATGTGTTGGTGTTATTTGTATTGTCTTAACTGAGAATATATTTCGTTTTCGTTTGTGTTATCGACTCTCGGCTCTGACTCGGTCTTTGGACCACAACCGGCGTTCGCTGGCGCACCAAAGGACCAACTCTAAATTGTCCACGCTTTCGTGGTGCGTTTTCGGAGGGCCGTGACGCCAGCCCTTAGAATCTGCCCGGCGATTGCCAACCCGATTAACGGGATTAGTGACACAGACCTACAGCTACATTAGTTTTTTTTAAATGCTTAGCGAACTTCTGCGACTTTGAGCGTATCTATCTATCTATCTATCTATCTATCTATCTATCTATCTATCTATCTATCTATCTATCTATCTATCTATCTATCTATCTATCTATCTATCTATCTATCTATCTATCTATCTATCTATCTATCTATCTATCTATCTATCTATCTATCTATCTATCTATCTATCTATCTATCTATCTATCTATCTATCTATCTATCTATCTATCTATCTATCTATCTATCTATCTATCTATCTATCTATCTATCTATCTATCTATCTATCTCGCCGCCTACGACTTTGTGCTCTCCTGGCCGTTTCGTTAATGAGACGTACGCCAAAATTGGTATGGCGACATAAATAATATGTCATAACATGAAAATCATGGCATGCATGTGATTAACGGCATGATTTACATGCCACGGCCTTGGTGCTTTGGGGCCGTTAAGTTAACTTGATATATACCAAATTTGGTATGGCGTGACAAGATTGTGACAAACACAAGTGACAGGTCCTATCGTGCAAATCATGACACGCATGTCATGTACAGCATGATTTACATGACATGGTGTCGGAGTGTTCGCGACCGTTTAATTATATAAATATATACGAAAATTGGTACGACGAAACATTTTTCTATGGGGAACATAAATGAGAGGTGGTAACATGATGTCATGTCATGCGTGTCATGTGCGCTATGACATACGTGCCCCGCTCATGGTGCGCTTGCGGCCGTTTCGCTATCTTGATATGTACCAAATTTGGTATCGCGTGACGTGACTGTATGACGAATACAAATGACAGGCGGTAACATGAAAATCATGACATGCATGTCGTGTAGGGCATGATTTACATGTCATGCTCATGGTCTGCTCGCGGCCGTTTCGCTAGCTTGACATACATTAAAACTGGCATTGAGTGACTTGACTGCATGACGAGCATTAATTATAGGTGGTAACATGACAATCATGACATGCATTTCATTTACAGCATGACTTACATGCCACGCTCATGATTCGCTCACGGCCGTTTCACTAGCTTGATATACACCAAAACTGGTATTGCGTGACGTGACTGTATGACGAACGTATGTTACAGGTCCTAACACGCAAATCATAACATGAATGTCATGTACGGCATGATTTACATGCCACGCTCATGGTGCGCTTACGGCCGTTTCGCTTACGGCCGTTTTGGCGGGCCCGGCCCGGGCCCGCCGTGAGGACTACATTACCCGTCCCGGCCCGGGTTTTCGGGTAGGCCCGAGCCCGTGCAGTGCTCTGCTCTGTGGTAGAATACCTGACTGCCACGCAGAATGCTTGGGTTCGATTCCTGCTGGGATCCTAAGTTTTATTCTTTGCATTCGTCGGGTCAAAACTGCCGATGTCGGTTTCTCTTAAAGCTCTCGCATTTAGGTTACCAATGTCTGTTGTCGCCGTTCCTGGGTATATATATAAACTGTAAATCACCTGTGGTGCATACCTACGGCCCGTGGTAAACGGGTGTGTGCCACACGTGTCAGGAGAAAACGGTTTGACGACGTACGCGACAGGATTGTCATGTTATTCATGTCATGACCAGACAGTCACATTCATCAAGCCCACTTACCCTCCCATGCCAATTTCGGTCTACACCAAATTAAGGAGGTGATCTCGAGAGCACCCAGACGTAGGTGGCTAGATACGAGGGTTATTCAAAAAGTAAGAGCCGTTTGGTCCCCAAAAAATAAATATGTTAGTAAAAGCTTTCATTGCCTATTTTAGTTTAGCACAAGACTACTTCCCTTTTCTACATAATCACCGTTAAATTCTGAGCACTTTTCGTACCGCTGCACCAGTTTCTTTAGTCCCTCTGCATAGAAGTTCGCCGCCTGGGCCTAATTTGCTGTTTGAGTTGGTCGGTAAACATTTTTAGTACCCACCTTGCGCACACGGTGATATCTGGGCTTTTCAGTTACAGTCGTACAAATTGTAGTGCGGCTCACAAGAGGAAATTCCGACAGAAGACTAACTGTCAGTCGTCGATCTAATCGCAATGCCCGGTCCACGTGTTGGAGAGTTTCATTTGTCTGGATTCTGACCCTTCCACTCCGCTCTTAGTCGTGCACATTTGTGCGGCCACTTGTGAAGTCTCGACACGATTTTATTACCTTTCCTTGACTCATCACTTCATGTCCATAATCTAGCACAATTCCGCATAAATTTGAGAAGCTGATGATCCTTTTGCAAGCAAGAATTGAATTACAGCTCGCACTTCACAACAGGCGCGAGCAACGATTTTCGCAGACAGTGTCGTTTGCATTCCCCGACAAGCCGACGACTACTAAGTCAGAACATTAACTTCAGTACCTTCGCGAAGAAGTAACAGATGGCAGGGGCGTAGCCAGAAATTTCTTTGGGGGGGGGGGAGGTTCAACCATACTTTATGTATGCTCGTGCGTGCGTGTACATATATGCAAGCAATATTGAAAATTTTCAGGGAACCCTCCCCTCCCCCCATCCTTGGCTACGCCCCTGATAGATGGCGCTGCCCAATGAAATCTTCATTCGAACATGTGAATACCTAAATATTAGCAAACGGCTCTTACTTTTTTGAATAGCCGTCCTAGACAGACAGACAGACAGACAGACAGACAGACAGACAGACAGACAGACAGACAGACAGACAGACAGACAGACAGACAGACAGACAGACAGACAGACAGACAGACAGATAGATAGATAGATAGATAGATAGATAGATAGATAGATAGATAGATAGATAGATAGATAGATAGATAGATAGATAGATAGATAGATAGATAGATAGATAGATAGATAGATAGATAGATAGATAGATAGATAGATAGATAGATAGATAGATAGATAGATAGATAGAAACGCTCAAAGTGCCTTAGGTTCGCTAAGAAATGCTTCGCATTTAAAAATCCCGGTTTGAGCCGGAATCGAACCCAGGCATTCTGCATGACAATCCATCATTCTAACACAGAGCCATACCAGTGCTTCAAACTGCTTCCGAAGATTCCTTATGCAGGTGTCATGTAAGGGCAACATCAGTTGCAGTTGCAGTGGTTGACTATTGGCTTTTAAACAATGTAATAAACATTACGCATGTGCACCTATGACTGTGCAAGTCAAGCGTTGCTCGCTACCGGTGGAATGCCCCGGTGACCGCTACTAGTGATATGCTAATCATGGCATCGTAGTGTGCACTTCGCTTCGCTAAAACTGAGTTCTCGATATGTAGCGTGAGCGCAGACGTTACGGCGGATCGACCCGCCAGTGTAGTCCACATGCCCGGTTAATCCCCACGATCACACAAGGCACACAAGCACATCGATCGTAACGCTTCACTGAAATAATAATAATAATAATAATAATAATAATAATAATAATAATAATAATAATAATAATAATAATAATAATAATAATAATAATAATAATAATAATAATAATAATAAATAAATAAAAAACCCCGGCGTAGGCTGCTTACTGCTTCGCATGGCTTGTCGGTGAAACACTGGAAGGAACACAGCGAAATAGAAGGCGGGGACAAGGAAAGGCGGCGCACACACCTTCTACTCCGCCGTGTTCCTTCCAATGCTTCGCATGAAATTGATTCGTGGAATCTGCCGGAATGTTATTCACTGCATCCATCGCGATTTTCCGCTCCCAACCAAAGTCGCCGGCTCAGGCGTTAACAAGGGAATTTCTGCGGCTCTTTAATGCGTTAAAGACAAGCAAATTACGTATTCCCCACATTGTCAAATTCCCCTGCTAGTACCACCGGTTGTCCCGCACGCTTAAAAATGTGATTTTTGTCCGATTTCACAGATACGTTTGCACTTGGTCAAGCAACAGGTGCATACGCACTTCTTGATGAGGAAGCGCCTCCAGACGTTGCAGATGTCGCGACTTGGCCCGAGCCGCTTCGTGGGTCCGTTCAGTTCCACGCTCACGTACTCGGGATTGGCGGACGTGTAGAGCGGCCAACTGTCGTTCGACAGCGGCACCGTCGGCTTCCTGCACGAACATTAAATGCACTAAGTAGTCATACCTCTGGGCTCAATCAATTAGCAGATTAGTTTTCAACACATAAACGAGTCAATATTTGCCGACATGTTTCAGCAGCTCGACAACTGCTTTTAGTTGCTCTCGAGCACGCGCCTCAGAGGAGAGCAGGCAACGTAACTAGAGGTGTGCGAATATTCGAAACTTGCAATACTCGGTTCGAATTGAGCCGTATTCGATTCGATTCGCAAGCTACTTTTACTAGTCGAAATAATCTACCACCACAAAACTTCGTAATAAGTATTGAAATTAGACACACCCGTGCTAAATTTGATGCACAAATAGGCAAATTAGTTTCAGTTGCCATATTCAAGCTTCAAGTACCAGTTACAAACACCAGCGTAGCTCTGTCAATAAAGAAAAAAAAGAAACAAGGTGGCGCTGTGGTAGAATACTCGACTGCCACGCAGAGGGCCCGGGTTCAAATCCCATTCGATGCTGGGTATTAAATGCGAAGCATTTCTTATCGAAACTTTATAATGAGAACTAACAGACAATAATGCCAAGGAAAGTGTAGGGGGTGTTATTAGTAGTAAATGTAATGTGAAGAAAGAAAAGTGGACGAAAAGATAGCTTGCCGCGGGCAGGGACCGAACCTGCGACCTTCGAAGAACGCGTCCGATGCTCTACCAACTGAGCTACCGCGGCGGCCATCCCCCCGTCCACTTTATAGGGCATATATGTGCATTTTTTTTTAAACGTGGAGTGTCAGTCAGCGCCGCCAGTAGCCATGACGGCGAGTGTGGCACACTCTTTTTCTGCCATTTGGCGTCACGTAGTACGTGAACGTATTACGAGCTGGCAGCTGACCAATAATCCCTCGCATACTACCTGAAAGCATCAAGTCTGCCAGAACGAGACCATCGCTATGAATGAAGGAAAGTGGAAATTTTAAGGGCTCGTTTTTCTTTGTTATACACAATATTAATGAGAACTAACAGACAATGATGCCATGGAAAGTATAGGGGGTGTTATTAGTAGTAAATGTAATGTAAATGTGAAGAAAGAAAAGTGGACGAAAAGATATTAATATTTTGTATAACAAAGAAAAACGAACCCTTAAAATTTCCACTTTCCTTTATCGAAACTTTGGCACTGACGAATATGACTGTCGGGTCATGACATGAATAACGCGAAAATACTGTCGCGTACGTCGTCAAACACTTTCCTCCAGACACGTGTGGCACATACCCGTGCACCACGGGCCGCGATGTACGTACGGGTATGCGCCACAGGTGACTGACAGTTTATATCTACCCAGAAATGGCGAGAACAGACATTGGTAATTTAAAAGCGAGAGCGTTAAGAGAAACTGACACCTGCAGCGTTGACCCGACGAATGGAAAGAATAAAAAAAATTCGGCAGATCCCACGCACTGTGGGAATCGATGTAATGCGAAGCAACCAGCAAAGAGCTGCATACATCGCCTTGTTTGTCTTTGAGCCAAATGAAATCATTCGTGCCATGACACCTAGCCCACCATATACCGCACGTTTGCCATACACGCATGCATGCACAATTTAGTATACACCATGCCAATGAAACGCGAGCGAAATGGCCGCGAGTGCACCATGAGTATGCCATGTAAATCATGCCATACATGACATGCATATCATGGTTTTTCATGTTACCACCTGTCACTAATGTTCATCATACAGTCACATCGCGCAATACCAGTTTTGGTGTGTATCAAGCTAGCAAAACGGCCGCGAATGCACCATGAGCGTGGCATGCAAATCATGACATACATGACATGCATGTCATGGTTCTCATGTTACCACCTGTTATTCATGCTCTTCATAGAGTCACATCGCGCAATACCAATTTTGGTGCATATCAATCTAGCGAAACGGCCACGAGTGCGCCATGAGCATGGCATATAAATCATGGCGTAATATCATGTATGTCATGATTTTCATGTTAACACCTTTCATTTACGTTCGTCATACAGTCGCTTCGCGCAATACCAATTTTGGTGTATATCAAGCTAGAGAAACGGCCGCGAATGCACCATGAGCGCGGCATGTAAATCATGACATACATGACATCATGTCACGGTTTTCATGTTACCACCTGCTATTCATGTTCGTCATACAGTCGCATCGCGCAATACCAATTTTGGTGTACATCAAGCTAGCGACGCGGCTGCGAATGCATCATGAGCATGGCATGTAAATCATGACATACATGACATGCATGTCATGGTTTTCATCTTACCAACTGGTATTGATGTTCTTCATACAGTCACTTCGCACAATACCAATTTTGGTGTATACCAATCTACTGAAACGGCCGCTAGCGCACCATGAGCGTGGCATGTAAATCAGGTCGTACATGACTTGCATGTCATGATTTTTCTTGTTACCACCTCTCACTTACGTTCGTCATACGCTCGTGTCGCGCAATACCAATTTTGGTGTATATCATGCAAGCGAAACGGCCGCGAATGCACCATGAGCGTGGCATGTAAATCATGACATACATGTCATGTATGTCATGGTTTTCATGTTACCACCTGTTATTCATGCTCTTCGTACAGTCACATCGCATAATACCAATTTTGGTGTATATCAATCTAGCGAAACGACCGCGAGTGCGCCATGAGCGTGGCATGTAAATCATGTCGTACATGACATGCATGTCATGGTTTTCATGTTACCACGTGTCAGCTATGTTCATCATACAGAAATGTCTCGTCATAGCAGTTTTCGTATACATCCCTTCATTTAAACGGCCGCGAGCGCCCAGAGACCATGTCATGTAAATCATGCTGCACATGACATGCGCGTCATGATTTGCATGTTAGGACCTGTCATTATGTTCGTCATGAATTCTTGTCATGCCGTACCAATTTTGGTGTATATGAAATTAACGGAACGGCCGCAAGAGCCTAAGGCCGTGGAATGTAAATCATGCTGTTCATGACATGCGTGTCATGATTTTCATGATATGACCGGTCATTTATGTTCGTAATAAGGCCATGTTATGACACACTAATTTTGGTATACATCCGATTAACGAAACGGCCAGGAGAGCACAAAGCCGTAGGCGGCTAGATAGATAGATAGATAGATAGATAGATAGATAGATAGATACGCTCAAAGTCGCAGAAGTTCGCTAAGAAATGCTTCGCATTTAAAAAATAGGACTCCAGCAGGAATCGAACCCAAGCATTCTGCGTGGCAGTCAGGTATTCTACCACAGAGCCACGCAAGGTCTACAAACTGATTTCGAAAAACAGCCTATGCAGGGGTAATGTCGTGGTGCTGGCTATTTAATTTTACAAGAAAGCAATAAACACTATACCTATGCACTCCTACGATACAGGCGCCATATCAGATTAATGTATGTGGTTCGAGTGTTGGTTCCGCTTTCATACCAGTCTAATAAACATTACATTTGTATTCATATGATTCAGCAAGCTAAGCATTGCGCGACCCCGGAGGAATACATTAACGAAAGTTACGTATTATATTCACATGATTGCATCATAAAGTACACTTAGTTTCGATAATACTGACGTATGTACTCTAACTTGAGGGCTTACGTTACGTCACACCGTTAGTTACAATTTAAACGCCAGTGTTGTCGACGTGCCTGGTAAGTCCACGATGTGCACACAGCTACTACACTCACAAAAACACGTCGATCCACCTCGTAACGCTTCGCTCAAGGGCACGAAATACAGAATAGAAGTAATCGCTGACTGTTTCGCATGAAACCGATTTCCACAACGCGTAGGATCTGCCGAATTTTATTTTATTTTTTATGTCGATCGCTTATTTTTTCATGTCTATTGGTTACACTACCGACGGCGACGCCGCTCAACGCAGGAACGGGCGCCTGAGAGCGGCGCTCTAATATGAGGAAACCCAGCATTATTCTGGCTTATATATAGCAAGATGAAGCACCTCCAATCAATTGTCATTGCTCCTCCCAAATGAGAAAAGATGCTTAGAGAATTAAACTATGACGACAAGAGTGACACACCAGCAATCTAGTGAGCATCTGTTTTCGTTGTCTGTATGAATGGTGATGACATACGCAACGGTGTCGTAGCTCCCCACGCATACGAAGCAGCTGTCCATCCCTCGTGACAACATTAAATGACTGCACATGTTGTAACGTCAAGCAATAATGTTGTAGAATGCATAGGTTTCCTATCAAATATTTTCTGTACAACAAACTTACATTTTCGTGCCTGGTTGCTGATTTTTTTTTCTGCAAAAGTCAGTAGTTGTACTATTTGTATTCGGAAATGTTCGAAAAATATTCACTTCAATTCGCGCTTAGTTTCCATTATTCTAGTTCGCTTTGAAGTTGGAAATTTTTACATTTGTACACCCTTAAAAAAAAACAGTTCTATCGCAGGAGCACTATGCGGGAAGTTAGTCAAGCTCGTTGCTCGTCATTCAGCAGGATAGTCGATGCGCTGAATGTTTCTTTTTTCCCTGTTATTCATTTCTCCTAATGTGAGGAAAAGGCTGTCAAAATAAATGGGGCCCAACGACGGCCACTCTAATGCGCTGTTTAGCTGCGTCCGCCTTGACCAGCGGGTGTATATACACGGGACTAAGAGAGAGAGAGAGAAAAAGCCGCCGAGACGGTGCCAAGGCCATCGCGATAAGACATAATAAGCATTCTTTCCTTTCGCAACGCGAGCCTTCACCTTGCACGTGCCCTACTTTTCGTTTCCGGCGACGTCTCCTCATGGAGGGTAAGAGAGAGAGCTAACCTTGGAGTCGGTCATAGACCGCGAGGCAGGCCACGCGTGTGTGGCGTCATTGTGGTCTACAAGAAAGCATCCATCTATCCAGCAAAATATGTCGTGGCAGACACGTTGCTAACAAGCTGGACGTCAACCAGGCAGTTATCGTCATTCTAAATTAAAGAGGGAAATTATTCTGCTCGTATTTAACCGAAGCTTGTTATGAGTCGTACGCGAAAAACCCGGCGCCGGGTGAGTGAGAACAGAAATGCGGCCCTCGAAGGTGCGCGCATGCGCCGTCTTCCGTGTTCCCTCATTCGCGGGCTTGTCAGCGATCAGCCGTTTCTGATATGACAATGTGATTTTTTATCGAGGTCACTCGTCATTTGCCACATTTCATTGTTGCCTGGATACGAACGCATCACCGTCGTTGTAGCAGCTCAGGTGCTGCGCTGCTACGCACGTGGATGACGGCATGGAGCGAGGAAGGAGGCAGCATTGCGCAATGTGAGCGAAAGAAAGCAAAGCATCCATCTATCCGGCGCTTTCGCTTGCCCCCCCTTTTCCCGATAGGGTAAGGGCTCCTGAATTTTGATTGAACATCAATTTCGCAATACCGAAGGCAGCACTTTAGCCGCCGCGAGAAGACGCTCGGTGAGTGAGAACACGCGCAAAGGAAAGAGAACACGGGTGGTGACGCCACCTTCGAGTTCCCGCACCAGCTCGCCGTGAGATTTCCATGACCTCTGCAAGGTCCACATAATCGTTTGTCGCTAAAAGCTATTTGCACTGTGTTCGAAGGAACACATAGCAAGCTTAAAATTTTCATTGAACCAATGAGGCCAACGTACGCAAAAAGACTGATATTCGAAACGTCACACTGACGTTCACGCGCTGATGTTTCGGCGCGAAATTCAGACATGAAACTTGGACCTCTTTGTCATACGATGGCGAAAGTAGAGAGAGAATAGCTTTAGTACCCACCCTGCCCTGGCGAAGGCCGCGATAGCGCCAACCATGTCGCTCATAAGGCGCTCCTCCTGATCGGTGTGTTTGACGGCGTCGTAGAGAGCCCGGTTGGGAAGCACGGCTTCCGTGTACCGGCTCGGATCTCCGTAGAAAGGCAGCGAGCCGAGCACGAACGGCATGTCGTCGCCGTGCGTGGCGCCGTACCAGCGGGGCCACAGGCTGTAACTGGGCCGGTGCGCGAAGACGTAGCGGTAGACGGGCAGGCCCTGGTCGGCAGCCACCTCTGCGAAGAAGTTGGAGGCACACACGAAGAGGCCCTCGCCGGCTGCTTCCTGAAGGGTGCGCAGAACCGCCTCCTTGTCGCCCGGATGGTCGTCGGGGAAGTACGCCTCGGTCACCACCTTGGCCGAGCCGCCAGAAATCTGATGGGCGAAACGCACTTGCTCACGAAGGAACAAAAAAAAAAGCATCAGCCTAACACCCTGCGCGTCAAGATCACGCAAGAAATGAGATTGGTGGGTTTGTGCCCGATAGTTCTTAATCGAAGCCCGTTTGCTAAGTCGGCTCGCGGAGGAGGCTCGAAAACTATAGGCTATTCTAGCGACCCTAACAAGAGAAAACCTGCCGCGCACTTTTTGATCAAATGTTTGGGCCGAGGCGTCAACCACGTTGCGCAATGCGTAAAGAGCGCGGGAGTGTTCACCTTGAGTAGAGCGCTGATGATGGCCGTGGCCGTGGTGCGGTGGTCGATGTCAATGTAGCTTCGAACAAAGGGCGCCAGCCGGAAAGCGATGTCCATGAACAGGGACCCCTCGTCCTTCATGGTGCCGACCATCACCTCGGTGCTGCGGATCTTGTTGCGCCAAGTGCTTAGGAAGGAGCAGTCGTTGGGCACGTAGGCGTCACCGCTCACCGGCGCGTAAATTGTCTTTCGCGGGTCCACGCCGTTCAGCAGCCGCAGGAAGTCCTCCTTGTCGACGCTCCGGAGGCAGTCCATGACATCGGCGAGTTCTCGGGGCCTCCAGCCGACGCACTTGACGTGGCGCGCGAGGCTCATGACGATGTCGACCCCCTTGGCTGCTACGGTGAAGACGACGTTAATCGGGCTTCCGCTGAGCATGATCATTCTCTTGAAGAGACCTTCACCATAGGGCGACACCGCGTGTATGGCCGCCGATATGGCACCGGCGCTCTGGCCGAGGAGCGTCACCTGTTTCGGATCGCCGCCGAAGAAGGCGATGTTCCTCTGTACCCACTTGAGGAGCAGATTCTGGTCCCAGAGACCCCAGTTGCCCGGAAGCTCACCCGTGTCGGCCGACAGAAACCCGAACACGTTGAGCCGGTAATTGAAGCTCACGAAGACCACGTTGGAAAGTGCCACGAAGTTGGCTCCGTCGTGGAGAAAGATGGCGGAGTCGCCCCACTGAAATGCGCCACCGTGTATGAAGACGATGACGGGAAGGTTCGCCTTGCAAGAAACGGTGTCCTTGCAAGGCTTGGTCGGCCTCCACACATTCAAGTAAAGACAGTCTTCTGAGTTGAATAGCCCGTAGTACAGCGTCACATTGTCCGTGTGGAAGTGGTTTGTTTGGGCGCACGGCGGGGGTTTTGACGTGGCTCGGAAAGTGCCGTTCCATGGCCTCGCCGGCACGGGTTTGCGAAAACGCAATTCTTGGACGGGCGGTTCAGCGTATGGCACACCGTAAAAGGCGTCCACTTTTTGGCCGCTCACCGTGAGCGTCTGTCCGGTCACGAGTCCGCACTCTGTGCGCACGATGGGTGCATTTTCGGGGAGCAGGGCTAATGCTGACACTAGCATAGCCGAGAAGACGGCGCTCACAGAAGCCGCGTTCATCGCTGCCGTTCTTTGACTGCGTGTCAACGTGTGCCAAGGGAGGCCTATAACGGAGCGCGCTCGCCACTTTTTTGGAACCGAGCTGCTGGGTGGGGGAGAGGCGGGATGCCTTTTCTGCATAGATCGTGCATGATAAAGGTGAACGTTTGCCAAGTCGCTCGTTTGTTTATTCTCCCATTCAGCTGTGACGTGATGGTCGTTATCGTCTCAATCGATGGAGACATGTAGATGGTGAGATGCGGGCCTGTTTTAATATCAGGGGATAGATCTCCTCGGTATACCTCCCTCCACAAAATAAAGAAAGGTGCACCGCGACCCAGTGCTGAGCCGAAGTATTTGTCGACAAACTGCAAACATATACGATGCATGTAGCATTACTGGAGACTAATTTAATGTAACTGTCGAGCCGTTTTCGACTCCGCAGATAAAGTGCATTCAGCAATAAGCACCTCATATGTATACCCCGTGGTGGCATCAGAATATTTCGATACTTTATGGCACGGTGGTTAGGGTAGCGCTCTCGTATTATTTCTTTTTTTTGGGAGACGCTGCAGCTCTGGTCGTGCAAGCAGACGCTATTGGCCACTTGAAATGCTGCGCGTCAGCGGACGCGGTTGCAGACACTACACGGGGGTTCTGCATTTTGGGGATTATAGAGAATCCACTCAGCACCGCGAAAGACTGCGCTTAGATGGAACCGGGACAAAAGTGCTGAGTAAACAAGCGCAAGATTTGCGTTCATAAAAAAAAGGCGCAATGAGAAAAAATTGTATGCATGCTAGATACCACTATGAGCACCACTGAAAATCTGAGTGGATCGAAGACAACAGCTGTGTGTGGTGATTAGTGATGCATTATACAGGCTACGCAGAAACCCGAGAGTATAGAATGTTTAACGTCCCCGACAACGTGGTCCCCACGAAGTTTCAACGCCATGACCGAAATGATCAAAGAAAAGCGTGGTCGCTGGGTATGGTCGCATAAACCCCAGCGTGTGTGGTCGTCAGAACTTCTTGTCTACGTGTCTTTAAAGGCTGGGTTCGTTGATTTTCCTAGCTATGTACCAACAGGCCCAACACCAGACTCTTCTGTAAGCCAATTGGTTTGAGGGTGGTACGCTGTAGTGCGATGAACCGCGTGGAACTCGTTAAGAATAGCTTCGACCACTTCGGAGAGGAAGACGCGGCCGCGGTCATTGAGCAGCTCCTGGGGTAGCCCGTGACGTATTAGGATAAATCTACGAAGCAGGAAGGAGGCAACGTCGCGCGCTGTAGCTGCTGGAAGCGCAGCGGTCTCAGCGTATCGCGTGAGGTGATTAACTGCCACAATGATCCAGCGGTTTCCAGCAGCTGTCATCGGAAGGGGCCCGTACAAATCTATGCCTACGCGCCCAAAAGGCCTGCTAGGGTAAGGTAAAGGGTGCAGACCAGCTGGCGAGAGGCGGGGTGAAGATTTCCGGCGCTAGGGGCGCAGGCAGAAATTTTTTCGGAGGGGGCACCTCCTTGATCTGAAGTGGGACAGGCAGATGTGGTCGAGTGCCATTTTGTGCTCTGTATCCCATGGAAAAAAAATTCGAGGGGCGGGGGCACGGGCCCGGAGTGCCATCCCCTGACTACGCCACTGCTGGCAATCGGGGCAAGAGCGCACGAACTTGGGGACTTAGCGGTACATCCCCCTCCAGTAGTACCGCTGTTGAAAGCACTAGTAAGTCTTGAAAATTTCGGGGTGGGCACACTGTGGATTGGCGTGGAAAGCTGCGCATATTTCGGAGCGAAGGTTGCGAGGTACTACTAACAACCATTGACGGCCGCCGGAGCTGTAATTGCGTTGGTGGCAAAGGTCGTCTCGAATGGCAAAATTGACGGCGCTTCGCGCAAGTAGTGTCGATGGATCAGAGAGCGAGCCTATTGTCGAGGCAATCTCCTTGCGCTGCTCGGAGACGATGGTGTCAAGGTCGATGGAAGAAAGAGTAAGTTGGGATACTGAGCAGCGGTCATTGTCGTCTACCAATGGACAGCGCGAGAGGACGTCGGCGTCCGAATGCTGTCGTCCACATCGGTACAGCACACGGATATCGTAGCCCAGGCTACGCCCCTGCCACTCGCTCAGCGATATCACAAGTTGGATCGCGTTGGGTTATCTCGCTCGGTTGACGTACCAAGTATGAATACGGGAAAGAGAAGACATTTGATGGGGCGTACAGCGAACGGAAGCCGCCGGGGGCCACGTCGAGGAGGCCAACCGAGTACTAGGCGAAGATGGCTCAATCGGAGCGTCACATGTTCTGCGCGGCTCTGCGGCGTGTTAACCCAGCGATTTCCAGTTCCGCGAAAGCTTTTCAGGTTTCCTAGTGACAACGGGTAAGCACAAGTATTTGGGTCCATTATTTAAGCAGGTATTCATCCAGTAAATCAGGTGTTCATTCAGTAAACGCAGTTCTCTGGACTGGACTCTGACTGGACTGACATAAGCGCAGTGTCGCTAGACTAATTCGTCATGACGACAGCCTACCTGTTGCCGGCAAAATACGTTTAATGGAAGGCTTGAATGCGTGTTGGTTCGGCGACACGTACAGTTTGTTCATCTTTTACTTTTGCCATGTAGTTCAAATGATGTGAAGCAATTATAGGCTCCTTCCTGTTCATGGAAATACATGTAGCCAGTGTGAAAATATGTGGGCCTTCTAATACTGTCACTGAAATGCATGTAATGGGTCACTGATGCTTTAAGAAATCGCTTAATAGAGTTTGTCGCTGGAGCAAACATTTCGACAAGTGGTATTTTCTTCGTGAAGGCAATGCTGCTGCCTTGACGAAGACAAGTCAACTTGTCGAAGCATTGTCTCCAGCGGCGACATTCCCTGATAAACGATTTCTCATCGCTTCCCACCTCCATCTTACCCTGAACTTCTGCCTTGTTTGGTACTCGAGTTGCTTAAGAAAAATATGTGCGCCGTCATAACAGACGTGTTCAATGTTTGCTCATTATGTGCATATTTCAGTTGTGAATTAAAGCTGCTTTTGCAGATTGACACTTTCGCACTGTGTGTGTTGTCTGATTTTTAGCACGAAAGATGCGACTAAAAAAATTTAATTTTACTTTTGTAGATCGAGTTTTGTCTTATTGAGAAATCGGATAGCTTTATTTTGTCCACTTTACAGCACACGAACAAAGTTTAAAAGATGAACTAAATTTAACGAATAGCCGCGTCGCCCGAGCGGCCATTGGACCTGCAAGATAGAACGAACACTTTCCTCTTGCATGCGAAGTGGGAGAGGAGGGCTTCCGCGGCAACCCCCCTCCTCTCGGTTTCACGCCCTTTCGATCTATTTGCTGCCCTCACCAGTGACGTCTTGAAAGAAATGTTCTGTTTGTGAATTCCTTCTAGTAGATACCCGGCAGCCGCTAATGGTGGAAGCGGCGCTGCCGCAGCGTATCAGAATGCGAGAGCGCGTCCCATGGGAGGTATGGGGAGTTTCCGGCCCCTGCGTACAACCACAAACCAAATTTCAGTATTGGGCAACGATAAGATCAGAGCGTGTTGATGACGATTTATATAAAGTGACAACAGAGTATAAAAAATGCAATCGTTGGAAGTATAGCGCTTGTGTGAGTGTCTGTCTGTGTGTTTGTCTTATGTGCCTCATTATTTGTGCCTGGTTCGCGCTTTTGAAACGAATGCATTACCAACGTGCCGGGACGGACAAGTAGACGCATGGCAGTGCTAGTCCTGTGTCTACTTGTTTCATTTTTGCACTTTTTTAACGATGGAAACGAGCCAAAGCGTCCACTATACTTAACGGTGACACAGTTGGTATTTTTCGTGCGACACAGCGTGAGAAAGAAATTACACACATTTCCACGTGAAGGGAACCCTGAGTAGCATGCGAAGCAGCTCATGGGTCGACTCCGAGAAGCGTTGCCGTTAAAGTTGCTCTTTATCATCACCGTAGAAATTGTTATCGAACCACAAGCGGTCGCAAACGTTGCAGCTGTGCCCGAAGCTCCGGTCCAGGAACTCGCGCTTGAACCGCGCCATCCGTGCCGGGTTGCAGCAGCTGCTTCAAGCGTTTCGCTGCCGATTCGCGTTGCCACGCCGCTTCGGGGTACGCTGCTCAGCGTTCACGTTTCGCTTCGGCTTCGCGTTGCCGCGCCGCTTCGATGTTTGCTTGCCGGCGTTCACGTTGCGCTTCGGCTGCGCAAGCCCTCGTTGCTTCCATGGATTCTTGCAGGCGGCGTTTACGACGCGCTTCCGCTTCTCTCGCTCTTGATTGATCAAGAAAATAAACACTGAATTGAATTGAATTGAATTGAATTGAAGTTCGGGGTCGGCTTGCCGCCGCTGCCATTTCGCGGCAGCGGCTCGAGCCCTCTTCTCCGCAGCAGTAGCAGCAGCATTGCTGTCGGTTGCGCTCATCGTAGCGTTGACGGGAGGAGAATGAGCGGAGCGCGCGCGGGTCATTCTCATCTAGCGGGGGTGCCATGGCTCTTCTAGCGGTCTCCTCCGGAAGCTTGGGCCAGCTGTTGCGCATGCGCAGTGGCGGTATGGACGGCGCAGGGAGGGAACAGGCTCGACCATAAGCTGCTTCGCGTCTAAAAATCCCCGCATATCCACGAAGAGAATGATGATGAGTGGTTGCAGCACTGGGATCGTTCGGTAACCGTGAATTTCCCGTTTGTCGTTTTTGCCGTTTTGCCGCCGCTTCCCGCGCCCTCGCCTCCAGAGTAGTAGCTTGTCGTCGGCGTTCCTGTTGAGCCTCCGCATGCCGCGCCTTACGTTTGTTTCCATCCATGGCAGAAAGAGAATGTGTAGTTTGGAACGCGCTTACATACGCATTTGCACCGCAGCGTCCTCTCGTGTATTTTCACTCTAGCGTGCATTGTGCTGTCATATGCTTGATTGATGGACACTCAATGTCGGTATTTTTAAGGTGTTTTGACCTTTTTATTTTGTGGCAGAAAGAGAATGTGTGGTATGGAACGCACCTCCACGAAGTGAATGATGACGAGTGGGCGCAGCTCGGTTCTAAGGTCCATAATAGGCGCTTTTAGCTGACCGTATTTCGCCTCGCGCTCCGCTCAGCCACTTGGTGGTGGCGCCACTGCGCATGCGCCAGACGGTCAGGCGCTGAACGTGTGACCGGACCGTCGCCAACAGCCTGGGCTGTAGCGAGCGAGGGATCACGTGACACAAGGAGAAACAACCAATATGGCAGCCTCTTATGCCGCGAGTCCGCGCTGCTCGGAAAACATAGCGGTTGTTCGGCCAACACGCAAGACCCGACGGCGCTTCAGGATACACGAGGATCTGTGCTTTCTCCGAGAAGTCGTCGCAGCCAATCCCTTTGAAAATCCGCGCATGTGGGATGACGTTCTACGAAACGTCATTGCAGCGATACATCGACAGCTGTCACTTCGCGCCATAAAGGAGCGTCTGGAGCTGCTTCTTTGGTACTCCCGTCAACAAGACTCCTCAAACCTTCGCAAGTAAGCGATTTCAGGTACAATAGTAACAATTTAGTTTTTTTAACAGCAGCCACTCTCCCACCTATTCAGAAACGCTCTTTAGTTTAACTTGCCACAAAGCAACGCACAGAACGCGCTGCCCCAAGGCACCGCGTTTGAAACGCGTTTGTGCTGCCTTGAAAGCGGTGTCTAAGTTCAAGTGCTTCTGAATACGGGGTAAGCGTCCATACTGCATGAGCTCATCTGAGCTAACTCATAGGTTGCATTGCTAGGTCTGGAACGGAAGAATTTTCTCCAACTATAACGCCAGCCTTTCTCTGTTGCACTTGGTGATAGGACTCTGTTATTGCGTTGCCTTGCCTCCGTCATTGGTGCACCGATCACGGAGGCAATGCAAATGGACGATGTTATTTGATGAGTTCGTAATGTGACGTGATGTTATGGGACAACATAGTGACGCCAAAGAATTTAGCGATCTGTGGTGTCATGTTATGTTATATTCTTGCGAAAAACTCCTAACGTTGTGTTGTTCTCATAAATGTTTTTCAGTTTTGTAGTGCTGACTGCATGCTCATGGCTGTGCGCTCTTATGTGAGCATTACGTTTTGCTTAACATTTCGTTTTGCTTGTTCATAACTGTGTTCAGAGAGTCGAAAGCAGTTTTAATCTAAATTTCTGTTTTTTGAAGCGGCGTGAGAAAGGGGGACAAACAAGTGCGTAGGCATTGTTCATTCTCACTTGCTTTTCTCAATGTTCGTCAAGTTCAATACCAGCTTAATGGGTTATGCGCAACCTAAATTTTCAGGGCAGCTCCACACAGGACGAGAAGCATGGTGTACCGGAAGTGATTTCCTCATTGCGAGATTTCATCGCTTGTTTGCAATAGTCTTCCGCTGGGTAAGAATTTGTTTTCAATTTCACTGCATTGTCCTCTATTTTGCTGCAGAAAAAAAGTCACCGGCATCACACCACTTGGGAATGATTGGAGATGAGGAACCTGAGCCACCAGTCCAAGGGAGTGGTGACACTGCAGTGCAGGTGGACAACAGACAAGATGAAACCACAGTCCAAGAGCCAGGTGATCTCCAGGCATTTGTGCCGCACCATCACCATATTCACCCTTGTTCACAATAAAGAAAACACCTTTGGATCTCGGGTTCACTCCCACTTTCAGTGATGTCATTGATCGAAGCAATTTTAGTCCAACTTCTGGAGCAGATAAAAGCCCGCTTTGGAGCACAAACTTAGCCTTTTCCAGCATTAACAATCCAATATTTTCGAATGCAATTATTTATTTCAGTAACAAAAGCAGCTGCTCAGTTTTTAACAAAATCGAATACCCTTCGATCCGGATGCATGTGCACTTCAGGCAGAAAATGCCGGGCTTGCTGTATCTCGGCAGTTAACAAAACATGTTCAAGAGGTAAAAATCGTACTGCACAGTGTAATTAACGCAATAAATCACACAAGAGGCTGTCGTTAAATAATAACTGTAGTTGCACGAAGTAATATGCATAGTGTCTCTACTCCGAACAAAGCTACCCTTTGGGCTGTGTGGATTGTATCCGGTATGAGCAATGCAGCCTTTAGTCTACGAGTACTCGTTATACACAAAGGGTACAGGGGAACACAGCGGAACTTAGGCGAGCACAATGTATACCTACCTAACAGCATGAAGACACCGTGCACATAAGATTGGATCATTGTAGCTTAGATTGCAGTCCAGCGCCAAGCCAAGGTGACAAAAAAAAAATAAAAAGGCTGATGCTTCAAGCACCACCGTAATGCGAAAATAAATCAATTCACATTGTTTTAAAACAGAATTTTCCCTTCTTGCTGCAAGACAAGTACAATTTTTATTTTAATTTTCAACGTACTTTTGACTTTCATGCACAGGTGGCGTCGCGCTTGCCTTGACCGAAAGACGCTTGGCTAAAACCAACAACGCGCGTTGCGCAGGAAACGTTGAGCGTTTGAGCGGAACGGGGAACGGACCGCAGAATCGGTCAGCTAAAAGCGCCTAATGTCTACGTTGTAGTCGCCGACTAGTATAGAGGGTTCGTGCTTGTAGGAGTTCTATATTGTTCTGTCACAATTATGATCGACATTAGTGCACTGTTCAACCTTTTTCTTGTGTCTCACATATGTTACCCGAGCGTAGCCCCATATGATGTAAATTGAGTGACATAAAGTGACATAAAGAGTCGATGACAAAGCTCGGTCCTAAGGTCCATAATGTGTACGTTGAAGTCGCAGACTAGTATAAAGGGTTTGTGCTTGTAGGTGTTTTATATTGTTCTGTCCCAATTACGACTGTTGTTCGTCTATTGTAAACCTTTTTTTGATTCACATACACACATATGTTTCGACTATAGCAACGGTTTTCTTACCACCATGACAGCGGACAGTGAGCGTCGACGACAAAGCTAAGTCCTAAAGTCCATAATGTCTACGTTGAAATCGCCAACTAGTATAAAGGGTTTGTGCTTCTATGTGTTTTATATTGTTCTGTCGCAATTATGATTGATATTAGTCTATTGTTAAACCTTTTTACGGGATTTTACACGATGCTGTGCCGTGAGCACGGACAACACCACACACCGGACAAGCCTAGACTCTAAGGTGCTTCGCCCCTAAAAATTCACAGCCGTTCCACTACTGTGAAGATCAGGCAGAGTCTGGTGAGTCTGGTATAGCAAATATCGCTACAATGAATTTACACATTATCATTATTGACTACACTGAGCAAATAAAGAGACGTACACTAATAGATTTCGGTTTTTTCCTTGCGCGTAACGCATCAATGGCGATCTCAAAAGGCTGCCTTAGACAATTACGCTATGCGTCATTTTCTTTTCTTTCGTGGTATTTATTATAATGCGTACTTGAAGTTATCACAAACGTTATGACGTAGCGTTGCATTCACTCAGCGAAAATAATCGCACAAGCTCTGCAAGACAAGCCTTCAAAGGCTTGCACTGTAGAAGTCCAGAAAAATAGGAAAAGTTCATCAAAACCGGTCGACCGGTCGCACAGGGAGGCTGGTAATGATGAGCACCTCATCAAGATGGGCTGCCAGTCTGATCTGATGTCAAGTTCTTCATAAATGTCCTTGAGATGAATAGCCATACTGATAAAATGCATACTTGAAGCAGTGGTTGGTTCTGCATTATACTATCTTGCATGCGCGTTTTCCACAAACTGTTTATTCCCATAAGGAAAAACATATCAAAGGGCACTTCATCAAGAGACGTTGGGAGAAGGTAACGTATAGTATGTAAGTTAATGCTAACATCTTTTTTAAGAGTTCGTTGAAGGATGTCCCAAAACAGAATGGCATCTTTGCAGCTAAGAAAACAGTGTTCTATTGCCTGTGGTACATCGCAGAGACGACAGTTGATTGAAGAAACAAAAATACCTTTCCTTTGCAACCATAATTTCACCGGCAGTGTATCAGTATGGAGTTTATACACGAAGGCTTTTGTATCGTGAGAAATATAAATGTTCAGAACTCGTTTTAGTACATCATGTCCTGGAAGATCGGAATATAATGAGCGGTAAAGTGGAGGTGGAAAAAGTATGGATAACCAATCCTTATAGAGTATTCTGCCTGATACTGTGCATAAGTATTCTACGGAAAGCCGAACTTTGAGGAACCGGACAGCGATGAAAGCTTCCTGCATAAAACCCCACAAACACGGGCGTACAGAGAAATTTGAAGAAACCATCAAGTCAGGTAAGGCATTAACAAATGTAATCTGCAAGAATGATCGAATTATGGGATTGGAACTGTCACGAAACCGTGAAACTATTTGCCATACGTATAAATGAACTAATCCCAGCCCTCTCTCCCTTACTGGCCTGAATCGGTTGTCCCGTCTCATTGGTTCAAAAGGCGAAGACCACACGAAAGTTGCGAAAATCCGATGAAAGCGTTGTATGTAAGATCGAGCGCAGTGAATAAGTTGCAGTACATAGTAAAGCTTTGTAGCTAAGAATGTATTGCAAGCTTCGGCTCTCCCAAAGGTGGAAAGGCGATGTGGAACATAAGTGTGGGCCTGTCGTTCTTTCCAGTAACGTGCACTGAATTTGTAGGCATCTAGCGGCACATCGAGGTACTTTGGAGGAATACGAGTCCAATTAATTCCTGCGAACTTGTCCGGCGTACTAACCCGTGATCTAAACCATAATCCTAAACTTTTAGATGAGTTTAAACGAGCACCTGATACAATGCCGAATTTACTTATGTTAGATATCACATTCGCAACACTTCGTTTGTCTGAGCAAAAGAAAGCTACGTCGTCTGCATAAGCTAATACCTTAACCTCGTTGCCTAATATACTGAAGCCGCGAATACTATTAGATCGCATTGCGCTCAGACATAGCGGTTCAAGATAAAGTGCTAACAGCAGTGGGGACATTGGGCAGCCTTGCTTTACAGAAGAGCAAATAGATACCGGCTTTGACAGGTGCCCATTAATAATTAGACACGTTGAACAGTCCTGGTAACAAAGTCTAACGCCTTCCAGCGCAATAGAGCCACCAGTGGCATGTTCCAGAAGGGAAAAGAGAAATGGATGACTGACACGGTCAAAAGCTTTGGCAAGATCTACCTGTAGCATAGCAATACTGAAGAACTGTTCGAGCGATGTGCACGTTGGTTTGTATGGAGCGACCCCTAATTCCACATGTCTGGTGAGAACCAGTAAATATTGACTCCGATGAGCCGACGCACGCTAACACGAAGCCAAAAGCAAAGAACGTAACTGCGTCAAGGGTGCCTCGGCGACGCCAGCGCGGCCGGTCTACCGCTCTGGTATCGAGACGCTTTAACCATGACCTCCGATATCACGTGCAATCTCGGAGTAAGCGCTAGTAAGTGTCGAGCGTGAAGCATTACTTCTTTTCACATCTCACAGACGGCCGCACCGCCCCGCTCCGCCCGACGCGAAAGAGAATGTGTGAAAGATATAAGGCGCGTTCGCGCCGTATCTAGCATCTCCCGAGTTAGCTTAGTTGGTAGTGCGTCGGGCGCTTGCCGTCGCGGCCGCAACGTCGTGAGTTCGATTCCCAGCGGGGTATCTTGGTTTTTTTAGGGGCGAAGCTCCTTAAAGGGACCCTGAAACGGTTTTGATGATTTTGTACGAACACATTGAGCCGGTAGAGCAAGTCCTAAGGATCATTTACAGACAGATTTAAGCTCTGTGCGAAAACTGTGTAATTTATTACAAGGCTTTAAAGCTGCGAATCGCCACCGATCACAGCGGCTCAGCCAAACGCGTTTTCAAACCGCCCACTTCCAGTGCGCGTCGTATTGGAAGCGCGACGTCACGCAGGCGGCTGATCTGATTGGATATGTCCAGTACACGTCACTGAACCTCCTGTGGGCAGCGAGCGTCGTCTGCCTGTGTTACAACGTACTCCGTGTTGACGTGAGCTGAGCGACAGTGTTTATCTCGAGGTTTCTTTTCTTGGACCTAATTAATTGCCCTAGCCTTGTTGTGTACCACGTATCTAGCAATTTCTAGCAATTGGTGACTTGTAAAGCTGCGACATCGTGCAATGTTCATGAGGCATCTGGCAAGCGGAATCCCTTCAGCTCGTCGCTGCAATGAGCGTCGCGCTCTCGCTATCCGTTCAACGCCACGATCCACGTTTTTGTGGCTGTAACTTCACCCCTGAAGACATAACCACATTGCCCGAGTTTACGCTTATCGGTGATTGTTCGCGAATTATTTTTGTTTGTCCGCATGCTTTTGCAGATTGTCACCGTACAGGAGAATAAAATAAGATCTGCTGGTAGTGTGGCGGCACCTGTCGGAGCAGATATCAACCACTCCGCGAACTTCGTCTTTGTTGGCCCTCCGAGATTGCGCGCAACCCGTCGGCGCACGGGAGAGTATTTCGGCCATAGAGTTAATATACTGACTCTAGAGGAAAAGCTCCCCATAGGGCCCATGCATCGAAACCTATAACCGCATGGGTTCCGCCATGATGGAACGAAACGATCGTTGCCAGCGTTGCCAGACCCTGAGACGCTCGCCATATTTGACGGTAGTAATCAGTTTTAATCTACCAACCTAAGCCAGCTACGCGCTGTTCAGAGAACATCAGCTGTGTTTTGATGCGTGGAGCCGTGTGTTAGTGTACGGTTATCTGTGCAGCTGGTGCGGTTGATAACAGTTAAAATTTCCACCTGTTCGTGCATGGTTTTTACTAGGCACTCCCTACCAAAGTTTCTCCGTTCGCTGGCACAAAGGTCACTCGACAGATTCGCAGCTCGAAGCAAATTCCGTAGGCCGTGGTCGCGCGCTGATTCGACTTGCAATGGCGAGACACCTGTATCCACGTTCTTCTTCAGCTCATTGCTGCCGTACTTCAGCGCAGGGAGCCGTAAAGCAGAAAAATGTCGATTGCAGCATGCAGCGGCGAATATGTGAGTGAGACATCTCCCGAAAGCTTCAATCGAAACTAAAGTTACACGGCCCACGAAGCTTTATCGCCGTTAAAAAGTATTTAAAAAAATCGGTTGCGACTAGTTCGTACATAACTTTCAGGGCTTGTCTCATCTCTCCTTTGCCGTCCGTCCTGGTTTGCACTGATGCACTGAAGTTTGCAGCTCGAAAGAAAAAAGGGCTGTCACATGAAGTCGAGTGGTATGCGGCGACAGAAAACGCACACGGGACACTATGACAACTACGAGATACACGTCGCGAAGGAAGTTTCAGGGGCTCTAACACGACGCACAAACCGGCGCAATCGGCCGCAAGCACACACTCGCGTACTCGCGAGTGTTGATATGGTGGTGCCATCTAGTTAACTAGCCTGCAAACGCTCCTTTCCGCGCGCAGTAAATTGCATAAATAGCCGTCGTATTCTTTCGTAGAAGTATTCAAAATAAACACAAAACAATATCCGCAAGTTTTTAATTGTGCAGATGCTTCTTTAGGATTGATATGTGATGGCAAGAATGACAACGTTCCAAGATGTCAGCGTTCTTGCGGTTATAGGTCTCGCGGCCCAGCTTTTCCTCTAGAGGCAGTATATTAACTCTATGATTTCGGCCGCGCGTTAAAAAAGTCACGTGGTACACAGAGCTGCTCCGCGCGCGGCGGTCGCGGTTGCCTAGACGACGAAGACGCGGCCGCGGCGGCACTCCGACCGTCGTTGGGTTCTGCGGCAGTGCCATGTTTCCTTTGGTATTACAAAGTATTCAGTGGGCATTGCGATGAAGCAGTGACTGCATGAGCTGCACGTCACAGCGCACAAATGCAACATTCAAGGGTAAAATTTAGCACAGCTTCACTGACTTGGCGTCGCGAAGACTGATGAAACTGCGGAGCTGGTGCCTTTTCCTTGGCTTTGGGGTGCGTTTTTTACTAAGTACTATTTTAGCTGTCGATACAGTGATGATAATATGACGCCGCTAAACGGTCCGTGAGCTCCTGCTTTGGCCACTCGCAAGTCAGGATCGGATTCCCTTCGTTGCTGGGCGGCCGACGTCTCTCTTCCCGACGAGTTTTGTCGTGCAGTTGCGGCGACACGCTTCTCTCACTCGAAACTCGGGGTCGGCCCGTCATCGTTGGGCCCATATGCTCTAGCGAATTCCCATCATAATTCCCGCCGCGCCGCTTCTTCTCCCGAAGACAGAACCTTGTTCGTACTCGCCATACTCGTCGCCGAACGTCGTAATGCTCTGCGCCGACAGTGCACGCTTTTGTACTGCTTTGTTCACTCAGAATTTATACTTGCAGCAACAACGAAATGAAACAATGTTAGTGCTGTTAAATCAAGGTGTGCGGCCTAGAGGTAGGGGGCACTCTTGTAAGCTCAGTGCGAGCAGTCCGGCCGCATTAGAATTAACACCACAATTAAAGCACGATATGCAACACGTACGAACTGACGGTCGGATGTCAACAAGCATGCACGCTAGCAATAAACAAAGATAATGATGTGCGTCTATCCTGGCCTCTCCTAACTCCATCGCACAGTAGTCAGGGAACACCAAGCCCAGCTTTTTACTCTGCCGAAATAACATAACACTACCGCAGAAGGGGAGCGCATACTATCGATACGATGGCCGGAGCCACCGCGTCTACGCGTCTCGCCGGTATAGTGTTCTAGAATATTATCGCCGGTCTCGCTCGCCTGGCAACGGCCAGACGCCCGTCAGAGGGCCGCACCGGCCGCACTTTTTTAACGCGCGGCCGAAATACTCTCCCTCGGCGCACAGAGACCATGACTGGGCGAAGCTCAAACCGTCGAATGCGCTCATGAGAGCGCTGCGATCGCCGGTGATGTCAGGGTGTCTGTGAGTTGAGGGTGCAAGGCAGTGGTGAGGAGGAGGGTATAGATATAAATTCCGTAGCGGCCTTGGTACACAGTGTGTCGCTTAATTTCTGGTGCGAATGATTTGGGGATGCTCCTGCCTAAACGCTGACAAAACTTCAAAAAACCGTTTCAGGGTCCCTTTAAGGCGGCACCCGTTCGTCCCTCGTAGTCGAAGCCGTAGTAGTCGTAGTGCGTAACCAGTCTTACGCTTTGACCTCCGAGGTGGTGCCGGTGGGAGATTTTTCCTGTGCGTTGTTGAACAATAAAAAATTCGCAGCGTGCGCGTTAACTAAAAGCCGAATTCTTCTGTCTCTCATTCCCCATTAGCAGCCATTGGCATGTTCCAGTAGGAAACGTTAGTAGAAGTAGAAGTGTAAGTGTTAGCTAAAAGCCGACTTCTTCTGTCTCTCATTCCCATTAGCAGCCATTGTTTACCTCCAAGGTAGTGCCTGGTGAGATTTCTCCTGTGCGTGATTAAACAATAAAAATTTTGTTCAAAACGCCGTTGATTGATGAAATAAACCAACGAAAGACGCCAGATGTTTTCTAAAAGCAAAACGAAAGAACGCCAGATGTTTCTAAAGCAACACGAAAAGACGCCAGCTGCTTAACGAAAGACGGCAGATGTTTTCTAAAGCAATGGTTTTCTAAACAATGAAAATTCACAGCGTACATGTAAAATTAAAGTGAGCTGCAAGTCGTCATAACTCATCGAACCTTTAGTATAAACGCGCCCGATCTCACGTCGGTGATGATGTACTGGGCAGAATTCACGGAAGATTCACGGTTTACCGATGAACCTCCGCAGCTTCGCCCACTCATCATCATTCACTCCGTGGATATGGTGCGATTTTTTCTTTCTCACCCGTTGGCATCCATTTTATCAACGTCATATCCGTGACGGATGTACTTAGTGGACCCCGACATAAAACACTTTCGTGTTAAAAACGGCGAGTAACGGGCGCTTTGCCCACGGCTTCTATGAGCCGCGCGTATCCACCTTTCGACACCGTTCGCCGTTGGTGATGCCACCAGTACAACTCAAAGCAGCAGCGCACGAGGCGGATAGCGTTCAACTCTTAAAGGGCCCCTCACCAGGTTTGACAATTTTTGAGCTAACGAGCGCAATGCATACACTGGGCGTTCACGATCACGTCTGCCAAAATTTGCAACGCTACGCGCCGCGGAAATGGGTCAAATTTCAAGGTGAACGCTGTTTGCCCTTCCTCTCGCGGGCGCGCGCTTTAGAGAATGAGGGGATGACGTACATGAGAAAATGGCCCTACGTAGATGGTAGTGCTGTGACGTCGCTCCTCTACGTAGACGACTGTGCTCTGACGTCGCCAACAGTAGCACGTGACACTGCGATAATTATTAGATGCGAAGTATCTTATAGCGGAGTTCAATCCGGTGGTGGTGGTGTGCGGCGTGACCACACTTACTGCGCATGCGCATACCCTCTCCACACACCTCTCCCCTCCCCCTTTCCACTCTTCCTCTGAAACGCGGGCTAGACATGCCGAAATTCTCTCCTGCGCATGCGCGTCCCCTCCCCCTCTCTCTCCTCTCCTACGCTGCCCCCCTCTCGCACGCCTGTCGACCGCGTTCCCCGCTCGCCCTGTGAGAATTAACGTCCAGGCTAGAGGGAAGACAAGACGCGCGTAGCGTCCCTCTTCGCGTTCCACGACGCGAGGTCGGTAGCATGCCCAACGAACGCCAACGGAACGCGATCGTGCAAGTGCTCCGGCTTCGCATCGCCTCATGGTCCCCTTTAGCGGGAAATGGTGTAATTTTTTGACACGACATGTGTAGTTTGTGTAATTTGTTGCTTGAATAGATTAATAAAACTTGAGAGGAATAATGAGACGCACAAAGGGAATGTGTGCGTCTTTTTCATTTTTTGTTCGTGAATTGCAGAGAGATGCGGGGCTAATAATGTGCCTCCGTTTCCCATGCGTTCGTGTCCCCGCGGTTAGCGCATCGAGCAGACGCCAGCCCTGGAAACGAAAGTAATGTTCCCGCGCGTTCGAGCACTCATTATGCTCATTTATTCTACAGCGTCCAAGTAAACGTTAATGCGGCACTGGCTCATGATACCGCCACTCTCATACCCGTACAAATGTTGCAACTTTCATGCCCGTCCCGCAGAAACAGGCAGCACACCACAGAGAACGCCGACAAAACGCCTACGGCCGCTACATAAAAAAATCACAGCATATCCACGGAGTGAATGATGATGAGTGGGCGAAGGTGTGGAGGTTCATCGGTAAACCGTGAATCTTCCGTGAATTCTGCCCAGTACATGATCACCGACGTGAGATCGGGCGCGTTTACACTAAAGGTTCGATGAGAGTTATGACGACTTGCAGCTCACTTTAATTTTACATGTACGCTGTGAATTTTCATTGTTTAGAAAACCATTGCTTTAGAAAACATCTGGCGTCTTTCGTTAAGCAGCTGGCGTCTTTTCGTTTTGCTTTTAGAAAACATTTGGCGTCTTTCGTTGGTTTAGTTCATCAATCAACGGCATTTTGAACAAAATTTTCATTGTTTAATCACGCACAGGAGAAATCTCACCAGGCACTACCTTGGAGGTAAACAATGGCTGCCAATGGGGAATGAGAGACAGAAGAATTCGGCTTTTAGTTAACGCGCACGCTGCGAATTTTTTATTGTTCAACAACGCACAAGAGAAATCTCCCACCGGCACCACCTTGGAGGTCAAGATCTGGTACTAGCGTTAAGACTGGTTACGCACTACGAGGGACGACCGGGTGCCGCTTTAAGGAGCTTCGCCCCTAGAAAAGGTAGCGGCCGTGCAACGCCGCTCGCGTGCACAACTTCCAGCGTCTAACTAAAATTTGCTACGTAGCCTGGTGAGGGGCCCTTTAAAGGCGAAGCTTAAAGGGCCCCTCACCAGGCCCTTTAAGCAAATTTTAGTTAGAATAGTAAATTTTAGTTAGACGCTGGAAGTTATTGTGTGCCGAATGAAGAGCAGTATGCCGCAAGAATTTTCCAAATCGGTTCATTACGAGCTGAGAAAAACAATAATTTGTAGCGGCGCGAAACCATGATGCGAGGAGGCGAGTTCCAAACCCTTGCCACTCGCCCCGTGTAGCATTCGCAAGCCAAATCCCTTCCCTACCCTCTTCACTTGACACATACGCATGAACACGCCATGCGCATGCATGGTCATGTGCGCATGACGTTCCCGAGCCAGCCCGAGCACGCGAGCGGCGTGCACAGCCGCTACCTTTTTAGGGGCGTAGCTCCTCTTAGTCTAACCTTGTCCCATGTCAGGCGTAACCGGCAGTATCTCCCGAACAGTATAATAGATGGCGCTGTCTCATAGAAGTACATACAAACTGCAGTTGACTGATGATATTCTAGATGGCGCTGTACACAATCTGTGTTGGTCCAATAGAAGTGTGTGCAATAGTGCGCTTGTGTGAATCGCCACTAGATGGCGGTGGAAGTGCCGCTACTCTAATCCATTGTGCAGAAATTAGTCGAGGCAAAAATTAAAGGTGAAAGTGAACGCTGGATGACAGAGATTCGCGAAAAGAAGAAGGCCGCGCCTAGGATATTTTGGAGCCACCTAAAAGCGCTGGGTAGGAAGTCTGTCACAATGCAACAACATATGGTAGATGAAGGAGGAAATAAATTGGAAGGATATGAAGCGCTAGGTTACATCCGAAAGATAACAGCCGATTCGTTTAAAAAGGTCCCCCAGGGGATTCCCCCGGTGAGTAAAAGTACGCAAAGGAGTGCAACCGACGAAGATGTAGTACTAGAGAATTTCAATTGGAAGAAGGCCGAAGGAAAAATTCCTAAGCGCACTACTCCGGGCTTAGATGGGGTTCCCGTCAGCCTCATTAACGAACTCGGACATAACACTAAAGAAGCACTACTGAAAGCCGTAGAAAAGTGCTTACAGGAGAGGGAAATACCGGACAGTTGGCGAAAAAGTAGAATGAACTTAATCTATAAAGGCAAGGGAGAAAAGGATAACATTCGCTCGTATAGACCGCTAACAATTACATCGGTGCTATACAGGTTGGCGATGCAGGCAGTAAAATTAAAAATATAAACGTGGGCAGAACAAAATGATATTTTGGGAGAACTTCAGAATGGATTTCGAATCGACAGGCCGTTAGACGATAATCTGTTTGTTCTTACCCAGTGTATAGAAATATCTAAAATAGAAAACAGGCCCTTATACGTAGCTTATCTAGATATCACCGGGGTGTATGACAACGTTAATCAGGAAATTTTGTGGGATATATTGAAGGAAGTGGGCATAGGTGACGACTGTGTAGAGCTTTTGAGGGAAATATACCGAGAAAATACAGTTTGTATAGAATGGGAAGGAATAAGTAGCAAGGACAGCGTTGAAATTAGCAAGGGGCTGAGACAGGGATGCCCTTTGTCCCCGCTGTTATTCATGCTGTACATGGCGAGGATGGAAAAAGCGCTAGAAGGTAGCAACATTGGATTTAATTTGTCACACAAACAGGTCGGAGCGATGGTTGAGCAGAAGCTTCCAGGTCTATTTTATGCTGATGATATTGTCTTATTTGCGGACAGTCAAGATGATATACAGCGACTGGCAGATATATGCGGAAGGGAGTGTGAGGCTCTAGGACTAGGATATAGTGCAACAAAATGTGGACTGACGGTATTCAGTGATCACGGAGACCATACGGTCTTAATACAGGGCCAAAAAATACCGAGGGTAAGCGAGTACAAGTACCTCGGAGTATGGGTAAATGAGGGGGATAGATATATGGAGGTACAAGAGAAAGCATCGGTAGCAAAGGGAAAGAGGAATGCTGCAATTATGAAGCACAGAGCTTTATGGGGATACAATAGGTACGAGGTGCTTCGAGGGCTGTGGAAGGGTGTGATGGTTCCGGGGCTTACATTTGGGAACTCAGTGGTGTGCATGAAGTCAGAGGTGCAATCAGGAATGGATGTAAATCAAAGGACGGTGGGCCGCCTCGCGTTGGGCGCTCACGGGAAGACGACAAATGAGGCGGTAAAGGGTGATATGGGATGGACAGGCTTTGAAGTGAGGGAAGCACAGAGCAAAATGAGATTCGAAGAGAGGCTGAGGAAAATGAAGAAGAGTAGATGGGCAGAGAAGGTTTTCAGGTATTTGTATAGAAAAAGCGTTGACACGCAGTGGAGAAAAAGAACTAGGAGGCTCACCAGTAAATATACGGCTGGCAGTGCGGGCGATATGGCAACAAGGAGCATTACACGGAAGGTCAGAGAGGCGGAGAGGACTTATTGGATGACAGCGATGGAAAAGAAGCCGGCTCTGTGTAACTACCGAAAAGGAAAAAACGAAATAAGGAGGGAAAGGTTTTATGATAATTCAAGGGGAAGCGCTTTACTGTTTGAAGCAAGGTCGGGCTGCCTTAGAACGCGTAGTTATAAAGCGAGATTCAGTAACGAAGAAGAACAATGTACATGCTGCGGGGGAACTAAGGAAACGATGGAAGATTGAATGTGGCGATATTCACCCAGGTATACGTGTGGGCACGAGTCTACCTGAAGCCTTGGGTTTTAGGGACAACAATGGAAAGCTGAACACGCCCGCGATAGAAATAAGTAAGAGACGGTTGGAGTATTGGTGGCAGAAAAGTAGAGATAAAGTACAAAAATAAATAATTGGAGGGAAAAAAAAAGGTCATTCTGCCTTAAGAGGCAGAGAGATGGACCGTGAATTTATATTTTTTGGTATAATAACATAGATTTAATCAATGTAGATAAGGCATTAGGACAACATGAAACAAGGAAGTTTTTTTTTTTCTCCTTCGAGCCTGGTGGCAGACATGTCACGGCCCCGTTATAAAGGGGACGCTCATAGCATCCATCCATCCTCTCCGATCGGCTGCTGCGCGGGCTGTGCCTGGGTTGCGGGGAACGAGTGCCTCTCTCGGTCTCCTCGATCGTCGCCGTACGTGTCGGATCGTTGGTGGGGCATGGACGAAGCGGAGCGGCGGGCGCTAAGGGCCGCGGCGGCTTGTGCTCGTCGCCAGGATCCCGCGGTGCGAGCCCGAGAAGCGGCGGCGAAGCGAGCGCGGCGCCTGGCAGACATTGATGGTGCTCGTGCGTGGGAAGCGGCGCCAGCGGTCGCACATTGAAGGAGCCGACGCGCGGTTCGAGCGGGAATTTCTCGCTCATTCGTTTGGCCACGGTTGCGACGTGTGTGATCGACTTTGGTTCGATAATAACCTCACCGCGGTGTTTCACGCTCTTTATATAATGTACTGGGCGAATTTCACGGAAGAGTTTCACGGTTTACCGATGATTTCGTCCGGAGCTTCGCCCGACTCATCATCATTCCCCCCGGGGATATGCTGTGATTTTTTTTTTATGTAGCGGTCGTGGGCGTTTTGTCGGCGTTCTCTGTGGTGTACTGCCTGTTTCTGCGGGACGGGCATGAAAGTTGAGACATTTGTACGGGCAAGAGAGGGGCGGTATCATGCGCCAGTGCCGCATTAACGTTTACTTGGACGCGGTAGAATAAATGAGCATAATGAGTGCTCGAACGCGCCGGAACATTACTTTCGTTTCCAGGGCTGGCGTCTGCTCGATGCGCTAACCGCGGGGACACGAACGCATGGGAAACGGAGGCACATTATTAGCCCCGCCTCTCGCTGCAATTCACGAAAAAAAAATTGAAAAAGACGCACACATTCCCTTTGTGCGTCTCATTATTTCTCTCAAGTTTTATTAATCTATTCAAGCAACAAATTACACAAACTACACATGTCGTGTCAAATAATTATCGCAGTGTCACGTGCTACTGTTGGCGACGTCAGAGCACAGTCGTCTACGTAGAGGAGCGACGTCACAGCACTACCATCTACGTAGGGCCATTTTCTCATGTACGGCATCCCCTCATTCTCTAAAGCGCGCGCCCGCGAGAGGAAGGGCAAGCAGCGTTCACCTTGAAATTTGACCCATTTCCGCGGCGCGTAGCGTTGCAAATTTTGGCAGACGTGATCGTGAACGCCCAGTGTATGCATTGCGCTCGTTAGCTCGAAATTGTCAAACCTGGTGAGGGGCCCTTTAAGGGTCCCCCAATTTTTTGACGAAGGTAGTAGGCCTGCTTAATTTTCTCTAATGTAATGGGACTACTAATGATTGCGCAATCGTCATCCTCCAATGAGCTCACGTCATTCGTTCTTCACGATACTAACGGCATAATACAAACGCACGCGTTGTTGGGTGAAACGCACGGGACGCCGCACGTGGCGAGAGAGAGAGAAGAAACTTTATTAGCACTTGTCCAGCAGTTTGGTCGAAATTAAAATTATGCGAGACGCGGGCCATGCCAACGTTTTTAGAACCAATACAGTTTCGCAACTCCGCTCGCGTGCCGGCACACGTGGCTGACGCGTGAACTTACGGCGCTGCTGTTCCATTTTGCTTCACTTACCGTGGCCCCCAGGATCGTATACAGCAACGCACCGTTGGCTCTCAATGGCGCGTTGTTGAAGCTAATCGCGGAGGCGACGCACCTGCCGCCGCGATCTCAGACGCGCGAGGAGCAGCCGCTTGCGACGCGTTGCGCGTTTCTCTGTGCTCGCTTTCTCTGTTCTCCGCGCGTGATTGTTTGCGAACCGTGATCGCTTCGGAAGCAGTTCTTTCGATTTAGCGTGTGTGGAAGGGACAAAGCTGAAGAATGGCATCTTGATGCGCGTATTGCACGAGCGGCTACACCGGTCATCACTTCTCCGAATGAGGGCAGGGACTTGCAAGAAATATTTTCTGAACGCCAATCCCACCAGAATAGTGAAGGCTAACTTCGCTACAAGTCGCCTAACTGATCCCAGGGAATAAAATCAGGTACCTTGATCAACCATAGTTCACGTTGTACGCCTTTTTTTTTTTTCAAGAAATGAGAATTATTTCGGCCCGAAATTAACAACGGTCCTCTTTTTTACGACTTGCTTAGGATGACAAATCTAAGTACATGAGCCAGTGTCATTTTTGCCTCCGTAGAAGTAATGCGACTGTCGTGGTCGTGATCGATCCCGCAACCTTCGGGTCAGCAGCCGAGCGCGGTAATAACTGTTCCACCGTGGCGGCTAAACACAGGTTGACGGCAATTGAATATTCGTGCGAGAGGACAGCTAGACGTGTGAGATTGTAACATTATTATAGGTCACGTTTGATTATCTTTTTGAGGTTTATGGAGTATAGCTTGTGAAATGATCGCTTTTTGAAACAGTCAAGGTTATTGCAAAAGTTCAAATCACGGAATATCGCCTGTCACGGCCGTTGAAAGCTGCAGCGACGATAGGTAACATGGGTGTGTTGTAGCAGACGACGCGTGAGGCATGATGCAAGATGGAACTGTAGCGCCGCTAGTTCTTGCGTCGGCCGCCGCGTCCATTTCGGAGAGCAAGCGTCTATGGGGAGCTGCGAAACTGACCTGGTTCTACACCTGGCGACAACTTTCTGTGGCAGCACAGCCAAGGCTACGCAACCGAACCACGCACTTTTTTTACTACGCTTCTGTATGTAGTGCGCGAACGCTAGCTTTTGCTAAATACGTAGCATAAGAGAAAACATAAAAAGAAAAGAAATAGGTATTACGTTCAAGATTGCTTGCATTGAAAGCAAGAATGATTATCCCGTAAAGGATTTGCGATTTTTGCTCTTTCGAGTTTTCAGGTTTTCTGGTGTCCATTTCACGTTTTCCGTCCCCACTAAACAACGATGGCGTCGCTCAGCTGCAACAGGTGCACATCGAAGCGCGTGTTCGTTAGGTGATCTGTGTTCATCGACCAGAAAGAAACGAAGGCAGCGTTGCGTTGCGAATTATTTTGTTGATTTGCCCATACTATCGCCGAGAAAGAAGTGTGCAAGTGATACTGGTGATACCACCATCCCAAGTGGGTCTCTCATCGCGATAGCTTCCTTGACAGTGACGACGGCTACCTGCAAGTCTTTAGCAAGAAGAGCCGCTTGAAAGCAAAACTGCTATTGGAAACAGTACGTAAAATAAGTGGCCCATTTCATAAATTGCGTTGCATACATGGTCGGTATTACGATTGCCTACTATTGCTGATACAATCGAGTCGAAGATTGCGTCTAACACCGTGCCCGTCGGCGTCTACGGCGGGAGGCGTTTTGACGCTTTGCAATGAGAGCGATTTACGGTTACAAAATCACCTGTGCACAGCTTTGCCTCGGCAACAGACGCGTTCATGTCTATTATGCGACTGACAGCGTGATTTTTAATGTGAAAAAAAAAGCATTCTTGACCACGCGAGTAAGGAACGCGTTTCACCCGTTTGTAATCGCAAGCGTGAGACGCCCGCTCCTGATCGGTCGTGGCCAAGATATCTGCTGCCTTTCGATGCCTTCGCGTCGCCTGACAAAATAACGTGAGCGTCTCCAGAAAGTTACTGCGTCTCCAAATCTAGGAAAACGACGATGTCGGCCCTGTGTGCACCGAAATTCAGAAAATGGCTCGTTACCTTTGCGTAAGATTTCCAATTGCGCAGTTACTGCTGGGCCGTAGCTTTTACTTTTTTTTCTTTGAAAAGTAAAACCGACTGCTTTAATAAAGTTGATTCCTGCGCTCCTTCGCAATACAAAACATTCTATCGCTTTCCCAAAAAAGAAATGTAAACAATACTAAATGGTGCTCGCTTTGCACGTAGACTTGAACCGCTAGCACAGTTATAGTATTCGATTTGCAGAAGAGCTCCGCAATGATTCCAGGTATTTGTGCTGCATCTTTAAGTATATCAAGTCATGTGGTAGGTTTTGATTACATCTGTGAATAAACTATCTGCATAACTTTCCAAACAACATTATGAGCCATGAATACTCGTATGAAAACGCACATGTTCTATGCGCTCGCGAAACCAAAACCGAAATCGCCCGCGAACGGACTACTTGGCGTAGTAACACATGTGCAGAAGCTCCGCCCACGTAGCTTCGGCTGTGCTGCCACAGAAAGTTGTCGCCAGGTATAGAAACGTTAGGCCATGCGGCATCGTTGCCCGCGCTGCGTTTGCGTCGTGCTGGCGACCCACTATAGGCGCCGTCCACTGACCAGAGGGAGCTGCGTTGCTCGCACTGGCCCGTCCCAAGTTCGCTGACATTGGCCGTTAGAGGCACGCAGAAAACAGACGCGCGAACGCGTCGCCCGTGTAGCCCGGCCACAGTCCGCCCACTAATGCATGGAGGGAGACGCGCGCATCGCGTTCGATTTTCTGACAGACCCCGTCTCAAAGTTGCTTTTTTTATACGCTAGGCTGTGCGTTCTGGCGCTGCAGTCACACGGCAAAACTCGACTGCACGGTGCCTATACTCCGTTTCACACATCTGGTGCAACGCTGTGGAGGCTAGCAAGACTTCTTGCAGTAGATGCGCTCGCATTGAGAAATAGTTAAATGTTTTTATAACCCAGAATAGCTTTTTCTTTTCGTTCTTAGGCCGAGTATTAAATAAAGATGTCTTGCGCTTTAGAAATAAGCAAACCCTGTTATACGACTGTTATTATACGGCTGGATCGCTTAGCGTCTTGATGTTTTCGTTTTTTGGTGTTTCATTTGCGCGCCGTCGCCGCATGCGTCGCGCGTAGGCCCGCGCTCGGCTCGTGCGAGCGTTCGTGACAACAAAACCGACCGCGAGAAGCGCGCAGTTATACATTTTGCTGACCGAACTTCTTGCATAGCTTCCACAGCGTTGCACATGTATGAAACGGAGTATAGTTTTCCATTTTGGGGTTGTAGCGCCGAGCTAATCGTGGCCAGTGCGGTGTCCCCTGGCTCGTGGTGGCGCGAGCTAGTGGGAACGCTATGGCTGTTGTACGCTTATGCCGCAGGAGAGAAGAAACGAGACGGTTGAACACGAATCACAGTATACACTTTACACCATGACCAGAATCCTGAGGCTAAAATTACAGCGCAAACGCACATCCACGAAGAAAAGAAACGTACGACACTAGCGCTGACTAACAACTGCCCAATGCAGCCTTACCACGTATGCGCACACAACAATAGCTCTAAACCAAAACGTGTAACAAGAATAATAGTGTATAAGATACGCGAAGACATGAAATCATATTCAGATGGGTGCCGGGACAAAGAAGTAAAGAAGAAGTAAGAAAGACAAAGAGGTGCGTTTGCGCGGTAATTTTAGCCTCAGGAATATGTACCAACTACACCCAAATAAACTTTTATTTTAGCGACCATAATCGACACCCGCAGGGAACGCGAACCATGGCTTCACTTGCCAATGCCAAGCGCTGTCTTTATTTTCTTCTCTTGAGGTTCACGCTCTCCGGTTTTGTTCGTCGCCCAAAGAAAGGCGTTGCAGGGTCTTGGGACAACGCGAGTGCAAGAGTCCGAGAGTGGCTTGCGGTTCTGCGGATGCGTCCTCGCGGCTCGCAAATTTCTTGCGTCCCCAATTCTAAAACTCTCCTAGTGTTTCGCCGGAGTTGGGCTGTGCGCCTCCGACTTGTACTTTGACATACAGGGTGCGGTCGACCGTGCTCGCGCGATTATCTCTTGAGGGGGAGTTTTGTACGTCTTGTGCTTTCACCGCAAAGTTTGCGGTGAAGCTTTAGGCCGCACGAAGCTCACTTTGATCGCTGCAGCGGCCGCGTTTGCGAAAGGAGTGAGCTGCTAGCTAGAAGAGCCAAAGCAGGGGCTAGTTGAAGAAACGACTGTGACAGTTCGCGCTCGTCCGATGTATAGTACCTGTGCGTTATTTTCGTGCGCCCTTCCTTGTGTTTGAGCAGCGCGCTGCAAGTGTCGAGCTGTGACAGTTGTTAGTTCCAAGGAGGTTTAAATAAAACTTGCTGGAGTGGAGGCCGCCTATACTTACCAATGGGCCGCAGGGCAGCCACGCCGCGCGCGCGGCGGCCATCTTGCCATAGGCAAGAAACGGGAGCCAAAGCGCGCCCTCCGCGCTGACCGCGTCTCTCCGCCGTAGTTTTTAACGGTTATGGCGAGCATTAAGGGAGAAGTTGCCAAAAATAAGAAGCCAAATGGCAGATAAGAATGCAGTCAGTTTTATTCTGTTTCTTTTGGCGTTTTCCTTGCAAGCATGCACACCGACGAAGGGTCTGTATCATTGGCTTTTAAAAATAATCATCCTCGTAAGAGCACAGCTCACTTTCTCGGCACTCATTTCCCTGTTTATTTCATTCGTCATGTGACGGAGTCTTACGCATATGCGGAGTTCAGCCACTTTCTTTGAGCGGAATATAAATGTGGGTGTCCAAAGCAGCACACTCAAGATGATATGCGCATCGAGAAGGATATGCTCATCAAGGCTTGAAAGCAGTTTCTTTTCTCAAGACAAGCTCAAAACCTCCAAAACAAATAGTTTTGGCTTTGCATGGACGTGTTTCAAATATGGGCATTCAGCTTGCAGTCGACACTATTTCAATAGACATATAGCTTTTCGATACTATTTCGTTGGCTCGGCTCTCTCTTATCCTGTCAATGAATCAATTAAAAACGCCCAAGTGACATCCGAAGTCTTAAGTTTAAGCCAACGAGAATATACGCATGCAGTCTCTAGCTGTCACCATGCATACCATTCCCAAAGTCCACATATCTAACCACTTAGTCGCCCACAATCTCAACATGTTTCCTCATTTGCCATCAAAAATCAAAGTGCATTAGAGTTTTTGTGTGGCATTGGGCTAGCTTTTTCGAGACAGTGACTCAACTGTGAAGCCAGCATTCCTTTTGATGGATTTTTGTATACTGTTCTCGTACATAGTGCGCTCTACTGACCAGGGGCGTAGCCAGAAATTTTTTCAGGGGGGGGGGGCACTTCTTTGTTCTGAAGTGGGGGTCGGGCAGGCAGAAGTGATCGAGTGTCATTTTGAGCTCTGTATGCCATGGCGGAAAAAATTTCGGGGAGGAAGGCACGGGCCCGGTGTGCCCCCCCCCCCTTCCCCCCTGGCAACGCCACTGCTGCTGACAGTGCTCGATTTAACTTCGAGCGTACACATACCCATAAGCTGATGGAGAAAAGAAGTGCAGCGTTAACGCAAACACCCCCAGCTCGGATGGATACGTGCCTTTCTGGTCTTTTCGTGCCCTATGGAGGGGTTGCTGTATGTATGGAGGAAGGCTGCAGTGAACATCCCCCTGCCCTACTCAGACACGAGCTTTTGATCCTTGATCTCCTTTATTATCGCTTGATAATCGAGCCTCGCTCTTTTTGGTCAGTCTGCAATTTTTCTGCTGCAGAATTTTCATCTTGAGCTGTTTTATCTCCCCTTGGGAAACATGAAGCATTTCATCGTAATGCTGCCGTGTAGGTGATGCAACTGTCACATCTTCAGCAACGTTTTTTTCAATTTGAACACATATAACGGCCGGAGTATCCCGGGGCCTCGGTTAGGTCACTTTATTTGCAGCTGTAACGAGCATTGCACAGTTTAGACCTACTGGTTTTACTCGCTGCACTGCATAAAGCAAATACAAATAACAAAAGAAAAGCCCCGAATCTAAGAAAAACAGGTCCTTGTGTATTGCCCAAATGACGTTTCTTAACCTCGTAGTTGCGAGCTACCCTTTTATAACACAACAGGGCAACCGATAACGAAATCTATAGAGTCGCCTATTTATATAATTTCAACGAATAGCAAACTGGTGCGCCCATTTCCTATTCGCGCTCCACACCACTGGCATCAACAAGCACAAGAATGTGTATCACTGGGTTTTGCAAGTGTTTTACAAATGCGTCAAGCCCAGTCCGGTCGAAACAATTCGGCGAGAACTGCTTCTAACATATGTGATCACCGTCTTTTGGCTTCCAGACTTTCCGTCAAGCTGTCAGCCTGCACCATCGTGCTTCGAACATTTGGGTCCTTAAGAAACCGGTTAGGAAAAAAGGATAACCGTAAGATGCGAAATTAGAGACAGATTACGAGCTGTCAGCATATGTTCCGGCATATAGAGAAGTTTTCATCAAGCTCGAATTTTTCTGCTTACAACTGAAACTTCATCCCAGTACCTTTTCGCTCGATTTGTATACCCGTACGCAACGCACGATGTGCCCAACAACGTCCGGACGCCACCACGACAGAGAACAGCCGGAACATATATGCGGCCGCTGCAGCATGCGTTGCGGAAGGCGCGCTTTCTGCCTATGGCAAGATGGCGGCGCGCGGCTTCAGCAGAGGGGCGACTCCTCCACTCCATTCGCAATCACATTGTGTGTTTGCTTTTCCTGCGTCATTTGTGCTTGAGCAGCGCGCAGCAAGTTTCTAGCTGCTTGCCGTTCTTCTTGTGACATTCCAATTTCTTGCTATCGCATTCATTGCTTCACCCTTGAGGCGAAACTGTTACTTTTATTGACAGAAGTGTTTTAGAGGTCAGGTGAGCAATCATGAAAGGCTAACAACTGCTATCCAGGAAACCCCGGAATATTAGCCTTCACTCGCTTTTTCACATTGTTCGCATCTCCCAGTTTGGACAACTTTTCTGCACATTGAAGGTACACCAACTCTTCAAAAGGCAGCCCGTGCCGCACACTTCCTTGCCTCCGGGTTGGTCGTTGTGCATACCTTAGACAGCCTGTGTATGGTGCAGTACGCCGTACCCCTAGGCCGCCTTTCTCAGGTTGTGTGAAAGCATGTGAACGCAAGGTATCACCGCTACCTTCTGTCTGCGCGACGCGCTGGCTTAGAATAACAGAGAGCTGAGCTAGTTGGTAAGTATTCATTCTAAAAAGACAGGGCGTGCAAACAAGGACACACGTCCACTTACGAGTAGTAGGCTACTCGTAAGTGGACGTGGAGGAGTCCTAATGGCGAAACTAAAAATGAAATAGACTTCACAATGTGCGGCCACCCGGGCATTGTACAGGATGTGGAAGTAGTTAACAAGATCCCATGCAGTGACCATAGAATGGTAAGATCTAGAATTCGACTTGACGTGAGAAAGGAACGGCAGAAACTGATACGCAAGAAGCCAATTAATGAACTAGCTCTGAGAGGGAAAGTTCAGGAATTCAGAGTTTCACTTCAGAATAGGTACGCGGCTTTAACCGAGGAAACCGACCTTAGCGTAGACGCAATAAATGATAATCTGACTAGTATCATCAAGGAGTGTGCAGTGGAAGTCGGGGGTACAGTCGTTAGACAGGACACTGGTAAGCTATCCCAAGAGACGAAAAACCTCATTAAGAAACGTCAAGCTATGAAAGCCTCAAATGCAACAGACAAAATAGAGCTGGCGGAGCTTTCGAAGTTAATCAATAGGTATAAAGTAGCCGACATAAGAAAGTATAATATGGAGAGAATTGAGCATGCTCTAAAGAACGGAAGAAGCCTCAAAGCTATGAAGACAAAACTGTGCATAGGCAAAAATCAGATGTATGCATTAAGGGACAAGGAAGGCAAGGTCACAAACAATATGAATAGAATACTTGAGGTAGCGGAAGAGTTGTACAGAGATCTGTACAGCAGCCGAGGCATTCAGGATGACAACGTAAGAAGGAGTAATAGCGCAGAGGAATCTGACATCCCACCAGTATTGACAGGAGAAGTAAAGAAAGCCCTAAAGGCAATGCAAAGAGGCAAAGCAGCTGGTGAGGATCAGGTAACATCAGACCTGTTGAAAGACGGTGGAGAGATTATGTTAGAGAAACTGGCCACCCTGTATACGAAGTGCCTCTCGACGGGGAGGATACCAGAATCTTGGAAGAATGCCAACATCATCTTGATCCATAAGGGGACGTCAAGGACCTGAAAAATTACACGCCCATAAGCTTACTGTCCGTTGTCTACAAGCTATTTACAAAAGTAATTGCTAACAGAATTAATACGACATTAGCGTTCAATCAACCAAGGGACCAGGCAGGATTTCGTACAGGATTCTCAACAATAGACCATATTCATACTATCAATCAGGTGATAGAGAAATGCGCGGAATACAACCAACCCCTACACATAGCCTTCATAGATTACGAGAAGGCATTTGATTCGGTGGAGACATCAGCAGTCATGCAGGCACTGCGGAATCAAGGCATCGACGAAGCCTATATAAACATAATGGAAGAAATCTACAGCGGATCCACAGCCACTATAGTCCTCCATGAAGAAAGCGACAGAATCCCAATAAAGAAGGGCGTACGGCAGGGAGACACGATCTCTCCAATGTTATTCACCGCGTGTTTACAGGAGGTTTTCAGGGCCCTAGATTAGGAAGGGTTAGGGATAAGAGTTAATGGAGAGTATCTCAGTAACCTACGATTCGCTGATGACATTGCATTGATGAGTAACGCGCGAGACGAATTACAGCTCATGATTACTGAACAGGATATGGAAAGTAGAAGAATAGGTCTGAAAATAATATATGCATAAAACTAAAGTAATGTGGAACAATCTTGGCAGAGAACAGCGCTTTGCGATAGGTGGTGAGACACTGGAAGTTGTAAAGGCGTACGTCTACTTAGGACAGGTAGTAACCGCGGAGCCGAACCACGAGAGTGAAATAACTAGAAGAATAAGGATGGGTTGGGGCTCATTCGGCAAGCATTATCAAATCATGAATGGTAATCTACCACTATCCCTCAAGAGGAAGGTATATAACAGCTGCATCTTACCGGTACTTACCTACGGAGCAGAAACCTGGAGACTTACAAAGAGGGTTCAACTTGAACTGAGGACGACGCAGCGAGCGATGGAAAGGAAAATGATAGGTGTAACCTTAAGAGACAGGAAGAGAGCAGAGTGGGTCAGGGAACAAACGGGGGTTAAGGACATCATAGTTGAAATCAAGAAGAAGAAATGGATATGGGCCGGGCACGTAGCACGTCGGCAGGATAACCGGTGGTCATTAAGGGTAACTGACTGGATTCCAAGAGATGGCAAACGCGTGAGGGGGAGACAGAAAATTAGGTGGATAGATGAGATTAAGAAGTTTGCAGGTATAACGTGGCAGCAGAAAGCACAGGACCGGGTTGATTGGCGGAACATGGGAGAGGCCTTTGCCCTGCAGTGGGCGTAGACAGGCTGATGATGAAATTCAGTGATGTCAAGATTTGCCAAGAGCGCCAAAGCTTGAAGTGGGCGGACTTGAAAGGCACAAGTGGTTTGTTAGCGTGCGGTTCAAAGCACCAGCAGGCGCCAGCACCTGTGAACTGAAACCGAATGTCTAAAAGCCTAATTTGGCCATTTGCTATAGGACTTCGTGCGTTAGGTTAATCGGGCTCATTACATCTAAAGACAAATCCAGCATCTCTTTGCTTTCATATTCAATGGCCTAAAGGTCACAGTTTAAAACAATTAAAATATCATCGACGTGGCGCACACACTAAGAACAGTTTTTTTTTGTGTCCGTGTGTTTCTTGTGCCGCATTATCTCTTAGCTATGCCCCAATGCGCCCAACTCGCCAATTTAGTAACCGTGTACTAACATGTAGGCGCACGTTCAGTGACCCCAGGTGGTCCAAGTGAGTCACCCACTGCGGAACGCCTTATATCGTACGGTGGTTTTGGCCTCCAAAACCCTGACATTATCATTATTTTTTAAGTATCGTCCCTTTCCAACTTCGTTAACATGTTCCGCCAGTCTGCTTCGATCTCAAGAAATCGCGCTTTCGTTTGCCTTTTTCTGCTCTCGAGGAGCTGCTCACGTATCGCAGGCAACTGCTTCAATTTTAACGTGACAGCGTTAAAGAACCCGTGTCGCAGAAAATGCCGTGTTGGCGTCGGTGGCGTTGTACGGGAACGAAAATCCCAATGGATGCAGAAGGTTCGAGCCAGAGCTAAACCCAGGCAATCTGAGTGACAGTCGAGTATTCTACCACGCCACTGCTTGGAACCGCTTTGGAAAAAGACCCTACATATTCAGTCGTCATGTCGGGCAAGGAGTCGCGTTGACAGATGCGATATTGGCAGATGGCTAGACTCGCACCATGACGTCACAACATGTGGATTGCATATAGAGAAGGTGGTTGCCAATTTATTACAAAAGGCTGAGTTCACCGTCATCATCGCTATCATAGCATCAACAAGGAAGTGTGCAGCCACGCATTTGCGCGCATTGTCTTACAGGCGCATGTAGGCGCTTGGCAGGATTTACCACGGTGGTGGAAGCGGTGCCCGAGGCGGGGTTAGCCCGGCGTACCTGGCCGGCTATTGCTCCGCCTGAGCGACTCTTTCCATGCAGTATGTCGTTATCATGAATCACACAGGCCAATCTCTCGCAGAAAGGTTAAAAGCGTGCAGACACTTGTTTTCGAATAATCGGCGCTACTTCCGATGTCATACGCACAGACGTTCCCCACGGCATGTCCACCGAGAGGCGACCCTTTTCCTGTTCTTGTATTTCACATTCCCCCTGCAGACACGTTGCTTTTGACCCTGCATGCATGCCTAAGGCAAGACAGCAGCTGTCCCAATGGGCTGCTCGTTCTACGCCTGTACATTGTGTTGGAAGAGGACACCAGGTTGACCCGACATTGCGCCATGTCAGGGGTCGGCTCACATCTTGTGTTGACACGGAAAACTTCCGACCGACGTCCACCATCAGCTTCACCGTAAAATGGCTGCATTGTTTCGCGCTGCCGGAACTTGGTCCATCCCGCATGACACCTTGCAATCGTGGTCAACTAGCGTCGACTGCCGCAGCCTGAGAGGGCAGCCCCATCATTTCTATGAGCGACCAGGCTTTCAAACATGGAAGGAGCAACAAATTCATTTGCGACCGGCGTCACGCGTTCGCAGAAAATACACGCAAAATGGAAACATGTTGCTGCTTCTAATACCCGAACAGCATCGCAGTGGCTAAGCGATATTGCAGGCAAATTATGTTTAGGACAAGCAGCTAAGTGATGACGTGTACTGGAAGCCTAACTTCGCACAGTGAACAAAGAGAAAATACGAACAATTAATACGACAATGACGTCATCAAGCCGAACCGATCGCAGTGTAACCCGAGTGAATTAGTCTGACACAACCTCAATGCAAACCAGCAGATAATGAAGCCGAGAAAGGTAGCGGGGGCGTTATTTGTAGTAATTGTGACATGTGTGAAGGAAGTAAGGTGGACGAAAAGACAATTTGCCGCCCGACAGGGACCGAACCTACAGACGCGCCCGATGTTCTACCAATTTAGCTACGGCCAACGCGGGGCAGTATCGAAGATACATGCATCTTAGATACTATCTTAGATACTCTTTGGGTATCTTGTATCTGTATCGCGATACGTCTCGCAAGACATGTATCAGTATCTGTATATGCACGATACAAGCGATCCGTGTGAAACAATAAACGTTGGCTAAACTCCGCTTCTCATGCTGATACTGCTGCCACTAAGCCACCAGAATAAAACTAAAATCAGTTACACTATTTTTGCTCTCCGCCAGTGTTTTCCAGCGAGGTGATGAGCTCTGAGCGTCCGTATTGATGCAGCAGAGTCACGTGGTGGTGCTCGCATGGTATCGAAAGACAAGTGCGCGAACATCTACGCCCAGCCGACCTATTGCTTTTTCGGTGTTTTATTTTTTTCTTTAGTTGTGTCATTGTCATGACACTGGCTCTTAGCCATTATCCTGCGCCGGGTGCTCCAATGCGTGCTGCGTCTTTCGCACGAATTCTGATGCCGCTGTAGTGTCGTTATCAAAGTTTCTCTTGCGTTGTGTTTCGTCGCGAAGTCTGAAGAATACAAGAATGGGGTTGCTTTGCGTCTTGAGGCTTTCACAGATCGGCGATTTGAAGGGCCTCGTTCATTTACGTTTGACTTAAATGCAGTGATATATGCAAATAAGATTCTCACAGCTATAGCACCACCGGTACCGATGCTGGATCTAACAGAACAAGCATTCACCTAACAGAAGCTATCTTGGCGTACGAAATCATATTTTTTATTGTTAGCACCAGTTCTTTCTCAGCTGCCCGTCCTTTTCATCTCATATATTACCTATGTCTCTATATTGTTTTTTTTTTGTCCGCTTACTGCAATATGTCTTTAACGAGCTGTCAAGGTAAGCTCTCTGCTTTATTCTTACTTTTAACTGTCTGCGTCGTTTCTGCTACAGCTTACATAGTTGCATTCCAGTTGAGCTTGCTTCTATGTCAAGGCGATGTTGAGAACAAATATGTAATAATCTGCTCGTGCCTGGAGTGTACAGTAACAAAAATTCTGCTTACTACGTAGTAAAATAGCGAAATTGAGTTTGCATTATAATAACGTAAATTATGACGAGCCATCTTAGAGATGTCAGCGAGGGAATTCGGGAAAGATTGTTATACAAAATTCTCCGTTTTTCTCACGAGTATCCCAACGAGCCGTTTTACGCTATTTTCCATAGGCACTGAACTTTCTGTGGTCTTACCTTAAATGGTTAATTGTTATAGCTATTGGGGGTTACCCGCGACGGTGGGCTAGTGGTTATGGCACTTGACTGCTGACCCGAGGGTAACGGCAGACGCATTTCGATGGAGACCAAATGGTAGAAGCCCTTGTGCGTAGGTTATGGAACCCCAGGCGGTCGAAATTTCCGGGGCCCCCACCTACGGGGTATAATTATATCGCGGTTTCGGGACATAAAACGGAGCAAATATTAACTCTGTGGGGGTACCGCCTGTATCGTGTTTTTATACTTATTCCCTGTGTTTGATGCGGAACCGCTTTTCTATTTTACTTAAATATACTGGATTTCCTTTTTTAGGCTTTCCTAAAGGTTTTTACTCTAACTAATCACCAGGTATTTGGATATATAAGTGGTAATATAGTGTGAATAGCGGTTGTGTCCTGGGGCGCTTTGTGCAACTATACAGGATGTCTAAGACGTTTCTGGGCTGCACATATTCGCTCGTAGAAGAAATATTGTTAAAAGATTGTGCATTACTGAGTACATCGCTAACGAACGCTTTACGCCAGCAGATAAGTGAATACAAAGGTCATTTCAGTTTTATGTCATCTACATGAACACGATGCGTCGCAATGAATGTCGCTACCAGTGTTGCGGAGTTGCCACTCCGGAATTGGAATGACTCCGGAATCATTCCACATTTTCGCGACCCCGGAATGGAATGGGAATTGAATGGGGACAACGCTTGGAGGAATGGAATGAGAATGGAATTAAGCACCTTTTGCCCGGAATGGAATTCGAATGGAATTACGTCTTTTTCCGGAAATAGAGCACGTTTTCGTCTACGCGCTGTTTTTCAAACTTCAAACATTAGTAAGTCAGAGCCTGTAATTTAACAATAAAGCAGTATTTTTTAAACGGCTTGGATGACTAAAAGCACGGTACATTTATAAGCAACGCGCCTGCTACAATCTGTCCTTATATAGGCTGTGTTGCTCCGAAGTTTGTCTCTACTCTTCGTAACCTCGGCTCTATGCCGTTGGTATCCATCGTGCGGAACTACGGCCGCCTTGCAATTCTTTTCCCTCGGCGGCGCCCCAGCCGCCTGATGTCTCCCCACCCTTCAATTCTTTGTTTTTGCTTCTGTCGCCATCGGCGACTCAGACGCATATTCGAAAAAGCGCTTCTCTAAGTGGTGACGCGTATTGACGCTGGCACGATGCTTGTGTTCACTGCAAGCTTTCTTATATACAAGCTTGCGCGCCGTCTCACCTCATACATTCACCCCGTACATTGACCCTTCTAGTCACCTAAGAGGAGAGAGAGAGAGGGGGGGCGCAAAATCTGCCCCATACATTGACTTAGTAGGGTGGGTGGGCGCTGCGATGAACCATTGCCCCCCCTCCCGTTGGGCAACCCTGCGCACGCCTATGGGCTGCACTACCATCATAGAGTTTCCTATAAATACACTAGAGGGAACTCTGGCGCTAGTGTCTATGGGGGCTGCAACGCACGGCGCTTCAGCCAGCATGGGAATGATGGGTAGTACACAAATTTGCCTAGTCTTCGTTCTTTCGGCTCTGTTTGGCTCCGCGTCGGCTGCGTCCGCTTTGTCGCAAAACAAAGTTCTGCAAAAGTCAGCAGTTCCACTTCACCACTTTAACTTTTTTAGGCTCACCAAATCAAAGCTGGTCACGAAGTTCACAACGGTCTATTCTTTTATCCGAAACCAACGCCAAAACACAGCAATAAACAAAGCCACAAGTGCGTTTGAAGCCGCAAGCACGAAGACTAGGCAAATTTGTGTACTACCCATCATTCCCTTGGTAGCTGAACGATCGCAGCGCCACAGTCCCCTATAGTTAACTTTAGGAAACTCTATGACTACCGTAACGCACTACCACACTGGCTCCTGCGCCCAGCGGCTCACGCACGCAGTAGACCCGCCCACATGGTACATTGGAAACAATTTTTTGAAATTACCCGCGAAGAAAACAAACAAGCTGCACGCTGCAAGCTTTGCTCCGAAACTATACATGCTGTAGTCGCAGTTGCATCTAATTTGATTCGGCACCTAAAAAGAAAGCACAAACGTGAGTAGACATGGGCGCCGGACCCAAAATCACCGGCGGCGGCGCGCCGGTGTTTTCACCTCCGGCGGCAGCGCGTGAACGGCGTGGGGTTCATCGGACCGGCGGCGGCGCGGCGCGGGGAGGGAGGGGGGGGGGCGGCGAAGCAGTGAATGCGACAAGCACACGCCGTAATGTTACATGAACGAGGGCTAGCAGCTAACTCTTTCTGCCCCGATCTCCTTAACTCTACAAAACGCTGGTATATGGCAATACGGCCGCTCCCGGGAGAGAAGCGGTTTTCGTTCACTTTGTCGTATCATTGGTCCGAGTGCGAAGCAGTGAAATCACAGCGCTCACAGCGCGTAAAAGGTATACGAGCCGTTCGCTGGGGGATGTCTGCCGAAATAGCGCGCGTGCCAGCGCTCTCAACCCCGCCCTTATAGTCAAAGTTCACAGTTGCTGCTCGAGTTACGCAGTCCCTCTCCCCAGACATCCCTTCCTGCTCCTTCGCCCAGCAAATGACGGGCGGGACGTTTCCTTCTGCTTGAGGAGCAGTCGACGGCAGGACTCTCACGCGGGTTGATGTTATTCCGTGTGACGGAGATGGCCAGCTTATTTCATCTCTGCTTTAGCCATGTTCCTTGCCAACGTTCGCGAGCTTTTACTCGCGGGTAGAACATACAATGCGCGGAGTGATGTTATCGATTTAGAGTTTATACGGAACATGACAGCGACGGTGAAAATTTGTTCTGAGTGTCCATACAATTGCTAACGCAATAAAAGATATACAAAAAACCATCGAAGCGGGCTCGCCTTTTTTTTTTTTTTTTGGAAAGCTGCATCGTCTCCGCTGTAAAGAGTGCGTCCGTTGGAAGAATCATATAATCCGGCGCCTTTTCCATTGGTTTCGTTCTCGCCTTCAATACCCTTCTTAAAGGGGACATCTCCTCGCCACTTATTTCTTCATAAACCATGCGTACAATGTCAGCACTAAGCGTTGAACCTCATTTTGTATATTTTTTACTACGATTTCGCGCTTGTCGGCTTCAGCCTGTTATCTCTGCATGCGCGGTCGCAAACGCCCAAAATGGAGCGAAATCAGTTAATCGCGATAGTCGTGCGAGAGAAGCAAGAGCGGGTGGGCGGTTGCTTATCAAAGCAGTATGGGAGACAATTCACAACTGTTATTTCTCGTATATGGACCAGTCGAGAGTATGTACCCCGATGATGTCACGTGAATCACTGTTCTGGCATCACGAAGTGCACCAAAAGACAAGAAACGCCAATAGAGAATAACGCGCTCGTTGTTTTTGTTTTTTGTTGCATTTTTAGAGGCTGTTAGGGGCCCTTTATAAAAAAAAAAACGCCAGGCCTGCGCGGAAAGCGCAGCACAGTCACAGCGAAAGCTGGAAGAGCGGCATTTCTAGAGTCTCTCTTGTGGCTACTAATACAAGTACATTAGCAACGTACCCACTACAACAAAAATCATAATTTTTGGAAAGTTGGGAAGCACCCACCACGACATTATTCGTTATTCTGCGGAGAAGCGAGGTACCATCTGTGAGGCATTATGTGCACTTTGTTATTGCGGTGGTTGATGACGATGAAGAATTATGGCTGAACCCTTTGTAATGGGTTGGAAGTTTTAAACGACCCACTAGTTACGTAATTCATATTGTGTGATGCCCGGTCGTTATTTAACTGTCCCACCACGCTTTATAACATACGTTAACCGGAGAAACGGAGAGCGAGAGAGAGAAGGAATTAACTTAATTAGAGCCTGAGGAAATGGATCAAGGGAGTGTGATGAGCTTCCTTGGCAACCAATAGAAGCGCACTTGCCAGGAACCCACTACGCTATAAATCATCATAATTTTTTTGAAGTAGGGAAGCAGCGAATGCAATTTTTCGTCATTCTGGCAACCCTCTACAACCAATACAAGTGCACTTGCGAGGAACCCACTACGCTATAAATCATTGTAATTTTACTGACACCACGAGGAAATGGATCCTGCGCTTATGGGCTTCCTTGGCAACCAATACAAGTGCACTTGCGAGGAAACCGCTACGCTATAAATCATTGTAATTTTTGAGAAGTAGGGCAGCAGGCACTCTGCCATTTTTCGTTATTCTACGGAGAGCCGTGGTACCTGCTAAACGCATTTAAGGCATTATGCGCACTTTGTTGATGCTGTGCCTGATGACGACGAAGAATTATGGCAGAGCGATTTGTAATGGGTTGGAAGCCTTCAACAACCTACTCGTTGCGCAATTCGCATTGTGTGACGCCTGGTTACAGAATTCGCGTTGTGCGACGCTTGGTGCTTATTTTACTCTTCTACCACACTATATTGCATATGCTAATGTGGTTCCTTCCCGACATGAAGCCTGTATAGGACCTTTTTGCAAAGCAGTTTCAAGCACCGGCATGGCTCAGAGGTTGAATACTGGGCTCCCACGCAGAGGGCCCAGGTTCGAACCTAGTTCCATCCTGGAATTTTTTTTCTTATTTCGTTTTTTTTTTCTTATTTCGAGCGATACTCCATGGTTACGGACACCGGCGGCGGCGGCGGCGGCGGCGGCGGCGGCGGCGGCGGACAACTACGGCGCCAAAAACGGCCGGTGAAATAATCTCATAACAGCTTTCGCTGTAAAACAGGGCGTGCAAACACGGACACAGGAGAGTAGTCAAGACACCAGAAACGCCGCTAACAACTGAAAAATCACACAGCGGTGGTACCGAAGGTAGACACAAATATTTATCTGCGCACTCCCGCGTAAGAGGCCATACCTATAAATCAAGTGCGAGTAGTGGTCTACGTAAGAGATAGCTGTTACCTCTCTCGACTTTTCTCTTATGTCCGTGTTTCCACGTCATGTCTTCTTAACATCCATACCTACCAACTAGCTCAGCTATATTCTAAGTTTGCCATTCTCTCTTCTTCTGTATTTATTCATTGATTTACTCGAGTAAGAATGAAAGGAAAAAGTGTACTAACGCACCGAGATATATATATTACTTATCTATTTTATATATTTATGCACTGTGTACTAGGACCAAGACTCCAATAATATGCTAAACAGTGAGTTGGGTCATCGCCCTTTAAGGCTGGAGGACGCGGCAGCGTTAAGGTCAGGCAATACTCGTGATATTTCTGGAGAAGAAAAAGATACTACAACTTCTGGGGAGCTATTCTCGATGCGTTCATCCAAAGGAGATGTCCCCAGTCCATTTCGGCAGAGCGCATTCAGTGATTCGAAAAAGAGGTGAGCCGTGATGTCACCCCGCTCTTGACCACGTCGCCGCACCGAACCCGCCAGCACATTCCTAGCGTAAGGAGAGAGTGGGGCGAAATGCGCAGAAACAGGAACTTTTCAAGTCTGAATTTGCATATGAATGTGTCCCAGATGTTTGAGAACGATGCAGGGAGTGCGTACCGACCTTACAGCTGCGTTAGACGAGCGGCCGCATTAAACCTAAATGAATGGCTAACACGATCAAAAGACATGTGCACCGAAAACCGGATCTCTGAGGGCTGCGTTCGTTGCATTGAAGCGCATTCCGTCCCTATCATTTGTGTCGAGAGTGTTTGAAAACTTCGTGATATCATGATGGCGCTGCAGAACAAGAACCGGAAACAGGCGGCGCGCTTGTCGCCGAGCTCCCGATATTCAGCGGCCGCTGATATGGACAGTTCATTACATAGACACATCTAGAAGAGCTCCTCCGGCGAAGTGCTGTATTTTGTTTCCAGATTACCCATTCGAATTAAAAGAAAAGACTAACGGCGGCGCGCCGCAATTATTGCGCGGCGGCGGCGGCGGCGTGATCTCTATTGCGACTTTGGCGGCGGCGCGAGCGGCGTGACCAAAAAAACGCCAGGCCTGCGCTGAAACCGCAGCACAGTGACAGCGAAAGCTGGAAGAGCGGCGTTTCTAGAGCCCATTGTAAGCTCTCTTGGGGCTACAATACAAGTACACTAGAAAGGTGCCCACTATGCCATAAATCACAATTTTTGTGAAGCTGGGAAGCACCTTCTAAGCCATTATTTGTCATTCTGTGGAGAAGCGAGGCACCAGCTACACGTCTGTAAGGCATTATGTGCACTTTGTTGACGCGACGACTAATGACGATGAAGAATTATGGCTCAGCTCTTTGTAATGGGTTGGAAGCTTTAAACGGCCCACCATTTACGTAACTTGCATTGGGTGACGCCCAGTCGCTATTTCCCTCTCCCTTCATGCTGTATACCATACGTTGACGTGGGAGAGAGACGGGGGGGGGGGTGAAGAACTTTACTGAGACCCCGAGAAAATGGATCCTGCGCTTATGGGCTTCCTTGGCAACCAATACAAGTGCAGTTGCGAGGAACCCACTACGCTATAAATCAATATAATTTTTGAAAAGTAGGGAAGCAGGCACTATGACATTTTTCGTCATTCCACGGAGAGCCGTGGTACCTGCTAAACGCAAGTAAGGCGTTATGCGCACTTTGTTGATGCTGTGCCTGATGACGATGAAGAATTATGGCGGAGCCCTTTGTAATGGGTTGGAAGCATTCAACAACCTACTCGTTGCGCAATTCGCATTGTGTGACGCCTGGTTACAGAATTCGCGTTGTGCTATGCTTGGTGCTTATTTTACTCTTCTACCACGCTATATTGCATTTGCTAATAAGGTTCCTTCCCGACATGAAGGCTGTATAGGACCTTTTTGCAAAGCAGTTTCAAGCAGCGGCATGGCTCAGAGGTTGAATACTGGGCTCCCACGCAGAGGGCCCAGGTTCGAACCTCGTTCCATCCTGGATTTCGTTTTTTTTTCTTATTTCGAGCGATACTGGTTACGGACACTGGCGGCGGCGGCGGCGGATAACTACGGCGCCAAAAACGGCCGGTGAAATGATCTCATAACAGCTTTCGCTGTAAAACAGGCGGCGGCGGCGGCGCACACCTCTAAACGTGAGTACACGCAACGAGAGAAAGGGCTCGCATGCCAGCCGAAGATAACGTCCGCCTTTTCCGCTGGGTGCGGTTCTATGCCCCTTCATGGAAAGGCTGCTCTTGACGACGCCATAATCAACATGATTTGCACTGACATGGAGCCCTTTCGTGTTGTCGAGAGGGAGGGATTCCTAGAATTCGTAACGGTAAGCATTACAATATTATTGGTCGCCTTTCATCAAAGTAACTGCTTTGTATTCTTTCAAATCCAGGTCGCCGTCCCAGGCTACAAGTTACCATCGCGGGATGACCTCCGAGAGAAGTTCCTGCCCGGGAAAGTATCAGCTCTGAAGACCAAAATATCATCGTCTTTGGCGGGGGCGGAGTACGTCTGTATCGCACTAGACGTGTGGACGTCGCGGTCTACGGAGGGCTTCCTGGCTGTCGAAGCAACATTCGTGGACAGCGACTTCACACGTACCTCCTCACTCGCCTCACGGGGAGCCACGCAGCTGCTCGCATCCGCAGCGAGTATGCCGCAACATTGCTGCAGTGGAACATCGCTGACAAGGTCAAATATGTATTTTCGTGTAATTTCGCGATCGTTAACTGTTTTTATTTCATTTTCCAGGTCCTTCGCATGGTGACAGATAACGCTTCATCAATGATAAAGGCATTTGCAGTTACCGGGTGGGAGACTGAAGAGGACGATGATGATGACAATTTCGACGACTGCCCGGAACGCTTTACGAAGGAGCTTTTAAGCGAGTTCCATCAGTTGGAGCAATTTCGATTTGGCTGCGCCGCCCACAGCCTGCACCTGGCCGTAAAAGACGCCATTCGGCAGGTATGCGCTATTAAATAACTTATTGGTTTCATCTGATGTCCATTGATAGATACGTCGTTCATTTATTACTATTTTCATGAACAATTGTTTGGACCTAGCTTTGTTAAATAATATGCCACGAATGCATGGACAAAGAAAGTAGGAATATAATAATTATAGTTTGAAAAGTAAGGGCGGAAAACTGTACTTATCACAATTTCAATGCGTGAAAGCTTTATAATGAAACGATCCCCAGCTCATGTTTAGCCGAATTTTCGAGCGTGCTTCGCTTTTTCATCTTGAGGATTCGTGGTGCATTTGCTGCCATCGCCGATGTCACGAACTCTGCTTCCCATCAAATAGTGGCTGGGAGTCATTTTTTCTGCCGCAGACCAGGCACCAAGCTTACGCGACTTCTAGGTCTGATCTTACCACGTCAATCAACCGTTCTGAAATACATCTAAGGACAAACAACAATGAACAAAACTGGTACATCACGTAAAGAACGCCCACGGTGCCCCGAAGTTACATTTTAAGATTTGGATTCGGTTGATTCCTTGTTCAAGCTATTTTTGTCTCATTGTATTTTGTGCCCCTTGCTATTTTTCTCTTTGATATCCCTCTATTTTTTATTTATATTTTATGACACCCCTCCCTCCCCACACGGGAAAATGAAGTCCTGCGTACGTCACTCCTTTCAGTACAAATCGCTAAATACAGTTGCCTGGAATATAGGACCAGCCAGCGAGGCGGCAGCCTGCTACCAGTATGTTTATTTGAATTACGAAGCCCATTTCATTAAGATAATAACAGCCGTAGTGCCGAAGCCACGACACTACGTGCGCGGTTTATTCCTAAATAACAGGAAGGTGCAGCCTATGCGTTGATGTGCACTCATTTATTGTAGGGCTAGAGAAAACGGCTGTGTCTGTCCCCACTTTATATCGTCTAATGCAGTCTTGAAGAGTGTCAGTGTGTCGTCGACTGCAATACCGTACGATTACATATGTCGTCATTCTCTTTCTGGAACTCTACTGCATTGCATGTTTGCCGCTTGCGCTACCTGTACTTGCAGTGTCAATATTCACTAATTGTCGTCCTCACTTTACTTTAGGACCCAAATGCCGAAAATGTGTACGAAAATGTGGTACGAAAATACGTACGAAATGTGCGAAATACGTACGAAAATCGTACGAAAATGTGGAGCCATCGTTGCATCTACACGCAACAGCACCGCCGACACGGAAGAAGCGTTGAATGCATTTGGAATCTCACAACGCGACGAGGTGGAACTCGCAGCTGCGAATGATGAGAAAGCTCGTTACCACTTTTCCGAGTCATCCAGGCCTGACAGAAACCCTGCACGCGTGCAAGAAGATTAAACTGTCTAAATATGAACTGAGGCTGGCGACACACTTGATTGATCTTCTCTCCACTGCAGAGGAAGCCACGGAGTTTCTGCAGAAAAGGCACGAGACAGCCGGAATTTTGCTTCCCGCGTTGCGAAATATCGAAGTTTCCCTTGCGGAAACCTTAAGCAAAGGCACACTTCGTTGCAAAGATGCGGCTAAAAGCCTACAACGTAGCCTGGAGAAGCGGTTCGCAAGCGCGTGGACTGACTGTTTTTTTGATGGGTGCCCTCCTAGACCCGCGGTTTAAATCTTCTTGGTGTTCAGCTGCAACAGCCCAGCAGATGCATTCTGCTGTGCTGGGGAGGGGCACCTCTTTTGTTGGGGCAGGACAGCGCCAGCACCGTCACGAATGCAGACTCTGAAGCAGGGCCAAGCAGACAGATGTTTAAAAGCATCAGGTAAAATGATAATGCCCACCAAGACAATATGCCTGGATCCATTGCAGGCGAAATTTCTCTTTACCTTTCAGAGGGAACTTGCGCAGACACGGTTAAGGCCCGGACCTATTGGAAAGCAAACGAAAGCCGCTTTCACCTGCTCTCCCGCCTCGCAAGGGCAGTTTTCACTGTGAATGCGACGTCGGCTGACGTGGAACGCGTGTTTTCTACGGCATCCCCGATAATGACAGCGAAGCGAAATCGGCTGTCACACACCTCTTTCGAGCAGCTCATGTTTGTGAAGCGCAACAAGCAGGTAGACGGCAATTGTTTTACCTCACTTTTTCTTTCTTTTTTTTAAGAACCAACCGTTGAAGCAGCCGTCATTCACACTTCGGGTTTTAAAAACTAAACGGCGAAGCGCCCGTTTAGCTCATAACCTTTCGTAGCAAAATTTTGATGAATAAAACCAAAATAAAGCTTCTTTTTGCGCCTTGCACTGCTTGCGACCTTTGTTGCAGCATTTAAAAATTACGAGGACACCTAAGCACTTTTAAATGCGAAGCATTTCTTAGCGAACCTCTGGCACTTTGAGCGTTTCTATCTACGTATCTATCTATCTATCTATCTATCTATCTATCTATCTATCTATCTATCTAGCCGCCCACGTCTGGGTGCTCTCACGACCCCTCCTTAACTTGGTGTAGACCAAAATTTGCATGGGAGGGTAAGAGGATTTCACGAATATTATTGCCGGGTCATGACATGAATAACCTCAAAATCCTGTCACGCACGTCGTCAAACCCTTTCCACTTCACACGTGTGGCACATACCCGTTTACCACGGGCCGCTGTGTACGGGTATGCGCCGCAGGTGATTGACAGTTTATATCTACCTAGAAACGGCGAGAACAGCCATTGGTAACTCAAATGCTAGAGCGTTAAGGAAAACCTTCATCGGCAGCGTTGACTTAACGAACGGAAAAAATGAAAATTAGGATCCCAGCAGGAATCGAACCCAAGCATTCTGCGTGGTAATCAGGTATTCTACTACTAAGCCACGCCAGGTCTATAAACTGGTTTGGAAAAATAGCCTACGCAGGCGTAATAACGGTGCAACGTCAATTGTGGTGGTGGCGCTGGCTATCTAATTTTAGAAGAAAGCAATAAACACTACATATGTACTCCTGCGATGTCTACTTCTACGATACAGGCGTCATATCAGATTAACGTCTGTAGTTCCAGTGTTGGCTCCGCTTTTATAGCAGCCTAATAAACATTACGTTTGTATTTCTATGATTCAGCAAGCTATATTGAAGCATTGCTCGACCCCGGAGGAATACATTAACGAACGTTACATATGATATCCACATCACCGCACCGTAAAGTGCACTTCGTCCACCAGAACGACGCAGTGTCCTCTTCATTTCTTGCGAGGCTGCACGATGGCCTCATGCTGACCGAGGATGATGCCAGATTGATTGACAGCCGCTTTGTAGACTAGGCTACGTAGGCCACATACGCCCAGGTAGTCTACGAATACGACAAACACCATCCACTGATGTTGGTCTACGTAGCACTATGCAGGCCTACCAGCCTCGACGGCCTATACCTCACCAACGCGAAGGGTGGCTTCAGGTTCCGACATTTCGCCGGCTCTGTCTACAGACAATTTGTCGACGAAATGACCCAGGCATCTACGAATTCCAACAGCTCTACTATACCACATACTTCACTGCACATGGACCCCTCGTCACCACAATCACGACCGAATCCTATAACAAGTCATGACCAGCTGCTGGTGCTCACCGATCACGGTGATGATGCCCTTGTTCAAGAACTGTCAAGAACTTCTTGCAAAAATGCACACGGATTCGTGAAACGTGCGTGCGTTCTCGGGACACGTATAAGCACTACATATCAGCTTACCGCTTCTGGTGTTGGTAATACCCACGTTGTCATTGGCAGCATTACCCAACCGTAAACAACTGGTTATATAACACATATGCGGCTCTCCAACATATATATGTGTGCGTATGAAATTTATACAAATCATTCGCGTCATTTTGTAACATGTTGCTAAGTAAAAAAGTTACGCCACGGTCACCTATACACCGCATGCTTCGCATAATGTCGACTCCCACGGTACGTGGGACCTGCCGAATTTTTTTATGACGTAGTGATTGCCAAAGAACTAGTGACTGATTGCCGGACGTGTTGTTGTTGTAAGAAGATTTGTTTGAACCGATAAAAATAAAATAAAGGTGGGTGGCCTCTTCTAAGTTCAAAAAGCTGCGAACGACCGCTGATGCTCCAGGCCGGGATATCAGGCGAGTCTCGAGCTGAGAGCTGGTCAGCCCGCACTCCCACTGCTACGGGGTGGGATCACTTCATTATTATCGTTATCCTTTTTCCTTGCATCTTTTCCTTGCATACCCGTGTCCGCATCGCCAATCAATGAGGGCATTGAGAAGGATCGTATTTCACTACATCCTTAATTGCTACTACTGTAATAACATGCTCAATTTAGTCATGTAGGCCTGAGTACATGTTTTTTCGAAGTCGAAGGCCACAACGCATTCTCTAGGTCCAACTCTAGTTAGCCAGAGCCAAATGTAGGCGTGATGCAAATGTGCGAACGATCTGCCAATTTGTAAAAGAGAAAACGAGGCATAAGTTAGTGCACAAACAAATGCATTTTCCCAGCAGATACTGGAGGAAGAAACAAATTATCCCTGCGCATTCGTTCCCATTGATACCCCACACTAAAGTGGCGAATACTCTCTATGCACAGCCTGAGCTTCATCTCACGAGCAGTTTAGTACGTGACACACGTAAATAACCTTTGCGACAGGGAAGACATTGCATACCTGCGCACAGGCGAACACAGAATGTTCTCCTCACCCCATCCATGCTTGCGAGGCGCGCTTGACAAGCGTGAGTGCTGACGAGCGGTGCGGCCCATTGTTCCATATTCGATACAAAGCCAAAAGGTGCCCGAGCGGTGCATTGTTCCAACTAATACCAGCAGATCTAGAGGGTCTTATTCCTTATTAACCAAATCTTAGTTTTCTCCATATTCACGGCCGCTCCAGACGCGTGGCAAAACTGCTTAGTCTTCTTGAATACTACATTTGTCAGCATAAAAATACGCTATGTCGTCATTTTAGCATTAACGCATTTAAGCATAAACAATAATAAAACACCACCATTCGTTCAAACATGCTGACCATGCAAATAATATAGGTAGCGGGAGAACTGCCCCTATGGGAATTAGTAGGGTGGTTGTACTGCACGAGATATGTCACCAAGCTACTATCACTCGACCTTGGTAACGTGCTTTGCGTACTTTTGCAGCTCTTAATGCATGTGATGACATCGGCTTTATGGGGAGTTCATTCTTAACTCGATAAAAGTATCAAGATGCCTTTCCTACGTTGAGGAATTACAGGAATGGAAGTGAACTGCTCGGCCATTCCCGGAGTGGGAATGGGCTAAGTTTTTTAATTCCCAGGAATTGAAAGGAATGGAACTGCGGCAAGTTATAATTCCCCGGAATGGAATTGGAATGGAATGGAGGCGCCCATTCTGCAACACTGGTCGCTACAAGCGTTCTTGCTGATGTACACCTGTCCGGTGATCCGGTACTGCGAAAACCGTAATACTTTTATGGCCAATGTAGAACTTCAGAAGGGTATTTGCATCATTGTGCGGAGGCTTGTGAAAGTTTTTGTGAAAGGATCAGCGAAGTGTATAAAAAGCTGGCATGTTAAGCAGCTACAGCAACGCCAGTGAGTTGTTTCGTAATGAAACTAATATACCTTGATGAAGAAATACAAAACTTTTGAGATACCGACAGACATTTCATTAAAATGAAACAAAACTGGTCGCAGTTAATAAAAGTTCGAGCGAAAAATTTTCGTGCATAGGCGTTTATGCTACATTACACAGACATATAACAACAAATTTGCGAATGTATCGGAGTATCTTAAGATACAATTGCAATGTATCGCATCGGATACAATCAGTGTTGCGGTATCTTGTATCTCAAATATTTTTGCCTGAGTATCTTGTATCGTATCGCGATACAATTTCAATGTACCTTTGCCCAGCCCTGGCTACGGCGGCGGTCGTCCTCTCGTACACTTTATCGGACATTTATGTGCATGGAAACCTGGGAGTGCTCGCTCGTAGCCATGACGGCGAACGTGGAACACTCCTTCTTTTGCCAGCTGGCGTCACGTGATCCCTCAAAGTTTCCCCGCTTCCTTCGATTCTTACCGAATCAAGCTACACAAAGACATCTCCAGACATGCAAAATTGCTGCAAGCATTCACGAACCGTTTCAACAGCGACGCCTTCGAGAGGCCGTGCACTGGTGTTCGTTCTCCTTTGCAGGATATACCGCCACAGCCAAGTCAGCGATACATTTATCGTCCTCAACATTCGTCGCTGTGCATAGAGCGCTTAAACTCGCAAAAGGCAGCTCCTCCAACTCAAGTCAATGTCCGGTTCGAACTAATTCGTTATTGGGTGTGTGCGCCTTTAGGAGAGCAGCCTCGCAATTGAAATGAACGAATTCAAAGAGAACGTCTGTGAGCTGTACCTTTATTGTGATCCTTAGCAGCTAAGGATGAAAAATCCCCGAAGAGTCAACGTTTCGAGAAGAGGTCTTGTCTTATACAACTTCAAGGCAGTTGCTGCCTCGAAGAAGACAAGACCGCTTGGCGAAACGTTGGCTGCAGCGACGTTCAAGGATTTTGCATCTGTTTCCATCTTCCCTGAACTTGCGCCTTATCCATATGTGTTTTCGCTTAGTGCAGCCAGTATAAGGTTCACGTAATCCACGACTCACCGGAGCATCAATGCGTGTAAGGGTTGTCTCCGGCGTACGTAGCCCAGAGCGCCGACAATGTCGACCGCAGCTCGAGGCCCATCGGAAATAGCCGTAAGCGCGAAAGAGCGTCAGTGTGATCGCTTTCCTCGTGAAAAAGTTTTCACTGCCATCGACCCTGCGTTTTCTTTCGATGTCCACCTCGAGACGTGCACGCGCGGGGGACCTTGGCCTCCTAAACAACACGCCAAGTGGGACGAATGTGTTGCGTAACGCCGGAAAAAACGCGTGATCCGCTCACGCTTATCTTTTCAGTCTATTCTGATTCGTATCAACGCCTGCTGAACGTCATCCAACTAGGTTGTGACCCATTTGGCTCAGGCTGCTGCTCCGCTTTTCCCACACATGATATATCTGTTTTGACGTAACGTTTCTGCCGTAATTATCTGAAAACGGCAGACATGCACGAAGAAATCGAGCCAATCTATCCACGTTGGCTTAGTTCGGCAAACGCCTATTTATAGCGCAACGTCGCAGAACTTTCAAGGCAACTAACCTCAACGTCGTTGACCTTTCATTATTTTTTTTTCTTCCTCTAAAGGCGTCAAACGATATCCACAAAGGTTAAACGGCAAGTTACGCAGAAAAATCATTCTTTTATTATTTCTCCTTCTTCTTCTTTTATTTTTTTGCACATGCATGTATCTTCAGGGATTTTGTCGCGATTATCATTGTCTTGGAGTAAGGATAAAACTGCGCGAAAGAAACGAGGACAGGCGGAAGCAATTCCCGGACGTTTTCAAGCGAACATTGTTATGAATCGCAGATTTCGGTGTCGTACTCGAAGAGAAGTGTTGCGCCCTCCAAGGTGCCTCGGTGACATGCGTACTTGTAGGCGCCGCTTAATTTCTTATCACTCCCTCGATGGTGGTCTTGCCGGCGATTTCTGATATGGCAACCTGACCTTTTACCGACGTCGCTTGTCATTCCACGTTGACACACTCCACTGTTGCCCTTCATTGCTTCGTGCATGACCGTCGTTGTTGCATGCAGCAACAGAAGTGTTGCGCATGCTCAGCGCCAGCGTGAATTCCCCGCGCGGAAGAAGAAAAAAATTAGGCGGGAGCATTGTGCAATGTGAAAGAAATAAATAAAAAGAAAGCAAAAGGAAGAGGTGAGGTAGGCACACGCGTTGCCGATTGTCTTTTCGTCCCCTTTGCTTTCTTGACATGTACATCGTAATTATTAGACTACACTTAAAACGGGGCAATCAACGTCCCCCATGCCTTCCTTGGCTTAATGGTCTGTTGGTTTTCATTAAGGTTGTATTAAGCAAAGAAATTTCGAGCCCTCAAAATTCCCTTCTTTCACCTAAACAAAGTAGATGCAAGAGCCCAGTCCTGTGTCAATTGGCCAGTAAATAACGACACTTTAAAAAATAAAGTGAAACGGACTTAGCATACTGTTTCAAGTTATTCGAGAGATACCATGATCGAGGGACTTGGTTTCACCGAGATTCCTTAGCAAAGCTTCAATGCTGCTTACGCTAAGTTCGATTGATTGCATAAGAGGAGCGCTGGTTGTGGGCTACACGAAGAGTGATTGGAAGTAACTGTTTAAACACGCCACGTTTTACGCATCATCCTATACATCATTGTACTTTATCCCGACAGGATGAGACCCGCACCTCTTTAGGTACGCAAGGGCTGGACCATTTTTGTTTAAATGACACCGCTCCCTCAGCTTCACATTGGCGTGTCTACCAAAAGCTGGCCCTTCCATTGGTTCCCCCTCCTTCGTCACTATTTTCGTAGCAGTACAAGCGGTGTAACTTTGTGGCCGACTCGTTTTGCCGTGCAAAGTAAACGCGAAAATGCTGTGCGTGTGTCCTCTGGAAAGTTTCACTTGGAACGAGAATGATGGGCGAGAGATAGCCTCGGTCCGGTATTTGCAATCGTTCTTTTTTCGTTGGCCCAATAAGACAGTCTGCGGTCTATAATATAATAATCTGCACGCACATACAAGACGGACACGTCTTGGATGATAGGAATATCGCCTCATGATTCAAGACCTCTGCATAAAAAGAATGATACAATCTACAACAATGAAGACGCATTTAGGTGGCAATACCATGGCACAAGTCTGTGCGCTATGTGTTTAACATTCATGAATAGCTTAATGAATAAGTGGAGACGATACTTGGCTCAGGTGTCTGGCACTGGCTGGCACTGGCTCGGTGTCGGTGTGCCCTCCAAGGGCGTAGCCAAGGGGGGGGGGGGTTGGGGGGGTTCAACCCCCCCCCCCGAAATTTTTCAATTTTGCTTGCGTATATATACACGCACACATACAAACGCACGCACGAACATACATAAAGTATGGTTGAACCCCCCCCCCCCCCTAAAAAAATTTCTGGCTACGCCCCTGGTGCCCTCCTTGGGCTAACCTTGTGTCGTTAACTTTGGTCCGGTGACTTGGTCGTCCACTTCCATATAGCGAACCCGACCAGCGGACCGAGCTCAATTTGTGGGGCAAATAACTTGGTGTTTGCCGCTCCTGTATTCCCTCAGTCAGTCAAGAACTTTTATTAATCGGTCCTGAGGAGTTTAAGCTGCCGGGGGATCCGGGGGGGACACCCTAGCAGCCGCTACCGTAGGCGACGCCTGAGTCGGGGTCTCTTCTCAGAAATAAAGCCCGTTAGTTGCCGAACAATTCGTCTTGGTCCGGGGTTCGGAAATCCGTATGGAAATCCACAAGGAAATCCGTATTGTGGCTTCGTGCTACAAACGGGTGGTTGTCTATTTTCTCTTTCTTAACCCTTCCGCCACCTTGCGGGATTCCGCAGAACTGATTTGCAAACTTCAAGGTGGCGTCGCCACCCACATTTTGTTTTTGCGCGTTTTCTCGCTTACTAAGCATCTTCTCGCAGCAAGCGTGGTGTTTTAGTATCGTGAAAGAGTATTTTACTAATATGAGAGAAATCGTTTTGCTCTTTAGTGTCCCTTTAATCTCTGCAGAGGGAGAATGCTTGTTTCGGCCGACGCGATCTTGATCGCCGCGTTTCCCGGTGAAGAAGGCAAATGTGGATCAAGGCGAACGGTTAAACTCCTCGCTCACTTTCGAGGCTTACTTGGCTGCTTTTTTACTTCCTGCATAATCGTGCCAAGAAAACGGCGATTGCTGTCATTACTTAACCCAGCGCGAGCCGCTGATGTTCCTGCTTCGCGCGCTGCGCAAAGAATGTTGCTCTGAGGCTCTGACTTCTCGCAATAGCATCGGAGGATTTTCGAGACGCACGCCGTCAAACTTCGCAAAAAGAGCATTACTGGCACTTGTGCCAAAACGTAGTTTTCTGCATTCAAGCACAAAAGTAACAGGAACGCCGGTGTATCTCGTCGCACACTTTGCGAATAAACATCTCGATAAGTATTTGCAAACTCACCTGCTATGTATACGTCAATTGCAATGTGTGCGCTAAAACAAATAATTGAAATGTTAGTCACCGTTAGTTAATTACTTACTAATTACAGTAAAAGGTCATTAATTCGGATTGCACGGGAACGGAAAAATTGTCCGAACTAACCAAATGCCAAATTATCGAAAGCATTAAGATAAAAATAAACATGTGCGTCTATAACATCAATGCATTTTCATTTTCTTGATGAATACGTAAGTGCAGTACTTATTTTGCACGGGAGTAGTGTAAAAACAGCTATTTTCTTCATTCGCAACTTCGTTCACGATGCGACCGCGGTGCAAGACTTTCGTGTCTTACCGTGCTCTGAACCCATATTTTATTGCGTGCCGCCACCACCAATACCACCACGCGCACGTGACGATAATTTTTTCGTTGGAAAATGGCCGGCGACTGATCGTTCGTCCACCACGGTGTAGCAAGCGAGTTTTATAGCAGAATGCGGACCGCGGCTGAAGCTCTTCATCTTCAAAAGCTTCTACAGTATTTTGAGTTTTGTGACATTGAATGCCCCAAGTCCAAAGGCCGCATCCGCTGCGGACGAAACTGTGGTCGCATAGCGCCCACGCAGTTTTGAAGGCATGCGCGTGGCCTACACACCCAGAGCCAAAATTAAAATGCTGTGCACCGCATCTGCTGCTGAATAAACTAGCTCGCTAACGCATAATCATGGATGGCGACCACGCCTTCCTGCCACCCGCGGCAGAGTTTCGGTTGTTCGCCGTTTTCGGTCCTTTGCGTCGCACATTTGCAGCACTGCGTGCTTGGCGCGCTCGTCCGAATTAACCGGGTTGCGGCCAAATATGACCGAATTAACGAGAGTTTGATGTCGTTAAATAATGCATATGCTTGCCAATACCAGAGGACACGTCCGAATTGTCCGATTTTCCGAATTAAAGGGGGTCGAATAAACAAGCTTTTCATATCATGTTTCCTGCATTAAAACCCCCGACTCGCGATATTTTGCTTAAACACTCACATTCTCGCCCATAGGTTATGCGAACGGAAACACCTTCATTCGAATGGGAAAGTTTGAAAGTGACAACAAGGTTCAGCGCTGCTTTGAATGCGTCTGAGAAGACGCTTCGGCGAAGATGAACTCGCCAGTGGCGTTGAATTAGTCACCTCAGCTGTATACCCCAACAATACCAATAATTACAACGCGAGCGACATTGCACGCGACGGCGGCTCGACGGTGATGTTCAAGTCTCGCTTGCCGGCGGAAACAGCGACAGATGTCGGCGACGCCATAAGTGGCAGCACGATGGTGCTTGTCTGCTGCGTACGGTTGATAAACGTCGCTGAAATACGCCTGTGAGTGCATTAATGGCTGCCAGCAGTTCGGTCGCGACCTCTTTACGCCCACGTACTGCCCAACGACGCGATTTCGGGGCACCCGTGTACATCGCTGCAGGGACCGGCCCTCTTTTAGCTGCCCTAATTAGCGGCTGCATTCAGTTCTGTACACGCAGTGTGAACCTTTTATGAACAAAAATTTACCACTTTCGGCCAAAATAATAACACGCTCCTTTTATGTACCTCACTCTTAAATTTAAACTCACCGTTAGTTAACCCGACTTGACCCGTTCTTGACCCGAAAAATGTCCAGAATACATATTCGCAACTTAGTAAAGTCGCTTATTTGAATGGAGCAAGAGTTGCACCTCGATGCTGGTGTCCAACAGGCGAACTCGTTTTTTCGTGAGTACTTCGTTGGCAACGTTCAAGAGGCGTTTCACCGAAGCGCTTGTGGATACTGCCGCGTTGTATTCCAGGAGAAGTTAGTTCAACTTTTCCCGGTTCATCTGCGAGAGCGGGCAGTCAACTGGTACAAGAGCGTGTTGCGACAGCTCATCCTGTGCCTCAGCTAGGAGGGTTTGGCGCCCGGACGACAAGAAATCTTCGGGTGCGGACGAGGCGGCAACATCTGTGTTGGCTGGCTTGATCACCGCAGCCAGCTCTGTTTTGCTATTGGTGGTCGCCAGGTGTGGCACAGAAATGTCTAGGATCCATGATACTTTCAACCTTGTGATTAAGCAATTGACGACAATGAGGTAGACACGAGTTCTTTGTGTCTTATGCGGTCGCCCATCCACCCTGCATAATGCGCTGCGTACATGCATGCGTCTGTTCATTGGTGTGCGTTAGGGATGGATGGGTAAGTGTTGTCCCTTGATTATCCAAGTGCACGTTGGCAAAGCGAAGGAGGTAGAAGGCAGCGCTTTTCAGGCCGACCTCGTCCAGCTGCGTTGCCCCCAGCGAACTCTCTGCAGGTCCCGTTTTCCAACCGCTCATTCTCGCTCGGAATAACAGAGAGCTGAGCTGGTTGGTAAGTAGTCATTCTCGCTCATTCATTCGCTCATTCTCGCTCACACATGAATTTCATATGCCCCCTCTCTCCTTAGTAAGCAGAAAAGGACTTGGACAACGTTGACTTGGAGGACACTCCCTTTCGGCACCGCTGCCAGCGTTCCCTGCTACTGCGGCCGGTGGCCACCTGATATGCCCGCTTGGGACCCAGTTCCCGCTTTTGGTTCCACATGGCCTGAATAGCGGCGCCCTGCCGGACGGCCATCCTCTTTTGACGTCCCGCCGCGGCGGCTCGCTTCTCCGAAACCCGCACTCCCCGTAATGTTTCAGGGAATGCCGCTATAGCTTTCCATTTACAAAATCTCCTTCAGAACGAACAAAGAGATCGGAAAACAGAGCGAGCCACAGCCCGTTCATACACCTTCAGACTCGCTCTGTGGAGCGTGTACAGAAGGAACGCCGTTCCCTCTACCGTTACATCGCAATCGTAACGAGTTACCGTTACAGTTCCACCGATCGTTAACGAAACGGGGACGTTCATCCGTTCCTCCAAAAAGGAACTGGAACGCCGTTCCGTACAACACCGATGCACAGCGACGATGCCCTGACATATTAGCACTTCCTGAACGGCAAATTTTGTGATTTTTCAACCGCGCATAAAAACACGGAAATACAAAACGTAATCGTACCAAATGAAGTAGGCATGCAACACACCGGCAATCAACCCACAGGTGTCCCATTGGTTGGTCGCTCAAAACAATCCCGCGCGGCGAGCCAAGAAACTAGCAATAGACTAGTTGGCTTCTCCTCAGTAACTTGGAGCTCTGCGTGACTGCGTTTGGCGAATGGCGATGGAGAAAACAGAAGCGCAACTCCGGCTCCTAAAGGTGCCATATACAGCAGGGGCGTAGCCAGGGGGGTTGGTGGGTTCAATCCCCCCCCCCCCCCCCCCCCGAAATTTTAGGGGCGAAGCTCCTTATGCCGTGGGTCTGTCCATCCTCCGTTTGTTTGTAGCGTTGTAGTAGCCACCTCTAGCTCGCGAGAAGCGGGCGTTCTGGTATGCAGTAGAAGAAGAAGACGACGTTGACGAGTGAGACTCTCGTGCGTGTTCGCCTGTGTGGCATTCTTTCTTCTTTACTGCGCGCGTTCTAACATGCAGTAGAAGAAGAAGACGACGTTGACGAGTGACACTCTCGTGCGTGTTCGCCTGTGTGGCGTTCTTTCTTCTTTACTACGTCTCGTGTTTGCAACGACACCCGAATACAACATTTCAGAAGTAACTGCGCCATGAAGCTCCCTCTTGGCACGCTTTCTCTTTAGCTCGGAGTCGCCCGATGGAAGGCACGGCTGCGGATCGGAGGGCACGGAAGGCGGCGGCAGCGCGCGCTCGCCGACAGAATCCTGAGGTGAGAGACCGCGAGGCCGAAGCTGCACGTCGACGCCGCGAAGCAGATTCCGTCGTTCGAGCCCGCGAAGCCGAAGCTGCTCGACAAGCTGCACGGCTGCGGCGAGAAGACCCCGCCGTTCGAGCCCGCGAGGCCGAAGCTGCTCGACAAGCTGCAGGGCTGCGGCGAGAAGACCCCGCCGTTCGAGCCCGCGAGGCCGAAGCTGCTCGACAAGCTGCACGGCTGCGGCGCGAAGACCCGGCCGTTCGAGCCCGCGAGGCCGAAGCTGCTCGACAAGCTGCACGGCTGCGGCGCGAAGACCCCGCCGTTCGAGCCCGCGAGGCCGAAGCTGCACGGCTGCGGCGCGAATCAGATCTTCAAAATGTGAAGGACTGTGAAGCGGCGAGAAAGCGCGTGTACCGGCAGGCAGAGCCCGAGGCTGTGCGAGCACGTGAAGGGGCTGCAAAACGCATCAGGGGGGCGCTGCCCGAAGGCGCCGACGCGCGCTTCCAGCGGGACTTCCTTGATAACAGTTTCGGCCATAGTTGCGGTGTGTGCAACAGATTGTGGTTCTCAAACAATCTAGTCACAATATCTTCCATCAAGAAGGACCACGCTCGCGCCAATGCCATCGCCATGCTGCAGCGCGAGTTCGCTTCGCCCCACTCGTTATCATTCACCACGTGGATATGCTGTGATTTTTTTCAATTTTGCTTGCGTATATATAACGCACACATATAAACGCACGCACGAACATACATAAAGTATGGCTGAACCCCCCCCCCCCCCCCCTCCGAAAAAAATTTCTGGCTACGCCCCTGATATACAGTAATTCTATTCGCCGTCACTACTGCGTGACATCTGGTGGTGGTGGTGGTTCCTTCGTGTTCCGGACGTCTACGAAAATACATCGCTAACGGTTGACAGCTGGGCTAGTTGGTTCTGGTGGATACACTGAAACGTTGTACTGGCGAACAAAGACACGGACAAGATAGGAAGAGGCACACAACGCCAATGTGTGTCTCTTCATATCCTGTCTTCGTTGGCCAGTAGAACGCCTCACGTCTACGAAAAGCCGTGAACTAAGCGTGAAAAAGAAGACGCCAAAGCTCGGGCTAGCCGCAGGCAGCAAGGACTACCACCACGGACCCGAGAAGACACGCAGTAGTGAAGAAGGCGGCAGGATGAGGCGAAACTCTTTATTCGACGAACCTGTGCCCAGAAAATGAAAAGCCAAAGTACAAGCAATGCACTCTGTACACTGATAGCGGCAAGCACAGTCGTCAACAATCGCGAAGCTTCCCAAACATAGCGGCGTGGCCTTCGCCGAGCTGTGCTAGCAATTTTTGTGGGTGGAGCCCGATCCCAGCAAAATAAAGAAGGCGTGTGGCAATATTGGATGATGGTGAATAGCGCCGAAACATCAGGAGGCAGAAAGATTACTAACTTCAAAGTTTCTTCGAGCAACGGCTAAGACAAATGGAAGTGGCATTACGTCATAGAACAAATCACCTTTTTATGAAGTCATTCTCCTTATCAGTAAAAATCTATGACGGAATGCTTACACAGACTGGACCACCCTTACAAAAATTGTTATTGAAAATACATTAAGTTAATGTCAACAGATGGCACTGAAAGTAAGTTGAGCATCAATTGAAATAACCTTGAGGAAGTTGTTGACCTAGGGATGGTAAAATCGATGAACGATTATTCGATTAATCGATTAAAGGTCTACAATCAATCGATTAATCGTGATCGATTTCCGCCTTTCGATTAATCGAATTAATCAATTAAAACTATTCGATTAATCGATTAGTAACCCCCCACTCCCGCCCCCGACCTCGCCCCTTGGCTGGAGCGCACGACTGCGAGGAGCGCTATCCTGAGACGCAGATGCCGTGCACATCAACGTTTATAGATACTTTTTCAGTTTCCGAACTCCTCCTTTCGAGGCGGGCGCGATTTGCTCCTAGGGAGTGTGGGGGCGCTGCAGTCCAACTTTGCGCCAAGTAAACATCCGCTCTCCACTCTCCGCTCGCTTCCCCGCCGTCGCAGTCGTGTCTGTGTTGGTGTTCGGTGGTGCCGTTTTTTTTTTTTTTTCTAATCTGTGTGTATGCCTCGTCGCCCTCTGTGCGCGTGGCAGGCTTTCACGGTCTTCTGAAGACAATTCGACGTCGACACTCATGCAGACACTCGGACATCCACGACGTAGGACTCTCCGATTGTTGATATCGCGGGCACGATCCAAGTGTTACCCACGTGTGGACGCACCGAGCACATGTGTACGTGTGGACCTTCTGATATCCTGTGCGTGATGCTGTAGACCTTCGGGACGTCATGCCGACGTGTTTTGTGCCCGGGTGCACCAGCGGGTATAGAAAAAACCCCCAGAAACGCCACTTTTTCTCTCCGCCGTCGGACCCATTGTTACTGCAGAAGTGGCAAAGGTCAATTCCACGCGCGGACAAACCTTTGGGGAAGACGTGGAAGGTATGCGATCTTCACTTTCAAGAAGGTGACATACTGAAGACACATAAGTATACCATAAATTGAGAAGTAGTCGAAATCGACCGTGGTGCGTGGGCACTGAGGAGTGATGTAGTTCCTCGTTTATTTCCGAACCTGCCAGTGTACTTGTCATGCAGCCGCAGAAGACGAAGGTCGCCGAAGAAAAGGGTAGCTGTACTACCTCAACAAACTGTACAGCTTGCGATCTGCCGGAAGAATCCCCTCAACAGGTACCCGCTCCTTCAGAGAACTTCAGTTTTTCTGACCTAGTGGAAAAAAGTGCTGCACTTCAGCTTCCCCGCAACTGGAGTTGGGCGGTCCCTGAAGAGCCGGGAAAACGTCCGGTAATCATTTTCTATAATGCAGAATTCAAAGAATTAAGACATCTACTGCATCCTCACGAGCACTGTCATCCGCGAGGATTTGACCTACGTGGTTTCGGCGAGCGGTAAATTGCTGAATAAGTTGCCTTTCGATACACCACTGCGATCACTACAAACAACACTACAGCGAATTTACTGCAGAGTTGATTCACGTATACATTGTAACCCGGATGCATTTTTTTGCAAGACAAAAGTGCCAAGACAACGACAGTGCTATCAAAGCGCAGAGGGAAAGAAAAAAAGCTAAACTTGTGTGAAATTAGAATGCTCGTGGAAAGTATGCATTAAACATGCATTTTCAATTTCGTAAGCTAAAGGCGATATATTAGTGAAATAGTGTATGATCGTGGCAAGTGTTCTTGAGTCAATAAATTTGTGTTCCGATGTCTTTATTTATTTATTGTACCCTCAGGGCCCAAGGGCATTACAGAGGGGAGTGGGGATATACATAAGGGAAACAATATAAAACAGCAAGGAATAAAAAAAAATTGCAAAATTTGCGTTTTTTATTTGAATGATTCTAAATATTATCCACTGACAGACATCCAGAAATCTGAATACTTGAAAAAAAAAAAGTCCACTGGTTTATGTCACCTGAAGAGAAAAATAACGTTGTTTCAGTGGGATTTTCAACGAGGGTCGTACCTTACAGCAAGGGTTCAGTTTCAACTTGCTTTAGGGCAGTGCACGCTGAGCTAATGTGCAGAGCGTCGAAGATCCAAATGCTAAGACTCGCGAAACCAGCTTTTAAATAACTATTAGCAGAAAACAGATGAGTCGCAGCATTTACCGAGGCTTTTAAGACGTAGCTCATACAGCTGAACTCTGAATTTTGCTTCTAGTGTCTGAAATAACGAGAAATTACAGGGCGGTATACTGCTATTTAATCTACGAGTGCACGCGTAACTTACGCGAACTACTGTTTTTACCGAGGTCCCGGAAAGACATAGATCGGGTATCTAGGCCCAAAGTTGTACTCCTCGTGCCTAAAACAAGAAGTTGCGCGGCAGGGCTCTTTCTTAACCTGAATTCGTCGGATAAACGCTGCACATCGCACCTAGCTATAGCAGACGACCCTCGTTTGGTTGGCGCAAAGTTGGACTACAGCGCCGCGGTGGCGGGAACTGCAGCCGGCCGGCTGCTCCCCGCAGGCGAAGCGGGGAGTTCGGAAACTGAAAAAGTATCTATAAACGTTGGTGCACATAGTCTCTCTTTCACTGCTTTCACTAAAGCGCATATTTCTGCGCTAGCAGAACAAGCCCCGAGCTGGCGGCGGCCATACCCCATAGAGTAGGGATGGTAAAATCGATGAACGATTAACCGATTAATCGATTAAAGGTCCACAATTAATCGATAAATCATAATCGGTTTGTGCCTTTCGATTAATCAAATTAATCGATTAAAACTATTGGATTAATCGATTACGGCATCCCCCACTCCCGCCCCCAACCTCGCCCCTTGGCCGGAGCGCATGACTGCGAGGCGCGCTATCCTGAGACGCAGACGCTGAACGCTGAACGCTATCCTTAGACGCAGGAAGTTGCAAAGCCGATTACAACTACTTTTTCTGGCTCTATTTGGGATGCCGTCGATCGCGCACTTCTACGCAATTGCGTTGCACTGAAGTACGATCCGATGAACTAAATGCCTTCTCAGTTCAAGACATACTATTGGCCTCGAGGAGCAGGGGCGTAGCCACGTTAGGGCACACCCGGGCCCGTGCCCCCCCCGAAATTTTTTTTTTGCCATAGCATACAGAGCAGAAAATGACACTCGACCACATCTGCCTGCTCGTCCCCACTACAGATCAAGGAGGTGCCCCCCCCCCCCGAAAAAAATTTCTGCCTACGCCCCTGTTGAGGAGTTACGGAGTCGCCCTCTATCGGACGCGGCTCGATTGCGTGCTAGGCAGGATACCGCCGGCGCGCTCCCCATAGGTTTTGCTGTCGGCGCTCTACAAAAAACCTCGCGGAAGCCCTCCAGGGCATTTCTGTAAGTACTTTCGAAATGAACTTTGTTGTTTACTGTCAAAATAATCATCTTCGACGAACTGAAAGCACACAAGATAGTCTACAGTCGCTGTCTCTGTGCAGAAAACCGAGCACCCGCTTCACGCTGTCACCGCGTTGGAGACCCCTGAACCGGCTTCTTGCGTGAAAGGTAGTCACTCGCTGAGTGCAAACTATGTGAAATATTTTGTTAGAGTAGACTGCCTGTACAAACAAACGGAGCATAACAGAAAGAAGCCTCAAGCCAGCGATCGCACGGGTTCTCGACGACTGACGGTGCCTCTGCATGTATGAGCGTCTGCATGTATGTTCGTACTGATGGTTTCGCTTTTGCTACGAGCGCGTTTTGGCGCCGCGCTGTGAACTTTAGGCCGCAAAATATGAGAATTTGTGAGTAAACAAACAACTACTGTTGCGCGGACGCTATCAGAGCAGTTCAAAAACAATTTCCTTACAACTGCGGCTTCGGTGCGCATGGCAACATTGTGATCTGCCGTCCCGACGATTCAACGTTTTTTTTTTTTCTTTTTAGGTCTAAATTCGGGTACGTTTCAATGTCATTTGACAAGTTATCTCGCACTGCGTATTGATCGGTCTTCTCAGCGGGCAAATGCCGCTGCTTCTGTTTCTTTATTCAGCGCATTCGTTTCGTTTGGTGCTCACACAAAACGTGAGCAAATGCGACGCCTTTTTTAATGCTCCTTAATTATCGTTCCGTTCGGATTCCAGTGAACTTGCCGCTCTCTGTCATCAACAAATTCATAGACCAAAGCTTCACCACTTCGAGATTGCTGGTGGAAGGAGAACCAGTCTACGAGACCGAGCATGTAGTAGCATGCGACGCCTAGGAAAAGAAAGAAAATACAGTAACGTTTGCCGGACTTGTTCTGCAAACGTCGGCTGTGAACTAGGACCCACATGAACTTGAAATAGCGGTGAATAAAATAGAAGGTATTGCAGCAACCAGCAGCCGCAAAACAGGATAGTAATTATTTGGCGTGTACCCCAGCAATTTTGGCAGCAGTGTCGTGTCTAACGCCAACAGGGTGGCATCTTTCCCACGTAAATAAATGAGGCTCCAAAAAATACATGGGGTTGGCCGGTGGGCCGATCATCGGTGGGCCAATCACGGAGGCAATGAAAAATTTATGTAGCTTATGAAGCAACGCATGCCTCATCAAATGGGAAGGTTGCCCGTCGGCGTCCCGTGTCGGCGGCGTCAACACGAGTGATGCAAAAAATAATCGTCACGTGATGGTGTCACAATATGACGTCATGACGTCACAGATCGCCAAAATATGTAGCGTCATTATGACGTTACATGATGACGTATTCACACGTCATGGTCGCTTTGCATTGAATCTGTGATCGCTCACGGAGGCCGTGCAAAACCGCGTTAGGTGCAGAACGCTTTTGGAGGGGGCGCGGGAGAATCAGTACATCGACTGACAAGAAGAAGATGGCTTTCGCCTTCTAGTCGTCTTTAACGAATGCATAAGGGACCCTGTGCGTTTTTTAGTTCAACATGTCTAAACAATGACTTGCGCATGTGCAGCCGATTTGTGGACGCTGAGCACGGGGTCGACGATCAAGAGGTCGCACGGGAGGGTTCTGAGATGGCATCATACGTGGTAAAAGGTAACGCCTTTTCTATCCTGTGGCAGATAAGCATCATTCGCCGGCGGGAAGCGCGCGCGAGCAATCGTCTAAGTGCGCGCTGTCTGCTACTCACCGAACATCGCAGGCCCGACGCAGTAACAAATACTTGACGAAAGCCAGCAAAAGAACGGGACACGAGAAAAGGCAGACACACACACCGCTGGAACTAACAACTGTGACTTTATTGAAGAAAAACATTCATCGAAGAAACCTCACAACGCATGTGCAACACGTCTGTATCACCGACAACGTCACCCGGTGAAAGATTACGCAATCATCTTTCTTGCCATCGTTGTAACACACTAAATTCCTTGTCAATGAGGCAAATTGACGGTGTGCTTATACAACTATCTCCGCTTTTCCTAATGAAGTATGCCTCCACAATTTCCCTTTCTTCTTTACCCTTACCTCTTCCCAGATAAGTGACATTACTGAAAAGTGGGTAGCAACCGCATCCCCGACAGTGACGTGCAAGATTCGCCCCATCATTCGAACTCAAAGAAGCGTGATGTTCACGCAACCTAGTATTAATACATCGGCCGGTTTGGCCGATGTAAACCTTATCACAGGTCAACGGAATGTTGTACACAACACTTGTAGCATATTTCGTGAAACAACGCTCGTGTTTCGTAGTGCACACCGGATTGCTAGTCTTTCCACGAGCCACACGTGAGCATAGGCTAGCAAGTTTGCAGGGAGCTGAAAGAACAATGTTTACGCCCTGTCGCGCGGCAACCTTTTTGATATTATGTGAAACCTTATGTATGTAAGGTAGGATTTCAAACGGTTTCTCCCGAATGCGTTGTGCTGGCAGACCAGTGCTATCTTGCGGCTTCTTAATCTTTTGTAGCACAGATTCTGCGACCGCGTACAGCAGATCCCTTGGGTAACCAGCAGCTTCCAGCCTCTCGAACTGGTTGTCTAGGCTGGTCTTCATAGCGTGAGGGCAACTTTTTTTCAGAGCATTTAAAAAACAGTTTGAAATAATGCCTCTTTTAACAATCTTTGAATGTGCTGACCCAAACGGCAAAAGAGCTTTCTTACTCCTAGGCATAAAACACCAACAAAGATGGTCATCACCATGAAAAGTTAATTGAAGCTCTAAAAATCTGATGGACCGGTTGCATGGAAGTTCATGGGTGAAGCTAAGAGCGTCAGAAGAAGCCTCAAAAGCTTCCACGACCTGGTGTACAACCCCAGGTAAGGAGTCAGATGAAGACACTTTTAAAACAATGAGAAAATCATCGACGTATCTAAAGATACGGCAGACACGTTCATGATCTATCAAGCCCCGAAGCGAGTTGTCAAAACGAGCTAAAAATATATTGCACAGCACAGGAGCAACGCATGACCCTATGCAAATACCCCTTCTTTGCAAGAACATCGACCCCTTAAACTCTACAACCGTGGATGACAGATACATCGTCAACAATTCTAAAAAGGCATCAACAGACACACCACAGTCATTCTGGAAGGCGATCGGCCCCGAGAGTTCTATTACATCGCGTACCGCCAAAAGCAGTTCGTCATGTGGAATGCTGTAGAATAAGTCTTCAACGTCGATTGAAAAGGCGAAATTAGCTCCTGGAATTCCTTCGTCGAGCACCTGAACGACGTCATACGCGCAGTCGACACCGTACGGGTCTTGGACTGGGAGGCTTTTCAGGTGTTTCTGCAAGAATTGACCCACCAGCTTTTGCCAGGAACCTGCCTCTGTTACAATGGCTCTGAAAGGACACTCTGGCTTGTGAGTTTTTGCAGAGAAAAACACTTGAAGAGAATTCCTTTTACAGTTCTTCACAGCTTGAGATAACCTGTCCAACTTTTTATCCTTCAAAAGCTTCAGTGCCGCTGTCTTCAATTTTGAAGGTTTTTGTTTTGTGGGCAGGAAATTCTTGGCAACGGCATCCAGTGCTTTTTCTCCGAATTTGCTCGTCGGGAGAACAACAAAACCACCCTCTTTGTCCGCCTCGATCAGAGTCAAGTCCTTTTCATCGAAGTAGTCGACAACACGATTGAGTTGACGATTTCTATGTACGAGCTCGCTACGGCGAACCTTTGAAAGAACATCCACTCCTTCGGACAAGCAACGCTGTTTTATGCCTAGGAGTAAGAAAGCTCTTTTGCCGTTTGGGTCAGCACATTCAAAGATTGTTAAAAGAGGCATTATTTCAAACTGTTTTTTAAATGCTCTGAAAAAAAGTTGCCCTCACGCTATGAAGACCAGCCTAGACAACCAGTTCGAGAGGCTGGAAGCTGCTGGTTACCCAAGGGATCTGCTGTACGCGGTCGCAGAATCTGTGCTACAAAAGATTAAGAAGCCGCAAGATAGCACTGGTCTGCCAGCACAACGCATTCGGGAGAAACCGTTTGAAATCCTACCTTACATACATAAGGTTTCACATAATATCAAAAAGGTTGCCGCGCGACAGGGCGTAAACATTGTTCTTTCAGCTCCCTGCAAACTTGCTAGCCTATGCTCACGTGTGGCTCGTGGAAAGACTAGCAATCCGGTGTGCACTACGAAACACGAGCGTTGTTTCACGAAATGTGCTACAAGTGTTGTGTACAACATTCCGTTGACCTGTGATAAGGTTTACATCGGCCAAACCGGCCGATGTATTAATACTAGGTTGCGTGAACATCACGCTTCTTTGAGTTCGAATGATGGGGCGAATCTTGCACGTCACTGTCGGGGATGCGGTTGCTACCCACTTTTCAGTAATGTCACTTATCTGGGAAGAGGTAAGGGTAAAGAAGAAAGGGAAATTGTGGAGGCATACTTCATTAGGAAAAGCGGAGATAGTTGTATAAGCACACCGTCAATTTGCCTCATTGACAAGGAATTTAGTGTGTTACAACGATGGCAAGAAAGATGATTGCGTAATCTTTCACCGGGTGACGTTGTCGGTGATACAGACGTGCTGCACATGCGTTGTGAGGTTTCTTCGATGAATGTTTTTCTTCAATAAAGGCACAGTTGTTAGTTCCAGCGGTGTGTGTGTCTGCCTTTTCTCGTGTCCCGTTCTTTTGCTGGCTTTCGTCAAGTATCATGAACCAACTGGCCCAGATCTCAACTCTTCTGCGGTAACAAAAGTCTTCGTCGCGGAAGTGCTTGTTGCACACAAGACTCGTAGCGGATGGCTACTTGCCGGTTCTTAGCTTTACAACCCATGCTTCACGCAGTTTATGTCCCGCGGTTACCGGTGCAGGCTGACACTGGGCTCCGTTGCGTAAGCGCGGCACTGCTGCACCGAGCGGTAGAACCCCATGTTCGTCGCCTTCGGAGGCAGCCACTCTATTACAATGGTTTCAATTGAGTAGAAAATGAGAGAAAACTTCCGAATTTGAACAGACCGCAGCGCATGTGGGACTTGAAACTCGTTATCAAAGCACGCGGCAGTGCGCCACAAGCAGCCAACGCGGCCGCTGAGACCACGTGATCCTGCCAAGCACGTCACGCCGACGGTGGCGCCGGCGTTTCCAGTGGTGGGCCTCGAGGCCAATAGTAACCCTGTAGTCGATCGCCGCACCAATCCGAACCCACTTGAGACTTGGCACAGCATGCGAACTGGCCTAGATCATGTGTTTGACGTTGCAATGGAGTATTTGCCAATTCCTGCATTGTCAGTAGCATCCGAGCGCCTTTTTTCGCATGCTGGATGTGTGGCGACCCAAAGGAGGTGTCGGTTGATGCCCGAGCATCACGGGCAACTGACATTTCTTCGCTCAGTAGAAAAAAGCATGTGGTTCGGAGCAGCAACCCCATGAAACAAAACAAAAGGGGACTGTTGAGAAAGTTAGCAGCACGGCGATTCGCCAACTTTCAAACGAGAAGTTGATTCTTTTCTGTAAATTTCATACGTGCCAGCGCATCGTCTTGTAGCTTATTTTGTTCGTGTTTGTTTTATGCCGCGCTGTTTCATCGTGTTGCCGCATGAACGCATGTCTGCTTACATTTGGTAAACGAGTAGTTTTCGTCACCTGTAGTGTCAATCGCGTATTTTATTCAACCCTCAGATTTTACTCGTTTCTTGTGTAAGTGCGGCATTGTAATATGCGCTGCTTATTTACTCACTGGTTCTTAGTGCCGTTCTGTTTTACTCTTTAGCAAATAAAATATTGTTTACCAATGAAACAGAGAGAGAAAATGTATTATAAGGCAGAGAGGGTGGCCTGAGCTAGTACGCCCCTGCCTGCTACTCTGCACCGGGGAAAACGCAACGGGGCAAAAAGAGTGATGAAGTACGATGATGGGGAGATGATTAGGTAATCCGAATATACATAATAAGATACGTTTGCTAGCGTAAAGAGGACAACGACGCTAGTAACCATCTTTTATTTGCTGTATACCAACTAGCCCAACTGTCCGTCCTATAGGGTATATATACCGTTTTCATAATTGTTGAGCTAACTTTCCTACGATGCAGTTAGTCCAATTAATGGCAGCTAGTCACTTCTTCAAACAGAGTGTTCAAGCGTGGTTTGCTTGCGCTGGGACGCGGAAAGTGTAAACTCGGCTCTCTTGACACGAACACGCATAACAGACAAACGCCAGCACGTGCAACTACGACCTCGTCTTCTCTTGAAGCACGAAAGTTGCTGCCATTAGTTGAGAGAAAATGTAGTGCAGGAATGCGCACTCGCGAATTGTGAAAAGGCCCTTATAGACCCTTTATGTAATCCGCAACTTTACGCGTCGGTTTACCGAACGTCTAGCATCCAGTGCATTACTATTGAAGAAGTGACCTTGTAGCACTTAGTAATACTGTATGGTCGCATATTTAGGGAGAAATACAGCTTTCAGCTAGAGGCCCCCGCCTTCTGCTGTGACAAGAAAGGACAGTCGCGCAATTTATGTTGTAATATCTGGTACACTAGATAGCGCTCACCGTTCAGGATGTACGCACTAGTACGCACAATTGAAAAGGTGTGAGTGGCGCCGTGTTACGGCAAAGATCACGTGAAACCTGCGGAGTATACTGGCGCAGCTGCTGTTTTTTCTAGCCGGGAGGCAGAAACTCATGTCACTCTATTTCCCGCAATATTAATTAGAACTGACAGACAATAATGCCAAGGAAAGTATAGGGGATGTTATTTGTAATAATTGGGATGTCAATGTGAAGAAAGTAAAGTGGACGAAAAGATAACTTGCCGCCGGCAGGGACCTAACTTGCCACCTTCGAATAATGCGTCCGATGCTCTACCACTGAGTTACGGCGGCGGTCATACCCCGTCCACTTCATAGGGTACACATGTGCATTTAAACCTAGGAGTGTTAGCGCCGATCACAGCCATGGCGGCGAGTGTGGAACACTCTTTTTCTGCCTTTTGGCGTCACGTAGCAAGTGACCTTTTTTACGAGCTGGCAGCTGACCAATAATCCCTCGCATACTACCTGAAGGCACCAAGTCTGCCAGAACGAGGCCCTCGCTATGAATGAGGGAAAGAAGGCGACTTTTAAGGGCTCGTTTTTCTTTGTCATACACCCTTAACCTCCCCTATACTTTCCTTCGCATTATTGTCTGTTAGTTCTAATTAATATTGTGTCTGATAAAGAAGAACGAGCCCCTAAAAGTAATTCGAAGGTCGCAGGTTCGGTCCCTTCCAGCGACAAGTTATCTTTCCGTCCACTTCACTTTCTTCAGATTTATATCACTATTATTACAAATAACAACCCCTATACTTTTTCTTGGCAATATTGTCTCTTAGTTCTAATTAATATTGTGTCTAACAAAGAAAAACGAGCCCCTAAATGTCATCTTCTTTCCTTCTATTTCCCGCAGTTGCCTGTACGGATGGTCTGTTTGAGGCCAGTATATTTCTGTGTAATCTCTGCATAGGTGACCTCAAGAAAAAGATCGCGTCAGTCCGCAATTATAGTATTATGTAGGGCTTCCACAATATCTAACCGACAAACCGAGAAAAGATGACTTGCTTACTAGAGCGAGCGTCTTATTTAATTTCTCCTCGTCTCTTTTTTTCCTTTCTCGGGATTTCCTCACCCTCCGCCACACTGCATGTTTCAACTGCGACTTTCCAACCAGTGTGGTCCCCGAACGCGCCTCTGGTTTCGATGAGCTCGAGTAGGCAGGCATCGGGAAAATGCGACCTGCTGCCGAATAGTCCAGGGATGATGGCCACAGATGCTTGAATCCGCGACATCAACCAACGACGACGGGCCCCTTGTGTCCAGTGTGCGAAAGTGTGAATTTTCGCACACTGCACGCAAGGGGCCCGTCGTCGACACTTTCGAAAGGGGGAATTTTGGATCGCCAGCGCGTCTAATGAAAAGATTTGGGCCCATAATAAACACGAACGATGCCTCTCAAACAAAGAGATATCGGTTTTAAAGCACCCATTAAAAATGTCGATTAATCGATTAATCGATTAAATGATTCCACCGAAAGCAATTAATCGATTAAAGGCTAAATCGATTAACGATTAATCGATTAAAAATTTTAATCGACCATCCCTACCATAGAGAAAGATATGAACTCGCCCTGATCTTCGTCGCGTACGGCGTCCAACTCCAATTGGTACTCCCCAATGCTTCAAGCCCCGGCAGGTGGCGGCTCCACCCCATCGAGGCAGAGAGGAACTTGCCTCTCCGGCTCACAGTCTACTGCTGCTACTGCCTTCACCTCCTCTCCCTTAAGCTATTTGAGCGTCGCCTGAGTATACGCGGGGCTTGCGTTGCTTGCGTGCTATATTGTGTAATTATTACACATTGGTGGTTGCACTGCTACCTTTGCTGCCTTTGCGGTGTCATAATGCCGGTCGATCGGAAGAAGAGCGCAGTGTGATCGTTGTTCGCTCAAGATGAGAAAACGAAGACTGCAAGGTGTAATAAATGTGGCAAGCACTTCTCGAAGCCAGCACTTGAAGCACGAAAGCTGCTGCCATTAGTTGAGAGAAAATGTAGCGCAGGAATGCGCACTCGCGAATTGTGAAAAGGGTCTTATAGACCCTTTATGTAATCCGCAACTTTACGAGTCGGTTTACCGAACGTCTAGCATCCAGTGCATTACTATTGAAGTGAGCTTGTAGCATTTAGAAATACCGTATGGTCGCATATTTAGGGAGAAATACCGCTTTCAGCTAGAGGCCCCCGTCTTCTGCTGTGACAAGAAAGGACAGTGGCGCAATTTATGTTGTAATGTCTCAAACATGAGATAACGCTCACAGTTCAGGCTGTACGCACGATTGAAAAGGTGCGAGGGGCGGCGTGTTAAGGCAACGATCGGATGAAACCTGCGGAGTATACTGGTGCAGCTGCTGTTTATCCTAGCCGGGAGGCAGAAACTCATGTCACTCTATTTACCGCAGTTGCCTGTACCAATGGTCTGTTTGAGGCCAGTATGTTTCTGTGTAATCTCTGCATGGGTGACGAAGCTGTCTCTGTTTGGCGGAGTGGAACATGTCAAGTATAAGACGTACAAGACTCCACCAAATAAACCCTACGCTGGAATTCCGACCTCCACCCGGACTTCGTCGACGTGAAGCTTCACTTCTTTGTCGGCTTTGGTTAGGAGTTGCCTTCACGAAGGCATACACAACATTAATTGGAGTGACCGACAGTGCGGCATGCGAAGTCTGCAGCACTGAGGAAGACATCGATCATCTGCTATGTCGCTGCCCTCGATTTGCCACTGAAAGACGAACTCTTTTTGATGCGATGTGACGATAGGATGATCGGCCGCTCTCCATGCAGATGCTGCTGGAGCACTGTCCCCATCGCTCGGCGGCCCACAAGGCAGTTGAAGCACTTTTGTGCTTCTTAAAGGGCCCCTTACCAGGTGACATAACTAATTTTAGTTAGACATTGGAAGTTATTGCGAGCCCAATAAAGAGCATTATGCCACAAGAATTTTTCAAATCGGTCCGTTAGAAGCTGAGAAAATCAATAATTTGTAGCGGCGCGAAACCATGATGGGAGGAGGCGAGCTGCAAACCCTTGCCGCTCGCTCCGTGTAGCCTTCGCAAGCCAAATTCCTTCCCTGCCCTCTTCGGCACGCGAGCAGGAGGATCACATCATGTCACGAGCGCATGACGTGCCCGAACCAGCCCGAACCCCCGAGACGCGAGCGGTGTTGTGGCGGCGTTCTTTGCGCTTCATTTCTGCAAGTTATGCCGAATGCGCCCTCGCGATCACTTGGCTTTCACCTATTACTGAGCACGAAAGCTGCGACATTTGTATGGCCGCGAGACTATAATATATAGCGGCGTGCCGCGTGAACATCTAGTTAGACGCGGGAGGATAAATGAGCCTAATGAGCATTGGAACGCGGTAGAAAATGAGTTTCGTTGTAAAAGGTGGCGTCTTCACGATGCGCAAAGCGCGAGAACACGAACGCGTGCGAAACGGAGGTAGATTGGTCTCGAATTTCGCTGCGATTCGCAGTAAAAATGAAAACAATAAAACGCACACATTCCGTTTGTGTGTTTTATTATTGCTCTCAAGTTTTATTCATCCATTCAAGCAACAATTTACACAAACTACACGTCGTGTCAAATAATTATCGCGGTGTCACGTGCTACTGTTGGCGACGTGAGAGCACATTCGTCTGCGTAGAGGAGAGACGTCACAGCACTACCATCTACGTAGGGCCATTCCACCATGTACGTCATCCCCTCATTCTCTGGGCGCGCGGCCGCGAGAAGAAGGGCAAGCGGCGTTCAGCTTGAAATTTGACCCATTTACGTGGCGCGTAGCGTTGCAAATTTTGGCAGACGGTAATCGTGAACGCCCAGTGCATGCATTGCGCTCGTCAGCTCAAAATTGTCAAACTTGGTGAGGGGCCCTTTAAAGGGCCCCTCACCAGGTGACCTAACGAATTTTAGTTAGACATTGCAAGTTGTTGCGAGCCCAATAAAGAGCATTTTGCCACAAGAATTTTTCTAATCGGTCGGTTAGAAGCCGAGAAAAACAATAATTTGTAGCGGCGCGAAACCATGATGCGAGGAGGCGAGCTGCAAACCCTTGCCGCTCGCCCCGTGTAGCCTTCGCAAGCCAAATCCCTTCCCTGCCCTCTTCGGCACGCGAGCAGAAGGATCACATAACGCATACGCATGAACACGTCATGCGCACAAAATGTCACGAGTGCATGACGTGCCCGAACCAGCCCGAGCCCCCGAGACGCGAGCGGTGTTGTGGCGGCGTTCTTTGCGCTTCATCTCTGCAAGTTATGCCAAATGCGCCCTCGCGGATCACTTGGCTTTTAACCTATTACTGAGCACGAAAGCTGCAACATTTGTACGGACGCGAGACTAGCGGTGTGCCGCATGAACATCTAGTTAGACGCGGGAGGATAAATGAGCCTAATGAGCGCTGGGACGCGGTAGAAAATTAGTTTCATTGCAAAGGGTGGCGTCTGCACGATGCGCAAAGCGCGAGAACACGAACGCGTGCGAAACGGAGGTAGATTAGTCTCGAATCTCGCTGCGATTCGCAGTAAAAATTAAAAAAAGAAAACGCACACATTTCGTTTGTGTGTTTTATCATTGCTCTCAAGTTTTATTCATCCATTCAAGCAACAAATTACACAAACTAGACGTCGTGTCAAATAATTATCGCAGCGTCACGTGCTACTGTTGGCGACGTCAGAGCACAGTCGTCTACGTAGAGGAGCGACGTCACAGCACTACCATCTACGTAGGGCCATTCTCTTATGTACGTCATCCCCTCATTCTCTGGGCGCGCGGACGCGAGAAGGGAAAGCAGCGTTCAGCTTGAAATTTGACCCATTTACGCGGCGCGTAGCGTTGCAAATTTTGGCAGACGTAATCGTGAACGCCGAGTGCATGCATTGCGCTCGTCAGCTCAAAATTGTCAAACCTGGTGAGGGGCCCTTTAAGTCGACGTGTTGAACCTCCCGCGCCCCCCTCCGATAGCTTTCTGCAACTAACGTGGTTTCGCAATGCGTCAAGGATCGGAGGCATTGTAAGCTTCGTGCACCTCACCTTGTTTTGCACTGCCTCCGAGGTCGGCCCACCTTTGACCAAGCAATGATGTCATGTGATAACGTCCCCATGTGACGTCACAGTGGCGTCACAAATTTTGGTGATCTGTGACGTCATGGTGACGCCATTGTGACGTCTGACGTGATGATTTTTTTTCATCACTCGCGAAGAAAATTTCAACAGCGCGCCGCCGACGGGCTACGCCGATGCGGGACGTCGGTGAATTCTCGCGTTCCATGAGGCATCTAAGGCTTTCCTCTTAATAATCTCAATTAAACAACATAACTTAAGTAAAGATTGCTGTCAGCTGGTATAGAATCTTCAGCAACGTATTTCATGAATAGACTGCTTCCTTTTCACACGGTGTAAGGTGCAGCAAAGGAGGTGATGTTTAAAGCTTACTGAAATCAGCATTATATCTTCAAGTACATCACAGTCAATGCTATACACCAGTCTCTATTACAAACAGATATTCACACAGGACATATTTTAGCAGTGTGCAGGCCTCCTTCTATCCATTCAGGTGGTCTTTCGAGGATGCAAGCACCTGTGAGTCAACAACACCCACACATACACCCAAGTTAGCGACACCAAGGCCAAGCAGCAACATCGCCATCAACTTATGCTCTCCTCGACTAGTACATTTTAATCGACGCTAGCCGAGTTTCGGTGCAACTTGGTGAAAAAAAAAACACAAGAAAACACAATTTTCTAAGTAATAATGACTTTTCGGAAAGCAATCTTTTTTTCAAATTTATAATTATTTGTGGCTTAACATAGGAGAGAACTTCCCAAACGGTACTGTAATGTGCAAACCGCACGCAGCTTGACAAAATAAGATGAGCACTTTGAAAAACCCGATTTGAATAAGTAAATATAAATTTTCAGATAACTATAGAGAAGTTAAGAAAGCACACTGTTACTGCTGACAGGACACACACACTACGGGAAAGATTTACAGGGTTCGTATATGTTTCGAAGCCAAAATTCAAGGGTTTCCAAGGATTCCTATCCAGGGCTTTTCAAGGACGGAAAGCAGCATCCCAAGTACAAATTCTCTGCTATAACACTGTTTCCAAAACAATGCGGGTAGCTTTACGCATTCGAAATACAAAAAAACCCGGCAGATCCCACGCATCGTGGGAATCAATTTCATGCGAAGCAGTCACCGAGTAGCAGCCTATGCCGGCGCAGGAGCAAATGTGCATCTTCCAAGTCGGTAGTACTGGAGGATATCCGTGTAATAGGCGAGCAGAGAATCGTGCAACGTAGTATGTACGTACTTGTGTCAGGGCAAGCGGCGCGGTGGATCTCGGCTCGGCAGCTAAGATCTCGGGCGAGCGTGCACACCTGGACGTTTCCACTGAGCAACTCGTGGGCCCAAAGGAGTAAGCGGGATGTCGAAGAGGCTTGGCGAGAGACATCGTGTAGTGGCGGATCTGCTACACACACAGGCAGCTTGCCACACCCCCTCTTAGGCAGCAGAATTTTTCCGGAACAGATACTGCTCAGCCCCGGCCACTCTCATACACATGGCGTGGACCTGCACGCATTACAACGCAAGCAACACAGACACCCCCGAGTCATGGGAGTCCCTCCTTTCTTCGTTCCTATGCCGGCTTTGTACCGGCATAGGAATTAAGAAACGCGTCTGATGATTGAGGCATGGCATATCGATACTAGTGGTAGCGCATGCGTGAGCCAACCGCCGATTAACTTGCATAAAGAAGAAATCAAATACCTTAACAGTTATCTTTCATGTAGACCCCCACGCGTGCCGGATTGATAGGTTCGCCTATTGCATGGGCATGCGCGGCTAACTTTTCGTGCCTTTTCAACACGAAAGTGTTTCATGCCGGGGTCCACTACGGCTCCACTGACGTATTTCCGTCACGCATATGACGATGTAAAATATAATGACTAACAGTGGGCAAAGAAAAAAACCAGAAGAAAATAATTTGCAGTGCCTTAGCTCGGCTATGCCAGGATATACGTAGCGTTAGCAAAGCTTCAGCTGATTATTCTTAGGTTTCCAGGTTGTCTAGGATTATTAGCCTTCTTCTATTCATTCTTCGTACGCTGAACCGCTAATTGCCAGGCAACTACTTCGGGATGCGATGAGATAAGCTTCTCGGCTCTTCTGCGCCGTTGGGCAGCATTTGCGCTCTCCTTCTCCATGGCGTTACCCACTTGCAAACGCCAGTTAGAGGCGCTATCAAGCGGCTCCAGCGCAGTGTCAGACGGCGACTGCACAGCGAAGGCGAATAGCAGCACGCGCGCCGGCGCCAGTGTGTCTGCCATGGCTACGACGTCACTACTCTCGAATGCGCAGACCAGCAGCGGCGAGCCGCGGTGGCGGAGAGCGCGTGAGATGCCGGCTCCGGTGAGCCAGCTGTGTGACATCACTGATCCTCGCGCATGCGCAGCACGGCTCATGAAGATCCACGCGAAATCGGCTCCGGCTAGGCAAGTGTAGCTAACGCTACAAAAGTTCCGTCACCGGGAATCGAACTTACGACTCCTTGGTCTGCAGCGCGCAGCGCGAAATGATTCGGCCACGGACGGCACGTTCCTCGCAATGTTAACGGCGAGCTATTTATATACACCATTTGCCGGTGGCTGTACTCAGACATCTGTGTTACAGCGTGTTTTCGTTATCACTAGCGAGATGGCGCGAAGAGCTCGAAGAGCTCGAAGAGCGTATAAGAGCGCGCTTGAAAGGTCGTCGCCGTTGCGACGAGCGCCCGTGTCTACAGGGCGTGGTCGCTCGTGCGTGCGCTTATCTCGTGATCGCGGTGGTTTGTACGTCTCACGCTGAGAGCACGAAAGTCACTTGGATCACTGCAGCGGCCGCTTTTGCGAAAGGAGCGCGGTGCTCACGCAGAATTAAGTTACAAATGTGACAGTTCGCTCTCATCCTGTGTATGTTCGTTCCGTGCGTCGTTTCTGCTTGAGCAGCGCGTTGCAAGTTTCGAGCTGCTTGCCGTTCTTCGCGTGACATTACAATTTGTTGCTGTAGCATTCATTTATTCGCCCTTGGGGCGAAAGAATGCGCAACAAATGCTCAACTACGTCTGTGAAAGCACGTTTCACTTTCGTGTTATACCGATTCCTATGACAGGGGGATCAGCCATGTTTTTTTTTCTTTTCCGCCGTAGTGCATCTCTTCAGTTGTTAGTCGGCGTTTGTGGTGTCGTGACTTCTTTCTTCTGTCCGTGTTTGCAGGCCCTGTCTTTTGAGAATGAATACTTACGAACTAGCTCAGCTCTCTGTTATTCTCGATTTGAGCCGATCAGTACGAGGCGGATCGACGTCTTTGTGTAAATTGAGTAGTTGTGCCCATATCGTGGGCTCCCCAGGCACGCCGAGTATACCGTCGTGTAAAGGCTGGCTTAGGGTCCGACGTAACGTCGGCGCTCACGTTAAGAGCAGAGACATCAGTTTCGTCGCAACGAAGTGCATGCTACGATGCGAGGATGTGCATATCATAAGGAGCGGTCGTCGGACTATTCGGGCAACGCTTTAATATGAGGGGTCTTATGATATCGCCGCTGTCGGAACACACGGAGACAGTTCACGCCGTCGGGCAACAAACACGTTCACGTTGTCAAGACGTTTATTAACGGGCACTCAGCGACGGCGCACGGCAGCGACAGTCAAAGCGGGGTGACTCTCTGCACGAGGGGCGTGCTCTCAGAGAAGAGAACGACCCACTGGAAGGCGCTCGAGAGGACGACCCATTACTGAGTCGGAACGCGTCGCTACAATTACCCCGGCTACGAAAAGGGAGCCGCCTGGCGACCTAGCAACTTGTCACTACGAGCGGGTCATGGTAGGGCTTCAGGCGCGCCACGTTGACAATGTCGCGCCCTCGACGGCGCATGTCCGAAGATGGGTCGATGGGTTCGATCAGGTAGTTCACCGGGGATGTGCGTTCGACGACACGGTAGGGGCCTTCGTATTTGGGCAGTAGTTTGGAAGAGAGGCCAGGTGCAGTGGTAGGGACCGAGAGCCATACGAGCGCTCCAGGAAGGAACGTGGGCGCAGAACTGGTGGTGTCACCGCGAATGCTTTTCTGCTGCTCTTGGCTATGCGTAGTAAAGGTCTTGGAGAGCTCGCGACACTCTTCAGCAAGTCTGGCTGTGGTAGAAATAGGCGCACATTCAGATCGATCCGGCTTGTAGGGAAGGATTGTGTCGATGGTGTGCGATGGGTGCCTGCCATACAATAAGAAAAATGGTGAGAAACCAGTAGTGCTCTGAGGAGCGGTATTGTAGGCGTACGTGACGAAGGGCAGAATGACATCCCAATTCGTGTGGTCGGGGGCGACGTACATCGAGAGCATGTCGCCTAGCGTGCGGTTGAAGCGTTCGGTGAGGCCATTCGTCTGCGGGTGGTAAGCAGTAGTTTTGCGGTGAACAACGTTGCACTCTTTGAGAATGGCTTCGACGACTTCCGACAAGAAGACACGGCCTCTATCACTGAGCAGCTCCTGGGGTGGACCGTCACGCAGCATGAATCGGTGGAGCAGGAAGGAGGCCACATCGCTCGCTGCGGCCGCAGGGAGGGCAGCAGTTTCAGCGTATCGCGTGAGGTGGTCTACAGCGACGATGGCCCAGCGGTTACCAGCGGACGTCAGGGGAAGTGGCTATAAATCGATGCCAACGCGCCCAAACGGTCGGTCAGGGCAAGGTAGAGGTTGCAGACCTGCTGGCGACAGGTGCGTTGAAGTTTTGCGGCGCTGACAATCGATGCAGGAGCGAACGAACTTCTCCACGTAGCGGTACATCCCTCGCCAGAAGTAACGTTGGCGAATGCGGTGGTAGGTTTTCGATACCCCAGGGTGTGCACACTGCGGATCAGAGTGGAACGACTCGCATATGTCATAACGCAGACTGCGGGGTATTACTAGTAGCCACTGGCGGCCGTCGCCGTTGTAATTGCGTCGGTGGAGCAGGTCGTCGCGAACGGCGAAATGGTGGGCTTGACGACGCAACAAGCGAGTGGATGGTGTGGTCGATGGATCAGTCAGCAAGTCTATCAGTGAGGCAATCCATTGATCCTTGCGCTGCTCGGTAGCGATGGTGTGAATATCGATGGAAGAAACGACAAAGTGAGACGCTGAGTTGTGGGCATTGTCGTCAGGCAGGGGAGAGCGCGACAGGGCGTCGGCGTCAGCATGCTGACGTCCGTTGCGGTACAGCACGCGGATGTCGTAGTCTTGCAGGCGAAGTGCCCAACGGGCAAGACGGCCAGAGGGATCCTTCAATGACGACAACCAGCACAGTGCATGATGGTCCGTGACGACATCAAATGGGCGACCATACAAATAAGGTCGGAACTTTGTAAGGGCCCAAATGATTGCCAGGCATTCTTTCTCCGTGACGGTGTAGTTGGTCTCGGCTTTAGTAAGCGTACGACTTGCATATGCGACGACATATTCCGGGAACCCAGGTTTGCGCTGCGCAAGGACAGCACCGAGGCCAACACCGCTGGCGTCCGTGTGTACCTCTGTAGGGGCCGTAGGGTCGTAGTGGCGTAGAATGGGAGGAGACGTCAACAAACGACGGAGCTTTGCGAAAGCGTCGTCGCACTCTGACGACCACGAATTGAGGGGCCCGTTACTTCCAAGGAGCTTCGTCAGCGGTGATATGACAGTCGCGAAGTTTCGGATGAAGCGCCTAAAGTAGGAGCATAGTCCTACAAAACTGCGCAGTTCTTTGACGGACGTGGGTTTGGGGAACTCTGTCACGGCCCGAAGCTTGGCTGGATCTGGGAGGATGCCGTCCTTGGACACCACGTATCCTAGTATCGTGAGCTGCCGTGCTGCAAATCGGCACTTCTTGAGATTCAGTTGTAGCCCGGCGTCACTCAAGCGCGTCAAAACCTGCTGCAGGCGTTGAAGGTGTGTTGAGAAGTCCGCGGCAAAAACGACGACGTCGTCGAGGTAGCATAGACACGTGTGCCATTTCAAGTTGCGCAGAACGGTATCCATCATGCGCTCAAAGGTCGCGGGCGCATTGCACAGCCCAAACGGCATGACGTTGAATTCGTACAAGCCGTCGGGTGTGACAAACGCTGTCTTCGGTCGAGCGTCATTGTCATGAATTTGGTGACTTCTGGCAGAAGAGGGAGAAGTAGAGGAAGAAGAAATGAGAGAAAAGACAGATGTCAAACGAAGAAATATAGAGTGAAGAGAAAGAAGAAGACCATACATTGAAGGAGAATTGAATAAAGAACGCAAAGAAGAGGGAGAAGAAGAGGCACGAGAGGCGACGTGGCCGGCGAGGAGAAGGAGGAAGGCAGAGCGCGCTTGGAACGGGCAGAGGCACGGACGAGCGGTGGTCGTGGCAAGGCGTTCGCCTGAGGTCCGCCAGCAGAGCTCCTGGAAATGTGCCCCAGTCTTCGCAGCAACGTACTGTGACCTGGGAGGCGTGACCAGGAGGGCGACCAGCGCGCATCAGCGAGACCCTTCTCCTGAGGACGCGTTCTGCGGCTATGCTCCGTGGGTCGCGCACCGGACTACGAGCGGTACAGCCAAAGCAAGTACCTGACGTGGCGTGGACCGGCAACTGCAGCTACACGACGGTGCAACAGACGGTCGTGCTCCGGTGAAGCAACGCACTTCGCAGACACGACAAGTCGTCGCCTCAGCACCGGAGCTGCCACATCAACGCCAGTAACCCGTGATGAAACTGTAAATATTTTTATTAGTTTTGGGATAGTGTGCACAAGGGATGTTTGTTTATATAGTCGGGCTTTCTTCACTACTTCTTATGTAAAGAGTTTAGTGGTTTTTTCGCATAAAGCAATTTTTCGTTATCCTCGGTGTTCCTGTGTTGTGTTTAACCATCTAGAGACCATGACAAAATATTGGCGAGCCTGCCAGGATTGATTATCCTACCCAATTGGTCTCTCACTTCACAGGAACATGGATTACGAGAAATTGTTGGGAATCGCGACCGCGCTGGGACTCAGCCGAGAGGAGTCGCTAAGCTTGTTTGAACGCGCGGAAAAGGAAGCTCGCGAGGCACGTGAAGCTGAGAAAGAGATTCTTCTCTTAAAGTTGCGGTTGGCAGACGCCTCTATTCCCAGAGATGATGACAGTAGATCATCGGTTTCTAGCGAAAGGGAGTCGCCGAGAGCTAAGAGCATTTGTCCGCGGAAGTTAATGGCTCCATTTGATGAGAAGAGAGATGATTTAGATGCCTATTTACACCGGTTCGAAAGAATTGCTATGGGACAAGGTTGGGATAGAAGCGAGTGGGCGACGGCACTTAGTCTCTGTTTAGTAGGCGAAGCCTTGAGTGTGTTTGGAAGAATGCCCGCCTCCGAGTCAATGGACTATGAAAAAGTCAAGAAAGCACTGCTTCAACGGTTCAGGCTGACTGCTGAAGGCTTCCGCGAAAGATTTCGGAAATGTAAGCCCGAAGACGGTGAAACGGGAAAGCAGTTTGTGGGCCGCTTGTCTAACTACTTTGACAGATGGATGGACATGGCAGATACTCCCAAAACGTATGAGGGTGTGCGTGACTGCATGGTTAGAGAACAATTTCTTGCTTGTTGTCACCCGAAGCTATGTGTGTTTCTAAAGGAAAGGAAGCTAGGATCACTCGATGAGGTAGCTGATTATTCCGACCAATATATGGAAGCTCAGGCGATTGGAAATTTAGGACATATGAATAAAGAGAGGATCACAGGAGAGGAAGAGGAGACAAAGTTTGAGCCCCGAAACAATGAGCATAGAAAGCAGCAGATGCAGCAACGGTGCTTCCTCTGTAATCGCCTTGGTCATCAAGCCCGTAACTGTCTAGTGGAATGCGGTGTTCAACGGGAAAGAAGTTATTGCCAGGTGTGCAATATGAGAGGCCATAAGACTGAGGAATGTCGAAGGAAACCGCGAGATCAAGTATCAGCGGTGATAGCTGATAGAGAAGGACAGAAAGATGACAGAAAGGAAACTGAGATACCGAACGTAGTGAGTGCAGCTGTGTCCGCAGCTGGCCCGAAAAATACTAATATGCCAGTTGTCAAAGGGACAGTGAACAACAAACATGTGTGGGTACTTCGAGACTCTGGTGCTAGTACGGTGCTAGTTAGACGAAGTTTGGTCAACGACAGGGAGCTCACAGGAAAAACGTCACGAGTAGTGCTGGCAGATGGGTCAACGAGATATTTCCCGGAGGCCAGAATATTGTTAGACACCCCATATTTTACAGGGCGTGTAACTGCACTGTGTCTAGAAGAGCCCTTGTATGACGTGGTGTTAGGCAATGTGAAAGGCGTAAGAGCCGTTGACGACCCAGTGGCACAATGGAAAATGTCTAGTACATGCATACGTGGTCGCGTAGGAAAGTCGAAAGATGCAAAAAGAGGCGCAACGGTGCCAAAGCAGAATTTAGTTAAAAAAGAGGTAGGACAGGAGGTGAACCCATCTGCAACACTGGATGAGTTGGGTATACCCACAGCTGGGCTAGGTAAGCAGCAAAGAAATGACGAGACACTGAAAAATGCGGTACGTAGGATCGGAGAGAAGCCAATGAGTGAAGGAACGAGAAGAGATGTGACGTACGTACTGAATAATGGCGTGGTGTACAGGAAGTTCGTGCGCAAAGGTAGAGAGTGTAAGCAATTGATGGTGCCGGCAAGGTATAGACTATCTGTATTGGAGCAGTGCCATGCCAAGGGGCATAAAGGAGTGAGGCGAACTGTAATGGCATTAACTAAAGTAGTGTTCTGGCCGGGTTTGCGGAGAGATGTTAAAAAGTTTGTAGAGGGATGTTGCAAGTAGATGGGCAAGCGAAAAAGAAATATTGTGATAATGGTCGCAGTGTGACAATTAAGAGAATTAAGGGTACCCTGCTTGTATGTTCGAGTACTTTCTTCATGCAGTTTAGCAACACGAGAGTTTTCGAGACAGCCTACTGTCGAATATGTTGAGTAGTCGGCATAGTGACTTCTCTACTGTAAGCGAGTGTGTTTAGGACTTCACTTTACTCTTATGGTGAACATTTGGTCGAATTGTTACAGTAGACACAGTGACATGATGCTTTTATGTCACCTATGAACTGTCCACGACACATGTGATGTGACGTTTAGTGCAATAGCCGTGATGGGTGGTGAAGTGATTGGTGATAGTGATGTGATGTGAGTGCGCCGGTGAAGTGCATCAAGAGAACATGTATATGACACACATTGACGACGGAAGGCCCTGGGACGTCAGGAGCAGTTTTTCATGCCGAAAAACTCTTCAAAAGGAGGGCGTATCATTGTCATGAATTTGGTGACTTCTGGCAGAAGAGGGAGAAGTAGAGGAAGAAGAAATGAGAGAAAAGACAGATGTCAAACGAAGAAATATAGAGTGAAGAGAAAGAAGAAGACCATACATTGAAGGAGAATTGAATAAAGAACGCAAAGAAGAGGGAGAAGAAGAGGCACGAGAGGCGACGTGGCCGGCGAGGAGAAGGAGGAAGGCAGAGCGCGCTTGGAACGGGCAGAGGCACGGACGAGCGGTGGTCGTGGCAAGGCGTTCGCCTGAGGTCCGCCAGCAGAGCTCCTGGAAATGTGCCCCAGTCTTCGCAGCAACGTACTGTGACCTGGGAGGCGTGACCAGGAGGGCGACCAGCGCGCATCAGCGAGACCCTTCTCCTGAGGACGCGTTCTGCGGCTATGCTCCGTGGGTCGCGCACCGGACTACGAGCGGTACAGCCAAAGCAAGTACCTGACGTGGCGTGGACCGGCAACTGCAGCTACACGACGGTGCAACAGACGGTCGTGCTCCGGTGAAGCAACGCACTTCGCAGACACGACAAGTCGTCGCCTCAGCACCGGAGCTGCCACATCAACGCCAGTAACCCGTGATGAAACTGTAAATATTTTTATTAGTTTTGGGATAGTGTGCACAAGGGATGTTTGTTTATATAGTCGGGCTTTCTTCACTACTTCTTATGTAAAGAGTTTAGTGGTTTTTTCGCATAAAGCAATTTTTCGTTATCCTCGGTGTTCCTGTGTTGTGTTTAACCATCTAGAGACCATGACAGTCATCCGCCATGGGGACTTGCCAGTACCCTGAGCGCAAATCGAGCGATGAAAAGAACTCTGCTCCTTGCAGGCTGTCAATGGCATCGTCTATTCGAGGTAGGGGATAAACGTCCTTACGGGTGATCTTATTGAGTCGTCGGTAGTCCACACAGAACCGCACAGAGCCGTCCTTCTTCGCAACGAGAACGACAGGAGACGCCCACGGGCTGTTTGAGGGTCGAATAACATCGCGGCGAAGCATGTCTTCGACTTGCTCGGTAATTACACGACGCTCTGTTGGCGACACGCGATATGGACGTTGCCGCAGTGGTGGTTGGGCGCCAGTGTCGATGCGATGCGTGACAGCAGACGTGCGGCCGAGAGAAGTTTGCGCTACATCGAACGAAGAACGAAATTCTTCCAACAGGCATAGAAGCTGGGAACGCTCGACCAACGTAAGGTGTTCAGCAATCGAGGAACCAAATAAATCAGCGGGTGACGAATCAGATGTGGAAACAGCACTGAGCGAATGGGAGCTGGCGCAGTGCGTGTCACTCGGTGCGTCCATAACTTGTGCGTCTTCGAGGGCTTCAGCTCTGCCGAGACATTCCCCTCGCACCAACCTAACAATGTACGGGGATGGGTTCGTAACAAAAATATCGGTGTCACCCTGAATGACTTGCACGGTCGCAAATGGCACCAATAAGCCTTTTCTAGTGAAGACGCGGTCAGATGGAGAGAGGAGTGCAACGGCGTCGGCGAGACCGGTGCAGCAGACTGACACAGCCGTTGACGAGTTTGCAGGAAGTGTGGTGTCGTCTTTGACGAGTACCTTGGTCGCAGCCGGTGGACTGTCCGCCGGCGTCAAATCTGAGAACGGTGAGAGCTCTATTTCGGCTGGTGCGCAACGAATTACGGCGGCGTGACGGGCGAGAAAATCCCATCCCAGGATGACGTCGTGAGAGCATGAGGAAATTATGATGAATTCGACGGCGTACAGAGCGTCCTGAATCATGACACGGGCTGTGCACACCGCTGTCGGGTGAATACTGTGAGCGCTGGCTGTACGGAGGGAGAGCCCGGAAAGTGGCGTCGTCACTTTTCGTAGTAGTCGGCTAAATTTAGCGTCCATAACGGAAACGGCAGCTCCAGTGTCTACAAGGGCCGATGTGCGCACACCATCTACAAACACGTCTACTACGTTTGATGGGCTTTGCTGAGGGCTTTGGCTGTTCGATAGCGTCGCAGCCCTTGCCTCTTGGACTGCGACGACTAGTTTTCCTGGTCTCGTGCGACCGGACGAGGCCGCATCGGTGACAGTGAGCGGCGTCGTGGGGACGGTGAACGACGGGTAGATGGACCTGGGCGTGACGTCGGTGACATGGGCGGCAGCGGGTCATAATACGGTCGGCTGGACTGGTTGGTGACGGCTGATCCGACTCGAGGCGGCTGCACGCGGTTGCAATAGCGGGCGACGTGACCGGCGCAACCGCACGCAAAGCAGATCGGGCGGTTGTCGGCAGTGCGCCATCGGTTTGCCGGGCTAGGTCCCATCCACGCGGCAGGACGCGAGGGACGGGGCGGCTGCTGATATGACGACTGCATGGTGGGCTGCAGTCGGGGCGTATGGATGATGTCGGCGTACGCAGCCGGCACACTCGCTTCGAAGGCCTGAGGCCTGGCGACGGCTCCAGCGTATGTCAGCGGGGGCACCACAGGGAGCGCTGGGGGCGGCCTGGCTGCAACTTGTGCGTAACTGAGCGGCGCAGACGCCGGAGGGGGCTGGTGGTATTCTGGCATAACCTCCGCGATTTCCTGTTCAATAGCCCGGCGTAGGGGAGGCAGCAGTGTGGTCGACGACTGTACAGCATTCTGCGGGTGAGAGAAGGCCAGTAAGGAGAACTGGCGGGCAATTTCCTCCCGCACGAATGACTTGATTTCGGTGAGTAAGCCGGAGTGGTCCGACACGGCCGACAAGCCAGCGAGATCGGCGTCGCGTGATGGAGGTCGACGCGTCATAAGCCGCTGCCGGCGTAGCTCCTCGTAGCTTTGGCACAGCGTGATGATCTCTGCCACAGTGCGAGGGTTTTTGGCGAGTAGCATGGTGAAGGCATCGTCGTCGATGCCTTTCATGACGTTGCGGATCTTGTCGGCTTCAGTCATGGTTGCGTTGGCTTTCTTGCACAAGTCGAGCACGTCTTCAATGTAGCTCGTGAAAGACTCGCCGGACTGCTGGGCTCGTTCACGTAAACGCTGTTCGGCTTGCAGCTTGCGAACGGCAGGGCGGCCAAACACGTCGATGATGGCGGTCTTGAAAGCGGACCACGTAGCGAAATCGGATGCGTGGTTGTTGTACCATAGACTTGCCACACCCGCGAGGTAGAAAACGAGGTTGCTCAGTTTGCCCGCCTCGTCCCATTTATTGGGGACGCTCACACGCTCGTAGATTGCGAGCCAGTCCTCGACGTCGGTGCCATCCGCGCCGGTGAAGATAGGAGGGTCGCGGATGCGGGGGACACCCGGACATGGCGTCGGTGCAAGAGGAGGCGTTTGCTGGGCGGCGTCTTGAGTCATGGTAGCAGGCACGGTACGGGATCGTAGCTCCAAGGGCATCGAATGCGGATCGTAGTTGTTTAAAGGGCACAGCACTCTCCACCAAATTGTCAAGACGTTTATTAACGGGCACTCAGCGACGGCGCACGGCAGCGACAGTCAAAGCGGGGTGACTCTTGCTTGCTTGCTTGTGCCCGTTTGTTGGCTCTTACCCACTACGGGGGATCGGCCATGAAACCGGCGGATAATTTAATAATATTTTTTTTAAAGAATGAGGAATAAATCAATTGCCGCAGGAATAAACGAAATTTTAAGAATGACTAGTCGATATGGAATAAGGAGGAGAATAATACCACAATATGAGAAACAATTACCGAATGAATGAAAGGAATTCTGGAGTATCAAATTTTGTTAAGGAATAAGTTAGCAGGGAATTCTTCGTGTCTCACCGAGAAATTCGCATAGGGCTGAGCAGACGTTCCCGTTGCTGAAGCCAAGAGAAGACGCCCCAAGGGAAAGAATATTTTGAGAATTCAGATTAATTCTTAAGTTTCTGAATAAAATTTCGAAATGCTTTTTTCTATGCCTAATGAATCGACGGCAGGTAAGCAAGAAATGATCAATGTTTTCAGATTCCTGACAAAAATAGCACATAGGAGATGGCACCAGACCAGACCTGTATAAATAAAAATTAAGTGGGGGTATCCGGCATCGCAATTTTTAATAGCCACTTCCAGTCTTCGAGTGGGACACCATTTATTATTCCAGCCGAATGAAAGATGACCATATTCGGGAACTGGTAATTTCATACTTTTGGCATCTTGAGTTAGAGAATACTTCCGAAATCTCGAATCAGTAATAAAAGCTGTATCAGGTACAATGGACAAAATAGGACCACCCAGAGACCACCGCGCGAGAGTGTCTGCCATCTCGTTTATTAGTATGCCACAATGACCTGGGACCCATACCAATCGCACGGTATTCAAATTTTTTGGGATTAAGGAAGTGAATGCATTTAGAACGGGAGACTCAGAAGCAGTAGAAGATAAAGATGTACATACTGTCAGCGAATCAGTAACTATAACAACTGATGACTCATTCACTGGTAGTTTTCGAAGGGCTAATATAATTGCGAGGAGCTCAGCTTCGAATATGGGAGTATAATCTGGGAGGCGCAAGGAGTACGACCATGATAAAGCCTCTGAAAATATGCCCACTCCCGCTTTCTCTTCGCGCATGGATGCATCAGTGGCAATTATGTTATTTATGCCCAATCGAAGTAAATGATCCTCTAACAATCCTATTAAATATCTTGAAGGTAAAAGTTTGGCATTAGATGGGAAGATATCATCAAATTCAATTTTTGCTATGGTCGATGATTTATCGGTTGCTACGATGTCGCGTATGTTAACATTTAATGATTCTAGTTGGTCCTGTACGAACAAAACTTGTGGTTTATATATTCGAGACCAAGGCTCATTAAAAAACGTTGACGATTCAGCTACGAATATAAACTGTACTCGACTTTGTGAGGACGCAAAAATTTTTAAATATGTTTTGACGGTGAGAATGCGGAATCTGCAAACTAGAGTGGGGATTCGGGCTTCTAGGTATAGAATACTGTTTGCTGTAAATTTTGGTACCCCTAGACAACTTCGAAGGGCCTCTCGCTCTATGAGAACCAGGGGATGAAACTTGTATGCAGGCCCCCCTGAGTATAGTATGCAACCAAACTCTAAAATTGGTCGAACATACATCCGATAAATCATAAGTAGCTTGTCTCTGCGTAGCCCAGAAGGGTGGTGACCAAGCTTACGTAACATCCCAACAGCGCGTGTTGCCTTACATTTGACGTGCTCAATGTGTCTGCGCCAGCTGAGTTTTTCATCATAAAAAACTCCTAAATATTTGACACAGTCATTTTGGGGAATTACTTCTTGGCGATACTGAAGGGAAATTCTAACTGGAGCATTCAATGGAAAAACAATCAAGGAACTTTTGCTAACGTTTAGAGTCATTCGAATTTGTTCAAACCAGAATTCTAAACTTCCCAAGTATGATTGTAATACTGCATACAGTGAATGAATATCACCTGCCGAAGCAAAGAATGCAATGTCGTCTGCATATACATAAACTGTAACGTTATTGTTCAAAGGAATTGAGCTTAATAGAATATTGAATAAAACAGGGGAAAGAACTGAACCTTGAGGGACCCCTCTAGATTGATCATATTTTGAGGATGATAAGCCACGTTGGGAACAATAAAATTTCCTACCGTTTAGGAACTCATACAACCAATTGATAATATATCCCGGAAAATTCAAGTTTTTTAAGGAATTGAGCAAGATGACATGTTCGACACTGTCGTACGCCTTAGCCAAATCTAGAGTGACTAATGCTGCCAATTGCCGCTTGTGGCGAGCAAGCTTAATACGTCCCTCTAAATCTACATGTGCATGCCATATGGAGTATCCAGGTCTAAATCCTATCTGACATGGGCTCAATAACGAGTTATCTGCAATAAATTTAATGATTCTGATGTATAATACTCTTTCAATTAATTTAATTACATACGAGCACGAGGGGCGTGCTCTCAGAGAAGAGAACGACCCACTGGAAGGCGCTCGAGAGGACGACCCATTACTGAGTCGGAACGCGTCGCTACAACGTTTTAAATGCGAAGCATTTCTTAGCGAACTTCTGCGACTTTGAGCGTATCTATCTATCTGGCCGCCTAAGACTTTGTGCTCTCCTGGCCGTTTCGTTAATGGGATGTATACCAAAATTGGTGTGGCATAACATGACCTTATTACGAACATAAATGACAGGTCATAACGTGAAAATCATGACATGCGTCATGAACAGCATGATTTACATTCCACGGCCTTGGGGCTCTTGCGGCCGTACCGTTAATTTCATATATACCGAAATTGGTATGGCGTAACAAGAGTTCATGCCGAACATAATGGCAGGTCCTAACGTGCAAATCATGACACGCGTGTCATGTGCAGCATGATTTACATGACATGGTCTCGGGACGCTCGCGGCCGTTTAAATGAATGGGTATATACGAAAACTGGTATGACGAGACATTTCTGCATGACGAACATAACTGATACGTGGTAACATGAAAATCATGACATGCATGTCATGTACGCCATGGTTTACATGCCACGCTCATGGCGCACTCGCGGCCATTTCGCTAAATTGATATACACCAAAGTTGGTATTGTGCGATGTGACTGTATGGAGAACATGAATAACAGGTGGCCGCATGAAAACCATGATATGCATGTCATGTATGTCATGATTTACATGCCACGCTTATGGTGCATTCGCGGCCATTTCGCTGGCTTGATATACACCAAAACTGGTATTGCGCGACATGACTGTTTGACGAACGTAAATGACAGGTGGTAGCATGAAAATCATGACATGCAAGTCTTGTACGACATGATTTACATGCCACGCTTATGGTGCGCTCGCGGCCGTTTCGTTAGATTGATAAACACCAAATTTGGTATTGCGCGATGTGACTGTATGAAGAACATGAATAATAGTTCGTAACATGAAAACCACGATATGTATGTCATGATTTCCATGCCACGCTCATGATGCATTCCCGGCTGCTTCGCTAACTTGATATACACCAAAATTGGTGTTGCGCGACGCGACTGTATGACGAACACGAATAACAAGTGGTAACATGAAAACTATGACATGCATGTTATGTATGTCATGATTTACATGCCACGCTCATGGTACATTCGCGGCCGTTTCGCTAGCTTGACATACACCAAAATTGGTATTACGCGATGTGACTGTATGACGAACATAAGTGACAGGTGGCAATATGAAAGCCATGGTATGCATGTCATGTATAGCATGATTTACATGCCATACTCATGGTGCACTCGCGGCCATTTCGCTAGTTTCATATACACTAAATTTGGTAATGCGCGATGTGACTACATGACCAACATAAATTACATGTCTTAACATGCCAATCATGTTATGCATGTCATGTACGGTATGATTTACATGACACTGTCATAGTGCGCTTCTCGCCGTTTTGTTAACTGGATATATACCAAAATTGGTATGGCATGACACGAGTGCGTGATGTACATAAATGACAGGTCATACATTGTATATACCAGAATATACGTTTCATTGGCATGGTATATACCAGATTGTGCATGCATGCGTGCATGGCAAACATGCGATATATGGTGAACTAGATGCCATGGCATGAATGATTTCATTTGGCTCAAAGAGAAACAAGGCGATGTATGCAGGGCTTGGAAAAGATACTTTGAAATTGTATCGCGATACGATACAAGATACTCAGGCAAGAAGTATTGGAGATCCAGATATAAGATACTGCCGCAATAATTGTATCCGATACGATACTTGGCAATTGTATCTGAAGATACTTCGATAGATTCTCAAATTTGTTAATATAGATTCATATAATGTAGCAGCACACGCCTATACACGAAAATGTCTGCCTGAAAATTTCATAACTGTCATCCATTTTGTTTCATTTGAATGAAATGTCTGTTAGTATCTCAAAAGTGTTGCCCTTCTTGCTCAAAGTACATTAGTTTCCTTCCAAAACAACTTATTGGTGCTTGTTTTAGCTTCATCGCAGGACGAGTCTTTATACACTCCGCTGACAGCGGTTCTTGCTTGTCATTTTAAATGCGAAGCATTTCTTAGCGAACCTCAGGCACTTTGGCCGTTTCTATCTATCTATCTATCTATCTATCTATCTATCTATCTATCTATCTATCTATCTATCTATCTATCTATCTATCTATCTATCTATCTATCTATCTATCTATCTATCTAGCCGCCTACGTCTGGGCGCTCTCGTCGTCGTCTCCATAACTTGTAATATACCAAAATTGGCCTAGCAGGGGATCAGTGTATGACGAACACGATTCACTGGCCATGACATGAATAACACAAAATACCTGTCGCGTACGTCATGAAACCCTTTCTCTCAGTCACGTGTGGCACATACCCGTAAACCAGAGCTAATGTTATGCGGGTATGTGCCAGGTGATACCGAGTCTCAACGAACACAGTAATCGCGAACACACACATTCACACGCAAGGAAAGTGATAATAATAATAATTGTTGGGGTTTTATGTCCGAGAACCACGATATGATATGAGAGACGCCGTAGCGAATGACTCCGGAAATTTGGACCATTGGGTATTCTTTAACGTGCACCGAGATCGAACAAAACACGGGCATCTAGCATTTTGCCTCTATCCAAATGCGACCGCAGCGGCCGGGATTGAACCCGCGACTTTCGGGTCAGCAGCCGAGCACCTTAACCGCTACACCACCACGGCGAACGCAAGGAAAGTGAGGAAACTGAAGACAAAACACCCCTGGAAGATGCTCAAGTACCGTCCACTCGTCCACATGGTCCGCAACGTGGACCCCGTGGATTACGCAAAAACTGGCGTCAATGCTTCCTACAATAAATCTGCTGAGAGAGCCAGGCCTCTCATCATTACCGGTGTCTTGAACATTGATTTATCAAGAACCAAAAATGTCTGGTCCTTATATTGCGTGTAAGACGGATTGGATGTGGCGAGGGCATCAAAAGGCCTCGCTGCCACGTCCACGACAGGAGGCATTATAGATCATTTCATCGTAAGAGGCATCCAGGATTTCCACCAGCTGTACTATACATCGCACTTCACTACACTTAGACCCCTCGTAACCGCGATCACGAACGGATCTGGTTAACAAGTCCAGTCCAGCTGCTGGTGCTCACTGATCACGGTGATGATGACCTTCTTCGAGAACTGTCAAGAACCCCTTCTACACATACACACGGGTTCGTGAAACGTGCTTGCGTTTTCCGTCATAACGGACAAGTGTAAGCATTACAACGGTAACTGTGACTGAATCGTACGTGCAGCGCGCCTGCGCGTGCCATTCGGCTCTGTATATATCTATGGAAACTTTCTTGAACGAAGCTTAGTTGCGACTTACGCCTGTCCTGCAGGTCTGTGTTCCATCTTTGTCCTGTTCGGATTCGCTCTATCCAATATTGATAAATATAAGCACTGCATATCAGCTTACCGCGTCTGGTGTTGGTAACACCCATGTGTCTCTTGCCATTGCTACACAACTGTAAACAACTGCTTATATAATAGATACGCGACTTCTCAACATTTGAATGTGCGTATACCACTTCCATATTTCTCCAGCGTCATGTGAAAAATTACGCCACAGTCACCATCTCGCGCATGCTTCGCATAACATCGATTCCCACGGTACGTGGGATCTGCCAATTTTTTGCGGTTGATGAGAGTCGCTTCTCAGCTTGCCGACCAGCTAGCGGGTTTGCCATATCATCACAATAACGTCAATAAGAAGCCCTCACACGACGGAGCAAATACCGGTGTGGACTTTTACCTTGTCCGTAAAAGACAGTTTGCACAATACCGTATATCCGGACAGGTGTACAGCAGCAACAACGCTGGTAGCGACTTTCTTTTTTGAGGGGGGGGGGTGTAACGCATGGTGTACACGGGGTTTGAGACCGTTCGCTAGTGGCCCGGCCGGCACACATGACCGTCTCCGTCCTATTTGTTTTTATTTTCTAAATAAGTATGTTCGTGAGCTACGCAGACATAACTGTTCTCAAGCATTTCTTTCATGAGGAAGATGTGGTCACCATGTGCTGAAACATAACCGTGAAACAAAAACTCTTTATTTCAATCGGCGTCCAGATTTCACTCGTTGTGTACATCGGTATCAATGTTTCTCTGACTCCAAATGCTCTTCAGAAATGACCTATATATGAGATATGGGAAAGGATTCCTTTCAAATGGCAACGTCATTTTGTTCAAACTCTCTCCGACCCAACCATCTGCACTGTCCCTGCCCTTGGAGCAAATTCAATTTGCAATGCAAATTCAATTTCAATAATGCAAATTCAATAATGCAAATTCAATTTCGCTACCTTCTTAAGCGGTAAGGAGAATACTTTGTACCGTATACTCAAGACACGTCCACATAATAATATATTTGTTTTCAAAATTGCCTTGGAAACGTGTAAATGTGTAAACAGTAGTAGAAATAAAGCAGACAGAAGAATAAAGCAGAAATCTTATTTTGGGAGCGCTTTACAAAAGACATACTGCAGTGACCAGACCGGAAAAACAGTGCAGAGACCTACCCAGGTAATGTATGTGATGCAAAATGACACGTAACAAAGGACTAGTGCTAATAATCAAATTATGATTTCATAAATTCCTTGAATAAATGTAGAAGTGAAAATACGGTACGCCAAGATATTTTCTGTTAGGTAAACGCTTGTTCTATTAGGTCTAGCATCAGTACCAGTGGTGCTAATTTGCTAGAATAGTATTTGCATATAAGTTAATTCATTGCATGCAAGTCAAACTTACATCCACGAGATCCTTCAAATCGCTGATATGGAATATCCACTTGACACAAAGCAACCCCATTCTTGCACGCATCACATTTCGTTACGGAGCAAGGCGCAAGAGAATATTCAATAACGACACTGTAACAACATCAGATTTGCGCGATAGACACCGCACCCAGTGGAGTACCCTGCGCAGGACAGTGGCTAAGAGCAAGTGTCGCGGCATTGTCTCAACTAAAAAGAAAATAAATCGAGAAAACAAAAGGTACGTGGGCTGGGCGTAGACGTCCGCGTGCTTGTTTTCCTGATCTTCTACCCTCACTAGATGACTCTGGCGTCAAAGTAAGATAACGTCACTGCCCTTAGACTTATTCAGATGGCTTAGTGGCACCATTAACAGCTTGAGAAGCGGAGCTCTTCCAGCGATTATTGTTTCGCACGGTTGTGTTGCGATAGATGTATCTTGTATCTTAAGATACACGATACATTATCAAATGTATCGGAAATACAGATACAGATACTCGTTTTTCGAGACGTATCGCGATACAGATACAAGATACCCATAGAGTAAGATAGTATCTAAGATACATGTATCTTCGATACTGTCAGCACTGGATGTATGCAGCTCTTTGGTGGCTGCTTCGCATTACATCGATTCCCACAGTGCGTGAGATCTGCCGGATTTTTTATTAACCTCTTCTTTTACATACGACGAGCTCGCATGGGCCGAATCTAATGCACAACTAGGAAACGATAAGTAACCTTATACAATGCCAATACACAGCAAACACAAGACGACATAAGACATACGATGCACCGCGAATGCGGCTTCACCGATGTTCGACGAGGGGCCCGCGGGACACGAGGCGCGGTATCGTCCTCCACGGACCCACCGCGGGAGACGTCCATCCATGCACGCTACCAATACCCAAAGAGAGAGTCGCTCCTGTCTTCCATCCGCCGGCCTAGCTTCTCCCGCAGGCGGCGCTGCCGGCGCCACCGTGCTAACCCTAACCCGCGCGAGCACAGCTTCACTCGTCACATCTCCCCCGGCGGCCATTTTGCCTAACTGCGGCCTATCCGCGAGACGCGCCATGAGGCGCAAACTGCTTTACAGGGGCGATAGCACCCCCACAAATATAACCTGCTTAGTCATGGGTGTGCAATGTTAATCACATTATTATAAAAGTGGATAGCCAAAACTGCAACCACAATTGGCGTTGTCCCAACATGACGATTGTATAGGGTCTTTATGCGAAGCGGTTTAAAGCACTGGTATGACTCTGTGGTGGAATAATTAATAATTAACTGACACGCTCGATGCTTGGGTTCGATTCCGGATCTAGCAGTATTATTTATCTTTGCTTCCATCGGGATTTTTTCACCCGTCGACAGCGTTTTCGGCAACACGGGTTCCTTCACGCTATCGCGTTTTCCAACGTCGAAGTTGATTAGACTGCGAGCCAGACAGACAGACAGACAGACAGACAGATAGATAGATAGATAGATAGATAGATAGATAGATAGATAGATAGATAGATAGATAGATAGATAGATAGATAGATAGATAGATAGATAGATAGATAGATAGATAGATAGATAGATAGATAGATAGATAGAAACAGTTAAGGTGCCTTTGGTTCGCAGAAATGGCTCGCATTTAAAATTGGATTCAACGTAATGAAAACTAACAGGCAGTGAAGCTAAGGAAGGAATAGACCTTATGCAAAATTGCTGCCCTCTGTCGGAGGTTTGACGAAGCTACCGATTCGGCGCCATGTTGGAGGCTTGTGTCCGAATTGTATTGCTGTCGCGGCTTTAGCTTCTTCCTTGGATTTGCTTTGATAGTGGGCAACCAGGGCACAAAAACGTCAGACGAATGCGTAACGGCCTGTACACGCTACCGGCATTTCCTAGTTATTACGTTGACAGTTATTACGCGTAAAGAACTGCCTCACAACGAGACGAAGAAGTATAAGCAGTACATATCAGCTTACCGCTTCTGGTGTTCGTAATGCCCACGTTGCCGTTGGCAGCGTTACCCAACTGTAAACAATTGGTTTATAACACATATGCGGCTCTTCAACATATATGTGTGCGTATAAAATTTATACAGATTTTTAGCGTCATTTCGTAACGTTTCGCTCGTCGCATGCTTCGCATAACATCGACTCCCACGGTACGTGGGATCTGCGAATTTTTGCGATTTGTGACGTCATGATGATATCATATGGTGACGTCATCACGCGAGGATGAGTTTCTGCACCACTCGTCCCCGACGCCGTTGACGCCGACCTTTCACTAGCGGCCCGCGGCTTCACAGGGAATGAAATGTTTGTGACTTTGCTAAATTGGTACTCGCATTATTTACTCGCCTATTGCGATTAATGACGATTTGTTCGGCTAAGCTACAGAGACGGGACTGGCATTCCTTTTTCGTGAGCCACCCCATGCGGTCACCACGTGTTGACACGTAAGCGTGGAACAGAATTATATTTGAGATTAGCCTCTCGGGCTTGTCGGTACGGCATATTTGATAAGAATGGTAGCGCAACGAAACAGGACACAAGAAGGCAGAAACGAGTGTCTTGTGTGTCCTGTTTCTATTGTTATCAAATATATTGCACAACCGTCGTCCAGACTTGAGTAATTCTGGAGATCGCTGTTTTCCTTGAGTCCTGACATCAAATCCCCTTTCGGGAATGATATGAGATACTGGAAATGCTTAGAATAACAGAGAGCTGAGCTAGTTGGTACGTATTCATTCTGGCGTTTGTGGTGTCCTGACTTCTTTCTTGTGTCCGTGTTTGCACGCCCTGTCTTTTAAGAATGAATCGGAAATGCGTTCTATCAAATGGCGACATTTTGTTGATGCGCGTAGCCTGCCGGAGGCATGGTTGCGGGACTATTTCCGGCAATAAGGCGTCTTATGCTCCAGAACGGTGTCGACTTAGGCTTTTTGGTTTGTCATCATCGTAAACTGTTGCGCGTGAAATACGTAGACAGGGAACACAAGGAGACACAGACGGAGCGCACGTGTGTGTCTTTTTGTGTTCCCTGTCTACGTCTTTCACGCGCAACAGTTTACGATGATGTCTTATGCTCAGATGAACGCTTCGGTCCATCATGAAACTCCGCGCTTCCGTCAAAGCCAGTGTTAGGTTTTGGCCGCTCATAAGTCGATTGTGCAGACGGGATGGCGCGGCACTGTACGTCGTACAAAGCTTCTTTCTCGGCTCTCTCGGCATGGTCTTTGACTGTGCAATTATCAACGAAAGCAAACTGCAGGGAGCAGCTCGCTCCCACGATGCCCCCAGGGGTTCCGGGTACGCGACCGTTCTCAGAGGTCGGCTTCGGGATTATAGCCCGAACGGGTGGGAAAATGAGGAGAGCAAGCATCTCCTGCTTGACCCCCAAGCGCTTTAAGGGGTATTCAGACGGAGGAGAAATGCTCGGGGGGGAAAGGCGGAGCCTAGTGACGTCAGCTCGCGAGGAGAAGTCTCCACAAATGCCCCCCACTCACACGGACGAGGCAAACGGAGGGGGAGACCAGTGTTACTAGACTACTCTGGTGGCTTGCACCACCCGTTTGACGAGCTGCACACGACCATCCAGCTGCAGACTGGACACCCACTGCCGCTCTCTGCAGGAGCAAGTGCAACAATGTGGCCAAACAAGAGCCCGAAATTCCGCCACATCCCCCACCGCATGGGGATCGTTTGTCCTTTCGGGGAAAACGTCCCCGTCTCCTCCGAGGAGGCGCGGGGGGGTCACGCCCACTCGCTAATCCGTGACGTCGCGGTCACGTGATACGCAACCCCCCCGTCTCCCCCGAGCATTCCTCCCCCGTCTGAATACCCCTTTAGGCGCGCCGACGGCAAAGAAGGGTTGAGACGCAACAATGCACGGTCCGAACGCGGGAACGCGAGGACACGCAAATTGTCTTCCCGGAACAGTCTTGACTACCGTCACCGGGGGTTCGACTCGATGAGCGTGAGAAACGGCGCGAATGCCTCAGGTGTGCGATACAGATGTATTGCAACCGTGGGAACTCCTGAGAGCGTGGGGTAAAGAGAGAGCCATGATGAGAAAGAGTGCCAAAACGCCTGTCTGCACTGTAAAAGACACTGCTGTCGAGATTAGGGACAGCCCAGTAGGGAGTGGCTTAACATGAGGATAAACGGATTGGATAAGGGAATGTCGAGGCGGACCACCAGTGGCCACCTCCCCTTTTCTTTGTTACCGCAAGGTACTTAAGACTGGACGGAATTTGTTTCCCTTCAGTCTAGGCTGTAATCACTTAACTGATCGATCAGTAAGACTCCGTACGATGCAACTTTCGTCTGGGCCGTAACCACTCGGTGGTCGAACAGTGAGACTCGGTTCTTCGTATGTAGTAACAGTGTTCTAGGCTCTAACTTTAGAAAAGTTAAGTAGAAGAGTAAGATGCTGTTGATGTCTATGTTATCATCAGTGTGCTTCGGCAAGATGTACATATGACTGTAAATATTTCGCTGCAATATACCTTCAAGTTTTTATTACCTCCAACCTGCCTCCTGCTTCATCGACGCCGATCATCTCCTTGACGGGACTTCAATCCACATCAAGGAGAACACGAACAAGAAAAAACATAACTGCCAGTATATATATTATCATGTTTTACGAGCCGAAATCGCGATATGATTATGACACGTGTCGTAGTAGCGAACACCGGAATAATTTTCACCCCGACTAAATCTAAATACACGGCTGTTGTTGCATTTCGCCCCCACCGAATTACGGCCGCCATAGCTTGGAACCGACCCCGCGCCTGCGAGCTAAGCAGTGCGCCGCCCCAGCTGTTCAATTGTCACGGTGGGTAATTCTGTACACTCACCCCCAGCCACGAATTGCTCAAAAGAAACTTAGGCAAAAGAGGGTAATTCTTGGATGTGGGCGCGAAAAGACAAGGACGAAGGGAAGAAGACACACACTGGCTTCGCGATAACTTCTATCAGGGCTCTCATCCAGCAGGCAGCAGTCACGTAATTTAGTTCCGCAGAGGCCGGGAGAGGGAAGAAGGTAGGGGAGGGGCTGTAGCTTGTACAGATTGTCAGCAATCGTTACCATTCGAAAGAAAACCTTTCCCATATCTCATATACGGGTCATTTCTGAAGGAGATATGGCGCCAGGATTCCAACAACACCTCGATATCGGTCGCCAAAATGACTAAATTTGGACGCCGGTTCTGAGATATAATTTTTGTCTCATGGTTATGTTTCAACACATGGTGACCACATGGGGTGCCTCACGAAAACAATGCTTTAGACCAGTCATGCCTGTCTAGCTCACGAACATATTATTAAAAAAACTGTGGGGTGAAGACTGTCATGCGAGGGCGGCAGGCTGCAAGAGAGATGTTCGCGCGCCGCGTGTTTGAGACCCATGACTTAGACAAAGTGCAGTTCCGTTCAATTCAAATCACTGGAAAGAATATTGGAAAAGATACATCCATTCGAGAAAGGGTCTTTTTTGTGTGTGCTGATAAGTTGGACTCTATTTTGTTTATAGCACTTTCCTTTACTCCCATATTTCTTGAATGAACGAGGTGTATTATATTACAGAATACGAGCCCTACATGGTGTACGCTTTGATACAACGTCGTAGCCGCGTAAAAGTTTTCAACAATAGGAAACTACGGCGCGCGCCTGCCATCCTGGCCTTCATTTTCGTGACACCTGACAGATGGCGTCGTCTTCTCGCGTACGAAAAGTCGCACCGATCCACTTGGGAGGGTCGACAGCCCGCGAGCGGTCAGTCGCGATACGCATGGAAGAAGCGAATGTGGCCGATAAGCGAAGGTCCCGACGGAGCAGCTGAGTGTCCTCGGACCCTCCAACGACTCCATGGCACCATGCGTGAGTCAACGCACACGTTACTCTCACGGGATAGCCTTGTGGTGCATTGTGATATATAGGCTTCCATGCCCATGTGATAGGCTTCCTGTCTAAGCGTACATACACTGCGAGGGCTTGGACAAGTCGGTACACACTTGCAAGGGTGGCAACAGTGCGCAACGACCGTACAAGGGCGGTGTAGTTTGTACTCGGTGATACAGTGGCAACGGTGCTCGTCTGCTAACCCGAAAGTCGCGGGTTCGATCCCGCGGCTGCAGCGGTCGCATTTCGATGGAGGCTAAATGCTAAACTGCCGTGTGCTGTACTAGAGCACTGCACGGGCCGCGATTCTCGGCCCCGGCCCGACCCGGGCCCGGAACTCGTTGAAGTTTACCCACCCGAACCCGTTCCGGTGACGCAAAGCGATATCCGGGTCCGGCCCGAACCCGAGAAATAGTTTCACCTACCCGGCCAGGCCCGGCCCGGCCCGACCGCAGATCGGGCTCGACAGAGGCCCGAGCCAATAATCGAGGTGGTGTTGCCCGAACATGGAATCGATAGCAAAGCGTTTTAAGTAAAAGATATATTCGTTTCGTTGGCGCATGCTACGCTAACAAGTATGCTTTAATCCACAGATTCCTTGTACATGTACAACTGCCTCACGGTGGAAACGGTTGAGTGGACATACCGGGTACTATGAACATTTTTGCTGCAAATACAGATGGGAATTGTAAAGATAGTTTTGTAGCAGATATTGTAGCAAGGAAGGTGATTTGCAGCGTGACTTCAGTTCCACTAGGGCGCGCAATAAAAACAGAGAGGACAGAGAAAAGAACTCCCTGTTCCGGTTCTATTTTTATGGCGCTGTCTATGGAAATTTAAAGCATGCTCTATCAACAAACTGAATCGTACACACTTCTATATGTGTAGCACCTGTCTTCATAGTGGCATTTTGCCAAACCAAGATAAATAGAGCGGAAAAGCCAAATTTATAACCTTTGTTGTAAATACGCAAACCTAGATAAACATTCTAACGAACCGCGTGTACCTCGAGTACTTTTCGAAAGGCGTGTGGACAGCTGAAAGAAAAAAAAATACTATTTGTGGTACTTTTTTTTTCGTGTATCACACCACTGCTAGTATTTCCACTCTACAAGTTTTTGTGGCATATTTACAGTTTATTTTCTAATATGTTATGAGCAAATAATCAAGAAATTACGGCTTTAAGCACGCCCTGCGCAGGTGCATCACATATCCTGCCACGCTAATGTTTCACTGCTTGCACTAGCCGCAGTGGCGCCCAAAATCTGCCTTGAGAGTTGTCGGCACTCGTTGTTCAGCTGGATCAAATTTCGGATGTCTTGGCGGACCTCTGCAGAATAAGTATAGCTGCGCAGCTCATCCCCTCGTTCCTCTCGTTCCCGAACGTCGTGCCATTCTTAATTATCATGTGTAAAACTCCTCTTTGCGGGCTTCTCGTTGCAGGTTTCAGCGGTGCATGTTATGCACGGTATGTGCCGTGCTCTTTTTTACCTACTGTAATGGTCCATGCCTTTCTTACGACGTTGTACCGGTAGAAGATGGCCATTGGACTGCGCGGGTGGGATTGGCAGGAGGGGAACGAAGATATTTCTATCTATTTTCGGAGTTGGTTCCAGTTTGGTGACAAAGGCGTGAATATAAGCTTCTCGACGCTGAATCATTGGCTGCATGTGGTCAGAAGCCCAGCACGGTATTCGCAAGTGTCCTTTTCACAGCAGAGCTGTTAAGGTCGAGGTTTGCCGTATCGAGAATTATCAGTGTGATGAACGCGCCATCTTTGTCCTGTTCTTCCTCTTCGCTACCAGAACACGTGCGCCGATTTGTCCGGAGAGGGATGCAATTACTCTGATGGGCGAGAGAGTGAGAACTTCTTGGCGATTTTTTTTTTTTTTTGCCGTGGCGAGATTCGAACTCGCGTACCCACGATCCGAGTGCGATCTTCCTAACCACCCGGTTATCCAGTCACGCTGACAAAGCAGAGCATAGCCTTCTATAGTATAGTACAGCAAGGTGGTGGGAAAGGAAAGTGAGGGTGAGGAGGAGAGATGTTAGGGTTGGGACGAGGAAAAGGAGGAGGGGAGAGCGAGTACGGAGAGAGAAAAAAAAAAGAAATAAAGAGAAAGAAAGGGAAGAAACAGAGAAAAAGATAGAAGGCGACAGACAGACTACAGAAATAGAAATAAATTTAAAAAAAAACAGAAAAAAAGAGAGAAAGAGAGAAAAAGACAGAGAAATAAATAGAGAGAGAATGAATTAGAAATCAAGAAGAAGAGAGGAAAATATTGCCACGTGCGTTTCTTAATATTACTTTTGCTGCATTCGGTTTTCGCCCACAAAGACTGTCAGCAACGCTCAGCGCAAACTGCGCCTCGTTGTTCGAGAAGCTTCGCGATTATTGTAGATCGTTTTGTTAAGATTGCGCGCAAGACGCGAACACTCGAGCTTATTCTAGAGCTTGCGCGACAACCAGCGACAACGCTGGAATATTCGACGGCACATGTATAAATGCCGACGCGCTTCACCGCTTGTCAGTTGATCGACGGTCGACGCTCTGTTCGCCGCTACCAATGTATTGCTGTTATTTGACTTTCACTTTCCCGGCCACAAGTTCGGCCAAAAAAGTTTCATCTCTGACGTGCTGGCTGCTGCCTTCGTCGACGTCACGACCACGTGACAATATTAGAGAAGGAAAGGCAGGGAGGTTAACCAGTTTAGCAATACCGGTTTGCTACCCTACACATGGGAACAGGGAGGGGAGATTTAAAGACGGAGAGGAAAGAGAGAGAGAGAGAAAGATAGCACATGACACAGCACACACAGAGTAAGTCACAGTCGGTCACTCTTGCGTGGTACTTCGAGATGTTTGTGTTGTTTGACTTTGACCGATTATTAGTGGCGAACGTTGCCTTTAAGATATATTAATTTGGTTTTAAAGTAAGCGTGAGTGCTCATTTGAGTTGGCTGCACCTCGTGACATCCTGGTATGACGTAGATCGAGGCCCCGCGTGACGTTCCACGAGTAAAGCAAGTATTGTGGACGTCACAGAAGGTTTGCGGGGCGCACACAATACCACGACTGGCATCCGGCGAGGCTATTGTTCCGCACCCCTCTCGCTCTGTTGTCGGGCTGCTCTCGAAGTAGTTTTTGTGAGGGGACACGCGCTACAGGTTTAACCCATACCGAAGCACCCACATACTTTCAATCTCTACCGCACGCGGGACCCCGAACATCAACACAGGTGTGTGCACGTGATCTTTGGTGTTTTGAAGTGACGTTAAAATGGTCACAATTAACTATGCTAGAAATAATTATACGATACGCTAGAGTATTTACGATTCACCTTAGTGATTACCAGACACAAATCTACAAATTACAGTAAAAAAGTCACAAAGGAAAATTTTGCTGTCAGGGGTCCTTTAAAAACTTCAGCAGTGCCTTCAGCTGCGATGTCTTCTGTGGAAATCGAGACATAAACAGAGTAAAATACAGATGGCGAGAGACCGACTACAGAGGGATAGAGACAGACGGAGAAATAACAAATCGAATAAACAGACGGATGACAGAGAGAGAGAGACATAGAAAGCAAGAGAAAGAAAAAAAAGAGAAGAAAAAGACAGAAAGACAGTCAAAGACAGAGAGAGAAAGAAAGCAACATGCACAAAAAAGATCATGGAAACAAAAATTCGGCAGATCCCACGCGTTGTGGGAATCGGTTTCATGCGAAGCAGTCAGCGAGTACTTCTATGCTGTACCTTATGGCTTTGATCCAAGCGTTATGAGGTGTATCGACGTGTTTTTGTAAGTGTAGTAGCTACGTGCACATCGCGTTGCCTTACTAGGCACGTCGACAACACTAGCGTTTAAAGGGTAACTTATGGTGCGACGTAACGTCAGCCCTCACGTTAGAGCACATACGTCAGTATTATCGAAACTAAGTGCACTTTATGGTGCAATCATGTGAATATCATACGTAACATTCGTTAATGTGTTCCTCCGTGGTCGAGCAATGCTTCAATATAGCTTTCTGAATCATAGGAATACAAATGTAATGTTTATTAGACTGCTATAAAAGCGGAGCCAATACTCTAACCACAGACGTCAATCTGATATGACTCCTGTATCGTAGGAGTACAGTGAAACCTCGGTGATACGAACACATCTCATACGAATTTCGGGGTGATACGAATTTTTTGTTGGTCCCGGCTAAGGCCCATTGGCCTGCAATGTAATGGAGTACGGCTGTTGCGAATAGATTTTCATCCAGCGACGTTCGATACGAACGTTCGCTACCACCCAGGTACGAAGAGGTGCTGTCCGCGCTGTCGCGGAAGACGCGCCAAGCACGCGCGAGCACTGGAACGCAAGCGTGGGCATGCGAGCCGCACCGCCAAATCGTCAGAATCACGGTGTAAGAAAAACTTTTCTTACGGTCAGAATAAACCTTCAGAGACGCGTCACGGCCTCCGAGTGTCGCGGGTTACAACGCACTTGGTTCATTAATTAAATGCGCGCGTACGGGCCGCATATTTGCGAGTGCTGGTTTTATTGCCGACATCTAAAAACTTAAGTGACACTCATTCAGGATTCTTCCTGACATTGCGGCAGCCCTGACAAAAAATAAATGAATGCCAGCTCTCTTTTGTCCCATGCTAATCTTCCATGCTTTCTGGTGATAAAAATTTCGGATGATACGAATATTTTTGGTGGTCCCGTGAGATTCGCATCACCGAGGTTTTACTGTATATATGTATAGCGTGTATTGCTTTCTTGTAAAATTAGATAGCCAGCACCACAAACACAATTGACGTTGCACCGACATTACGCCTGCATAAGCTGTTTTTCCAAACCAGTTTATATAGACCTGGCGTGGCTCTGTGGTAGAATACCTGATTGCCACGCAGAATGATTGGGTTCGATTCCTGCTGGAATTCTAATTATTATTCTTTCCTTTCGTCGGGTCAACGCTGCCGATGTTGGTTTTTCTTAACGCTCTCGCATTTAAATTACCAATGTCTGTTCTCGCCCTTCTTGGGTAGATATAAACAGTCAATCACCTGTGGCGCATACCCGTACACCGTGGCCCGTGGTGAACGGGTATGTGCCACGTGTCTGGAGGAAAGGGTTTGACGACGTACACGGCAGGATTTTCACGTTATTCATGTCATGACCAGACAGAAGCTAAGCAGGGAGGGGTGGCTAGAGCACTGCACGGGCCCGCGCCTACCCGAAAGCCCGGGCCGGGCCGTCCGAAGCGTTTTCCGGCGGGCCCGGGCTTGAAGCCGCGGGCCTGGGCTTGAGGCTGCGGGCCGGGCCGGACTCTGGCCCGCTCGTTAAAAGGCGTAAGTCGGGCCTTCGAGCACACGCGAACGTTATGCACTGCATGGTCTATGGTATTCTGTGCCAAGCTGAAGTGACACGTGCAAAAAGCTGGCTCTTACTAAAGCTTAGCAATAAAAATAGAAAAACAGTTGAAGTGCTATTTTTTACACCAGTATAGATATATGCGTTTATTTTGTGCTGTATGCTCATGAATTCACCTATATATATATATATATATATATATATATATATATATATATATATATATATATATATATATATATATATATATATATATCGGGAATGAAGAAAGAAACTACGACTTTCGTTGATTCGGCACTGTATATTTTTCTAACGTTTCGTCTGGTGGACCAGACTTTGTAAAAGTAACAAGTACATCGCGGTGGGTTTCCTTATAACCACGCTTAAAGTAGATAGTTTCAAAGAACTTATCGATAGCAAGAATGACAACATAAGATAGCGGTCACACGCAGTCGACATAGATTCATGCGCGCACATTTGGGACTCGTGGCAGCGAAGTCAGGTTACACAGAGTAAGATAGATTGCACACGCAGTTGATATGGCATTACACACTAGTGATATGACAGAATTATTGGATTGCACGTCACATGGAGGAAAAGGCGGGGGGGGGGATGACATCAGATCTGCGCTTTATCTATTTTTTTCGCGGGAACGTAGTCACACGCTAGCATTAAACTGCAAACAGTCTGAGATCGCAAACAGAAAATCTACGCAGCCCTAAGATCAATTTTTACTTTTTAACTTCTCCTGAAGTACGCTTCAAACACATCAAGGTCAATACGAGAAGAAACTAAAACAACTAAAAAAAAAAACTAAAAGAACAGCACAGACACCGTACATGATGCACACAACTCAGTACGTATGCACGTAGTCTGGTATGAAAGCTGAAAAATAGTGGGTGATTACCAACGTAACCGTAGAAGAAACACGAGCGATATTAGAAACAGAGCTGCCTATCCCGTTGAAGACCCGGTTATTATTATTAGTGCTTAGTGGGAACGCTTGTAAGTGTGCCTGTGCTTTCGTTGATACCGGATGAGACGGTGTTAAACTTATAGATTAGGTAAGAATCGCGGGCATCACGATCATGATGAGAGCGAAAGCCTGGCTCAAGTATAGTGGCCCGAATATTTTCAAAAGAATGTCCAGGTAAACGAATGTGTTTTGATAATGGTAGGCTAGGAAGCTTATTGGAATGCGATCTATGGTTGTTAAAGCGTATTCTAAATGAAGTTTCCGTTTGGCCAATGTACTGTTTTTTGCAGACGGTACACTCAAGCATGTATATAACGTTAGAACTATCGCAATTAAATGAACCTCGAATGTTAAGGGAGAAGTCTGAAAACGTGCTATTGGCTTTCTGTGTCGTTTGCATATGTACGCACACCTTGCAACGTGATTTGTTGCAGGGTGCACAGCCAGTTATTTCGGGCTTATTTTCTTTCGATGACGTTAATAAATCCCGAAGATTTTTAGACCGTCGGTACACAACGCGAGGTGGTTCAGGAAAAATACTCTTGAGATGTTCGCTTTGGGCAAGGATATTGTAGTGGCGTTTTAATATAGAGTGTACCTTTAGTGCTGATGCTGAGTGTGTTAGTACGAGGTTGGTGCTATTCTGTTTTTCGGGCAAACGGTTCCCCCTCAGAATTTCCGCTCTATTTAATTTATCTGCTCGACCTATTGCGTCATCGATTAAAGCCGATGGATATTGCCGTTTAGTGAGAGAAGTTTTAAGTTGTTCGCAATTAGCTATGAAGTCCTCGCGGTTGGAGCACAGTCGTTTAAAGCGATGGGCCTGACTATAGGGAATGGCGGTCTTGCAATGTCGTACATGGCTGCTCTTGAAATGCAGAAGCGGGTTTTTATCAGTAGGTTTACGATATAATTTAGTCAGCAGTTTTCCTTCGCATAGCGACACAGTGACGTCTAGAAAGTTTACCGAATGTGGCGAGTAGCTATGCGACAGCTTGATTGACGGGTGGAAATTATTAAACGCATCTATAAATTTCAAGAGGTTTTGCTCCCCATATGTCCAAATCAAGAAGATATCATCAATGAATCGCTTATAAAGGAAAGGCTGCATGTCAGTGCTGGATAAGAAATTCTCCAAAATACCCATAAAGATATTAGCATAATTCGGACCTATTCGGGTTCCCATCGAAGTACCGCTCACCTGAGCGTAATGGTTATCATTGAATTCGAAGTTATTAAGTTCAAGAATAAGCTTTAGCAGCGATCCCAGGGTTTCAATATCTACAGGCTTTTCGACACGACAGTCTTCATACGCTTTAAGGACGAAAAGCCTGTATATATATATATATATATATATTGCAACAGGCGGGTTCTTCTAAAGAGGTTCGGCACGGCGCCTTGCACAAGGGTCACAAATGCGAGACAGCGTCAGCACAGAAAACAGACCGAGCGCGCAACACACGAACGTCATCGTCTTCACTCTCGCTGGCACAGAGCGGGCGCCGATGCGCACCGGTACAATCTCTCCTCGCACAAAAAGGAGCCAACCTGGCGACCTAGGGAGAAGATGCTACAGGCGGGTCGTAGCAGGGTTTGAGCCGCGCCACGTGAACTGTTTCGCGGCCGCGGCAGCGATGATCGGCCGTTGAGTCGATTGGCTCGACGACGTAGTTCACGGGAGATGTCTGCTCCAAGACGCGGTAAGGGCCTTGGTACCTTGACAAGAGTTTGGTGGAGAGGCCTGGAGTTGTGGACGGGACCCAGAGCCAAACCAGCGGTTGCCGTCAGGAGTGTTCGGGAGTGGGCCGAAAAGATCAATTCCGACGCGGTCGAATGGTCGGGCAGGGCAGGGCAATGGTTGTAGAGGACCAGTGGTGCTGCGAGTAGGTAGCTTACGGCGTTGACACGCAGGGCATGACTGAACATACCGGCGAACGTATCGATACATGCCTCGCCAGTAGTACCTCAGGCGCAGACGGGAGTACGTCTTGAATGTGCCAGCATGACCGCATTGGGGGTCGTCGTGGAAGGCGCTGCAAATGTCCGTACGCAAATGACGAGGAATAACGAGGAGCCACCTGCGGCCATCGGTTAGGTAATTGCGACGATACAGCAAGCCTTCACGAACGGCGAAGTGTTGAGCTTGACGACGAAGGGTGCGTGAAACGGAGGCAGGGGGATGGTAAGACAAAATGTCAAGAAGGGAAGCGATCCAAGGATCTTGGAACTTACCGAAAGACGGTATTTCACCAGATCCTGCCAAACTTCGAGCGGTTGCCGAATACCCCAAGCCCAGCACTCTAAAGGAGCTCCGAAGCTTCATCGGCTTGTCTTCATATTTTCGGCGCCCGCTCGAAGTTTGGCAGGATCTGGTGAAATACCGTCTTTCGAGACGACGTGGCCTAGAATGGTAAGCTGACGGGCGCCAAAATGACATTTATTTAAGGTTAACTGCAAGCCAGCAGTAGTGAGGCACTCGAGAACTTGTTCAAGGCGAGCGATATGAGATGGAAAATCTGCAGAAAAGACCACTATATCATCTAAATAGCATAGACAGGTCTGCCATTTGAGTCCTCTGAGAATAGTGTCCATCATCCTCTCGAAGGTTGCAGGCGCGTTGCAAAGCCCGAAGGGCATTACATTAAATTCGTATAAACCGTCAGGGGTGACAAAAGCTGTTTTTGGACGGTCGGCTTCAGCCATCGGCACTTGCCAGTAGCCTGAACGCAGATCCAGAGAAGAAAAATATTCGGCTCCTTGAAGGCAATCCAGGGCGTCGTCGATTCGTGGTAGGGGATAAACATCCTTTCTCGTAATGTTGTTTAGCCGGCGGTAGTCAACGCAAAATCTGATCGAACCATCCTTTTTTCGCACCAGCACGACAGGAGAAGCCCAGGGACTGTTGGATTCCTGAATCACGCCGCGTTGCAGCATATCATCTACGTGATCGCTAATAACGCGACGTTCGGCTTGCGATACTCGGAAGGGACGCTGTCGCAGTGGAGCATGGTGACCAGTGTCGATGCGATGAACAACCGCAGACGTGCGCCCCAATGATAATTGGCCGACGTCGAATGAACCACGAAAGCGTTCAAGCAGTTGAACAACCTTTGTGCGCTGACCTTGCGTAAGCGCGTTATCGATGCTACGCAAGAAGGCGTCTTGGTCAGGTGAGGCAGATGCGGTGGCGGAAGTGACGGCATTTATCGGTAGTGCTGCCATATCGTAGGGTGCATCCAACGGGAAGATGGCATCAAAAGTGTCCAGACGACCGATGCATTCGCCTTGTAACAGAGTTGATGAGCAGGGGAATGGATTGCAAGCGTAGACTGCACCGGCACCATTCGCAAGTGTAACGACAGCAAAAGGGAGTACAAGGTTTCGTCGGCGCGCACAGTCTTCAGACGGTGTAAACAGGGCACTGGAATCACAGACAGAGTCACAGGAAACGGACACTAAGGCGGCGGAGAACGGCGAAATGACGACCTCAGCAGCGACGACCAATTTAGGCGACGGGCTTGGGGAGTCCGGGACAGTGGTACCCAAAGGGGACAGAGCGAGTTGAGCACGAGCGCAGTCAACGACAGCATGGTGTGCGGAAAGGAAGTCCCAGCCGAGGATGACGTCATGCGACGCATGCGAGAGGACAACAAATTCGACAATATAGAATGCGTCGTTGATGAAAACACGTGCTGTGCACGCGGCCGAAGGCTTAACGTGCTGTGAGCTCGCCGTCCGTAATAGAAGGTCAGAAACCGGTATCGTCACTTTCTTGAGCTTGCGGCATAATAGTTCACTGATAACACAAACGGCAGCTCCTGTGTCAACAAGAGCGTTGGTCGCGACACCGTCTATAAAAACTGCGATTTCGTTAGGGGGCGAAAGATGAGGCCTTGAAATTTTCGACGAAGGCGCAGTTCTTGCCTCAGGAACTGCGGCTCTTAGTTTTCCTCCTGAGCAGAGTTGGAACGGCGGAGCATGGGAGAAATGGAGCGGCGCCGGGGAGAAGGAGATCGACGGGAGGCGAAAGTGGCACGGTGCGAATAAGTGTCCGATGAGTCAGCAGGGGTACGGCGTGCTGGTTGCTGTGGCATGTAGCCGAGGTTGGTGGCGTCATCATGCGAATGCAGACCGCGGCGACGACAGTGGCGTGCAACATGGCCAGGAATACCGCAGGCATAGCAGATAGGCCTGTTGTCTGGAGTACGCCAGGGGTTGTGAGAAGGTCCGGGAGGCGAGAAGGGTGGTGCGTGAACAGGGCGTACCGGGCGGACAGGGCGTGGCGACGAGTAGAAGTTGGTGACTGAGCCGGATGGTACTGGCGTCGGTCGAGCATATGAATGGGTAACGGCTTCAGCGTAAGTGAGAGGCGCCGCAACTTGCGTTGTTGGAACAGGAGGTGGGAGAGCCTCAGCAACTTGACTCTGAATGACCCGGCGGAGCGAGTGATCCAGCGCCGTGGGGCTCTCGTTGACACATGCCACAAGGGAGAGCTGGCGAGCCACTTCCTCACGAACGTACTGCTTAATTTGTGGCAGCAAGGCGGAATATTCAGCGCCAGTGCTTCTAGTTCCAAGGCTGAGAGTTCCGCTGTCGGAATTCCGGCGCGACGGGTAGAAAGGCGCTCTTTACGCAGCTCATCAAAGCTTTGGCATAGTTCAATGACTTGCGTTACTGTCTGAGGGCACTTGGCTACTAGCATATGGAACGCATCGTCATCTATGCCTTTCAGAATGTGCCTTATTTTGTCAGATTCTGCCATTGACACATTCACCCGCTTACAGAGGTCGATGACGTCCTCAATATAGCTGGTGAAGGTCTCACCGTTTTTTTGGGCTCTGGCACGCAGGCGGTGTTCGGCGCGAAGCTTTCGCACGCCTGGCCTACCGAAGAACGAAGTGAGCTTCTCTTTGAAAGCCGACCAGGTGGTGAAATCGGCTTCATGGTTGAAGTACCATAGCTTGGCCACATCAGTCAGGTAAAAGCTGACGTGCGTCAACTTTCCACTTTCATCCCATTTGTTCGGACCGCTCACGCGCTCAAACTCTACCAGCCAGTCTTCAACATCCATTTCGTCAGTGCCGCTGAACATCGGAGGGTCACGTTGAAGAAACACCCCAGCACACATGACCGACGTGGGTGTAGGTGGGGCTGGAGAGGGAACGGTGTCCTCGGTCATTGCGGAGGCAGATGGTAAGGTGCGGTTGCGGAGCTCCAGGACGAGGAGGGGAACTACCCAGCACCTCCACCAAATGCAACAGGCGGGTTCTTCTAAAGAGGTTCGGCACGGCGCCTTGCACAAGGGTCACAAATGCGAGACAGCGTCAGCACAGAAAACAGACCGAGCGCGCAACACACGAACGTCATCGTCTTCACTCTCGCTGGCACAGAGCGGGCGCCGATGCGCACCGGTACAATATATATATATATATATATATATATATATATATATATATATATATATATATATATATATATATATATATATATATATATATACAAACAGCATTAACAATGGGCCAGATCATGCTTGTTCCCATGGGAGGAATAAAGATTTCGGTCTTTTATTTAAGGTTGACACATACGGTACATTTAATTTATATTCCTTGGTATTACGTGCCGAAACCTCGATATGATTACGAGGCACGCCGTAGTGGGGATCGGATTAATTTCGAGCACCTCGAATTCTCTAACGTGCACCTAAAGATAAGTATATACACGGGTGTATATAGGCCACCACCAAATTGCGGCCGCCGTGGCCGCGGGAATCGCACCCGCGTCCTAGGACTTAACAGCGAAACAGCTTAAAGGCCAACTCCGGCGATTTTTTGGCCATGTCAAAGTAATGGTGCTTTTATGTTACTAAGACGCTCCTGTTACGGGCCCGATAGCAGAAATACTCGGCAAATTGGAGAATAATTTTAAATAAGCAAAAAAGCGCAACACCGAAACCGAAACCCCACCGTGTGTACTGTCTACGTATGACGTAGACGTTGTTACGAACGAACCGGAAGTCGTGCAAGGCATGCCGGTCACGCCGGCGCGGAGTATGAAAACTGTGACAGCCGGGACGAGCAGGCGCACAGTGGAGAGGCGAGCACGCCGCGCATCAGCTGTAATGTCTGCGACTGACAGTGCTGCGTCTGATACTGACAGTGTCTCGGCCAGCACAGCAGACGCTCGCTGTAGCGGCCGAAGTTAGCGGTGCCCTCGGCTGCGTCACTTCCGCCGCCTTCCAAATACTAACGTCACAGGCGCAATGTTGCCAATAATTGTGGGAAGCCAGGAGGACGTTTGCAGACAATCTTTAAAATTCACTTGCAAACAATCTGCGCATGTCTCAAGCCTGTAATTTGGCATAAATGACGGAAACATGCAAAGGAACGTACCCAGCGAATTTCATTGAGATCCATCGACCTCGAAAAATCGCCGGAGTTGGCCTTTAACCGCTGAGCTACCACCGCGGGCAAAGCAACATTTCGATGCATGTACACACCGGATTTTCCGTCCGATCGCCCGCTACAAAGCGCAAGGCATCCTTAATAGTCATTATCAACAACTAATACCCTCTAGCGGGCCCGGGCCGGGCCTGGTCATGAACACGCGCGCCCTGGATAAGTTTAGTAATGAACGCTCGGGCCCGGGCTGGGCTCGGCATCCATAAAGCGGCCCGGGCCGGGTCCGGGCCGAAAAATCAGGCCCGTGCAGTGCTCTAGAGGTGGCACGGGGGAAGAAGGTACGTCACGCGCGCCTCGTGACCTTGAGCACTTTTTTAAATGCGAATGCATTTCTTAGTCGAGCTACGTAAGGCGCCGTGCGGCGTCCGCGATCTCTCCGCTCCCGCCCCCGTCTCCCATAGCAACAGTGCGAGCGTGCGCGCTCCTCCTCGCCCCTAGCAACCGGAGCAGGTGGTGCGGGCGGATCAGCGGAGAGTGAGTGGAGAGGAGGAGCGCGCTCGGGCGCGTGAGGGCGCTGGCATCGCGGGAGGTCGGCGGAGCTCCCGCGTATATGAGAGAGTGTGGGCGAGGGTAGGTGCGTGCTTCGGCGCTTCTCCTCTCGGCGGGCGTTGACGTGCGAAAGACGAGTGGACAGTGGCTTGTCGAGTACATGCGTACCAAGCACTCTATGCAGTGTGCCTCTACCGCATCCGAACTCTGCCCCACAACCATTCACGGTACTTGCATTGATCTAGTCTTTACCCGAAACTGTGATGCCCGCATACTTCTCAAAGACCCTCTGACCGTGCACTTTACCGACCACAAGGCAGTGATCGTGGCCGTCAAGTGCAACGATAACACAAACAGGTGTTAAATAAATGGTTACCCTACAAATCACCGTCTCGTCATTCATTATATAATTACTTCGCCGCACACTCGCGCCCAAAGAAATGCATTCGCATTTCCTCACGATTGCCTTCGGGGAGGTGGGGTGAATTTTTTCTGCGCGGCGTACTTTCAGTGCGATCGCGCGCGCGGGCAAGTGGCGGCCTCTCGCGGCGGCCGCAGTAACTACCGAGCGCGCCATGTTCAAATCAGCCAATGGCGTGGAAGTTGTGTCAATGACGCCGTAAGCATCATTATTGTCGAGAGAAGAGGAAGCGCTATTTGAGCACGTAAAAGAAAAAGAAACACGAGAAAAGTGCTATAAGGTGGGCTAGTTGGTGTTGATTCATCTTCAAAGGCGCTCGTTGCCGTATGTCCTGTACTTTTTCGTTTGTGTCGTTTGTGTTCACTAAGAAAACCTTTGAAGACGAGAAAAGTGGCAAGCCCTTCTCAACTTCGCTGCCGGACTTCTTGCATAGTTCGGTCGCACATGCCGCAAGGGCCGTAAAACGTCCCGACTTTGGCCCGCGAAACCCTTGATGATTGGTTTCAGATGCGAAAAGTTGTTAACGCTGCGCAGCCGCCACTGCCACACTGACCACTCGTTCAGAAACTCCGTTCTATCAGAAGCTCCCATCGTTTCGGCGCGCAATCAAAACGCTGCTGTGAACGGGCGCCTGAAGATTTTCGGACCCAAAGCACCCATGGCGATGGAGCACAATAACGTGACCGTTGTCGGATGAGCCGCATTGCACGGCCATAGGGAAAAGAAGGTATCTACCGGACCACCCTCTGTTACCTATTAGGAGGTTAAAAGTGGCGCTGCTGACTAGAACGGCGGCTCTTCTATCAATATGGTTGCACGCACATGAAAGCTGGAAAAAGAAAAACAAGAGACTCCCGACCAAGCCCGCAACAAAGCTGTCACCACGCCGTAGCTTTCTTAATTTTTCTTTTTTTGTCTTGCCGCAACTGGCGGTGTACGCTTCGATACTGTTCGATATTCGATTCGATATTTGATATTTTCGGCCACTTTTCGGCACTATTCGATTCGAATTCGATTCGAGATGAAATTTCACTATTCGCACACCCCTACTTCTTAGCTGATTTTGAGGATTTATTGTAAATCCCAGGCCGCGTGCTGCGCGGCCTGGGATTACGTTTGGCTCGTGTTTTCTCGGGAGCCTCGGCTACCGACGGGCAACGTTTTCTGACCATGCTGAAAACGTGTTGCAGGTCCCCTTTAATAAATCACAGAATAGGGAGATGTTAATTATATAAGCGCCCGGTCTATTTATTTTTAGCTCGCCCGTTTCAGGTAAATCAAGTAGCCCCACATGCAAGAAGCAAAAGAATTTCAGTACTTGTCCCTCATAAAACTTCTCCAAATAGGCTGCCCCACATAAAAAAGTTTTTTGAGTTAAAACATGCGAGACATATATGTATGCACAACGTTTTAGTAACTGAACAATTTTAGTAACTGAGCAAAGTCCAAGCCCGCCACCTCAAACCCGCGGCCGACCCTAAGCCCGGAGCTTCATGCCCTAGCCCTGCCCGGGCCCGCCGTAAGAACTGCTTTACCCGGCCCGGCCCGGGTTTTCGGGTAGGCCCGGCCCGTGCAGTGCCCTATGCTGTACGATGTTACGGAAATACGGTACGGAATAAGACCGTACCGCTCCTCCTTTCCCGTTCGTTTTGCTTTTGCCGCCCCTTATTCCAGCGAAGGCTACAAATGTTTTTCCTGAGCAGGCGCTGGTGGGTGTCTCCGGGCTGAGTTTGACTATTTAGGACTCTTTAACGTGTGGCTAAGTCTAAGCACACGGGCGTTTTTCCCTTTTAATTGCTGCGCAGACTTGCCCTCGAGGCATAATGATGGATGTGTGTATTATATGGGCCTATGTTGCGCATGAAGTGAAGCGCCAATTGTTAAGTCGCCATTAAAGCATCTGTTGCGATGCATTCCATGTGGCTCTGTAGTAGGTTCGCAGAAGTAGACGGTAGGAAGCCTGGACATGTCCAGCCTTGCTCCCGTCTCCATATGTGCCTCCATTATTGGAAGGGAGCAGTATGGACACTTCATTCACAGAGCCGGTGATAGGGCCACCATGCCCGCAGCCTCCTAAGCACAACTTCCTCCGCAAGACGAAGGACACCGTGATATCTGCGCGTGCATCCGAGGAGGTTTGGCGGAAAATCTGTGTTAAGAGGGCATTGTAGCTCCTGGTCAGTGTATAGTGACGGCTCTCAGCATAACTTAGAACTCCTTGACACAAGCACCTGTATTCATAGTGCGTATTTCCTCACGAATTTCCACTTATACTTGTGAACTTTATTGAGTTCTTAGAGCCCTTTAAAATACGGCAGATCCCACGCACTGTAGAAATCGATGTAATGCGAAGCAGCCGGCAAAGAGCTGCATACATCGCCTTGTTTGTCTTTGAGCCAAAATGAAATCATTCATGACATGGCATCCAGTTCACCATATATCGCATGTTTGCCATGCATACATGCATGTACGATCCGGTATATACCATGCTAATGAAAACGGATATTCTTGAATATACAATGCACGAAATATCATTTATGTTCATCACGCACTCGTGTCATGCCATACCAATTTTTGGTATATATCCAGATAACAAACCGGAAGCGCACCATGACAGTGTCATGTAAATCATACCGTACATGACATGCATAACATGATTCGCATGATAAGACATGTCATTTATGTTCGTCATGTAGTCACATCGCGCATTACCAATTTTAGTGTATATCAAACGAGCGAAAATGGCCGCGAGTGCACCATGAGTATGGCATGTAAATCATGCTATACATCACATGCATATCATGGCTTTCATGTTGCCACCTGTCACTAATGCTCATCACACAGTCACATCGCGCAATACCACTTTTGGTGTATGTCAAGCTAGCGAAAACGTCGCGCCTTACAGAACTTGGTACATGTCAAGCCAGCGAAAACGGCCGCGAGCATGGCATGTAAAATCATGCCGTACATGACATGCATGTCATGATTTGCATGTTACCACCTTATTTACTTTCGTCATACAGTCGCGTCGCGTAATACCAATCTTGGTGTGTATCAAGCCGGCAAAATGGCCGTAAGCGCACCATGAATGTGGCATGTAACTCATGCCATACATGACACGCATATCATGGTTTTCATGTGAACACTTGTCATTTATGTTAGTCACACAGTCACGTCACGCTATACGAATTTTGGTGTATATCAAGCTAGCGAAAACGGCCGCGAGTGCACGATGAGCGTGGCATGTAAACCATGTCATGAGTTTCATATTACCACCTCCTATTTATGTTCGCCATACTGTCGCGTCGCGCAATACTAATATTGGTGTATAGCAAGCTAGCCAAACAACCGCGAGTGCGCCATGAGCTCGGCATGTAAATCATGTCGTACATGACATGCGTGTCATGGTTTTCATGTCACCTGTCATTTACGTTCGTCCTACAGTCGCGTCGCGCAATATTACTTTTGATGTATATAAAGCCAGCTGAATGGCCGCGAGTGTGCCATGAGCGTAGCATGTATATCATGTCGTACATGTCTTGCATGTCATGATTTTCATGTTACCACATCTCATTTACGTTCGTCATACAGTCGCGTCGCGCAATACCAATTTTGGTGTATATCAAGTGAGCGAAACGGCAGTGAACGGACAATGAGCGTGGCATGTAAATCATGCCGTAAATTGTATGCATATCATGATTTTCAATTTACCACCTGTCATTATATTTGCCAGTCACGTCGCGCAATACCAATTTTCGCGTATATCAAGCGAGCGAAACGGCCGCGAGTGCACCATGAGCGTAGCATGTAAATCATGTCGTACATGACCTGCATGTCATGATTTTTCTGTTATCACCTCTGATTTACGTTGATCACAGTCTGGTCGCGCAATACCAATTTTCGTGTATATCAAGCGAGCGAAATGGCCGCGAGGGCATCATAAGCGTGGCTTGTAAATCATGCCGTACATGACTTGCATGTCACGATTTTCACTTTATCACCTTTGATTTACGTTCATCATACTGTCTCGTCGGCAATACCAATTTTGGTGTATATAAAGCCAGCGATACGGCCGCGAGTGCACTATGAGCGTGGCATGTAAATCACGTCGTACATAACATGCATGTCATGATTTTCATGTTACCATGTGTCAGTTATGTTCGTCATACAGAAATGTCTCATCATACTAGTTTTGGTATTTATCCATTCATTTAAACGGCCACGAGTGCCCCGAGACCTTGTAATGTAAATCATGCTGTACATGACATGCGTGTCATGATCTGCATTCTAGGACCTGTCACTTATGTTCGTCATACACTCTTGTCACGCACTACCAATTTTGGTATATATCATATTAACGAAGCGGCCGCGAGAGCCCCAAGACCGCGGCATGTAAATCATGCTGTTCATTACATGCATGTCGTGATTTTCATGTTATGACCTGTCATTTACGTTCGCAATACGGTCATGTTTTGCCATACCAATTTTGGTATTCATCCCATTAAGGAAACGACCAGGAAAGCACAAAGCCGTAGGCGACTAGATGGATGGATGGATGGATGGATGGATGGATGGATGGATGGATGGATGGATGGTGGATGGATGGATGGATGGACGGACGGACGGACGGACGGACGGACGGACGGACGGACGGATGGATGGATGGGTGGTGGGTGGGTGGGTGGATGGATGGATGGATGGATGGATGGATGGATGGATGGATGGATGGATGGATGGATGGATGGATGGATGGATGGATGGATGGATGGATGGATGGATTGATACGCTCAAAGTCGCAGATGTTCGCTAAGAAATGCTTCGCGTTTAAAAGTTGGAGGACGCTTGAACTTCGCCTTCAAGAGTAGAACACGATAGCAGACTCGAGGTGAGGGCCAGTTGGTGATGGAGCATACTTGGTGAAAATTAAGCGCGACGGACGGGACAAAAGAAGAAACACACAGGACGAAGCGCTCGTCAGGAGCGCTTCGTTCGGAAATGAACGTGTGTATGCGTAACATTAGCCGTTTTAAACTATCTCAGAATGCCTATACTGTAAGTACACTTGCGAAGGGCCTACTGCCCTAATTAATAATTTTGTGACAACGTCTACTGTAGTACACTTGCGCAATCAGTTTGTGAATTAGGAAGAACCCACTACGCGCGCGTAAGGGACAGTAGCGCAGCAAGAAATTTTTTCGCGGGGGGAGGGGGTGGTTCAAACATACTTAGTGAATGTTCGTGCGTGCGTTTGTATGTGCGCGTGTGTGTATACAGATGCAAAATTGAAAAATTATTTCGGGGGAGGGTTCTATGCCAGTGGTAAGGGAACACACGCGCGTACGCAGCTGCACACTTTGACGATGATGTTGCTGCTATAGTGATTAATTATGCCTGAGCGCTTTTTAATGAGTGACCTTTAAACCATCCACTCGTTGCGTTATTCACATGACGTGACGCCTGGGGCGATTCTGCGCTTCTACCACGCAATATTGAACTGCATGATGCCTGTAGAGGTTTTTTTCTTCTTTCTCTTTTTCGAAGAGTTTCAAGCCCTGGCGCGGCTCTGTGGTGCCTGACGATGAAGGCCTGGGTTCGATACCTGCTTGATGCCATAATTTTAGCACGAAAGCTCTACTCCTCTCGGTACAAACACAAAAAAAAACGTCTTCCTGTGTAACTTTGACTTTCAAGCTCAGCCGACCAGCGCTTTCCTGCTTTCTGGCTCGTGCGCGACGGCGCGGAGTGTGCGGGCTGGTGCTTGGATGAGTCGGGTTTTCCGACAATCTTGCGTGTTTTAGGTCGACTTGCGGATTTTGTTCTTTTTTATTACGATGTCAGCCTGCGAAAGATCAACGGGAAACCACTGTGCCGTCTTCGGTTGTCCTAACAACTTTAGAAAAAAGGAAACTGCTGTCTGAATAAGTATGCGACGTGCATAACCAAACGCCGAGTGTTCGCGGACTCTTCAAGGTATGTACATCGTTTGTATTACGTTACAGGTTCTACATCGGCAAGTGCCGCAATATATCCGGAATTCCCAGTGTTCCACGCAGTCAAATGTCAATCGTATTTGGTCAGATTTTCCAATAAACATAAGCGGTCAAGTACGGCCCTGTCCGGTTAAGTGCAAAACATATTAGTACCACTCGAGTAGCCACATGAATTGTTTTCGCTTTGTTGTATTATCATATTTTAATATGATGTGCTTGGTCTAACAATACGCTTCGTAGCTCGGCTCAACACGGTGATCGCTGCAGTTGATGTTTACCGGTATTAGCACGGACGAGAAATCCCTTACTTTGCAGTGGGGTAACCGGCATTATACATTTAATTTGCGCTCCGTACCAGCCTTGTAAAAACCGAATATTCACTGAACACTACATGAAAAGGATGTGGCGAGATCTTTGTCGTGAGGTTACAACTTCCGTAAGACAGCGGGGTGTATCGTATACGATTAGCCACATGAAAGCCGAATAGTAAAAAAAAAAAATGAGTTCTGTCACTTCGTGTGTAGAACAACTACCTCAGGAAGACAAATTTTTACGTGGTGAAGAACCGTGTCCGACAAGTCGCGCAATGATATACAACATAGTTAATTCTCTTCTAAGCGCGATACAAAAACCACGTTGTTACGCTTGTCTAGTGTTTCTTGAACTGCCAATTTTGCTGCTTAGCTTTGCGAACGACAGCAAGAATTTTGCAGGAGCAGTACATGTGGTAGATGAAGTTACAAAAAAAAAAAACGCGAATCACCTCCTGCCGATCAGAAAGGTCGAGCCTGGGCGCGCTTCGTGCCTCACCGGCAGAAGAAACTCTGTAACCATCTTCATCTTATCGCCGCCTATATCCAATCAAATATCACGACTCTTAAAACAAAAAAGAAAATGAAGCACGCCTGCATGTCAGCGTCAGCATCGTTTTTACATGTACCGGCACATCCCTGTAAACAGCTCGAACTTCGTTCACACTGGTGGGCAATAAACGAGCGAGTAATAAGCGGTCACCTAAAAGTTGAGAAACAATAGGCAACTGTTCGCGAGCAACAATCATATGCACTCCGCGCCACGAAATCGAGACTGCGTGCTCACGCACAACCGCATGTACGAGCGGTAGTCATGGAAAAACAAACTAAAAGATTACAGTCCACGGAAAAGTTTCATTGTATCTGCTAAGAGTGGCGGCACTTGCTTGCCCTGCGAGAACAGGTCGAAATATTTACATGGTTTTCCAACGGACAGTGCGGAAAATATATGATATCGACCACTTGCGACACGTTCGCATCGCCATATTAACATCATTGAGCCTGAGCGGATCAAACCGTTTCAGGACGTCTCACAGATTCATTTCCTGCGTAGACCGCATCACTTGATACGAAATTCAGTGCGCCAGAACGAAAAAAACCGGCTGCAACTGCAGCCGCACGTATATCTTCCATACAAACGCGGAACTTCGCACATGCCAGTGGGTTGCCAGACCAGAGACGTCGCCGCCCGCTAGGCAATATGGCGGCGCCCAAGAAAAAAATCACAGCATATCCACGGGGTGAATGATGATGAGTGGGGCGAAGCTACGGAGGGAATCATCTGTAAACCGTGAAACTCTTCCGTGAAATGCGCCCAGTACATAATATAAAGAGTGTGAAACATCGTGTATATATTAAACATCAAACTTTTATTGTACTGTTGGTTTACGTGGTCCCTTCATTATCACTTGTGATCGGTGAAATGCAAGGAAGAAGTCCGCTCCCGAGCGAAAGAGCGCCAAGAGCGACCGCATTCCCCGCTCACCCTGTGCGAATTAAAGGCAAGGCTAGAGGGAAGACAGGACGCGCGTTCCACGACGCGAGGTCGGTAGCATGCCCAACGAAAGCCAACGGAACGCGATCGTGCAAGTGCTCCGGCTTCGCATCGCCTCATGGTTCCATTTAGCGTCCCAAAACCAAACATATTGCTCAAGGTGTGCTTTGCGTTTTTCGTAGAAATAATTTCTTTATCGTGTACATTAAGACGAAAAGTTTAAAGCTCACTAGAGTGTATCGCCCGCAAAGTATGTCTTTTAGTGTGATTTAACTCTCGTACGGCAGGGTCCTCGCGCCGTTGCCGGTCCACCTCGCCCGTTGACGATCGGGCGAGGTGGCTACATGCAACTACTACTACTACACTTTAAGAAAAACATCTGGTGTTCTTTCGTTCTGCTTTTACAAAACATCTGGCGTCTTTCCTTGGTTTATTTCATCAATCAACGGCGTTTTGAACAAAATTTTTATTGTTTAATCACGCACAGGAGAAATCTCACCAGGCACTACCTTGGAGGTAAACAATGGCTGCTAATGGCAATGAGAGACAGAAGAAGTCGGCTTTTAGCTAACGCTTACACTTCTACTTCTACTAACGTTTCCTACTGGAACATGCCAATGGCTGCTAATGGGGAATGAGAGACAGAAGAATTCGGCTTTTAGTTAACGCGCACGCTGCGAATTTTTTATTGTTCAACAACGCACAGGAGAAATCTCCTACCGGCACCACCTTGGAGGTCAAAGCGTAAGACTTGTTACTCACTACTACGACCACGACGACTACGAGGGACGAACGGGTGCCGCCTTAAGGAGCTTCGCCCCTAAAAAATTGCAGTGGCTTAGCTCGGCTATGCCAGGATATACGTAGCGTCAGCAAAGGTTCAGCTGATTATTCTTAGGTTTCCAGGTTGTCTAGGATTATTAGCCTTCTTCTATTCATTCTTCGTACGCTGAACCGCTAATTGCCAGGCAACTACTTCGGGATGCGATGAGATAAGCTTCTCGGCTCTTCTGCGCCGTTGAGCAGCATTTGCGCTCTCCTTCTCCATGGCGTTACCCACTTGCAAACGCCAGTCAGAGGCGCTATCAAGCGGCTCTAGCGCAGTGTCAGACGGCGACTGCACAGCGAAGGCGAATAGCTGCGCGCGCGCCGGCGCCAGTATGTCTGCCATGGCTACGACGTCACTCCTCTCGAATGCGCAGACCAGCAGCGGCGAGTCGCGCGCGGCGGTGGCGGAGTCTGCGCGCGCGCCGGCGCCAGTGTGTCTGCCGCGGCTACGACGCCTCTCCTCCCGAACGCGCAGACCAGCAGCGGCGAGCCACGCGCGGCGGTGGCGGAGAGCGCGGAGAGCGGTGAGCCAGCTGTGTGACATTACTGATCCTCGCGCATGCGCAGCACGGCTCATGAGGATCCGCGCGAAATCGGCTCCGGCTAGGCAAGTGTAGTTAACGCTACAAAAGGTCTATACAGCAAAACACTAGCGCTGCGCGTTCGCGAAAACTCACAGCGGCTCAATGTGAGTCTTTCGTGCCGCCACCGCGAGAGGCTCTGGCTGCATCCGACTTCACCACGCATTCGCGCGTAGAGCGCCGACGTCGCCGAGCAGCGCCATTGTGCTGTCTTGTATTAGTGCAACACGTTGGCTCCTTTGCCGTGGCGTGTAGTCGAAGCGTGTATAGACATCTCGTCGTCCTTGCCTAAACCGAGACGTTCAATCACGTTATATCTAGAACAGATACTTGGGCGAGTTTGTAATGACTCATGATCGTACTTGCAAGCGCGAAACACACAAGAACTAGAAAAGACGAGCGCTCACTTCAAACTAAAGTTTATTTTCACAAAACGGCCAGTTGTTTATCGTTTGCTAGTTTGTTGTTGTGACATGCGTTTCACTGTTGAGGTTGCCTTTTGGTGTACAATAAAAACCTGGCCGTTTTGTGAAAATAAACTTTAGTTTGACGTGGGCGCTTGTCTTGTCTAGTTCTTATTGTGTGTTTCACGCTTGGAAGTACCATCATGGAACTGTATATCTCTAGAAACCAATGGTTTCGTCCTTTCCCAATGCAAGCAAAACTGAGCTCGGTTTAATACGTGCCGCGTGAGGCGAAATGGAGGAGCTTTCGTCTGAGCACAAGTCATGAGCACAAGTTGTTCGTTTGACACATTACTTTCTTCTGCGTTTTGTGAAGGGCTTGTTGTGTGCGTGAACGCGTCTTTTGTGCGCTGCTTCATCACTATCATGGCTCACAATCAGTATATATTCAGTGAGTCCATGACTTCTTTCAGATATGTTTCTTTGTAAGGCATATCAAACGTTATGAAGAGCATGACCATAGCGTAGCAACAGAACAAGCAACGAGACAAGGTTGCGACTGTTTTTGTGGCACTTGTTACAGCTCTCAAGAGGGTCGTACGGCGATGGCTGTATCTTGTTACCCTGGGACTCCAAGCATTGATGTGCCAAGGTACGCCTTTTCTCAACTTTTCCATAGCCATATTCTTTACGTCGTCTGTTTCAGCTGCTACATTCTGCAGCAGACAACATATCTAGTGTTGATGAGCTAGCAGGGACAGTTGGTGCATATTCATGTTTGAAAAAAGCGCAAAAAAAAATAAAAAACCACAACACGTCCAGTCTTCTTCGTGCCTGTGTATTGTGTTTTTTTTTTTCACGCTTTTATCAAGCATGAGTTGATGAGTTAGTTTAGAAGAGTACAAGTCCGAGCCGGTTGGTGATGCATACTTGGAAAGTAATGTCTCGGAAGAGAACAGCGCCTTGCGATAGGCAGCGAGGCATCGGAAGTGTTAAAAGGAATACTGAGGGATGCTTGGGGTTGATTTAATGCAACTTGTATGACAGTCAGCGTCTTCACTGCTTCAAGCACACATTTTGCCGTCGTCAAGAAGTACGAGACAAGCAACATTGAATAACGCTGCTTTTATTTACAAAAGCGTAGTCAGTAAGACGACGCCTTCGTGAGCGGCAATGACATCACAACAGCCCGCAGCCACTGATGCCTACTAGCGGCATGAACGCTGCTGCCGTTCGCAGTCAAACGCGAGCTCGTCATTGTGTGCTATAGTTTTGGCAACACGAGAGCGAACGATGTTTGCCTGTTTTTGAAATGAAATAGCAAATTTCCTGCAGGGTGTCTAGTGCAACAATATGTGGTTCACTTATGCACAGGAGCTTTGTCTACTGGCCGCGGCAGCGTTTTATGACTTTGTTCAAAAGTTTTGCGGGGCCCCTTTAGGTCTTTTCTGTGCGACGTGTAGTGGGCTTTCTTTTTCGATCAGAAGTCTTATGCACGGATGAGCACAGTGTCTTCTGCTCGGATATTGGCTACATAACCCACGCCGTTCCTCCGCGTAGGGCTTTTCCGGAGTCTCCCGTAATGTTTGTCAGCATATTGCCATCTAGCTTCCTTAAAATTGCGCACATCAATCAGCCATTCTTAGTTAATTAAGCGTGGACAATAAAGGAGGCTTTGTAGGAGGTGGTCCATTGCAAAGCGTCTGCCAAGACATTGCAATGATGTGCTCGAGTCCAGTGAGTAGCGACCGAACAAAGTGGAGGACAACGAGCGCAAACATGACGGCAAGGGAAGAAAGGCGTGTGCGCGAGGACCGTGTGAAGTTGGGTTGGTCGGCGATGCATAACTATTCGAGCAGCAAAAAAATCTGACGCAGGACTCTTGTCCTGCGTGAACCTTCCGCGCTCGCCGAATAAAAGGGGGCGAAGGCGGATGATTCTCTTCTTCTATTGCGTAGCACAGAAGGGAAACGCAGAATAGGAGGGACGAAGGCACGCGTCCGTCTTCGTTTTTTCTTCATTTGTCTGCTAGTTCGGCCCATTTTTTGCATTCAGATGGACAAACACCAACTCGCCCAAGTGGCTGTTTTGCTGTAAAGCGCCGGTTCATACATCCAAAAGCCGCGCAAGCAGAAGCCGAGAAGAAAGCTGGATTGCGACAACTCTGGCCTGTAAGAGCAGCTACGTGTTTTCGCAGGCAACTTGAACCGGAGCAACTGCAACGATCTGTGGGTGCAGCACAAGGTGCGCACATCGGGCACCTACCAGATCGACGTGGATGGCGAGGGCCCCCTGAGGCCCATTTGGGTCGACTGCGAAATGGGAGACGGTCGCGAGCAGTTCCAGGTCCTCACCATCGTGCACCACAACCTGGAAGAGACTCTGCAGGTGCGGGGCAAGGAGCCGCCCGGCTCGTACTCGCGAAACGTCACCTACGGAGACGCCACCGAGCAACACCTGGCGACGCTCATCGACAGCATGTTCTCCTGTCAGCAGCTCGTGCGCTGGGACTGCAAGGGCGCCATGTTCGGATTCTGGTATCCTCCCGGGCTGGACAGCTGGTACGCTAGCGCAAGGTGGGAGAACGCAGCCGTGACGCCATGCGTTTCCGCAGGTGGGTTGGCCGGAACTGGAAGGACCAGTTCTACTGGGGCGGCGCCGAGACGGACAGCCGCAGCTGCGGCTGCCACCCGTACTGTCTGCGCACGCGGCGCAACTCGACCTGTAACTGCGACGCCAACATCAAGCAGGTGTGGCTGGAGGACGCGGGCCTCCTGCTGGACGCCCGGCGACTGCCCGTGCTGCAGCTGCGCTTCGGCGACACCGGCGAGGCCAACGAGGCCGGCAAGCACACGCTCGGGCCTCTCGTGTGCCGAGCCACGGGTCACGTGGGTGAGCGCTCTTTTTGACTACCATGATAAAGCCGGTTGTGGAGATGCTTGTATGTTCCCGTGGCAACCAATATGTCACAGTCGGCGCAATGTTTCGTGCACATAAAGAGAGCTGTCTGCTTCGCGTCCTGTCTCTCAGACCAATGGGTCCAGTGAAAAGCAATGTCATGTAGTGCGACTGCGTAGTAGCGAACTTTAATAAGTGCGACGTTTAGCGCAACGCTCTTCAAGGGCGTCCCGTGTTTAAACGGGACGCCCATGTAAAGTAGATATGTCTCATGAGTCAAGAGACTTGGAGCGATTCCGCGAGACCTGAGACGAGTAGCAGCTTTGTGTTCCTTCCTTTGTATTTTATTAGCAGTCAATACGTGAAGCAATACAGCTATTTGGCCCGGCCTCTTCCCATCATGCTTATGAAGAAGGGGATGAAACAGATATACACAGAGGACAGGTTCTTTAAGTGGTTAGAAAGCGCCCATCCTGTGTGTATCTCTGCTTCGTCCCCGTATTTTTCGCGCTTCATATAAGCACGATGGCAAGCAGCCGGGCCAAATCTGGTCTCAACTTTACGTTCCGCGCAGGCCAACGCTGTCCCATCCGCGTCATGTATTCTCACGAGGATGGCCGTTTTAAGCGAGCCTATTGTCTATTGGCAGACGTGTTCCGCGGCAGCTTCGTTGCGCCGGTGACGATCACGAGCGCGGGCTACCCGTCGTCCTACCCTCCGCCCTTCCACCGCTACCTGTGGACCGTGTCGGTAGAGGCCGGCGACGCGATGGAGCTGGTGTTCCTCGAGTACGACGTGCTGCACTGGGGCGCGTACACGGCCGTACCCGGATGCCGCAGCGCGGTGAGCGTGTCCGCGTGGCGCCTCTCGGACGGTGCCCGGTTCTCCATCGAGCGGCAGGACACGGCGCCGCCGTACTTTGTGACCGACGGCTCGCGCACCGTGCTCAACCTCACGCTCACCACCTGCAACCAGATCATGAAGAAGCAGCTCACCAAGCGCGGTTTCATGGCCGAATTCAGGAGAGCCGGTGAGCGCCTTGGCCGAACGTCTCTCGCGACTCCCTTTGAAATGGCAGTAATGCGACGAAAGGGGCTAGTTGGTTCATGTTGGCTTGGTGATGCGCTTACGGTAGGGACACGTTACAAAGTGCACAGGACACAGTATTTTGCGCTCGTCCTGTTAACACTGTGTCCTGTGTACTTTGTAACGTGTCCCTATCGTAAGCGCATCACCAAGCCAATTTGAAATGGCGACGAATAAGTGCAATGCGAAACGATTCGACGTGTGTGGAGGTCAGCTGGAATTCTTCAGCAGCCTAGGTAACTAAGTTCCGTAATGAACACTGTGACATTCCTTGGACGAAATACTTGATGCCTTCGTACTATCCCAGAATCTCGAAACCTCAAGACCTAAAGAGAAAGAGGGGAGGGGGGGGGGGGGGGCATGCTCAAAGAGTTACATTGTAGCAATTCAAGATGCTGTAGGTAATGGAAATTATCATCATAAAAGGAATAACTAATACTACAAACAAGTCATCAAAATAATGTGCTGCGGTATAGTGCACATGTGTATGAAATAACGTGACAGTGTTTTCGACCTCCGCGGTATGATCATTCCACGGTACACGCATTACAGGAGATTACCCCAAGGCATCCCGCGCTGTGAGTCGACTGCGTCTTGAGATACTACATTTAAGAGAACTTGTTTAGCTAATGATCACCATTTGACCACTGATAAAGCTTTCTAACGCACTTTTAAATGCGAAGCATTTTTCAGCGAACCAAATGCATTTTGAGCATTTCTATCTACGTATCTATCTATCTATTAAATGCGAAGCATTTCTAAGCGAACCTAACGCACTTTCAGCGTATCTATCTATCTATCTATCTATCTATCTATCTATCTATCTATCTATCTATCTATCTATCTATCTATCTATCTATCTATCTATCTATCTATCTATCTATCTATCTATCTATCTATCTATCCGCCGACGTCTGGGTGCTCTCGTGATCGCTTCCTTAGCTTGGTGTTGACCAAAATTGGCATGGGAGGGTAAGAGGATTTGACGAAGATGACTGTCTGGTCGTGACATGAATAACGTGAACATCCTGTCGCGTACGTCGGCAAACCCTTTCCTGCAGACACGTGTGGCACATACCCGTTTAACACGGGCCGCGGTGTACGATTATGCGCCACAGGCGATAGATAGTTTATATCAGGAACGGCGAAACAAACATTGGTAATTTAAATGCGAGAGCGTTAAGAGAAACCGATATCGGCAGCGTTGACCTCACAAATGGAGAGAATAAAGATTAGGATCTCAGCAGAAACCCAACCCAAGCACAATTCTGCGTAGCAGTCAGGCATTCTATCACAGAGCCACACCAGGGCTACAAACTGGCTTGGAAAAAACCCTGCGCAGGCGTAATGTTGGTGCAACGTCAATTGTGGTTGTGGTGCTGGCTATCTTATTGCATAACAAAGCAATAAACACTACATGATACTCCTACGATAAAGGCGCCATGTCAGGTTAGCGTCTGTCGTTCCAGTGTTGGCTCCGCTTTTATTGCAGTCTAATAAACATTGCATTTGTAGTCCTATCATTCAGCAAATTCTATTTAAGCGTTGCTCGACCCCGGAGGAATACGCTAACGAAAGGTACGCATGATATTCACATCATCGCACCGTAAAGTGCACTTCGTTTCGATAACACTGACTTATGTGCTCTCACGTGCGCGCTGACGTTATGTCAGACCATAAGTTACCCTTTAAACGCCAGTGTTGTCTACGTGCCTCTTAAGCCCATCATATGCACACAACTACTGCACTTACAAAAACACGTCGATCCCCCTCTAAAGCTTGGCTCAAAGTAAAAAAAAATGCCGGCAGATCTCACGCACTGTGGGGATCGATGTTATGCGAAACAGCCAGCAAAGAGCTGCTTACATCGCCTTGTTTGTCCTTGAGGCAAATGAAGTCAGGGGCGTAGCCAGGGGTGGTTGGGGGCTCAACCCCCCCCTCCGAAAATTTTTAAATTTTGCATATGTATATATGCACGCACACATACAAACGCACGCGCGAATATACATAAAGTATGGTTGACCCCCCCCCCCCCCCCCATCCCGAAAAAAATTTCTGGCTACGCCCCTGAATGAAGTCCTTCATCTCATGACATCTAGTTCACTGTATATAACATGCTTGCCATGCATTCATGCATATAAATTTTTTAATATACTGAAACGTATATTCTGGTATATGCAATGCATGACCTGTCGTTTATGTTCGTCACGGACTCATGTCATGCCATACCAATTTTCGTGTATATCCAGATAACAAAACGGCCGGAAGCGCACCAAGACAGTGTCATGCAAATCATGCTGTACATGACATGCATGTTATGATTTGCGTGTTAGAGCATGTCATTTATGTTCGTCATACAGCCACGTCACGCAATACCAGTTTTGGTGTATATCAAGCTAGGGAAACGGCCGTTAGTGCACCGTGAGCGTGGCATGTAAAGCATGCGGTACATGAAATGCATGCCATGTTTGTCATGCCACCACCTGCCATTAGTGTTCATCATACGGTCGCGTCGCGCAATACAAATGTTGGTGTACATCAACCGAGCGAAACGGCCGTGAGCAGCCTATGAGAGTGGCACGGAAATCATGCCCTACACGACATGCATGTCATGGTTGTCATAATACCACCTGTCATTTATGTTTTTCGTACAACCACGTCATGCAATACCAATTTTGGTGCGCATCAAGCTAGCGAAATGGCCGCGAGCGCACCATGAGCATGGCATGTAAATCATATCCTACACGACATGCATGCCATGATTTTCGTGTTACCCCTTGTCATTTATATTCGTCATACAGTCACCTCGCCAAATACCAGTTTTGGGGTGTACCAAGCTAGCGAACCGGCAGCGAGCGCACCATGACTGTAGCACGTAAATCATGCTGCACATGAAATGCATATCATGATTATCGTGTTACCACCTATTATTTATATTCTTCATACAGTCACGTCACGCAATACGAAATTTGCTACATGTCTATATAACGAAACGGCCGCGGGCAGACCATGAGCGTGGCATGTAAATCATCCTGTACTCTCATGAAAGGCTTGTCATGATTGTCACGTTACCACCTGTCATTTGTGTTCATCATACAGGTGCGTCGCGCAATACCAGTGTTGGTGTATGTGAAGCTAGCGAAACAGCCGCGAGCAGCCCATGAGCGTGTCATGTAAATCATGCACTACACGACGTGCATGTCATGATTTTCATGTTACCACCTGTCATTTATGTCCGTCGTACAGTCATGTCATGCAATACCAGTTTTGGTGTATGTCAAGCTAGCGAAACGACCACGAGCAGCCCGTGAGCATGGCATGTAAATCATGCCCTACACGACATGTCATGATTGTCATGTAACTACCTGTCACTTACGTTCGTCATACAGTCATGTCATGCAATACCAATTTTCGTTTATATCCAGCTAGCGAAACGGCCGCGAGCGCACCATGAGCATGGTGTGTAAATCGTGCCCTACACGACATGCATGTCATGATTGACATGTTGCCACCTGCCACTTAAGTTTGTCATACAACCTTGTCATGTCATACCAATTCTGGTATATATCAAGTTAACGAAACGGCCGCAAGAGCACCATGACCGTGGCATGTAAATCATGCCGTTCATGACGTGCCTGTCATGAACTAACAGACAATAACGCCAAGGAAAGTACAAGGGGTGTTATATGTAGTATTTAGAATATAAATGTGAAGAAAGTAAAGTGGACGAAAAGATGACTTAATATTGTGTCTAACAAAGATAAACGAGCCCTTAAAAATCATCTCCTTTCCTTCATTCATAGCGAGGGTCTCGTCCTGGCAGACTTAATGCCTTCAGGTAGTATGCGAGGGATTATTGGTCAGCTGCCAGCTCGTAAAAAAAAGATCACGTGCTACGTGACGCCAACAGGCAAAAAAGAGAGTTCCACACTCGCCGCCATGGCTGCGATTGGCGCTGACTAACGCTCCTAGGTTTTAATCAACACATATACCCCACAAAGTGGACGGGAGGATGACCGCCGCCGTAGCTCAGTGGTAGAGCATCGGACGCGTTATTCGAAGGTCGCAGGTTCGGTCCCTGCCGGCGGCAAGTCATCTTTTCGTCCACTTTACTTTCTTCACATTTATATTCTAAATACTACAGATAACACCCCTTGTACTTTCCTTGGCGTTATTGTCTGTTAGTTCTCATTAATATTGTATCTAGTGGCTAAGAAATAAACTACAATAGCCGATCATAGTTGACACAATCAAGGCACGAGACAAGGCAAGATTTTATGATGGCGCAAATTTTGTTGAGGTGATCTGTGGTAAACGGTGACGGTTGGTACGACTTCTACGAGGCGAGCAGCAGCGATGGAGGAAAAATGCCTTCCAGCATCCTTTCGAATCAGCGCCTTTTGGCCACTATTTTATGGGAAGAGATAAACGATTTGATGCTCACAAACCGAGAGCGGTGGCTTTTGAAGGGCGACTGCAGTCTCGACGATATCGAATATCTCCTGCATCTTTGCAGCGATCACTGTCCACTGCAATGGGTCCGCGAACGGATTCTAGCTACTCACGTAGGTACGGAGCTCCAAATCGAGGGCAATTCCGAAATGGACGCGGGATTTATTCACTTCCATGACCGCCGTGCCGCTGGTGCTGCTGTCGGACGCAGCCATTTTGCTTGGCTCGACCGGTCGAGATCTCGCGAGAGAAGCGCCCGTAAGGTACGCAACGGCCGTAGCGGGCGCAACGTAAGCGCCGAGATCTAGCGTGCGCATCTCTTGCGCGCGCAAACGCACGCATCTCTCTTAGGTTCAGCGCATGCGCAGTCTTGCTCTCTCTCACCCGTTGCGTGCGATAAACTAAAACTCTCCAATAACGTGAAAATCCTGACGTGTACGTCCCGAACCCCTTTCTTTCAGTCACGTGTGGCACACACCCGTATACCGCGGGCCGCGGAATGCGGGAATGAGCCACTGGTGATTCGCAGTTAATATCTACTGTGAGACGACGTCAGGTACGACGGAACGATTGTTGTATATTCAGCAAAGCCGCGCGAACCAAAAACCGAACACCGGCGGGCCAACACGATGATGATGATCACGATGATTTGTATGCACAAGTGAAGATGATGACCGACACAGTCAACGCTCACACTACCTAGGAACAGTGTCAACAGACATTGGTAATTTAAACACTAGAGCACGCATGTGCAACGCAGCGAGCGCGGAGCGTCGGCGTCGCGAAGCGAGAGAGGGGGGGACTTTACCGATCGGCGCTCGCCCGTTGCCGGTCCACCTCGCACTTTGCCGATCGGATGAGGTGGCTACATACTACTACAGAGGAGGGAACGACCCCACACCCTAAGGGGCTTCGCCCCTAAAATCCGGCAGATCGCACGCACTGTGGGAATCAATGTAATGGGAAGAAGCCAGCAAACAGCCGCATACATCGCCTTATTTGTCTTTGAGGGAAATGAAGTCATTCCTTTCCTGACACCCAGTCCACTATATATCGCATCTTTCTATCGCGATCATGTGTGCATGTAAAATATGGTATATACCATGCTAATGAAATGTATATTCTGGTACATACAATACATGACCTGTCATTTATGTTCGTCACGCGCTCATGTCATGCCGTACCAATTTTTATATGTATTCAGTTAAAACTGCCGGAATTGCACCAAGACAGTGTCATGTAAATCATGCCATATATGACATATATGCCATGATTTGAATGTTAGGACCTGTCGTTTACGTTCACTATACAGTCACGTCGCGGAATACCAATTTTGGTCCATATCATGCCAGCGAAACGGCCACGAGCGCACCATGAGCGTGGCATGTAAGTTATGCCGTACGTGACACGCATGTTATGATTTTCATGTTACCAGCTATCATTTGTGTTCGTTGTATAGTCACGTCAAGCAATACCACATTTGGTGCATATCAAGCTAGCGAAATGGACGCGAGCGCACTATGACCGTCGCATGTAAGTCATGCCGTACACGACATGCATGTTATGATTTTCATGTTACCACCTGTCATTTATGTTCCTCGTAGAGTCACGTCACGCAATACCAATTTTGGTGTATCTCAAGCTAGCGAACCGGCCGCGAGCGCACCATGAGCGTGGCATGTAATACATGACATGCATGTCATGATTGTCATCTTACTACCTGTCATTTTGTTTGCCGTACAGTCACCTCACGCCATACCAGCTTTGGTGTAAATTAAGCTAGCGAACCGGCAGCGGGCGCACAATGAGCATAGGATGAAAATCATGCTGTACATGAAATGCATGTCATGAGTGTCATGTTGCTACCTGTCATGTTCGTCTTACAGTCACGTCGCGCAATACTACTTTTGGTGTATATCATCCAAGCGAAGCGGCAGGTACCACCAGTTGCAGTACAGCGCTTGTGTTTGCGTCTTTTACAGCGAAAGCTGTTATGAGATCATTTCAACAGCCGTTTTTGGTGGCGTAGTTGTCCGCCGCCGCCGCCGCCGCCGCTGCCGCCGCCGCCGGTGTCCGTAACCACTATCGCTCGAAATAAGAAAAAAAAACGAAATGAGAAAAAATTTCCAGGATGGAACGGGGTTCGAACCTGGGCCCTCTGCGTTTGGAGCCCAGTGTTGTACCTCAGAGCCATGCCGGTGCTTGGAACTGCCTCGCAAAACGACGCTATACAGGCTTCATGTCCAGAAGGAACCACATTAACATATGTAATTTAGTGTAGTAGAAGAGTGAAATAACAACCACGCACCACACAACACGAATTCTGTAACCAGGCGTCACACAATGCGAATTGCGCAACGAGTGGGCTGTTGGATGCCTCCAACCCACTACAAGATGCTCTGCAATAATTCTTCATCGTCATCAGGCACAACACCAACAAAGTGCGCATAATGCCTTACATGTTTTAGCGGGTACCACGGCTCTCCGTTGAATGACGAAAAATGCCATAGTGGCTGCTTCCCTACTTCACAGAAATTATGATTTATAGAGCAGTGGGTTCCTCGCAAGTGCACTTGCATTCGTTGCCAAGGAAGCCCATGAGCCCATCTTTCATTTCCTCGGGGTCTCAATAAAGTTCTTCCCCCTCTCTCTGTCTCTCTTTCTCACGTCAATATATGTTATATTGCATGGTGGGAGAGTTAAATAGCGACCGGGCGTCACACAATGCGAATTACGTAACTGGTGAGCCGTTTAAAGCTTCCAACCCATTATAAAGGGCTGAGCCACAATTCTTCATCGTCATCAGTCGTCATGTAAACAAAGTGCACATAATGCCTTACATATGTGTAGCTGGAACCTCGCTTCTGCGCACAATGACGAGTAATGGCGTTGTAGGTGCTTCCCAATTTCACAAATATTGTGATTTATGGCGTAGTGGGTACATTGCTAGTGTGCTTGTATTAGTAGCCCCAAGAGAGTTTACAACGGGCTCTAGAAATGCCCCTCTTCCAGCTTTCGCTGTGACTGTGCTGCGCTTTCCGCGCAGGTCTGGCATTTTTTTTTTTTGTGTACGTATTCGTTTTCCCTTTTGTGCACTGCCTATTCGAAAATTATGGCTCACCAACTAGCCCATCAGCATATTTTAAGCATTTCCACATCCACTTGCCGTTAGGGGGTCAACAATATGACAAGTTTTAATTCGAGTGTTCCCTTTAACAGTGGACCGGACTGCAGGATATAACAATATTTTGCGATAAAATTAACATCATCCTTGTGCTTCCGTCGGTGCCGTCCTTCGTCGCATGCGCGTAATGGCGATGACTAGACTTGAAGAGCGAGTGGTGCTTTGTGGCAAAAGGCGCTCTATTTGGACTGGCACCATCGTTTTCTTGTTCTTGGCATCTATTTAAGGCCTTGAAAAGTACTCCAGCTCTTGTTCTTCTGAGCTCGTTTTATGCCGTGCCGTTTCGGATCACTTCTTCAAGGAATAGATCGCCGCCCAATATCTTTATGTCATATATATTTTATTTCAAATATATCGTCTTGAAGCGCAAGAACGACATCATACTGTAGCGCTAAACTTGAAAAGAAACATTAAGAGGCGAAGAGAAGCAGTAAATTCGACCTCTTACTCTTTATATTCGAGTCTTGCCGTACAGCATCATGCCCTTCAGTAAGTGCCAACTCGCCCTAAAATATACTAATTGTGGAACGTAAACACAATAGCAAACCAACGAGGACACACATGGACAATAAATTCTAAGCGCACATATAGACGAGGACAATGAACACGTATGACACACAGGCGCTAACTTTCAACACTTTATTGAAGCCAGGGGAATAGAATATATAAGGACACACGTGACCTTACATGACGCCGGCGCAGCAGGCATAAAATACGACACAATCAATGACATCGCAGGTAACGCATTTCTTTGACAGATAGTGCAATTGACGGCTTAGCCACACATTTATCTCCTAGACTATCTATCTTTTCCGCCTCAGTTATCTCCCGCACGAGTTTACTTTTGTTTCTTGTTACGATTGTGCATTAATTAAACATTGGGAGGCACTTCTTTTCCACACTGTGATCTGCAGTACGGTCAGCACTGGTAACACCGGGATCATCGCAACCATCACACCTTCTGCAGAGAACATCCAAGAACCCTCCGCACTTCTCCCTAACATTCCGACAATGTTCCCTGAGGCGATCATTTGCACACCTCCCGCTTTGTCCTACATAGGTTTTGCCGCATGAAATAGGCAAGCTATACACGACAGATTCCGCACAATCGATGAACATCTCTTTATGTTTCTTCTTGCAACCTGGATTGTGAGAGTAGCTGGGGTTCGTCATTCTGCAAAGTTTTTGAAGTTTCTCAGGAGCAGAAAAAACTACTTTGACATTGGCCTTCTGTCCTATCTTTTTTAAACGATGTGACACGCCATGAATATACGGGATTTATTGGTCATGTCATACCAACACGCCCAAACCGCCACAATTGTGAACACACATGGAACAGATTAGATGACACCATGTTGATTGTTTTGATCGGGATTGTTGACGCAGCGCTGGTTTAATGAATGTGGCTCAGTTTGATTGAAACAGATGCAGCATTTGGCTCATTTTAATTAGAAACTGACTTCTTGAGTTCACGTTACAATCAGGAACTGCCCCATTTTAATTCCACCTGTTTTAGAAGTTGAAGATACTTAGGCGCGCTTTACGCTCCCGCGAAATTTAGCACAGTTTCAGTTGCTGCATCTGGCTCTTTTTGAAAAAAAAAAGAAATGCCACATGTGTACTCCTATGATACAGGCGTCGTGTCGGGTTAACGTCAATTGCGGCTCCAGTGTCCGCTCCCTTTTGTAACAGTCTAATAAACATTGTATATGCATTCATATGACTCAGCAAGCAATATTCAAGCGTTGTTCGACCACGGAGGAATACCCTAACGAATGATTTATTTATTTATTTATTTATTTATTTATTTATTTATTTATTTATTTATTTATAATAATATTAATATATAATGTGTACTTCTATGACTAGGCAAGCTATATTCAAGCGTTGCGCGACCACGGAGGAATGCGCTAACAAATGATTTATTTATTTATTTATTTATTTATTTATTTATTTATTTATTTATTTATTTATTTATTTATTTATTTATATCAACGCGATAGCGTTAAAGAGCTCGTATCGCAGAAATTCCGCCGTCGGCATCGGTGTCGGCGCCGTTGGTTGTGAGCGAAAAATCATCATCTTGTCCGTGACCGAAAAATCGAAAAAGCTGCAAATAAAATAAATAATAAAAATGTTAAGTCCGAGTGAGAATCGAACCCAGGCCGTCTGCGTGGCAAGCAGGTATTCTACCACACAGCCACGCCTCTTTTTTTTTTATCGTGGTATTTAATAGAATGCGTATGAAAATAGTACACAGTATCACAACAGTCTATAACACAGAGTTACACTACTACAGTCACTTAGCGACAATGAAAGTACAAGCACTGCCACAAAAAAATGCCAGACCTGCGCGGAAAGCGCAGCACAGTCACAGCGAAAGCTGGAAGAGGGGCATTTCTAGAGCCCGTTGTAAACTCTCTTGGGGCTACTAATACAAGCACACTAGCAATGTACCCACTACGCCATAAATCACAATATTTGTGAAATTGGGAAGCACCTACAACGCCATTACTCGTCATTGTGCGAAGAAGCGAGGTTCCAGCTACACATATGTAAGGCATTATGTGCACTTTGTTTACATGACGACTGATGACGATGAAGAATTGTGGCTCAGCCCTTTATAATGGGTTGGAAGCTTTAAACGGCTCACCAGTTACGTAATTCGCATTGTGTGACGCCCGGTCGCTATTTAACTCTCCCACCATGCAATATAACATATATTGACGTGAGAAAGAGAGACAGAGAGAGGGGGGAAGAACTTTATTGAGACCCTGAGGAAATGAAAGATGGGCTCATGGGCTTCCTTGGCAACGAATGCAAGTGCACTTGCGAGGAACCCACTGCTCTATAAATCATAATTTCTGTGAAGTAGGGAAGCAGCCACTATGGCATTTTTCGTCATTCAACGGAGAGCCGTGGTACCCGCTAAAACATGTAAGGCATTATGCGCACTTTGTTGGTGTTGTGCCTGATGACGATGAAGAATTATTGCAGAGCATCTTGTAGTGGGTTGGAGGCATCCAACAGCCCACTCGTTGCGCAATTCGCATTGTGTGACGCCTGGTTACAGAATTCGTGTTGTGTGGTGCGTGGTTGTTATTTCACTCTTCTACTACACTAAATTACATATGTTAATGTGGTTCCTTCTGGACATGAAGCCTGTATAGCGTCGTTTTGCAAGGCAGTTCCAAGCACCGGCATGGCTCTGAGGTACAACACTGGGCTCCAAACGCAGAGGGCCCAGGTTCGAACCCCGTTCCATCCTGGAAATTTTTTCTCATTTCGTTTTTTTTTCTTATTTCGAGCGATAGTGGTTACGGACACCGGCGGCGGCGGCAGCGGCGGCGGCGGCGGCGGCGGACAACTACGCCACCAAAAACGGCCGTTGAAATGATCTCATAACAGCTTTCGCTGTAAAACTGGAAGACTAACTTATAGTCCTTCATTCCAGGGAGAGTTCTTCATCAGGTGCTGCACAGAAATGGTGGCGGGGCTAAGCACCTCGCCAAGATTGTGTACCATTCCAGTCTGAAATCAAGTTCGTCGTAAACTTCTTTTAAATTATTAACCATTCGGGTGAAATGTATACGTGATGAGGTGATCGGCTCTGCGTTACGGTCCTGCATTCGCGTCTTCCACAAACTGTGCATACCAATAACAAAGAAACTCCAGGCAGAGGCGTAGCTGTTCTTTGTTAACAGCCACGCCTCTGCTTGGAGCTGCACTGAAAGTAACTTTCATACGGTACGAAGAACTTTATTTAAAGATCCGGAGAAGTGCCACCCCTTAGAGTGACACCGCGGGCCGCTCCCACGTGGGGTCTATTCCCAAGTGACTTCAGCTCGCAATGCCCTGGCTGCGGGGGAACGTGCGATTTAGAGCACATGCTTTGGCGGTGCCCCTCGTTACGTGGGGATAAGGACCTCACAGAGCAGAAATGGAGCTCGGCCCTCAAGAGCTCGGAATATCAGCAACAACTTTGGGCTGTCCAGAAAGTAACTTTCATGCTTCCCAAAAATACGCGTCCTGTATGCAGGTGTTACAGTACGAGATGTAATATCGCAGTAATATTGCGTGGTACAAGCGTACATTGCCATCGGGCGTCACACCATGCCACTATCATAACGACTTGGTGGTTTAAAGACAGCCACCCATTACAAAAGGCACACACATTACTGCGCGTATTCCCTCAAAGGGGTCATGAACCACTTTTCCAAGTAATGATCTAATGACCTCAGTATCGGAGTTTACTGCCTCCCGAATCGATTACCGCAAAAATTTCTCGAATCCGTCAAGAATCAGCGGAGTTACGGGGGTTTGGGGCACGCTCCCAGCGCTTTCTCTCTTTTCTCGTGCCGACGAGCGCACTGGAAGCCAGACAGGGAGGGATGGCACGGGGGAAAAAAGTTATGTCAGCGCGCGTCATGAAACGCGATCGCTCTCCCGCTGTGATTCGCTTGCGCGAGTGCGGCTACCGTGTACTGAGGAGTGCGGCGCCGGCAAGAAGCGGCGCCCCGCGGCAAGAAGCGCATCTGATCCGAACGCCGCTCTCGATTTACGTCGGCTATCGGCCAATAAGCATGCTATGTCTCTTGCGACGTAAACTGGCAGATCCGCGACTCAACGTGCAGACGCCCCGCCCACCGACGAGAGTGAGAACCGGCCTCTGTTTGAAAAGAGGGTGCCTGAGGAAACGGCAACTTCGCGCTCCGCTTGTGGCCTTTACGCGGCGCGCACGACTGTAATATTTGGCAGAGCAGTTCATAGCCGCGTCAGCTTTCCGCAGGACGTGTTTTTTCAACAAGCCCAAGGCGTGCTTCATGACCCCTTTAAGACCACGTAGTGGGTGCATCGCAACTTCGAAAAAGTTTCTCGCGCATAATTGCTCCTGGTGTAAAGCATGCTACCCATTACATAAGGCACACACCTTAGTGCGCGCATTCTCTTAAACACTCGTAGTGTTCGAAGTGCGCACTAGGGGCAGGGTATCGCTATCGCGTTCAACTCTAAAAGGCGTAGCTTAAGTGTACCCCAATTTTATTATTATTACATCATTTTTATGTACTCCTATGACTAAGCACGCTATATTCAAGCGTTGCTTGACCACGGAAGAATACACGAACGAATGATATTCACATCATCGCACCGTAGCGTGCACTTCGTTTCGATAAAACGGACGTCTGTGCTCTATAGTGAGTGCTGACATTGCGTAAGACCATTAGCTGCCCTTTAAATGCCAGTGTAGTCGACGTGCCTGGTAAGGCCACGATTTGCACACTAGCTGCTCCATTTACAAAAACACGTCGACGCACCTCGTACCGCTTGCGTCAAAAAAAAAAAGAAGTTCTAAGCATAGACAGGTACTCGCTAACTGCTTCGCATTAAACCGAGTCCCACAATGCATGGGATCTGCCGAATTTTTCTTTTATAGATTCTTATAAAACTATGTGACGTACAAGTAGGCTCACTACTACTTGCGCAAAATTTTCTAAGACGACGGACGAAACAGACACGGACGGGCGCCCGTCCGTCGTCTTAGAAAATTTTGCGCAAGAAGTAGTGATCATGGAGTACCAACTAGCTCGAACCCACACCTTCTTAAAGTACAAGTAGGCGCAGGTAAGAAAAATGCTATAGCAGATCCGCGACTTTTCTTTGTCTATGCTGTTTTTTGTCCCCTTCAAATATTGAATATTATTGAGCTTCCTTCCTATTTCGGGCAAAAGAAGATTGTTCACGGTGAGCGAAATGAACGATGGACAATAATCAAGAACCAATGATAGGCGTTGTACGTCAAGCAGGGCAGTAACTAAATTAAAGTAATTAATTTACTTTTTGCTGTAATGAGTAACATAATGAATTACTTCACGCGAGTAAATTCAAGAAGGTCACTCATTACTTTCTTAGTTACTTCTGATTAAAATATATCATCTACGCTTCTCTTATGGTATAAAAATGACCAGGACAGGAAAGAAAACTGACAAAGACAAGTTAATCTCAGCTGTCAGTGATAATCCCGCTGCGTCTGTCTAACTTGTGCCTTGCTTCGTCTTCGTCGTTACCTGCGCTGTTCCCTTCATTACGTTGTACCGACAAGCCCAAGAGGAAACACTGCTCAGAGACAATCCCGCCTGTTTTCATGCTGATTTTTGTTTCTTGTAGTATTACATCACGCCACAGGCGATTGTAGTGTGATCATGTGTGCGATTTGTGTTTTTTTATGTATCCTCGTTATAATAGTTAGTTTAAAGACAGCGCTAGCACTCATCTGTCTTTTCTGTCTCTTCTGTACTGTGCATATGTTGCTATGGAATACAAACTAGCCCGGTCATAGTTTCAGAATCTGAGGGAAGCGGGGGAACGAGGCAGGCACACAGCAAATCTGCGTATAGCATCCTAACGTCAACCAGTGAACAACATTGCTTTGAATATCTTTTGTTAAAACAATTCAGAGTAATTTAGTTACTTTTCAGAAATAATACTAATTTCATAACCTTCGGTAAACTGCATTTTGCAATGTAATTGAATCTTGACATTTCTGTTAAGCCACAAAAGCGTTAACATCAACAGTGGAAGTGGCGACTGAGCGCACGCATCCCACGATGAGTTCCATTTCAGAGTGCACCGGATGCGAGGCAGGCTTCGGCATGAACGGCTCCCAGACGGTCTGCCGTGCGCCGTGTGGCATCATCTCTTCGTACGGGTGCGTATAGACACGAGTGCTGGGACAATGCAATCAGCTCTCGCCTATCTCGGCAGTCGTCGCGCTCACTTTCGGGCAACATGCCAGAGGCGAAGCAGCCCTGTTTTCTACAGATAGTTGATGCCTCCCTCGAAATTTCATGGGGCGCCATTTAGATGCGGGCAGCTTTCGTGCGCGCACGCACTGTTCTCGGTGAGTGCGATGCTTGATGTTACCGTAGCGGACGTGTTTACATCCCTGTCTCCGGGAACATAAAGTTGTTTATGATCACCTACGCGGTCATGAGTTTTACACTAAGATCGTGAGATCATGAGTTCTACACTACACATCGTAAGATGTTGAAAAAGAAGCGCTGCTCCTTCTGGGCACTCTCATCATCCGTGGTATTTCTATATTTATTATTTGAACATAATGTTAACCTTCATTTGAGGGACAGGGAGGGAATACATCAAATAACTATTGACATGGAAGGAACCTTCTAGTGACATCAGGCTTTAACAAAACATCATTAAAAATATCAAATAATCAGCATGTGACATGAAAAGAACTCAAGAGACTAACGAACGGATTTTAAGGGACACAACTACCAAGAAAGGTTTCAAACGCCTCTACATAAGTGCGCTCAGAGATATGTGCAGGTAGTCTGTTCCATCTTTAGACAACGTCTGAAAAACAAACAAAACTAATACCGAAAGAGGCTTGTGCGGGCGTCAAAATGTCTGATGGTTCAATGGTTGTATAGACAGGTAATATGTTACATTGTGACGCGAACAATATATTAGAAAAGTAACTTCTATGGATGAGCTGTGGAAGTAGATGCACGAACATGGCGTCTCTGCTTCGGCATTTTGCAGGAGTGACGTTTTCAATTGACGCCTCAAGAAGGCTGACAGCGCGCAGCACCGGGATAAACGGGGCACATCGCGGCATCGAAAATAAGCAGCAATTGTTGTTTTACTATGTGGCCGGTGTGCTTGTCTACACAGAATTAATATATACAATTAATGCATCACGTAAACGCCTAAAAGCTCGAGAGAAGCAAACTGTGCGCAGATATCCGTACCCGCCCGTGTCTTACGAGCCGACCGGTCACTACCAGCACACGTGGGTTGTCCGAGTGACGCCGGGCCGCGTGGTGCGGCTGCAGTACAACGACTTCGACGTGGCCTCGAGTCCCGGTGCTCGCACGTGCAACGCAGACTGGGGCCGCGTGTCCGTCTACAGTGGCGACAACGTGAGCGACGCCAGCAGCCTGGTGGGCAGCTACTGCAACCTGAACCGCCAGGGCGTCGTCTTCTCCGAGACCAACGTCATGAGTATCGTCTTCCACGACCGCTTTCGCAAAATCGGAAACTCGAGAGGATTTCACGCCACCTACCGGGAGTTTCCACCATTGCCCAAAGAAGGTTTGTGCGTCGGTTGTTACGGAAAGGCAATGAAATCGACCGAGAACGTTAACGTCTCTCACAATGCACTTCAGAATGGCTGTCAGCTGGGCTTGTTGGTTCATGAGCTTAAGGGTCGAACCGCGCAAACAAGACGGGAACTAAAAGAAGAGACGACAACACAGAGTGCGCTCTGTGTGTTGTCGTCTCTTCTTTTAGTCCCCGTCTTGTTTGCGTGATTCAACCCTTAAGATCTCACAATGCGGCTCGTTACGTCTTGCACGAAGTCTGGTCCCCGATTGTTGTTTAAGTTGGCGCATTACCAAGTGTGAAGCAGGCCTTCATGTGTTACAGACAGTAGAGAACCTGCCAGCAAGACGCCTGAAACGGAGCATAGGTATGAGGACGTTGGTCTCGAGTGTGGTTTGGAGCTCGTTATCTGATTGCAGGCCACCCGTCTCGACTGACCAACGTAGCGCAAGGCAAACCCGCGCTACAGAACACCACCTATGAGCACTACGAGGCGCAGCTAGCGGTCGACGAGGATCCATCATCCTGCGTCTCCACAGAGTTCATCAAGGACCCCTGGTGGCAAGTGAACCTGCAGAAAGAGCACTTGGTGTACGCCGTCGAAATACACAACGTGGCGGACACTCCGGTAAGCCACCCAAACTCAACCAAGCATGCTCAGGAATGTCGCGCTTCAGTAATGTCCATGCGCGTACATATAGTATATACGGGGTGCTTTTTTTATGACAATACAGAATTTTTATAAAAAATGAATGACAGTCATGCCGTTGTCGTCTTCGCAAACGAACACTACGCCTAGGCGGAAAAACTTTGCCGCACCTAAAGTTATCTTCAAATAAGTAGTTAACAAAAACTAGTTATTATATTTTTAATTGTTAACTTTAGGGCCGATGTTTATATGGAAAAGTTGTAGAGTGTGACAATTTATGACATGCCCATTTTTTTTAAACACGAAAGTGTTTTATGCCGGGGTCCACCAAGACTTCAGTGACGTATTTCCGTCACGGAAATGACGTCGAAAACATTTACACGATCAGATGGCAAAGAAAAAAGGTTCCTTCAACGGGCATCGAACCCACGACCATTCGGTCAGCAACAACAGATGCTGGGCACGCTATCCACTGCGCCACGGTCACGGACTCTAGAGGCTTTACAAACGCGCCTATTATACCTACCTTTCTCCCGGTCGGCGGGTTGGTGTTGCCCTCTGGGAGCGGTAAAGTAATTCGTCAATACTGTGGCCTCCGCGATTAGCACCTGCAACGCGTTACGCGTCCCTCCCATTCGGCCTTTTTGAATAGAAGTTCAATTTCCTCAATGCCTTAACACACCGCGGGGTGGCGACCTTAGCCAAGCGTCGTAAAAGCGTCGGCCTCGCTCATAGCTCTGCGACGCGCGCCTGCCTCACCTGGCTGTAAACACCGCGTTTCTCGCTCACGCGCTCACCCCTAGAAAAATCATGGCCGGGCCACTGGGGTGGCACGACGTGCTTTGCGTTTGCCTCTAGTCCGGCCGTGGTGTTCAATCACATTTTAACATGCCGCGGAAGGGCGACCAAGTTCTGCGTCCAATATGCGACGCTCTTCTGGCTATCACACCTAGTTCCCTGATTACGCTTTCATCGTTAACTACTACACTTGTTTAATCATTTAGCGGGGACTTTAGTCGTCGGGATGGAGATGTACCACCAACCATCAAAGTGGGCACGTCCACGTTAAACGGTCCTATAGCTGCCGGATATCAATATACATTGTGCAAACTCTCTTATATCAATGTAGAGTAAGCATTCAGTTACTTCTCTAAGGGCACGCTTTGCTTTCGTGTTATTCAGATTCCTATGACAGAGGGATCAACCATGTTTTTTAACACGAAATTGTTTTATGCCGGGGTCCACCAAGACTTCAGTGACGTATTTCCGTCACGGAAATGGCGTAGAAAAAATATACACGATCAGATAGCAAAGAAAAAAAGTTCCGTCAACGGGCATCGAACCCCCGACCGCACGGTCTGCAACAACAGATGCCGGGCACGCTATACACTGCGCCACGGTCACAGACTCTACAGGCTTTACAAACGCGTCTTTTATATCTACCACTCTCCCGGTCGGAGGGGTGGTGTTGCCCTCTGGGAGCAGTAAAATAAATTCGTCATTTCTGTGGCCTCCACGATTAGCACCTGCCACACGTTACACGTCCCTCCCATTCGGCGAGTTTTCAATTCAAGTTCAATTTTGTCAGTGCCTTAACACACCACGAGGTGGCGGCCTTAGCCAAGCGTCACGTCAAGGGTGTGATGGTCCCGGGGCTTACATTTGGGAACTCAGTAGTGTGCATGAAGTCAGAGGTACAATCCGGAATGGATGTAAATCAAAGGACGGTGGGCCGCCTCGCGTTGGGCGCTCACGGGAAGACGACAAATGAGGCTGTAAAGGGTGATATGGGATGGACAGGCTTTGAAGTGAGGGAAGCTCAGAGCAAAAATGAGATTCGAAGAGAGGCTGAGGAAAATGAAGAACAGTAGATGGGCAGAGAAGGTTTTCAGGTATTTGTATAGAAAAAACGTTGACACGCAGTGGAGAAAAAGAACTAGGAGGCTCACCAGTAAATATACGGCTAGCAGTGCGGGCGATATGGCAACAAGGAGCATTAAGCGGAAGGTCAGAGAGGCGGAGAGGACTTATTGGATGGCAGCGATGGAAAAGAAGCCGGCTCTGAGTAACTACCGAAAGGGAAAAAACGAAATAAGGAGGGAAAGGTTTTATGATAATTCAAGGGGAAGCGCTTTACTGTTTGAAGCAAGGTCGGGCTGCCTTAGAACGCGTAGTTATAAAGCGAGATTCAGTAACGAAGAAGAACAATGTACATGCTGTGGGGGAACTAAGGAAACGATGGAACATGTACTGATTGAATGTGGCGATATTCACCCAGGTATACGTGTGGGCACGAGTCTACATGAAGCCTTGGGTTTTAGGGACAACAATGGAAAGCTGCACACGTCCGCGATAGAAATAAGTAAGAGACGGTTAGAGTATTGGTGGCAGAAAAGTAGAGATAAAGAACAAAAATAAGTAATGGGGGAAAAATAAGGTCATTCTGCCTTAAGAAGCAGAGAGATGGACCGTGAATTTATATTGTTTTGGTATAATAACATAGATTTAATCAATGTAGATAAGGTATTAGGCCAACATGAAACAAGGAAGTTTTTTTTTTTTTTTTCTTCGAGCCTGGTGGCAGACATGTCACCGCCCCGTTTTAAAGGGGACGCTCATAGCATCCATCCAGCATCCGTAAAAGCGTCGGCCTCGCTCATAGCTCTGCGACGCGCGCCTGCCTCACCTGGCTGTTACACCGCGTTCCCCGCTCACGCGCTCGCCCCTAGAAAAATCGCGGCCGGGCTACCGTGGTGGCAACGCGCGCTTTGCGTTTCTCTCTTGTCCGGCCGTGGTGTTCAACCCATTTTAACATGCCGCGGGATCGCGACCAAGTTCTGCGTCCAATATGCGACGCTATTCTGGCTATCACACCTAGTTCTCTGATTACGCTTTCACCGCTAACTACTACAGCTACCACAAGGGTTTGTTTAATCATTTAGCAGGGACGTTAGTCGTCGGGATGAAGATGTACCACCAATCATCAAAGTGGGCACATCCACGTTAAACGGTGCTATAGCTGCCAAACATCAATATACATTGTGCAAACTCTCTTATATCAATGTACAGTAAACATTCAGCTACTTCTGTAAGGGCACGCTTTACTTTCGTGTTATTCCGATTCCTATGACGGAGGTATCAGCCATGTTTTTTTTCAAAAGCCGGAGTAGCCGGAGCACTTGCACGATCTCGTTCCGTTGACGTTCGTTGCGCATGCTACCGACCTCGGTCAGATTGTTATCGAACCAAAGTCGGTCGCACACGTGCCCGAAGCTCCGGTCGAGGAATTCGCGCTGGAACCGGGCGTCGGCACCGTCGAAGTCCGGGTGTTGAAGTTGTCTAGCGAGGCGTCCTGCACGGGTGTTGGACTCGCGTCGTCCGTCCGCAGCCGACGCGTTGGCTCGACGCTGACGCTTGGCTTCGACGTCGGCATTGCGTACGGCGAGGTTTGCTTGCCGACGCTCAGGGGCGTAGCCAGAAATTTTTTTCGGGGGGGGGGGGGGTTAAACCTTACTTTATGCATGCTCGTGCGTGCGTCTGTATGTGTGCGTGTATATATACGCAAGCAAAATTGGAAAATTCCGGGGGGGGGGTGAACCCCCCCCCCCAACTCCCCCCCCCCCACCCACCACCCCCTTGGCTACGCCCCTGCCGACGCTGACGCTTGGCTTCGACGTCGGCGTTGCCTACGGCGGGGTATTGCTTGCCGACGCGGCCGTTGCATTTCGGCATGTCGAGCCCGAGTTTCATCCGTAGCAGTTTCCCGCCGACGTTGCCGATTGCGCTGGGCATAAAGTTTCTTACTAAAATACCTAGAGGGGAATCTGGCGCTAGCGTCTACGCGGGCTCGTTGAGCGGCGCTTCAACCACCATGGGAATGATGGGAAGTACAGGCTTCGGATTTGCTTCGGATGGATTAGGTTCTTGAGATTCGTAACGCTCGTTTGCCGAGTGTAAAACAAAGCGATATGAAGTTGTTTCCAATTAAAACTTGCTTCATTCTTTTGTACGTAAAACTTATTGCAAAACGTTAGCGTGATCGTGAGCTAGAAGTGAAACCTAGACAAATTCAACCACCAGGGTATGCATTGCTCTGCAATTGTGTTCCAGATTTGGCATCACAATATAATGAATTACTTTCTTTACAACACTTGAAACAAGCGCGCTTGTCTTTCCCTCAAAAGTACGCATTATCTCTTTACGGAAATAACAGTACCGTCTTGAGTGAGAAACACTGAGCCTCTTCGATTTTCCCTGTTCGGGCAGCCAGACGGCAGCCCGAGGACTCCTTTCTGACAGGAAATTACGTCATTATGCGTCACTGTGACGAGGGTCAAAATTCTCGGGCAAGCGTCGGGCAGCCCGAGGCTGCCGCCACAGCATCATCATCATCGTCACGCTAGCGCAGCGAGCTCCGTGTCGTCTGCTACACCTTCGCCCTGTAGACACGGCGGCTTCGGCAGATGAGTTCGTTGTGCTGCTACAAGCAATCGCAGAACTGCTACACGCTTACGATGCGATTGAAGAGGAAAGCGGTGACGTGGAGCATCACACCATCAGCCTGTTGTTGGCCCGGCTAATGAGGTAGGATCGGCACCGTGTTCCGTTATACATCGAGATGGTTGTGCCAGCGTATGTGGACCTGGAGTTCAGAAAAATGTTTCAACTGTCCAGAAGCACAGCTGCGGCTCTTGTGAAAGAATTTGCGTGGTCCGCATTTTATCCGCAGGGCTAGAGTCGGAAGAACGAAGCTGTCAGCTGAGAAGACCGTGCTGATCGTGCTAAGCTATCTCGATCGGCACGCAAACTACAATGTATGTAGTTGCGGACAAATTCGACGTAAGTGGGTCGAGTGTGCACGGCGAAATTCGGCGTGTTCTTGACTTCCTAAATGCTATCAGTGCGAGAGAGATCAAGTGGCCGGACAGCAACGACATCGCACGAAGCAATTGAGCGTGCATTTCATGCGCTGTATCAACGCGAAGGGGCGGAAGCCGGCCTTCCAGGCGTCACCGGGGCCCTTGACGGCTATCACATTCGCATATCGCGACCATCAGAATCGGAGGAGAGCGACTAAAACCAAAAGAAGCTTTGGTGCTGCGCGAGGACACGAATTAAACGTAAACAACACAAAAACTACTCGCATGACACTGAAACGTACCTTCGATCACATACACGGGATTGCCATCGTGCAGCCCAACGCATCCGTTCTTCTAGGGAGGGCGCACTTCTGTCTGCACCTCGCTTAAAATAATATTTCGTGGCGTTAGGACAGACGCAGGCTACAAGTGAAATGCACGTTCAACCACTGTGAAAGCAGCGAACCGAAAAAGACTCGTCAAACGGAGCGGCGAACTTCTGCTCAAAGAATTCGCGAGCAGACGAAGCGACGAAAAAAAAAAAAAAAACACGCAGAAGAGCGCGTCGTCTGCTCGCTGCCAGCGTGCTGCCAGCGCAAAATCGTTCCGGCAGGAGAGCGAGTCCGCGGGCAGCCCGCTGGCTGCCGGAGAGGGAAAAACGAATGCGTTTACGGCAGCGTTCCGGCAGGTGGGCGGAGCTTCGGCGCTGCCGGAGAGCTGCCCGTGAAAAACGAACGTCTGGCAGGCTGTCGGGCAGCCCGCTGGCTGCCGTCTGGCAGCCCGAGCGAATAATCGAAGAGGCTCACTGAACGTATCATCTGCTGCGATGCCATATGCGTCTGTCCAAGTGGTCTGCCACTAACGCATCTCTCGTTTTGTTGTGAAGTCAAGTCAGAGGAGCGTGACGGTGCGTCTACTTAGCTTCGCCGTCGTTTCGCAGCCGATTTGAACGAGTTTTGACAAGTAGCGCTTATCACAAAACGAGAACTCTATGCAATTTCTTGCACTGGCATGGGACGCTACATCTATGCGCAGCGGTGAGTGCACGACGCCTTGCTAAAACTGTCAAATACAACCTGTAAAGCTGCAAAGTGGCAGCAAAGCAAGAAAGCTAGCGGTCTTCAGCCTCTTTGAACAACAAAGGCACTGCTTGAGCGCTTTGCAACGCACCCCACTACCCACGCCTCGCGAAGAACGAAACTGAAACTGTGGAAAAAGATCCTTAGACAGTTCGCTAGCTAATGCAATCCAATCCGAAGCCTGTACTGCTCATCATTCCCATGGTGGTTGAACGATCGCAGCGCCATTTTCGTCTCTAGGTTACTGTTTTTTTTTCACAAATATAAATTATGCAAATGTTAAAGCAGGTGTTTTCGCGTATGATATCAGTGATCACCTACCTATATTTCTTTGTTGCAACATACATATACGTAGTAAGAGGCCCGAGCTAAAACATTTTGCGCAGAAAATTACAGAAGAAAGTTTATCTACATTTCGTAGTGAAATAGAACATACTTCCTGGGAGGAAGTGTTCAGGTGTTGTGATGCGAATAGGGCCTACGAAATCTTTCTTCGTATTCTGAAACCTATACATGCAACTAGCTTTCCTGCCATTTGCGTCAAGCTAGGGCGGAAAATTCGAAAGCCCTGGATAAGCTCCGACCTTCTTTCTAGAATCGAGGAGTGACGAACAACCTATACTACAGATTTATTGAAACTAAAGACTGTGCACTGTTTCGCCAATTCAAATGATGCCGTAATCGCTTGGATATAAAGAAAGCTAGGCGTAACTATTTCGTAACCTATTTCAGCGCCGCAGCAGGATGCTTTGAGCTTATGTGGAAAAGGCTAAACACTGTCTTAAAAGTAAACGCCACTCCTGAAAAGATTACGAAATTAGAGATAAATGGTCAAGAGCTCTCAGGTACACTGCTTGCAGACGCTTTTAAGAAGCATTTTGTTAGCGTCGCAAACATTCCCGTTGGGCAACACAATCTAAATAGCCTTCCCTACATTAGAGACACAATATTTTTAAACGCTGCAAATGAGCTTGAAGTAATTTATATAGCTCATCACCTAAATAGCAGTAACGCAAAAGGCATAGGTGGTTTCCAGATTAAACCTACGAAGCATGTAATTGAACTATATTAGCCCCTCCTCTTTCTTACATTTTCAACCTTTGTCTAAAGCAGGCTGTTTTTCCCCGTGGAATGCAAGCCGCACGTGTGACGGTGTTATTTAAAAAAAGGTAATAAAAATGACATGGGTAACTATCGCCCTATATCTATTCTTCCGGTATTTTCAAAATTACTCGGAAAAATAATTTTGAATCGATTTACTGAATTTTAAGAAAACTTTATAATACCGTTCCAATTTGGTTTCCGCAGAGGTCTTAGCACTTAATTGGCGTTATTAGCTCAAAAAGACTTAATATTAACGGCACTTAGCGAAAGTAAATTAATCCTAGGAATTTTTGTCGACTTCACTAAAGCATTTGGTCTTATAAAGCACACCCTTTTAATAGAGAAACTGTTACGCTATGGCTACAGCGGCAAAGCGGCAGACCTCAATAAATCCTACGTACGCAACATCGTATCCAGAGAGTCGACATAAACCAGGATCTCTCTAGTCCCCTCGTCGTGTCTTCAGGTGTGCCACGAGGCAGTATCTTGGGCCCATTCCTTTTTAATCTCTATATCAATGATATTATCAACATAAACCTTCAGGCAAAATATATAATTTACGCTGATGATACCCGCTTCTTTTTAATAGGGAATTCGGTTGATGAATTAATCGATGAGGCCAACTTAACCTTAGAGAAGTTAGACAAATGGGCACGTCAAAACAGTTTTAAAATAAATACAAATAAAACAAAAGATATGGTATTTAGCAGTAAAAATAAAAAGATTAAGGTAAATAAAAATATATCACTAAACTCCTCGCCCATCGCCCTCGTATCCCGCTTTAAATCATTAGGCGTCGTCTTTCAAGAAACATTACGCTGGGATACACATGTCAATTGCTTAGCAACAAAGCTGTCTCAAGTGATTGGTGTTGTTTACCGCAATGCCACAGAATGTTATGATGCTAATTTTGAACAGTTTGTTTCAGTCCCGACTTAATTATTGTCACTTAGTTTTGGGGCACCACTACTCAAGGAAATCTACACATTATACACGTTCTACAAAAAAAGTTCCTACGCACAATTGAAAATGTCCCAAGTCACTTCCACACACGCGAATATTTCTTAAAATATAGGGTACTGCCAACCACAACACTGTATGATTACCGTTTGTGTAGGGCGTACAAACAAGAGTTAAAAACTAGATCGCATTTTCTTAAGGACCTTTCCAGGTTACAAGAAAACACCGTTGTATATGCAACACGTAAAAAGGAATACTGGAAAATACCAACAGTGCGAACAACATATGGAAAACAAACACCCAGAAATAACTTACCAAGATTATTAAACAGATTAATTTGCGAAGGGCTACAATTAGAGAACATGTCTTTTAAAGCTATACGCAGTTACTTTGAACTCAAGACAGATACCCTTGTACAACAACATTCTTCTGATGCCTCTCATTTGTAAATCTTGCACACGTGCATGTGTTTTCTTTCTTTTCTTGTGTGTTCTACAATAACCAAGGTTACGTGTGAAGAATGTTATTATCTTGCGTTTTTTCTTTGTCTCTGCAAAGTATTGCAATTTTGTAAAATTACACACTATTGTACTTTCTTCTATATGTGTCTTGTGTTGTATGTCAATATATTATGTCAATATATTGTTAATATATCGCTGCTGTTTAGACTGCTGCTTTTTTTTCTATGTGTATCTTGTGTTATATGTTGCTGAATTATGTTGATATATTTTTAATATATCACTGCCGTTAGCGCCAATGAGGGGGCCGGCGGCCTCGTCAAGCTGTCTAAATGACAGCTTTTTCCGCCCACCCCTTCGTATCAATCACTGTATTGATGCGAAAATAAATGTCATTGCCACTGTCATAGTCAAACTCTATGGCGCTGGGCTTCCCTAGCCCGGAGCTCGGGGTCCGCTTGTCGACGTTTACGTTGCGCTTCGGCGCGTCGAGCCTTCCGCTGCTCCGCGATCTCGCTAGGCGTTAAGTGGAGAGGGGGAGTGGAAAGGAGGTGTGTGGAGAGGGTTTGCGCATGCGCAATAAGGGTGATCACTCCGCACACCACCACCGGATTGAACTCCGCCATAATCTGCTTCGCATCTAAAAAAGGCGCGTCGCAGCAGAATATGGTCAGGAAAAGTCACAGTTTCGCTACAAGGGCGAAGCAATCAATGCGACAGCAAAAAAGTGGAATGTCACACGAGGAACGACAAGCAGCTGGATACTCGCAACGCGCCGCTGAAGCACAAAGAAGGACGCCCGAAAAGAACGCACAGGTATACATAGGACAAGCGTGAACCAACAGCCGTCACAGTTGTTACGTCTTTGTGCTTGAGCTACGCGCTGCAAGTGTCGATAATGGAGAATCAGACCCTCTTAGATTTTTCTTTTTCTTTTAAGCTGCGGCGCGTGGAGTGACCCTCTGCGTCTCCTGCCACACAGGGGCGCCTGACTCAAGGTGTGCCCGGTGTTCTTTTTTTAGGAGCTTGCTCCGTATGCTCGGGGCTTGTCCATCGCCGTTAGTAGCCGGGCGTGATACAGGTCAAGTATAACCATCTCAGCACACGCTCGCGCGAAAGAAAAGTCTTCTTCCTCTTGTTCTTCGAGCACCTTGATGATGACATTAACGCAGGCAAAATCACATATAGCATCGCCAGCTGTAGCATGCGGCGCTCGCTCCACTCCGGCACGTGCTCTAGTTTGATAGGATACCGCTAGAGGGCCGCAACTGCGCGCTTCCTCTCTCTTTCGACAGTCGTCAGTCAGTGCGAAAAAGACAAGGCGGCGGAGCGGAGGGCTCCCAAGGCGCAGCAGCGCGGGCTTTGCCGCCAAGACCCTGCGGTGAGAGCTCGCGAGGCCGAAGAGAGACGTCAGCGTCGTGCAGACCCCGAGATAGAAGCCCGCGAAGCCGAAGCATCCGGAAGCGGCGGCAAGAGAACCTCGAAGAGGTACGGGCGCGGGATGCAGCGGCCAAGCGCCGAAAGCGGTGGTTACCTGAAGTAGGTGGCGCCAACGCGCGCTTCAAACGCGATTTCCTCGACCACACGTTCGGCCACAGCTGCAAGGTCTGCGACCGCTTGTGGTTCGACAACAACCTGACCACAATGGCTACTATAACAACGCGTCACGTCTTTATTTGACAGTAGAGGAATTGTACGGAGCATTCACGGTTTACCCGATTATCTCCAAGGAAGCTTCGAAAGAAAATGTACCATATCCACTTCGTGGATATGGTACATTTTCTTTCGTTCCACATCATGAGTGAGTACAGCAGGCCCGAAGCCAGGGAGGGGCCAGCCCCCCCTCCCCCCCCCCCCGAAGTTTTGATGACACATGGTGGTGTTTTATCGAAAATAAATCATGAAAATAGGCGTTTTTCTCAAATAGTCAAGGTTTTCAACAAGTGCCCCCCCCCCCCCCCGAAAAAATTCCTGGCTACGGGCCTGGGGTACAGAGAGGGGCCACTTTGTCGTGCCCGCATCAAGGGAGGTTTTCAAATTGAAAGAACAATGTAGGAGCGCTGCATGATAGCAAACACGCCCAAACTCCTCCGAGATCTGCGTACCGCAAGCGGTAAGTGGTTCATATAAATGGCTCGCCGTTATTTTGCCGGCGTATGCAAGGAATTCCCACTTACACCACGCGGGATTCGGTTCTTAGCAATAGAACCGGGATTTTTAAAATACGATATGCTCTTTCTCCTTGGTTTGCACAGTATATGGCGAAGCCGCGTGGCAGTTAGGCATTGTGATTTAGATGCTCGGCCAGTTCGTATTTATTTTATTGAACAAATATGCAAGTTGCGAGAAGTACTTGCAAAACTTTGCTACGATGATGAACTACTGAATGTTATGGACGACCTGTGTCATCTGAAACCATTTTAAGCGTGTGTGGCACGTGGCATATTATGTATAAGCTATAACACTAAGCTTGAAGCTTAGTGGAGATGTATTTGTTTTCGTTTGAATGTTACATTCTGCAATAAAGACAAAAGAAAAAGGTATGCATTGCGTGTGGTTGAGTTGCCTAACGCAGCGCGCTGGGGAGCGAGAGGTCGATGGTTCGAGTCCCCGGTCGGGCGCTTCGGAACTTTTCCTTCTACGTTATTTTTCTTTGTGCCTTTCTATATACAGGGTGTCCCAGCTATCACGCAGCACGATTTAAAAAAAAGAGGAACGGCGTTACGCGAATCAAACCTACAACATATTGTTCCTAGTACACTAGAGTAGCCACTGCTATTTTTTTTCGTTAATTAGGTTTAATTAATTAGTCATAATTATATTTCTAACTCGACAAGTACTCGCCTAATTGTCAAAATGTCAATGAGGCGTATGTAGGCATATTCAAATGGCATCTAACTGCGCTACTTTCAATAACGTGCTAATTGCGCGCTCATTTTTTCCGCCTGATCAAGAAAGCCCGCGAAATATGAAAAGTGACACGTGACTAGAGTGTTGCGTGCGTCGGGAACCAACGCCCTCAAACAGGCTCCCTATGAGGCAGACAGTATCAAGGAAAAAATGCAGAAAAAAAAACGTATCGCCCTATCTGCCACTCCCCGGCCTAGAAACGCACCGCTTGGTTTTACAGAGTCAGGCCGTAATCGGAACACCTGCCGCGTTATCAATGAGAACAGTCGGCCGTGAGATATGGATGACTGCGGCGTACTATCGAACGGATTGAATTCCAGCGAAATTGCACACATATCGCTGGCGCCCGACCTGTACCCTTGCCAAAATGCGGAACGATGTCTTTCGCAACAGGCAACAGGCAAAGCGGTTGTTTGCAGTAAGCTTATTTGAGGGCGCTGGTTTCCTTTGCGGGTGGGAGCGTAGTCACGTATTATGAACTGATCGCGCCCGGCGCGCTCGCAGCGTGCCAACTCTGTTACGTCAGACCGGAACTACCCGTCACATGGGAGTGACGAAATTTCGCGGCCGACTCCGCTGCAACGGAGTCGGCCGCGACTCGCCGGCTCCGTTGCAGCGGTAGCCTGTAGGCCGATAAGTTCGTGATGGTTTCTTGGCCCGTGGCCAGAGAGTTGGCGCGCGTGACGGTGCAAGTTGTAGCGAGCGCTGGCCAAGAAACTACCGCCAACTCATCGGCCCACCTCTGCAGCGGAGCCGGCGAGTCGCGTCCGCAGCTAATTTCGTTCGCTCAAACCACGGCTGAGGGCAGCACTTTCGCTGCGCGCGAATGCGCTAGTCACGTGACTTTTCTTGTATTCCGCGGGCTTTCTTTGCAGCTTGGAAAAAATTGATAAACGTGAGACTTTCTTTATCGCAAATAATGCAATGGAGGTTTCTGAAGATGCTCTCTAACGTAGCAAGTCGCATTTCTCGCCTAAAGTCAATATTTAGCAATTTAGTTAAATAATCCTAATAACAAGTTAATTAATTACAGAAGAAATATTGTCTGTAGTGCGCAAGGTGGCTGTCAGCGATTTGCAACTTATTTCACTCGCCTGCCTCTAATAGTGTATTTTTTAACGCTGGGACACCCGGTATAAGCCCGAGGCAACCTTACCGCACATGCGCACACAACAATAGCTCTAAACTAAAACGTGTAACAGGTACGACAGTGTATTAGATACGAGAAGACATGATATCATATTCAGATGGGTGCAGGCACAAAGAAGTAAAGAAGACGTAAGAAGGACAAAGAAGCGCGTTTGCGCTGTAATTTTTACCTCGGGAATATGCACCAACTAGAGCCAAAAGTTTGAGTGACCAGAATCGACGCCCGCAGGGAACGCGAGCCGTGGCTTCACGTGCCACTGCCAATAGCCGTCTTTATTTTCTGCTCTTGAGGCCGCGCACCCTCCGGTTTTGTTCGCCGCCCAAAGGAGGCCGCTGCAGGGTCTTGGGACATAAGGTCCCTATATTTTTAAAGGTAGCGACAACTTCACGCGCGCCCTCTCGAGGGGTCCAAGGAGCACCGATAGCAGACGACGCGCCGCTCGCTCCCGTCAATATTGCGGGCGCCCGAAACAGAACTCGGTGCTCGCTTGAACCGTTAAATTATTGCCATTTGTAGCCTAAGATACTAATCAGTTATCAAATGATCAAACTACAGGGACAATAACTTTAACGAGCACGGAGCACGTTAAATATTGAAATAAAACGCGTGCGTTTCCGAAGCAGGTTCCGAGCGGGTTCCCCACAGCAACTGCCATGCAGGGCATTTTTTTTTGCATATTTTGACATTCAGCGTAACTTGAAGAACAGGTGGTGTTTGGGTGAGTTAAAAGTGCTTGTTTTCTAGCTCGAATAAAATAGGCAGGTAGTCAGCGTACTGGTACTTTCGGAAACTTCATCGGGCACCTAGCGCTCTTGTATTGCGTAGAGCAAAATACGCGCTATTATTGGTTTGACTGTGTTTGCCAGCGTTAGGCAATCTTCCCACGGTTACACGGTATTTTTAACTAAGCTTATTTTGTTTATACTCTAAGAGGTTTACTTAGGAGAAGAGGGGATATTCCACAAATGCAGTTGCACTGCATATGAGGAATATGCATGCTGCCCCCGCTGCCTCCGTGTCCCGCAGATATAAAGGTACGTTGCAATGTTACCCATCATCATCATCATCAGCCTGTCTACGCCCACTGCAGGGCAAAGGCCTCTCCCATGTTCCGCCAATCAACCCGGTCCTGTGCTTTCTGCTGCCACGTTATACATAGAAACTTCTTAATCTCATCTACCCACCTAATTTTCTGTCTCCCCCTCACGCGTTTGCCATCTCTTGGAATCCAGTCAGTTACCCTTAATGACCACCGGTTATCCTGCCGACGTGCTACGTGCCCGGCCCATATCCATTTCTTCTTCTTGATTTCAACTATGATGTCCTTAACCCTCGTTTGTTCCCTGACCCACTCTGCTCTCTTCCTGTCTCTTAAGGTTACAGCTATCATTTCCTTTCCATCGCTCGCTGCGTCGTCCTCAATTTAAGTTGAACCCTCTTTGTAAGTCTCCAGGTTTCTGCTCCGTAGGTAAGTACCGGTAAGATGCAGCTGTTATATACCTTCCTCTTGAGGGATAGTGGTAGATTACCATTCATGATTTGATAATGCTTGCCGAATGAGCCCCAACCCATCCTTATTCTTCTAGTTATTTCACTCTCATGGTTCGGCTCCGCGGTTACTACCTGTCCTAAGTAGACGTACTCCTTTACAACTTCCAGTGTCTCGCCACCTATCGCAAAGCGCTGTTCTCTGCCAAGATTGTTCCACATTACTTTAGTTTTATGCATATTAATTTTCAGACCTACTCTCCTACTTTCCGTATCCAGTTCAGTAATCATGAACTGTAATTCGTCTCCCGCGTTACTCATCAATGCAATGTCATCAGCGAATCGTAGGTTACTGAGATACTCTCCATTAACTCTGATCCCTAACTCTTCCCAATCTAGGGCCCTGAAAACCTCCTGTAAACACGCGGTGAATAACATTGAAGAGATCGTGTCTCCCTGCCGTACAGCCTTCTTTATTTGGATTCTGTTGCTTTCTTTATGGAGGACTATAGTGGCTGTGGATCCGCTGTAGATTTCTTCCATTATGTTTATATAGGCTTCGTCGATGCCTTGATTCCGCAGTGCCTGCATGACTGCTGATGTCTCCACCGAATCAAATGCCTTCTCGTAATCTATGAAGGCTATGTGTAGGGGTTGGTTGTATTCCGCGCATTTCTCTATCACCTGATTGATAGTATGAATATGGTCTATTGTTGAGAATCCTGTACGAAATCCTGCCTGGTCCCTTGGTTGATTGAACTCTAATGTCGTATTAATTCTGTTAGCAATTACTTTTGTAAATAGCTTGTAGACAACGGACAGTAAGCTTATGGGCCTGTAATTTTTCAGGTCCTTGGCGTCCCCTTCCTTATGGATCAAGATGATGTTGGCATTCTTCCAAGATTCTGGTATCCTCCCCGTCGAGAGGCACTTCGTATACAGGGTGGCCAGTTTCTCTAACATAATCTCTCCACCGTCTTTCAACAGGTCTGATGTTACCTGATCCTCACCAGCTGCTTTGCCTCTTTGCATTCCCTTTAAGGCTTTCTTTACTTCTCCTGTCAATACTGGTGGAATGTCAGATTCCTCTGCGCTATTACTCCTTCTTACGTTATCATCCTGAATGCCTCGGCTGCTGTACAGATCTCTGTAGAACTCTTCCGCTACCAATTTGAAATAAATTTGGGGTTGCATACACGTACAGGCCCTAAAACGAGACTACAAAAGCAGAGTTAGGTGGCTTTTTGTAGAGATGCAAGAGAACAAAAGAGCACTAGCTTATTGCAAAACTGGGTTTTATTGCATGAATTCATAACAAACTTTTTCTTTGGAAGTTTTTTGTGAGCACTGATTCCCCCCCCCCCCCTCTTTCGCTTGCAGGGTGGCTTCCATTCCTTCTGCCTTGCAAAATTAGCAAAGATGCTTGGTGCGGCGTATATGGTTTCAGTTGTTTCCTCCCAGTGTATTGCAGTATAATTTATTCGAACTTCTCAAAAGCATAGTGATCCTCTAGGGGAAGCATCACGCGGAATGCTTCAACGAAGAAGCCTTAATCGATCTCGCACACAGCAATGCGGCAAAACACGGCAAGGTGTGGCAAAACACTAATCCCAAATGCTCATTTCCCTGTGAGCTTGTAGTGTTGAAGCCACCCCGGTGAGAAAAACAAAGGCAGCTTTTTTGGGTTCCGAGCTATAAAAGTTAGAGATACGGGGTGTGACTCTACATTGACTAATACGCACAAATCTACGGGATAAAGAACGTCGAAGCAATAATATCGTTGCTAAGATAATGCTCATGCACATGCACGAACAAAAGCACGCCGGCCAGGCGAAAGGCTGTTTGAAGTTATAACCATTACAAAATCACTTAGTTCGCATAGCGGAGTGTTTTCTGTGGGCACAAATTTCTTGCGACTGATTTTGTTTGGCCTTCCTTCAGCATATATTTTTGACACCGCGAGGAAGGAAAAAAAAAAAAGAAAAGCTTTTTTCTGTCCGCGCGGGGAGGCAACCGAAGGCATAGAGACCCGGTACACTAGCACGTCACGCTCCAAACATTAAATTCAAACGCGGAATTCCCGCGTCCACTCAATTTCAGGTACATAAACGCTTCTAGTTTGCAACAACAATGTGACAGAGGGGCGTAAAGTACTCTCTACTTGCTAAAATCACCCCACTCCACGCTTGAAAACACAGTGATCCGTACCGATCGCCGGCACAGCGCTGCCGCCGCTGGACCCTATGGGCGGGGCGCGAAGGCGGAAAGGTCACGTGTCGAAAACCGACCAATCGCAGGGCGCGGCGGCTGGATCAAGACCTTTCACTACTTTTGAAAGATAGAGGGACTTTATTGGGACATTTATTGGGACTATAGTGAACTAGAACATGTATCCTAGTGGTGCGAACGGAGGAGCCTGGCAATGCAGCGGTTGAAACCGAACGCGTCTCCTCGCCGTAAGGATCGCGGCTGCACTTTTAAAGACGATAGTCTTTCTTGGGATACCTAAACGGAGAAATTTTGGTCTGTCTTTCTGTTTGTCGGCACGTCCCTCGATTCAACCACTTGGCCAAAGTTGAACCACTTGCCCAAGGGCCAGCCATCTTGAACGGCTGACTAGGTTCATACTTGTGTACATTGTCGACCAAAAAGCAAACATTACGCATATTTGAGGCGCAACATCATTAGGTAAGTATTAGGTGGTGTGTTCCTTTAATAGAAAGTGCATACATACGTAATTCTAAAGACCCTAGTTTCTTAAGCTGCGCTGAAACTTGCCTTCCTCCATGCCCTCTGCACGAGCTCATTGTTGTGTTTCGGTTTCGGTTCTGTATTGCACTGTACGAATGCCATGGGGCGCCGCTCTGGCATTCCTGTTTTAGCCAGGTGACGTGTAAATAAAAGAGTGTGTGGAGAGTACTCGTTGAGTGCGGAAGTTTCTTCTGCTTCAGCGCTTCGTGCCAAACCGCGTGTTCGGGCTGGCTGGCGTTCCCGCTGGTCGCGTTGGTCACCGCCGGTCTTCGCCTGCTGCTGCGCCGGGACTACCAGCCCGCAACACAGCACTCATGTTTCCCGACGTATTGCCAGATGACGTCCATATCTCACGCAGCGCCTCTTCTATCGTCTTTAGACGACATTTGCAGCGAAGCACGCAGATACGCGGCCAATTTTTTTCTAGCGTTCCGACGCGTTCGCCTATAGTGGACTCACTATGCGTTGCTCTTCCCCGCAGTTATTATTATTATTATTATTATTATATTATTATTATTATTATTATTATTATTATTATTATTATTATTATTATTATTATTATTTTGACAAGCGTCCAGAGCTTACCGCACTGCTCGGCGCCGCCTTTGAAGAACGGTGAGACGCCGTGAGCTGGTGTATCACTGGCGTCTGAAATATGGTAGCTGCGTCTTAGTCGAAGCAGCTGTAGTGAAATATAAAGAAAAATATAATGGTATGATAATAAATTATAACGATTCCAGTTCACTACAGACGCCGCTTAGACACCGCAGTTGTACGTCCTCACCCGAAAGCGGAGAAAGCGCGCATCAAGGCACCTTAAGTGTCCGCTGCCGTGACATCGTGTAGTTGTAAAGGCTTTCCAGATGTTAACTAGCGTATTTCGGCGTGGTGCTTCAAGAAACTGCTTAGAAAATCATCTCGCTTTCTTCTAATGTGTTGACTTGCAAATAATGAAAACGAAAATTATCATCCCCAGAGTAATGTCCACTTTTCGATCCCACGCACTCGCTGCGTGCGAGTTGCCTAAAATTAGAACGACATTATTCTCAATCGCGGATACAATTACGTATATACGTTGTTTCAGCCTCCTGAAACAGCTGAGTACAATATTCCTTGGAAGTTAGTCGAAACGAATGGCATAAACGTTCTCTGTTAAACGCGTTATACAGTTTTATTTGGGCATCCGCAGCAGCTGTGCGGACGCAGCCTGCCAGCTATTCCTAATGACAGGTTGCGTCCACATATATGCAGTGGGCGCTCAACTAAAACTGTCTATTAATGCACGGAACCGCTACAACGACGCGGAACGCGCAGAAAGGCACACAAGAAACGCGCGCAAGCGCCTACAGCAGAAGGGGCGGTGCGACTAGAAAAAGTGGCACTGGCGCCACCTGGATTTTTCTTCGCCAAGAGGAACGCCTGAACCCTCCCGTTCGCGCCACTAGGAAGTTGGTTCTAGTTCACCATAATTGGGACATAAAGCACCTGAAACTTCGTAAAGTAGCGACGCTCTCCTCCTCCGCTCTCGCTCCTCCTCGGTATCCGCTCCTTCGCGCTCTCTTTTCGAACGTGGCGCCACCTACCTTGGTCCTGCGTAGCAGACGCCCTTTCGCGGAGATAGCGCTTGCTTGCCAGGCAGCGCGCTGTAAGCATTCCCACCAGCCGTCTAGCTCTTAATATGTATATTTGTTGTTTTAATTAATTTTTGTTCGGGGGATGTTAGCGCTCTTATATAACCCCGGCTACTCCTTTTCGCAAATATAATTCGGAAAAATCACAGCAATGAAAAAAGATTGCATAGAAGAGCAGCAAGGAAGAGTTCGTGTATCTTCTTCTAGAGCACAGAATTTCTCTCCGATGGCTTATGCACATTTATCAGCTGCACCTTTTGCTCTTTGATAGCTTATTCTAAAATTATGTAAACGAGCGTAACGGTGGCCCATGACAGCTCTGTGTAGTGCCGCGTAGAGTATACGATATGTGCAGGGAGCATGCGTTTAATTGGTAAAACTGGCAGTTTTTTTCATTCGTAAGGTAGTTTTTACATTGGTAAATTTCAACTCACGAGACGCACTGCAGTCCCTGGAGTCCTAGTCCTGGACATCAGGCGCTTAGGCAAAACTCACAGGGTCCCTTATGCATTCGCCTAAGACGACTCGAAGGCGAAAGCCATTTTCTTGTTCCTCTCCACTTGACGTTTTCATCCTCCCCCTCCGAAAGCTTTCTGCACCTCACCAGGTTTTGCATTGCCTCCGTGATGGGCCCAACGATCACGGAGGCAATTCAAAGAGAATATGTCATCTGATGTCATCGTGTGACTTCATCGTGACGCCACCATGACGTCAGCAGTTTTGGCGAGTTGTGACGTCATTATGACGTCTTCGCGGGATGATATTTTGGACCACTCGTGTTGACGCCGCCGACGGTCAGATTTAGCGTTCGATGAGGCATCTAAAGCTTTCGCAATAATATTGCACCAGAAGGCGTACATCAATTACCGTTGATATATTTGGACGGGGTTGGCTGTTTCGTGAAGTGATTAAACGCACCAACCGTACTGCGCAAGTGCGCCTTGTAGATGTATCTGACATATGAAGTATATCGCTGAATGAACGAGAAAGCGAATGTAAAAACTAGGGTGTCACCGTAAACGTTTCCTTCGCGAGACTTCCACTCACGGATATAAACCTTCACAACAAATAGCACGTTAACTTAGGCGCGAAATGGCATGTATACGTGAGGTTCCCAAAAGAAGAACGCACCCTACGACTCGGTTGGGAACGCACGCTTTGCATAGCTACCTTCGCATCGCAAGTCCACCGGCTGATCGGTCAACGTAAAAGAGCTAGAAAAAGATATTTCATCTTAATTAAACGAGAACGCAACAAAAACAAATGGATAGTATAAATCCTAATGCGAGTTTTCGCACTCAAGCTTTTTTATTCAAAGAGCTGCGCCGAATCTATGAAGTTTCGCAATCACATTGTTGATCGTCTGTCCGCGTGCATGACGCTATAGCTGCACACAAACCAATTCCGCGAACTCGAACCAGTCGGCGGATCACGTCGTGCAGAAAACGTAACCACCTATTGTTGAGAAAGAAACAAGAACAAAGTAAAGACCCCGCAGAAGCAGTAACAAAACGTGCGTGAGAGATGGCGACGTACTGCAGTGCGATGCCTGCTCTACTATACGGCGTTAGAGCGGGCATCGAACTTTGCGAACCTCGACGCATACTTACACTATGAGAGACGCGCAACTTACCTCACAGAGTCAAGTCGAAAATGTCGGCCTGAAGCTCTCCCTTCCGATTGTGGGCAACCAAGTCTTTCGTCGCAGCTCGTTGCGTTTTACCGGATGGCATCATGAGGAGCGTTTTGCCTTGGCTATACTTGTTCTGACATCAGAAAGCGCAGCAGCCACCCATGGCAGCCAACAGCGACATCGGTCTTGGGCGAACAGTATTTCACAGCACAACGCGCACGGAATGACAAGTGCGTATCTATGAAACATGTGCGCTGTGCACCAGTGAGTCCACGCTTCACGAGCAAAGATGGCAGTCCAGAGCGACGGTAAACAAACCAATGCTGCGCGCGGTCCCACGTGACGGCAGCTGACCAATACCGACACGGCGTCAGGCTCTGAGAGGGCGGAGGAGGGAGAAAAGAGAGGAGGCGCGCTATAGAGCACGTATGTTGCTACTTTACGAAGCTTCAGGGGTTTTATTAGGACAGCGCGAGCGCAACAGTCCGAGAGTGGCTTGCATTCTGCGCATGCGCCCTGGCGGGCCGCAAGTTTCTTGAGTCCCCACTTCTAAATCTCCTTACCCCCGTATTCAGAAACGCTCCTCGACTTGACTTGCCACCGCCTTGGGCAGCGCGTTCGAAACGCGTTTGTGCTGCCTTGGCACAGCCTAAAGGCAGCGCGTTGGAAACGCGTTGAAGGCGGTGGCAAGTCAAGTTCAAGTGAAGGAGCGTTTCTGAATACGGGGTTAGTGTTTCGCCGGAGTTGGTATGTGCTCCTCCAACTTGTACTTTGACATACAGGGCGTGGTCGACCGTGCTGGCGCGATTATCTGCTGAGGGGGAGTTTTGTACGTCTTGTGCTTTCACCGCAGTTTGCGTTGAAGCTATAGACCGCACGAAGGTCACTATGCTCGCTGCAGCGGCCGCGTCTGCGAAAGGCGTGAGCTGCTGCTAGAAGAGCCAAAGTAAGGGCTAGTTGAAGTAACAACTGTGACAGTTCGTGCTCGTCCTGCGTATACCTGTGCGTTCTTTTAGATGTGAAGCAGCTTATGGCGGAGTTCAATCTAGTGTGCGGTGTGACCACCCTTACTGCGCATGCGCATCCTCCTCTCCTCTCCTACGCTCCCCCTCTCGCGCGCCTCATTTTCTGCTGCGCAACGCTGCGGTGAGCGCCAGCGCATGCGCGTCTCCTCCCCCTCTCTCCCCTCTCCTACGCCCCCCCTCTCGCGCGCCTGTCGACCGCGTTACCCGCTCGCCTTGTGAGAAATAACGGCCAGGCTAGAGGGAACACACGACGCGCGTAGCGTTCCTCTTCGCGTTCCACGACGCGAGGTCGGTATACTCGCGGACAACTTTTCTTGGCAATGAAGCGAAGGCTACAGAGCCACAATGCACGTATCTTACCGCTAACGAATGTAGTCCCACAATTGCATCCGTATTTTCTGAGTGAGATATATAAAACACCCCTTCATTTTCTACATGTAGCTTTTTGAGGCGGAACGCAGCGCACACAAGCAAGATATTTGTATTTCTTTTACTTTATACGTTGTCACCTCGCGTTCTCGCGTGCGTGAAAAAGTCGCGCCTTTTAACCATACGTTGGACGCTAAGCAGCGTTTGCGTCGAAATGCTACGTTAGCGATCACTTTCCACGGCGTTACCAGACGCGCGCCAAACCGGGCTACTTCGCGTAGCAGTATGCACATGTGCAGACGCTCCGCCCCCGTAGCTTTCCCTTCATTGCCAAGAAAAGTTGTCCGCGAGTATAGCATGCCCGACGAACGCCAACGGAACGCGATCGCGCAAGTGCTCTGGCTTCGCATCGTCTCATGGTCCCCTTTCGCGGGAGATGGTGTAATTTTTTCGTGCGTCTTTCTTTAAGTTTGAAACAAGTCGCGATCAGGAATTCTGCGCACGGACGTATTTCGCAACATGCCCTGAGAATTCTAACCCAGAGCGAGGAATTTATGTGTTCGGAAGAACGTAGATATCTAATTTGGTTCCCGGCACACACAAACACAGCCACCTACAACCCGAACGAAACGGTCCACGCGCTGTCGCGAGAACTAACCCGCCGCGCAGCCCAAAGGGTACCCTCGTCGGGAGATGCTGTTGCCGAAAACGAACTATTAATGAAAGACAGAATAACCAGCTATGGAGAATACACAAAGTACTATCGAGACTTGAGGAGGATTTTCCCTCCGCCTCACCCAAAATTAGATAGAAAACAGGCGACAGAGTGGCGCACATTGCAAACCAATTCTTATCCCAACCCTGTTCAGTTACGCAGGATGTTCCCAGAGATCTACCCAGATTCAATATGTAAAGCATGTAGAATAGAAGAGGCCTCCCTAAGCCATATGCTATGGGGGTGCTCCAATCAGCAGACAGACTCCCCAGAACCTCTCCGGGAGCGATGGCGGAAAACGCTGCTCAGCTCCGATCTACAGGACCAAACCTGGGCTATCCAGCAGGCCAGGGAGGCTAGTGGAAGACAAGGTCTTCCGTCCTCCATCTGAGCGGTCTGGCCCGGACCAGCAACTAGCCGGATCTTGGAATAAAGTTGTTTCATTCATTCATTCAGCAGCGCGCTGCAAGTGTTGAGCTGTGACAGTTGTTAGTTCGCACTCACCTTGTGTGTTTTCTTTTCCTGCGTCTTTTGTACCGTTGAGCAGCGCGCAGCAAGTTTCTAGCTGCTTGCCGTTCTTCCTGTGACATTCTAATTTCTTGCTGTCGCATTCATTAGGCAGTTTTAGAATAGCGTACGCAAAGCTTTGCGTTGGCTTTTCGCGCAACTGCGCATGCGTCGTACGCTAACCGCTTGCGGGCTCCCGTTAAGTGACGGAAATAGCGGGCCGCAAACGCTAACGCTAACTTAGCGTACGCTATTCTAAAACTGCCTATTGCTTCGCCCTTGAGGCGAAACTGTGCCGTTTTTATACCACCCCACTTCAGCAGGACACGGCTGCATCTTGGCCCGGTGGAGCGTACGCGCTGCCAATGCCCGTGTCTGGCTGCCCATCGGCGTCGGGCTTCGTGTGGCACACGGGCTGCCGCTTCCACGACATCTTCTACAATGTCGTCGAGGACGACAGGATCCGCCATTGGAGCGACGGCATCAAACTTCAAGGTGACCACATCTCTCATTATATACAGACTTCAAGTGCGCCATTCGTTCCTGATTATTCGAGTCAGTGAAAAAGCTGTATGTCCTGCGAGATTGTGGGACGGGCAAAAGGTCCCGTTTAGGGGTCGGCCAAGAGTCCTCGAGTTCTGGCGGCTTCCTCGTCCCGCTGAACGGCCCAAAGTTGACCTTCAAGTGCAGAGCTGCGCACCACTGTCTGCCAGCGCTCGCGGAGGTGATCGCTAGAGGCTTCATCCCCAGCGTTGTTTGTTACCCCTCGCCGTTCAAATAATGTATGTTCCAGAGCGTCTCTACAACCACACTGCTTGTATTTAAGAAAGGTAGGCTATCAGTTTCCAATCACCGTCCCGCCTCAATTCACTTTTCATTAATAATATTTACTAATGTCATCGAAAATTTATTTCGCTTACATAAATACTCGAAAAAAATGGCCTTATAATGCCAAGTCGGATTTCGCATTGAAGCTTGCCCTGCTGTCAGGGTGTCCGAACGAATTGTTTTTCGTTTCGTTTCACCGCAAAAAGTTCCGCTCCGTTTCTGTTCTGGAACGAAAAAAAAGAATGTTCCGTAAGGGTTCGTAACGGCTTTTATTTGTATGCAAAAATTTGAAGTTAAGGTAATCATAAAAAAAACATTGGATTTGTGGTATAGTTACTAAGCGCTCTTCTTAAGAAAGTGGGAGAGGGGTAAAACACGTTCTTCAGAGGAGCGGAAGTAACTGTACCACGAATTCCTACCAACTAGCACAAACCAGTATACACTTCAAAGTCCAGTGCTGGGCAGTATTGAACATACATGTATCTTAGATACTATCTTAGATACTCTTTGGGTATCTTGTATCTGTGTCGCGATACGTCTCGCAAGACGAGTATCTGTATGTGCTATTTCCGATACATTCAATAATGTATCGTGTATCTTAAGATACAAGATACTCCTATCCGCGATGAGCAGCGCCTATAGGGGCGCCACTGAAAGCCGCGTAGCGGCGGCCGATGGAACCGCTGGTGGGTCGCGTAGCAGACGCTTCATTTGCGCGCGTGCGATTTGCCGCTTGTGCGCGTCCCAGATAATTACTTTTGCGGCGATAGTATGCGCAAAGGAGCCGCACTTTATAATAGTGGACATGTGCCCGATGTCACAGCTGTGTGGGACGACAATGTACGTCACCATACGCGCCAAGTGTTTGCCGCAGACAAGCGTCAACGAGCTTCCCTACGAAGTGGAGCTCATCGTAAGTACACCGCCTTCGTTATAACGTCGCGATCAATAATGCCTGCATGCGTTGACGCGTGAACCAACGTTTTTTCTCGACACAGTAGCTTCGTTTACGTGCCATGTGTTTATATAGTACATTTTGTGGGAGTGCTGTCACAGCGGCGTATAGATTTCACAGGTGCGGCCACGCGAAGGGTCAGCGTTGGTAAAACTTTGAAACCAGCACGATTACCTTTTGAAAAAATAAACGATACACTTGTCATCATCGGTGCAGATGCGCACAGCGAACATTCTGCACCGATGATCGCATTCCAGTGCCATAAGTAGGTAGAATGCAGCCGATTTCGTCCAGTACACGCGTGATTCCACGGCGCTTTTGTAAAGGAGCCGTCACCTTCCCCACATTCTCTGGCATTGCGCTTCGCGCCATTCGTTTTTCAAGAGAGCCTAGGCATCGCGTCTTATCACTAATAACAACCTCATGTCCATTGTAGCGTCTACAGTGCAGGCGAGGTGACCAAGTGTAAACGTAGTAGCGTTCGCTGAATACGTAGCGACATAAATGGAGAAATAAAAACACGGTAATCGTTCTAACACTGCCGTAAACAAAGCGCGATTGCTTACTTTCTACGTCGTACAGCCGCAATCCACCGCCGCCGTCGCTCTCGCTCATGAAATAGCACCGGAAACCTGTAGAAGTGCGTTCCTGCGATTTTTTGTGTGTGTTTGAGCAGCCGACAACGCAGAAGTTATTTTTCGACATCGCTGAGGCCCGACAGCGTCGTTAAATCACGACGAAAACACATCCATCCGTGCACTCGCGTAGACGCTCGCGGGAACACTGCTCGCCGGGACCCGTCAGCGCTTCTGAGCCGTGGCGGCAGATGGCGTCGTCGGCGCTTTGCGCATCGCCTATAGGAATACCACCGTACGAAACAATAATCGCTGGCTGAACTCCGCTTCTCAAGCTGGTACTGGTGCTACTAAACCACATGAATAAAACTAAGCCCAGTGACATCATTTTATTTTTCCGCCAGAGTCCACTAGTGAGGGCAGGCGATGAGGTGTGCCCGTCCGTTTTGGCCGCTCGCGTAGTCTAGACAGAAGAAGCGCGCGAACGTCTATGCTTAGCTCATGTGCCTTTCGTTTTCTCGATTTTTTAACACGAAAGTGTTTTATGCCGCGGTCCACCAAGTACATCCGTCACGGATATGAAATCGATAAAATCGACGCCAACAGGTGAGAAAGAAAAAAACCAAGAAAAAGATCCCCCGCTGGGAATCGAACCCACGACCTTGTGGCCGCGACAGCAAGCGCCCGACGCCCTACCGACAAAGCTAACTCAGTAGATGCTGTACACGGCGCGAACGCGCCTTATGTCTTTCACACATTCTCTTTCGCACGGTGCTCTCTGTTGGCGGTGTAGGTAGGCGGGGCGGAGCGGGGCGGTGCCGCCGTCTGTGAGAGGGGAAAAGAAGTAATGCTTCACGATCGACACTTACTAGCGCTTACTTCGAGATTGCGCGCGATATCGGAGGTCATGGTTAAAACGTCTCGATACCAGCGAGGTACACTGGCCGCGCTGGCGTCGCCGAGGCACCCTTGACGCAGTTTGTTCTTTGCCTTTCGCTGCGTGTTAGCGTGCTTCGGCTCATCGGAGTAGTGCAGCTTCCACATGCACCAACGGGATTTCTCCGCCGCCGACTGCTTCGATTGTGAGAGCACCGACTAACAAAACTGCTGCAATACGCGTTGCAGAAAGGACGCGATTTCGACGGGCGAATGTCGTGCCTTGGGGGAGCGAGACCAGAGCCTGCGAGACAGAGGCCAGCGGGACGCACGCATATGCGGCTCAGGCTACGAACCTCTACCTCCCGTGTTGCTGAAGCGCAGTGTGTGGTAGTGTATGATGAGCGCAGACGTCAATCACTACCGGGTACCAGTGTTGATTATGAGATTGTTGATATCATCCTTACGCGGGAGTCACGATTCGCTGTGTCCAAATATATGTTCACAACGTCAGCTACCACAACGTTTTAATCATGATCATGGGCGTTAGTCGTCGCAATAGAGACATGCCGTCAACAAGGGTGCATCCACGTCGAACGGTTCTATAGCGGCCAAATACGAATAGACATTGTACATGCTCTCATATATCACTACACAATAAGCACTACTTCTGTGAAGACACGTTTCACTTTCGTGTTATACCGATTCCTATGACAGAGGGATCAGCCATGTTTTTTTTTTACTTCTGCCAGTGCCATGACACTTACCCTTATCCACTGTCCAGCGCCGCGTACCACAGTGCATGCAGCGATTATTTCGCAAATTCTGATGCCGCTCCCCTGCGTAGTGCTTCGATACGAAATCTGAAGCATAGGGTTGCTTTGCGTCTCACGGCCTTCACACATAAGCGATTTGAAGGATCTTGTGGATGTAAGTTCGACTTAGACGCGATTGACTTATGTGCGAATAAGATCCCAACAATAGCACCAACTAGTACCGATGCTAGATATAATAGATGAAGCACTTATCTAACACAAGATATGTTCGTGTACCGTATCTTTTAAATGCAAAGCATTTCTTAGCGAACTTCTGCGACTTTAAGCCTATCTATCTATCTATCTATCTATCTATCTATCTATCTATCTATCTATCTATCTATCTATCTATCTATCTATCTATCTATCTATCTATCTATCTATCTAGACGCCTACGACTTTGTGCTCTCCTGGCCGTTTCGTTAATCAGATGTATACCAAAATTGGTGTGTCATAACATGGCCTTATTACGAACATAAATGACAGGTCATATCATGAAAATCATGACACGCATGTCATGAACAGCATGATTTACATTCCACGACCTTAGGCTCTTGCGGCCGTTCCGTTAATTTCATATACACCAAAATTGGTACGGCGTGACAAGAATTCATGACGAACATAATGACTGGTCCTAACATGCAAATCATGACGCGCATGTCATGTGCAGCATGATTTACATGACATGGTCTCTGGGCGCTCGCGGCCGTTTAAATGAAGGGATATATACGAAAACTGGTATGACGAGACATTTCTGTATGACGAACATAACTGACACGTGGTAACATGAAAATCATGACATGCATGTCATGTATGACATGATTTACATGCCACGCTCATGGCGCACTCGCGGTCGTTTCGCTAGATTGATATACACCAAAATTGGTATTATGCTACGTGACTGTATGAAGAACATGAATAACAGGTCGTAGCATGAAAACCATGACATCCATGACATGTATGTCATGATTTACATGCCACGCTCATGGTGCATTTGCGGCCGTTTCGCTTGCATGATATACACCAAAAATGGTATTGCGCGACACGACCGTATGACGAACGTAAGTGAGAGGTGGTAACATGAAAATGATGATGTGCAAGTCATGTACAACCTGATTTACATGCAACGCTCATGGTGCGCTAGCGGCCGTTTCAGTAGATTGATATACACCAAAATTGGTATTGCGCGAAGTGACTGTATGAAGAACATGAATAACAGCTGGTAAGATGAAAACCATGACATGCATGTCATATATGTCATGATTTTCATGCCACGCTCATGGTGCATTCGCGGCCGCTTCGCTAGCTTGATGTACACCAAAATTGGTATTGCGCGCAGCGACTGTATGACGAACGTAAATGAGACATGGTAACATGAAAATCATGACATGCATGACATGTACGACATGATTTGCAAGCCACACTCATGATACATCCGCGCCCGTTTTCCTAGCTTGATATATACCAAAATTGGTATTGCGCGACGCGACTGTATGACGAACATGAATAACAGGTGGTAACATGAGAACCGTGACATAATGCCATGTAGGTCATGATTTACATGCCGCGCTCATGTTGCATTCGCGGCCGTTTCGCTAGCTTGATATACACCAAAATTGGCATTGCGCGAAGCGACTGTATGACGAACGTAAATGAAAGGTGTAAACATGAAAATCATGACATGCATGTCATGTATGGCATGATTTACATGCTATACTCGTGGTGCACTCGCGGCCATTTCACTCATTTGATATACACCAAAATTGATATTGCGCGATGTGACTTTATGACGAACATAAATGAGAGGTCTTAACATGCGAATCATGTTATGCATGTCATGTACGGTATGATTTACATGCCACTGTCACGGTGTGCTTCCGGCCGTTTTGTTAACTGGATATATACCAAAATTGGTATGGCACAACACGAGTGCGTGATGAACATAAGCGACAGGTCATGCATTGTATATACCGAAATATGCGTTTCATTGGCATGGTGTATACTAGATTGTGCATGCATGCGTGCATGGCAAACATGCGATATATGGTGGACTAGATGCCATGGCATGAATGATTTCATTTGGCTTAAAGACAAACAAGACGATGTATGCAGCTCTTTGCTGGCTGCTTCGCATTACATCGATTCCCACAGTGCGTGGGATCTGCCGAATTTTTTTTCTTCCTGCTCTGAATCGAATCCCGGCCGCAGCGGTCGCATTTTCGATGGAGGCGAAAATACCTGAGGCCCGTGTACTTCGATTTACGTGCACGTTAAAGAACTCAAGGTGGTCAAAATTTCAGGAGCCGTCCACTGCGGCGTCCCTTATAGTCGTATCGTGGTTTTGGGACGTTAAACCCTAAGAATTACTATTATTATTATTAAATGCAAAGCAATTCTTAGCGAACTTCTGCGGCTTTGAGCGTATCTATCTATCTATCTATCTATCTATCTATCTATCTATCTATCTATCTATCTATCTATCTATCTATCTATCTATCTATCTATCTATCTATCTATCTATCTATCTATCTATCTATCTATCTATCTATCTATCTATCTATCTATCTATCTATCTATCTATCTATCTATCTATCTATCTATCTATCTATCTATCTATCTAGCCGCCTACGACTTTGTGCTCTCCTGCTCGTTTCGTTAATGGAATGTACACCAAAATTGGTATGGCATAACATGACTGTATGACGAACATGAATGACGAGTCATAACATGAAAATCATGACAAGCATGTCATGTACAGCATGATTTACGTGCCACGCTCATGGTGCGCTGGCGGCCGTTTCGCTAGCTTGATATATACCAAAATTGGTATCTTGCGACATGACTGTATGACAAACATAAATAGCACAGTTAACATGAAAACCATGACACGCATGTCAAGTACAGCATGACTTATGTGCCACGCTCATGGTGCGCTGGCGGCCATTTCGCTGGCTTTATCTACCCCGGAATTGGTATTCGCGACGTCACTGTGTGACGAACATAAATAACATGACTTATACATGAAAATCATGACAAGCATGTCATGTACAGCATGACTTACGTGCCTCGCTCATAGTGCGCTGGCGGCCGTTTCGCTAGCTTTATCTACCCCGGAATTGGTATTGCGCGACGTGACTGTGTGACGAACGCAAATAACATGACTTAACATAAAAATCATGACAAACATGTCATGTACAGCATGACTTACGTGCCACGCTAATGGTGCGCTGGCGGCCGTTTCGCTAGCTTGATATACCCCGGAATTGGTATTGCGCGACGTGACTGTGACGAACATAAATAACAAGACTTAACATGAAAATCATGACAAGCATGTCATGTACAGCATGACTTACGTGCCACGCTCATGGTGCGCTGGCGGCTGTTTCGCTAGCTTTATCTACCCCGGAATTGGTATTCGCGGCGTGACTGTGTGACGAACATAAATAACACGACTTAACATGAAAATCATGACAAGCATGTCATGTACAGCATGACTTACGTGCCGCGCTCATGGTGCGCTGGCGGCCGTTTCGCTAGCTTTATCTACCCCGGAATTGGTATTGCGCGACGTGACTGTGTGACGAACATAAATAACACGACTTAACATGAAAATCATGACAAGCATGTCATGTACAGCATGGCTTACGTGCCTCGCTCATGGTGCGCTGGCGGCCGTTTCGCTAGCTTTATCTACCCCGGAATTGGTATTCGCGACGTGACTGTCTGACGAACACAACACGACTTAACATGAAAATCATGACAAGCATGTCATGTACAGCATGACTTACGTGCCGCGCTCATGGTGCGCTGGCGGCCGTTTCGCTAGCTTTATCTACCCCGGAATTGGTATTCGCGACGTGACTGTCTGACGAACACAACACGACTTAACATGAAAATCATGACAAGCATGTCATGTACAGCATGACTTACGTGCCGCGCTCATGGTGCGCTGGCGGCCGTTTCGCTAGCTTTATCTACCCCGGAATTGGTATTCGCGACGTGACTGTCTGACGAACACAAATAACACGACTTAACATGAAAATCATGACAAGCATGTCATGTACAGCATGACTTACGTGCCTCGCTCATGGTGCGCTGGCGGCCGTTTCGCTAGCTTTATCTACCCCGGAATTGGTATTCGCGACGTGACTGTCTGACGAACACAACACGACTTAACATGAAAATCATGACAAGCATGTCATGTACAGCATGACTTACGTGCCGCGCTCATGGTGCGCTGGCGGCCGTTTCGCTAGCTTTATCTACCCCGGAATTGGTATTCGCGACGTGACTGTCTGACGAACACAAATAACACGACTTAACATGAAAATCATGACAAGCATGTCATGTACAGCATGACTTACGTGCCACGCTCATGGTGCGCTGGCGGCCGTTTCGCTAGCTTGATATACCCCGGAATTGGTATTGCGCGACGTGACTGTGTGACGAACATAAATAACACGACTTAACATGAAAATCATGACAAGCATGTCATGTACAGCATGACTTACGTGCCGCGCTCATGGTGCGCTGGCGGCCGTTTCGCTAGCTTTATCTACCCCGGAATTGGTATTCGCGACGTGACTGTCTGACGAACACAAATAACACGACTTAACATGAAAATCATGACAAGCATGTCATGTACAGCATGACTTACGTGCCACGCTCATGGTGCGCTGGCGGCCGTTTCGCTAGCTTGATATACCCCGGAATTGGTATTGCTCGACGTGACTGTGTGACGAACATAAATAACACGACTTAACATGAAAATCATGACAAGCTTGTCATGTACAGCATGACTTACGTGCCACGATCATGGTGCACTGGCGGTCGTTTCGCTAGCTTGATCTGCCCCGAAATTGGTATTGCGCGATGTTACTGTGTAACGAACATAAATAACATGAGTAGCACGCATTTTCCTCAATGACATACAAGACGATGTATGCAGCTCTTTGCTGGCTGCTTCGCATTACATCGATTCCCACAATGCGTGGGATCTGGCGGCTTTATTATTATTATTATTATTATTATTATTATTATTATTATTATTATTATTATTATTATTATTATTATTATTATTATTATTATTATTATTATTATTATTGTCTTCCTGCTATATTTGACATTTTGAAATCATAATTTGATTGTTAGCACGAGTGCTTTCTTGGATGTCTTTCTTTTGCATGCCGTACATTACCTAGGGCTCTGAACTGTCTTTTCCGATCTGGTAACAGCAATATGTCTCTCGTAACGTGCTGCCAAAATAAGCTCTCGGCTTTATTCTTACTTAACTGTCTGCTTGATTTCTGATACCGCTTATACACTTCTGTTTCACTTTAGCTTACTGTTCTGCGCAGGAGATATTGAAAACAAGTATGCCATTATGTGGCAGCGCACTGGGCATACAGTACCAAACAACATGCTTACTGCTTAGTAAAATAGCGAAATTGAGCTTGCATTATAATTATGGAAATAATTAGAAGCCATCTTAAAGAGACACTAAAGAGCAAGACGATTTTTCTCATATTAGTAATACTCTTTCACGATACCAAAAACGCCACGCTTGCTGCGAGAAAACGCTTATTAAGCTAGAAAACGCGCAAAAACAATATGTGGGTGGCGGCGTCACCTTAAATGTTTCCGCACCATTCGCCAGGACGTCACATGTTTTGACGGCGCCTACTAGGGACTACGTAGTTGCTAATCGGTAGAAATGAAGCACATTGTCCTTTGAGGGGGCCATAGACTTAACATACCAAGTTTGGGGTAATTTTGTTGAGCCAATGGCGCCAAAATACGGTTTTTCTCATGAGCGTTTTTATAGCCATTAAATATTTTCGTTGTCTTACATCAACAGGTAAGTTCGCGATACTTCGTGCTTAATTGTCGTAGCTATTAGCGGTGCCGCCTGTATCGTGTTTCAATACTTATCCACGATATATTTGTTCTCCTTTTTTAGGCCTCCCTAATTTTTGTTTACTATTACTAATCGCCAGGTAATCGGAGCTATAGTTGGAAATAGTGTGAATAGCAGCGGTGTGCTGCGACGATTTGTACAACTATATGGCCACGCGCTCTTATTTCTTTATTTTGGTGTGGTCGGGTTTAAACCGCAAAAAAATTGTTAGCAGCGCTCCGTCGCAATGTTTCGGAAGCTTCGCGGTTGCCTCAGGTTGCTCTGTTAAGATCCCAGCCGCGGCGGTCGCATTTCGATGGAGGCGAAATGCTCGAGGCCCGTGTACTGAGATTTAGGTGCACATTATAGAACCCCAGGTGGTCGAAATTTCCGGATCCCTCTGCTACGGCGTCCATCACAATCATATCGTGGTTTTGGGATGTAAAACCGCAACAGTTAATATTGAAATTATGCGCAAGACTTGAGCACTGTGGTTCATTCGTGAGCTTACGCGAGCACCAGCGGTAACGCTGGAAGGATCGATCGCTGATGTGACCACGCGTTCCGCCGATGATCAGAATACCGAAGGCCACCGACATTTATTGCCGCTATCAGTGTACAGCGTGCTTTGCGTGTACTGTGAGCTACTTAGTTTTCTGGGCACAAGTTTGCCCAATGAGCAGTTTCGTCTCTACCAGAGCGACTGCCGCCTTCTTCATCGTCACCACCACGTGACAATATAATAAGTATTATGCATTTCTGGGGTGCACATGTTCTCTCGTTGAAGAAAAATTGTTAAAAGGTTGCACGTTAGTGAATATATTGATAACGAACGCTTTACGTCAGCGGCAAGTAGAACCTGAAAAGTCAGCAGTTTTATGAGCTCTACGTATACACAATGCGCCACTAAAAATGCCGCTAGTAACGTTGTTGCTGCTGTACACTGGTGATTCGGTATTGCGTAAACGGCCTTTTACAGGCAAGGTAAAACTCCACACCGGTATATGCCCCATCGTGCGAAGGCTTCTTATTGAAGTTCTTGCGATTAGATGGCGACCCGCTAGCTGGTCGGCAAGCTGAGGAGCGACTTCCATCACTTACTAAAATGACAAGCAAGAGCCGCTGTCAGTGAAGACCTGTCCTGCTAAGCAGCCAAAAGAAACCTCAGTAAGTTCTGTCGGAAGTAAACTAAGGCACTTCGAGCAAGAAGGACAAAACTTTTGAGATATTAACAGACATTTCGTTAAAATGAAACAATATTGGTCACATTAGAGAAATTTTTAAGCAAACATTTTCGTTCATAGGCGTTCGCTACTACATTATGGGGGTCTGTAATAACAAATTTGCGAATGTATCGAAGTACCTTAAGATACAATTGACAAGTATCGTATCCGATACAATTATTACGATAGTATCTTGTATCTGTATCTCCAATACTTCTTGCCTGAGTATCTTGTATCGTATCGCGATACATTTTCAAAGTATCTTTGGCCAGCCCTGTCAAAGTCATAGTATTTATTTTCTCAAAAGTCAATTACGAATCTTTTTAGCGGGCTCAGTGCTTTGTGTCAAGGGAGTGAACACGATCTCAGATGCAGCACGTCACTGAGTGTGCTGTCTGATGTGCGAGACCGCTGTTCTGATGAAAAAATCGCCACGCTTGCGCACAGTCACAGCGAAAGCTGGAAGAGCGGCTTTTCTATAGAACCCGTTGTAGAGTCTCTTGGGGCAACTAATACAGGTACACATGCAATGAACCCACTACGCTATAAATCATCGTAATTTTTTGAAGTACGAAAGCACCCACTACACCACTTTTCGTCATTCTTCGCAGAATCGTGGTACCCGCTACACATCTGTAAGGCATTATGTGCACTTTGTGCTGTGGCTGATGATGGTGAAAGAACTTTAACAGTTTTAACACATGGGGCTGAAAGATGGAGGATAACAAAGCAACGAGAGAAAAAGTTGACTACGCAGCGCGCGGTGGAACGCAGAATAATAGGAGTAATACCCCTGCCACACTGGACGTTTTAATGACATTCGAACAGGAGGACATTCGCACCTAATGAGGTTATTCGGCTGCTACACAGCGATATTTAATGTCATTAGAACCGAATGACTTAGGCAATCGAATGAGTTCGAGAAACACATTCGCTGTCGAAGTCGATCTACACCAGAGACTACTTAAAATGTGTCATTTAGTATTCTCAAAATTCGACACGCATTCGTGCAAACACGCTATTAATGTTGCTTTTTTAAAGGCGTCTGTGATTTTAACGAGCACAGGTCTACGGAAGGCTGTCGCAAAATGTTTTTACTCTCCACCTCAGTGGCGTCTGGCCGCCGGCACTGTCGGCCATAATGTAAACAAACAGACGCCTGTGTGCATGTGTATCTGCAGCGATGGAATGAACTCCACGAGCGCACCGGACCGAGGTGGAGATGTTTGCTCTCATAAGGCTATGAGAAGACAATTGTGCGCAGTTTCGTTGAAAGCTGTTTTCCCGCAAGGACGCGTGCGAGACCGCGTTTTGAAAGCGAACAAACGCGGAACGCTCCGAGTTTCCGTCAAATCTCTTCTTCTGGCTTATGCGCGTTCCTTTCAACGCTAAGTATACAAAGCAACTGAATATTTTACTTGCTGCAGCTTAGCGTCGTCGTTCAGCGGTACTACAGTGCCTAGAATAGCGGTACCGCCATGTTAGCCATTCTATCGGCTGTCGCTACTGGCTAAGCGTCGTCTTGGCTTATGGTGGCCAGATATCCTGCGATATGAAATTTTTATCCGTGTTTATCTAGCGATGCGACTTCCCACATGCCTTTTAAAATAAAGAACTTCGCTTTCATGCCACTCTACATTTACCTTCCTCAACTTTTCCGGCCATTTTTTTTTCTGAATTATCGACATTGATATCATGAACGAATGACATTACTTTTTCCTGTGTAGCACCGCCACGGATCGAATGGCATTCGTTGCGCCGAATGACATTCGAACCTAATGACATTAGGCGCTTTTAGCTGACCGTATTTCGCCTCCCGCTCCGCTCAGCCAGTCGGTGGCGGCGTCACTGCGCATGCGCCAGACGGTCAGGCGCTGAGCGTGTGACCGGACCGTCGAGCAAGGGATCACGTGACACGAGGAGAAACAACCAAAATGGCAGCCTCTTGTGCCGCGAGTCCGCGCTGCTCGGAAAACAGCGGTTATTCGGCCAACACGCAAAACATGACGGCACTTCAGGATACACGAGGATCGGTGGCTTCTCCGAGAAGTCATTGCGGCCAATCCCTTTGAATATCCGCGCATGTGGGATGACGTTCTACGAAGCGTCGTTGCAGCGATACATCGAGAGCTGACACTTCGGGCCATGAAGGAGCGTCTCGAGCTGCTTCTTTGGTGCTTCCGTCAACGGGACTCCGCATACCTTCGCAAGTAAGCGATTTCATGTACAATAGTAACAATTTAGCTTTTAACCGCAGCCACTTTCCCGCCTATTCAGAAACGCTCTTTAGTTTGACTTGTCACAGGGCAACGCGCTGAACGCTGCCCCAGGGCACCGCGTTTGAAACGCGTTTGTGCTGCTTGAAAGCGGTGTCTAAGTTCAAGCGCTTCTGAATACGGGGTTAAGCGTCCATACTGCTTGAGCTCATCTGAGCTAACTCATACTTTCCATTGCTAGCCCCCGTATTCAGAAACGCTCCTCGACTTGAACTTGACTTGCCACCGCCTTGGGCAGCGCGTTCGAAACGCGTTGAAGGCGGTGGCAAGTCAAAATTCAAGTCAAGGAGCGTTTCTGAATACGCGGGTAGGTCTGGAACGGAAGAATTTTCACCAACTGTAACGCCGGCCTTTCTCTGCTGCACTTGGTGATAGGACTCTGTTATTGCGTTGCATTGCCTTCGTGATTGGTGCACCGATCACAGAGGCAATGCAAATGGACGATGTTATTTGATGAATTCGTAATGTGACGTGATGTAATAGGACAACATAGTGACACCAGAGAATTTGGCGATGCGTCATGTCATGTTGATGTTCTATTCTTGCGAAAAACTGCTAACGTTGTGTTGTTCTCATAACTGTTTTTCAGTGTTGTAGTGCTGGCTGCATTCTCATGGCTGTGGTTTATGTGAGCATTACGTTTTGCTTCCCATTTCGTGGTGCCTGTTCGTAGCAGTGTTCAGAGAGTCGAAAGCACTCAATCTAAATTTATTGTTTTTGAAGCGCCGTGAGAAAGGGGGACGAGCGAGTGCGTAGACATTGTTCATTCTCACTTGCTTTTCTCAATGTTTGTCAAACTCAATATCAGCTTAATGCGTTATGCGCAACCAGCTCACACAGGACGAAAAGTATGTTGTACCGGAAGTGATTTCCTCATTGCGAGATTTCATCGCTTATTTGCAATAGTGTTCCGCTGGGTAAGAATTTTTTTAAAATTTCACTGCATTGCCCTCTATTTTGCTGCAGAAAACCAGTCACCGGCATCACTCCCCTTGGAAATGACTGGAGATGAGGAACCTGAGCCACCAGTCCAAGGGAGTGGTGACACAGCAGTGCAGATGGACAACAGACAAGATGAAACCACTGTGCAAGAGCCAGATGATGTCCAGGCATTTGTGCCGCACCGTCACCGTGTCTGTACCCTTGTTCACAATAAAGAAAACAACACCTTTGCATCTCCGGGTTCACTCCCACTTTCAGTGATGTCATTGATCGAAGCAAATTAAGTCCAAGTTCTGGAGCGGATAAAACACCGCTTTGGAGCGGAAAATGAGCCTTTTCCAGCATTATTAATCCAATACCTTCGAATGTAAATATTTATTTCTGTAACATAAGCAGCTGCTCAGTTTTTAACGAAATGGAATACCCTTCTACCTGGATGCAGTGCACTTCAGGCAGAGAATGACAGGCCTGCTGTATCTCAGCAGTTAAGAAAATGGGTTCAAGAGTTTATAATCGTACTGCTCAGTGTAATTAACGCAATAAGTCACACAAGATGCTGTCGTTAAATAAGAACTGCAGTTGCACGAAGTATTATGCATAGTGCCTCTACTCCGAACAAAGCTACCCTTTGGGCTGTGTGGATTGTATCCGGTATGAGCAATGCAGCCTTCAGTCTACGAGTACTCGCTATACACAAAGGGTACAGGAGAACACAGCGGAACTTGGGCGGGCACAATGTATACCTAACAGCATGAAGACACCATGCACATAAGATTGGATAATTGTAACTTAGATTGTAGTCCAGCGCTAAGCCAACGTGACAAAAAAATAAAAAGGCTGATGCGTCAAGCACCACCGTAAATCGAAAATAAATCAATTCACTCTGTTTTAAAACAGAATTTCCTTTCTTGCTGCAAGACAAGTAAAATTTTTATTTCCATTATAAACGTACTTGTGACTTTCATGCACAGGTGGCGTCGCGGTTGCCTTGACCGAAAGACGCTTGGCTAAAACCAAAAACGCGCGTTGCGCTCCGGTAACGTTGAGCGTTTGAGCGGAACGGGGAACGGACCGCAGAATCGGTCAGCTAAAAGCGCCTATTAACACCTCCAGTGTGACAGGGGTATAACACCAAGAGACCGGAGGACGGGTCAGGGAACAGCGGTTGCGGATATCCTAGTTGAGAGAGAGAGTGAGAAGCAGGGAGGTTGACCAGACGCACGTCCGGTTTGCCGCCCTGCACTGAGGGAGAGAGATAAAAGGGAGAGACAGAGGAAGAGAAGAGGGATGGACACAGTCACGAGCACACTTGAGGGACCACGTCCAGTCTACAGGCGGTCGCTCAGATTTGTTGCTTTCAGGTACTTCAGTAGCGCTTCAGTTGCCTTCTGCGCTCTCGAAGCGCATGTCCAAGGTCCTAGAATCTTGTCTACAGAAAATGGTCTGGTGTCCAGTTGGTCGAAAAGCATCCGGAGCGGGCATCGCTGGGCGTCATAGCGAGCGCCGCTGCACAGGACGTGTTCGACTGTCTCTTCGGTTCCGCAGGAGTCGCATGTGGAGGAGGAGCCTGGCATACCGATGCGAAACGAGTACGCCTTTGTGAATCGGAGCGGGAAATCCGCGATGAGAGCTACAGCTACCGTCGCGGATATCCTAGCTGACGTCAAGCGAAAGAAAAATGGGCCTGGGCTGGCCACGTAGAAGAGACAACCGGTGGACAGTAAGAGCAACCGAGAGAGTTCGAGACACATTTAAGAGAGGGATAAATTGGTATAAGCTGGATAGAACAAACTGGAGGTCACTGGGAGAGGCCCTGCAGTGGACAGGCTGAGAAAGATGACGACGACGATGGGCTTTGTAGCAGAAATCTGCAACGAAGTCCATAGGAATTTCTCAGAGAGAAATCTTGTTAGGTCACGAAAAACGCCAGGCCTGCGCTGAAACCGCAGCACAGTCACAGCGAAAGCTGGAAGAGCGGCGTTTCTAAAGCCCGTTAAGCTCTCTTGGGGATACAATACAAGTACACTAGAAAGGTACCCACTACGCCATAAATCACAATTTTTGTGAAGTTGGGAAGCACCTACTAAGCCATTATTCGTCATTCTGCGGAGAAGCGAGGCACCAGCTACACGTCCGTAAGGCATTATGTGCACTTTGTTGACGCGACGACTGATGACGATGAAGAATTATGGCTCAGCCCTTTGTAATGGGTCGGAATCATTAAACGGCCCACCAGTTATGTAATTTGCATCGGGTGACGCCCGGTCGCTATTTCCCTCTCCCGTCATGCTGTATAAGATACGTTGACGTGGGAGAGAGACAGGGGGGGGGGGGGGGCGAAGAACTTTACTGAGACCCCGAGGAAATGGATCATGCGCTTATGGCAACAAATACAAGTGCACTTGCGAGGAACCCACTACGCGATAAATCATTGTAATTTTACTGAGACTCCGAGGAAGTGGATCATGCGCTTATGGGCTTCCTTGGCAACCAATACAAGAGCACTTGCGAGGAACCCACTACGCTATAAATCATTGTAATTTTTTACAAGTAGGTCAGCGGGCACTGCGCCATTTTTCGTCATTCTACGGAGAGCGTTGGTACCTGCTAAACGCATGTAAGGCATTATGCGCACTTTGTTGATGCTGTGCCTGATGACGATGAAAAATTATGGCAGAGCCCTTTGTAATGGGTTGGAAGCATTCAACAACCTACTCGTTGCGCAGTTCGCATTGTGTGACGCCTGGTTACAGAATTCGCGATGTGCGACGCTTGGTGCTTATTTTACTCTTCTACCACGCTATATTGCATATGCTAATGTGGTTCCTTCCCGACATGAAGCCTGTATAGGACCTTTTTACAAAGCAGTTTCAAGCACCGGCATGGCTCAGAGGTTGAATACTGGGCTTCCACGCAGAGGGCCCAGGTTCGAACCTCGTTCCATCCTGGAATTTTTTTCTTATTTCGTTTTTTTTTTCTTATTTCGAGCGATACTGGTTACGGACACCGGCGGCGGCGGCAGCGGCGGCGGCGGCGGCGGACAACTACGGCGCCAAAAACGGCCGGTGAAATGATCTCATAACAGCTTTCGCTGTAAAAGTTCCTCCCGGTCGAGTATCGCTCTGCCAATTGAGCTAACCAGGATACTGCAGCCATTGGCAGCGCGAGGGCAAATTATCTGACGACTCGAAGCACATGGACGCTGCATGTTCCGAAGAACTGACTTTCATTATTCTGTTGACCTTCATTTTGTGAAAAAAAAAAGGAACGGGAAGAAAACATGTTTCGCACTCCTCTGAGGCGCCGTTTGTGGTATCCACGGGACAACTTGATTAAACTGACACTAAAGTGCAACAATGAATCAATCTAGACTGATAAATTACTGTTCGAAAACTCTAATGCAGTTCATTTCACCATCATAGGTTTACTTTAGAACATAAAAAAATGGAGGTTGAGTATCATTTTTAAATTTCGCGCCGAAATCTTCGCACATAAAGGCAGCGTGGCCTCACGGATTTTAAATTATTTTTTCTTTCGTATTTTGGCAGCATTCAACAAAATTTCGTGAAACGACGTACGCTAATTTCTGGCCCCCTCAGTGGACGATGCATTTCATTTTTATCGACTAAGAAAAATGTAGGAACTAATAGACATCGTCAAAACCTATGACGTCACAGCGAGTTGGTGCGGGAACTTGAAGGTGTATTTTCTTTTCGCTCATTCTCCCGCTTGCCTAGCGCGGCAAGAGCTGTGCTGATTTTGGTATTGTTGAAGGGTAGTACGAGAAAAATAGTTTTTTCCCTTTAGTGTCCCGTTGAAATCCTGGTCCATTCGATGCGTCACTTTTCTGTGCTTCCTCGCCAGGTGGCTTGCACGAAGACGGTGGCGTGAAGCAGTGTTTCTGCGTCAAGAAAGAGGACGCTCCTCCCAGCAGCAACGCCACCTCCTGGCCACCGGGAAACTACTGCATACTGCAGGTGAGATAACCCGAGAAACGCGTCACACTACGGCCTGGGGGAGGGAGGAGGGGGGGGGGGGGGAGGGATCAAAGTTTCACCGAAAGGGCGAAGCAATGAATACGATAGCAACAAATCGTAATGTTATGCGAAGTACGGCTAGCAGCTAACTCTATTGGACCCGATCTCGCGTAACTCTACGAGACGCTGGAGTATGGCCGCTCCCGGGAGAGAAGCTGTTTTGCCGCAAAGCGAAGCCGTTTGCTGGTGTCTGCCGAGAGAGAGAGAAACAACTTGAATAAGCATAGCGCTCGCTGGTTACTGTGGATGGAGCCCCTCGTCCAGGGCCCCACGGGCAAATGCAGCTCGCTGGGCAGTGCTGGGCAGTATCGAAGATACATGTATCTTCGATACTATCTCAGATACTTTTTGGGTGTCTTGTATCTGTATCGCGATACGTCGCGCAAGACGTGTATCAGTATCTGTATTTCCGATACATTGAAGAATGTATCGTGTATCTTAAGATACATGATACTGCGATCGCAACACCGCGGTTCGAAATAATAAACGTTGGTTGAACTCCACTTCTCATGCTGATACTGCTCCCACTAAGCCACCAGATTAAAACTAAAGACAATGACATTATTTTATCTTTCCGCCAGAGTTTTCCAGCGAGGGCAGGTGATGAGCTCTGAGCGTCCCAATGGGGGAGCAGAGTCACGTGGTGGCGCTCGCGTCGTCTCGACAAACGCGCGAACGTCTACGCCCGGACAACATTTTGTTTTCACGCATTTTTTTTTTAACACGAAAGTGTTTTATGCCGGGGTCCACCAAGACTTTTATGAAGTATTTCAGTCGCGGAAATACTTCAGTAAAATGAACGGCATCAGATGCCAAAGAAAAAAAAACTATAAGAAAAAGTTCCGTTGACAGGAGTCGAACCCATGACCTCTCGGACCGCGACGATGGCTGGCGGGCGCTTAGCCCAATGAACTACCGCCAAACACATAACGGAGGCTACATGAACGCACCTTTTATCTTTCAGACTTCCCTCTCGCAGTGCTCTTGGATGGATGGATGGATGCTATAGGCGTCCCCTTTATAACGGCGCGGTGACATGTCTTTTACTAGGCTTGAAAAAAAAAAAAAACGAAAGAAAATGCTCCATTGTTACGACCGTCACATTCGGTGCGTTTTCAACAGAACTGTAATTTCGTCACCGCTTTAACGCACCGCGAGGTAGTGGCTTTAGCCCACGCCTCGCTCACAGCATCCATCCATAACGAAAAATAGCTATCAGAAGTTCGCCTGGCTGTCGCAATGCGTTCCCCGCTCGCCCTGTGAAAATTAACGGCCGGGCTATATCGTAAGCATGACGCGCGCAGCGTTTCTCTTCGCGTTTCATGACGCTTTCAAGGATTGCATAATGAGTATCAGTGTTTATTATGTGCTTGTTGATGTCACCTTTGCGCGGGATTCACTATATGCGGTGTCCACGTATATGTGAAGAACTTCAGCTACCGCAAGGGTTAAATGATGATCATGGGCGTTAGTCGTCGGTACGGAGATGTGCCAGTAGGCGTCAACGTGAGTGCTTCCACATCAAGCGGTGATATATACAGTAAAACCTCGGTGATGCGAATCTCAAGGGACCACCAAAAATATTCGTATCATCCGAAATTTTTATCACCAGAAAGCATGGAAAATTAGCATGGGACAAAAGAGAGCTGGCGTTCATTTTCATTTATTTTTTGTCAGGGCTGCCGCAACGTCAGGAAGAATCCTGAATGAGTGTCACTTAAATTTTTAGATGTCGGCAATAAAACCAGCACTCGCAAATATGCGGCCCGTACGCGCGCATTTAATTATTGAACCAAGTGCGTTGTAACCCGCGACACTCGGAGGCCGTGACGCGTCTCTGAATGTTTATTCTGACCGTAAGAAAAGTTTTTCTTACACCGTGATTCTGACGATTTGGCGGTGCGGCGCGCATGCCCACGCTTGCGTTCCAGTGCTCGCGCGTGCTTGGCGCGTCTTCCGCGACAGCGCGGACAGCACCTCTTCGTACCTGGGTGGTAGCGAACGTTCGTATCGAACGTCGCTGGATGAAAATCTGTTCGCAACAACCGTACTCCATTACATTGCAGGCCAATGGGCCTTAGCCGGGACCAACAAAAAATTCGTATCACCCCGAAATTCGTATGAGATGTGTTCGTATCACCGAGGTTTCACTGTATGCCTAACAACAACATACATTGTACAAGCTTTCATATACCAATGCACTATAAGTAATAAACTACTTCTGTGACGACACGTTTCACTTTCGTGTTATACCGATTCCTATGACAGAGGGATCAGCCATCGTTTTTTCTTTTTTTGTTTTTGTCAGTGCTATGGCACTTGGCTCTTAGCTACTATCCTGTGCCGCGTACTCCAGTGCGTGCAATGTCCTTTGCACAAATTCTGATGCCGCTGTAGTGTCGTTATCGAAGCTTCTCTTGCGTTGTGCGCCGTCACGAAGCCTGAAGAATGCAAGAAAAGGGATTGCTTTGTGTCTCGTGGCTTTCTCACATAGGCGATTTGAAGGACTTCGTCGATGCAAGTTTGACTTACATGCAATGAGATTGACTTATATGCAAATGAGGTTCTAACAGCTATAGCACCACCGGTACCGATGCTGGATTTAACAGAACAAGCATTCATGTGACCACTTATTTGTGTCTGTGTCATTTGTTGTTGTTGTTTTTCTTTCCCCATATCTTCCCTTCCTCTATGTTTCCCCTTTCCCAAATGAGCAGGCAGGCGTCGTGACCCTTTAGGTGGCAGTTGTCAGCCTGTTCCCTGCCCTCTCTGTCTTCGTGTTTTCTATGTATTCAAACAAAACAAATAATAAATAACTCAATGAGTTTTCAAAATCATAATTCTTTGTTAGCACAAGTTCTTCCTACACTGTCCTTTTCCATCTCATATATTACCAATGTCTCTGTATTGCTTTTTTCGGGTCTGCTTACGGCAATATGTCTTTAACGTGCTGGCAACGTAAGCTCTATGCTTTATTCTTACTTTTAGCTGTCTACATTATTTCTGCTACGTTGAGAACAAATATATAATAATCTGCGTGTGCTTGGACTATTCAGTAGCAAAAGTTCTGCTTACTGCTTAGTAAAATAGCGAAATTGAGTTTTCATGATAATAACGTAAATTATTAGGAGCCATCTCAAAGATGTTAGCAAAGGGATTGCGGAAACATTGTTATACGATATACTCCGTTTTTCTAATGAGCGTCTGAACGAGTCGGTTTACGCTATTTTACATAGGCGCTGAATTTTCTGGAGTCTTATCTTAAATGCCTAATTGTCATGGCTATTAGGGGTTACCCGCCGCGGTGGTCTAGTGGTTATTGTGCTTGACTGCAAACCCGTCGATTGCGGCGGCCGCAGTTCGATGCCTGTGTGCTTATATTTAAGCTTTATAACACCACGTGGTCGAAATTTCCGGAGCCCTCCACTATGGCGTCTATCATTATCATATCGTGGTTCTGTGCGACGTTAAACTCAACAATTAATATTAGCTCTTGGGAGTGCCGCCTGTATCGTGTTCCTATACCTATTCGCTGTGTTTGATACAGAATCGCTTTTCTATTTTACTTAGTTATATTTCTTTTTCTTAGTCTTGTCTAAATATTTTTGCTTTTACTAATCACCAGGTAATCGGAGCTTAAGTGGCAATATAGTGTGAATAGTGGCGGTGTCCTGCGGCACTTCATGCAACTATAGAACACGTCTGACACGTTTTCTGGGCTGCAGATGTTCTCTCATAAAATAAAAATTGTTAGAAGATCGCGCATTACTGAGTACGTCGCTAACGAACGCTTTACGCCAGCAGATAAGCAGAATATAAAAGTAATTGCAGCTTTATGTCCTCTACGTAAACAATATGCGTCGCAAAGAATGTCGCTACCAGCATTCTCGCTGATGTACACCTGTCCGGTGATCGGATATTGCGAAAACCCTGATACGTTTATGGGCAAGGTAGAACTTAACAACGGTATTTGCACCATTGTGCGGAGGCATGTTATGGAAGATGGCAGCCCCCTAGCTAGTCGGCAAGCAGAGCATCGACTCCCCCCAATTACGGGACGCAAATACCGTTATCAGCGAAGTGTATAAAGAGTTGTCATGGTAAGCAGCTAAAGCAACCCCAATAAGTTGTTTGCGAACAAAAGTAATATACCTTCAGCAAGAAATACAAAACTTTAGAGATACTAACAGACATTTCATTCAAATGAAACAAAATTCGTCGCAGTTAATAAACATTCAAGCGAACATTGTTGTGCATCGGAGTTTAGCGCTGCATTACCGTAAATACCGATATATATAATAAATTTCCGAATGTATCGAAGTATCTTAAGATACAATTGGATTGTATCGTATCGGATACAATCGGCGTTGTGGTATCTGGTATCTGTATCTCAAATACTTCTTGCCTGAGTATGTATCGTATCGCGATACAATTTTAAAGTATCTTTGCCCAGCCCTGTCGCTGGGCATGGCAGGGGTCGCCAACAGGCTTCCCAAGTCCACTTTGGAGAGTCGCGCCTTCCACGACCAATTTACGAGTCTGTCTTTAATTAGCGGCGAGACGGCGTCTGCCGGACGCTGTGTGCACTGGTATGTTATGTGTTCGAGCGTCAGGGTGGAGTCGCCCCGCGGACATTTGTCGCTGCGTTTGTCGGGAAGTATTTTGTGAAGCCTATGTAAGTGTGGGTCTGTATGCGGCGTCAGTCCCTCGCCTGCTGAGTTTGGGGTTTTGGTTCCCAGTCTCTGTGCCTCGAGTACGTCTCTTGGTGTTCCGCTGGGTGTCGGAGAGGCGTCCGTTCGAGCGGTCTTGGCATGACCGGCTCGGCCGGTCATGCCAAGAGCCAGATGATCCGCCCGATCGCTTCCTTCCACTCCGGTGCGTGCCGGACACCAGACTATTCCATGGTCTATTTCGAGGCTTGATCCTAGCAACCGGTTCAACTCCCTGAAGGAACAGTCGGCAGGGGTATTACGAATCTGTCATATCAGCGGAGTGGCTCCTGTTCTCAGCGTCACGGATTGCAGCGCTATAGCTGCGGCTTCCGCTGTGGCGCTTGATTTCCTGCTCGCTGATATTGCGGCGATCGGTCTACCCCGATTCGTCCCTACCGCAGCTTACGTGGGAGCCGCCGTCTCGCGGTGGTATATGCCTGCGTCTGGGAAGTATGAGCTTGCGTCCCCTTGCCCTTCACGAAGGGCTCGAGCTTGTCGCCGTTTCGCGTGGTAGTGTGGATGGATGTGGCGAAGGATTGGGTCTGCATAGATTCGCGCTCGTAGATCAGGTGGCAAAAGAGTGGTCTCGTCTCCACAGAACTGTGGCGTCAGGGGGTAACGAATTCGCTTTAGCACGGAACGCCCCTGGAGTGTGGTGTTGAGTCTTTCGCGCTGGGCCAGGAGTGTGGACGTGGCAAGTTGCCCGAATGTGTTCATAATGCCCAGTCCGCTGAGGCACTCTGTGCTCGGATTTTCGGGTAGGCCGAGTGCCGCCTTGCTGCAATCCAGATGAAACGATTTCTTCCGGGCGACTTGGATGAGCGCTGCTTATGCCTGCACAAGTTTCATAGTGTCCGTCATTTGATCTGTGGTACGTGCGCTCCCCTAATGAGGCTTGTAACAATGCGCACCGCACGCTTGAGTTTGGAGAAAGCGATTCCGGCACTTCCCATTTGTTGTATATGCATTCCGAGCACTCGCAGCTGGTGGTCTCTACGGATGAGTTCCACGTCGAGGAGTAACTGTAATGGCGGAGCTCTGTTGATTCGGGATCTCGGTGGCCGAATATGTATGTACTTTGACTTGCTCGGAGCGCATTTCATACCGGCTTGTTTGGGGTACATGGTGAAAATTAAGCGCAATGGACGGGACAAAAGAAGGAGCACACAGGACGAAGCGCTTCGTCATGCGTGCTCCTTCTTTTGTCCACTGCGCTTAATTTTCACCAAGTATGCTCCATCACCAACTGGCCCTCACTTCGAATCTGCTAAAATGTTTGGTGTACAATGCGACGGCTTGTTGTAGTTTGTCCCCGCATGAGCCTGTGGTGGCCCAGAGCGTAATGTCTTCAGTGTATATGGCTACATCGAGGTCTTTGTCGTCTTGCAACTGTAGGGCGAGTTTACGCAGTCCAATGTTGAACAGGATGGATGGATGAATAACTTTATCGAGGTCCTTCGGTGCGCACCATTACCGCGCAGCGGGTCACTCCCACGTCGGGACAGAGAGGCCTTGCCCCTCCACCAAAAAAAAAAGAGGATGACCTTATTTTTAGGTCTGGTGGTCCCATGCCGCCATGCCGCCATGCCGCCAAAACAAAAATAAGGTCATCCTTTCTTGTTAAGGTCTGGCGGTCCCATGCCGCCAATTTCCCACAGGGTGGGTGCCCTCCCAAGAGACCATGAACTTCGTTCTGCTGAGCACCAGGCCGGAAGTGCGCTTGTACCTATTTTACCGGTAGTTACCCGGCGGCAGCAATTCTCTGCCTCCCACAGCAGCGGCGGATGCTCAACTATTTCACCAAGGCTGTGGTGGGTTAAGGTGCGCCTAGGGGCCTTCACAGAACCTTATGGGGCCACCTTTCAAGATGAGTACCCATTAACAACCGAGCGCCAGGTATGTGTACTCCTCTACCCCTTTGGAGAAGCCGGTGAGTTTCCGGTCGGCACTGGGAATCAAACCCAGTACCTCCCGCATTGGAAGCGGACGGTCAGCCATGTAGCCACCGCTGCATGTCTGAGCGGTGACAATATTGCACCCTGAGGCGTGTCACGACATGGAAGTTTGCATGGCACTGACCCCGAAGCTCCGAGCGACGTTGTCGCAGTGCGGTCACTCAGAAAGTCCTGAATGGAATGGAACACTTTTTCTCCGCAACCTGTGCTCTCAAGGCGTTCTAGTATCGTGGAGTGAGATATGGTGTCGATGGCCTTTTGAACGTCTAGGGCGACTAGGATTCTGTCTAGGCTTCCAGGGGGAGGGCCGGGGTCCTCGTCTTTCAACAGGACGAGGACGTCCTGTGCAGAGACTCCCTTGCGAAAGCCGAACATAGATTCCAGGCATACAGGACTCTTTCAAGAAGCTTGCCCATACGCACGATGTTATTGAGGTGGGCCGCTGATGTCCAAGCTCTCGTGGCTTCCCCCGCTTTGGGATCTTTATTGTGCTGGCCGATTTTGGTCAACATCATAATGCTCCCAAACCTGATCATTGAGCAGTTCTGCAAGTTGCTCGATGGCCTTGTCACTGAGATTGCATAGTATTGCATTGGTAACGCGCTCTGGTCCTGGTGCCGTATTTTTCCTGAATGTCTGCGCGGCTGCATAAAGCTCCGCGAAGGTAATATAAGCATCCAGGTTTTCGCTCTCCTCCCCATAGTATTCCTTGGGTGCTGCTGTGGGCACTTGAGCCTCACCGGTGTAAGTGGTCTTAGCGCGCGCACCAGCGCTCGCGACCGCTCTCTAATAGTCAAAGTCGCAGTTGCTGTTCCAGCGACGCAGCCGCGCCGTCCCTTCGCCCAACGAAAGACGGGCGGGGCGTTTAGTCTCTGCTTGAGGAGCAATCGACGGCTGGCTTCGCACGCGGGGTGATGCTATACCATGCGTCCCCCGTGCAACAGAGATGGCCGGCTCATTTCATCTCTGCTTCAGCCAAGTTCGTAGCCAGCGCTCGCGAGCTTTTACTCGAGGGTAGAACATAAGATGCGCGGAGCAATATTATGGATTTCGATTTACACGGAACATGACGGCGACACCGACGGCGACGGCATAAAACCCGGCGAGAGTGTCCATATAATTGCTATCGCAATAAAAAATATGTGAAACCATGGAAGCGAGGTCGCCTCTTTTCTGGATAGCTGCATCGTCTCCGCTGTGAGTGGTTCGTCCACTGGAAAACTCAGATATTCCGGCGCCTTGTCCATTTTCTTTACTTGTATATTTATTTACCGATTTCCACGAGTAAAAATGAAAGGAACATAATGTAATAACGTATCGATATAGTTATTTATCTATTTTATTTATCTAGGCAGAGTGTAGAAGGTCCAAGACTCCAGGAACATACTATCCAGCGAGTTGGGACGTAGCGCTTTATTGCTGGAGGACGCCGTAGCGTTGAGGTCATGCAATGCTCGTGAGACTTCTGGAGAAGCTAAAGACACAACTTCCACTCAAGCGATGTATTTTATATTCAGAATCCCCTTTCGTAAAACATTTTTATAATCTATCAAGTACAAGTGGAGTGGCGGGGATTAATTGTAAGCGTTTTCTCTCTACTTTCGTACCAGCGAGCGCGCTGAATGCTACGCAAGTGGGTGATGACAAGGGGGCAGGAAGCTACGCCCGGTCAGCCTTGAGCACTTTGTTTTTTTCTTCGAATTCGCGGCTTACCTTTAGTGTGATCGCAATCAAGCGCGCAGGCACGTTGCGGCATCTCTCGGCAGCCGCGGTAACTATGCAGCTTACGATGCTCAAATCAGCCAATGGCGCCAATGGCTGTGGACTTGGTCTTTATGGCGCGGTCATTTGGATTTATGGCATCATTTGTCGAGACAAGAGGGAACGATTTGTAGCTGACTTTGAGAATTAATTGCAAATTCCAGGCCGCGCACTGCCCGATATAATTTGGCTCACATGTTCTCAGGCGTCTCGACTACCAATCGGCAGCGTTTTCTGACCATGCTGAGAGATTGTTGCAGGACCCCTAGACAAACGGCGGCGCATCGCACTTATTTGCGCGGCGGTGGCGGCGCACAGATCTGCCCTGACGTCACTCTCTGTGAAGCCTTGGTGAAGCCGGAAGTCAGCCATAGTGACTTGGCAGATTCTCCCCTTGAAGTAGAAGGTACGTCTCCGGCTCAAAAACCATGTGGGCTGCGCGGCGCGCGTGCCGTGACGAAATCAACGGAATTACGGAAGTCAACACGCCGGGCCACCGCGAGACTGTTATCATTTCATCTTAGTATTCTGCGCCGAAAGATGTTCAACCCGCAGCGGTGGCTACATGGTTAAGCGTCCGCTTCCAATGCGGTAGGTGCCGGGTTCGATTGCCAGTGCCGACCAGAAATCAACCGGTATTTTCTGATGGGTAGAGGAGTACACCGATCTGGCACTCGGTTGTTAGTCGGCGACACGCTAAAAATAAAAAGTAAACTGTACCGCTGTCCATTTGTATTATGTGCGTCCAACTACGGCCGCTCTTTACCATGACGTGTAGTGGTTAAGACGAACCAATGAAAAATGCAACATGGCGCCGTTCGCGACGAGAGGCGAGGTACCGCTGCATCGAGACCGTGATCCGTCAATTCGAATTTCCTGCGGTGTTTGTTTCTTCCAGAAGAAGCTCTTTCCTACTGCACGTACCCAGCATCATCCTCGCCGGTCGTCATTCGATGCAGTAGAAGCTTGTGAATGAACCGCGTTTCAAGTGCACCGAAGCGGCAGCACCTCGGAGTGTTTTACAACGCTTTAGCGCGTTCCGTCGTTGCGGCAGCGTCAAGTTTCAAGACGGCGTGTGTTCCCTCCATCGCTCGGATACACCAAGCATATCACCTGAGGGTCACCACATCGGCGATTGTCATCGCGTTCGTTCGTGTGCAGTGAGGTGAAAGTGAAGTCGGAATGTGCGCGTCTGCGTACGATTTACCGCCCGCAAAAGCCATGGCATTAGCGTTGCCACATGTCCATGTCTGTGTGTGTGTTACTTGGAGCTCGCAACGTGGGAATCTTGGTGATCTATTGTGATGTGCGCCGTGCTCTGCGCCTATATAAGCGACGTATGTGCGGACAAAGCGTGAGAGAAAGAAAGCGACCAACACAACCCGTTAGCGCAACACAATGCGAAAGTAAACAAACCTGGTGTGGAGAATATGCAGTGGTGTGTGCATTGTAAGAATATAACTGTGGTCAGCCGGTGCGTGTGTGATTATGTGACGTGTGCCTATTGGGGAAGTTGCGTTGTCTCAACGAAATTAAATAGCACAAGCCTAGAATGATGTGCTAGGTTGAAGTGCCCGTCGCGTAAGTCTTACGCTCGATGCGCGAACGCGTTGCAATGAAAAACGCCGTGCGAGGTAATCGTTGTCTACAAACAGCGAAATAATGCGCGCTACATAATATCGCTGACGCAGGAACTTTCGATCGCATGGATCGTGAGCGTAAGTGAAGTGACACAGCTAAAATTATTATGGAGTGAAAAAGAAAGGTTTTGTTGTTAATGGTGTTCCATCATATTTCACGATATCATATTTGGAATTCTCGCTTTTGTCTAACATGCGTTTTTTTTTTTTTGCATTTCTCCTGTATTGTGTGCATGTATTACGCAGTGATGATTTGTTTACATTAAACTACAGTATAGACTCTCGTGAAGCTCAGAGTCCGTAAATCCTATGTAAGAACGTATCCCTTCTTGTGAAGCCTCACCCCCTCATTATGCTTCACGAAAAATGAGGAGGGGGGAACCAGAGAGGTGGTGCTTGACAATGGGCGAAAGGAATGTACTTACTGATTGTGTTCACCTAGCTATATATACATTTATATGTTTTCCCTTTATTTCCTCGAGAATGCACATGTTCTTTGTATGTCCGAGTGTATACGCCTGGTCTTTTGGCTACTCATATTGTTATTGTTACGTTTTTTTTTTATTTTTTTATTTTTTCTCTCTCTACCTGCTCGGAGGGCGATGCTATAAATGCTCATCGAAGCCTCGTAAATATTGCCTTGATAAAGATCAGTATCCGATCGAAACGGTGACAAATAAACAGTTTTTTTAGAAGCCTACATCATTTTCGTATTTGTCTTACGGCAACCGAAGACAGCCTCTTCACAATCAACGTGCCTCTCTCTCTCTCTCTCTCTCTCTCTCTCTCTCTCTCTCTCTCTCTATATATATATATATATATATATATATATATATATATATATATATATATATATATATATATATTGTGGCGAAGCCTTGGTACTGCTTAATGGGTTGCGCCGCTCGCGCTCGGAGTCCGTGCTTTTGCCTTGACTGTCGCCGCTGCGTATTTCCGCCAAGTGCCGTCCAATAAACACCTTAATAAATTGGTGGAGACTGCTGTGCCGTCCCAACTTCGGTCCTCATTCGATGCCCATGGCGCTTCGATCCCGTACCCTGCAATCTACCATGCCTCAAGACGCCGCCCAGCAGACGCTTCCGCCTGCACCGACCTCATGTCCCGGTGTCCCTCGTATTCGCGACCCCCCTATCTTCACTGGAGTAGATGGGACCGACGTGGAGGACTGGCTCGCGATTTATGAACGCGTGTCCCCATTAAATGGGATGACGCAGGAAAATTGACCAACATGGTTTTCTACATCGCTGGTGTGGCAGGCCTGTGGTACAACAACCACGCCTCAGATTTTACGACGTGGTCCGACTTCGTAAGCTGCAGGCCGAACAGCGTTTACGCGAACGAGCTCAACAGGCCGCTGAATCCTTCACCAGCTACATAGAAGACATCCTCGATTTGTGTAAGAAAGCCGAAACCACCATGTCTAAATCTGACAAGATCGGGCACATTATGAAAGGCATCGACGACGATGCCTTCACGATGCTCCTGGCCAAAAACCCCAGCACAGTGGCAGAGGTCATAACGCTCTGCCAAAGCTACGAGGAGCTGCGCCGGCAGCGGTCGATGACCCGTCGCTCTCCATCACGCGACGCGGAGCTCGCTGGCTTGTCGACCGTATCCGACCGCTCCGCGTTGCTCGCAGAGGTGAAGTCATTCGTGGGCGAGGAAATCGCGCGCCAGTTGTCTCTGCTGGACTTTGCTCACCCTCAGTACGTCAACCACTCTTCTCCCTCCCCTGCGTCGAGCGATTGAGCACGAAATCGCGGAGGTCATGCCTGAGTACCACCAGTACCATCCGGCTTCTGCACCGCTGAGTTACGCCGAAGTTGTCGCAAGGCCGTCCCCAGTAATCCCTCCGGCTGCCCCACACAGTTACGCCGAAGCCGCCGCTAGACCTCAGTCCTTCGAAGCGGGTGTGCCGGCTACGTACGCCGACGTCATGCACAGGCCACCACTACAGATCACCATGCCGTCATATCAGTTTCCACTCCGTCAATGACGTCCTGCGCCATGGGCGGGCCGTGCTCCAGAAAACCGATGGCGCACATCTGATAACCGCCCCATATGCTTCGCATGCGGTTACGCCGGCCACGTGACGCGTTACTGCAACCGCGTGCAGCCGCCGCGAGTCGCGTCGTCCGCCACCAGCCAGTCGAAACGCCCATTTTACGACCCACCTATGCCGCTGTCACCGACGTCACGCCAAGCTCCATCTACTCGGCGCTCTCCGTCTCCACGACGTCGTTCACTGTCGCCGATGCGGCCACGTCCGGTCGCACGCGACCAGGAAAACTAGCAGTCGCAGTCTACGAGGCAAGGGCTGCGACGCTATCGAACTGCGAAAGCCCTCCGCGAACTTCATCGAACGTGATAACGTGTTTGTGGACGGTGTTCGCGCATCTGCCCTTGTCGACACTGGAGCCGCCGTATCCGTTATGGACAAAAAATTCAGCCTATTACTACGAAAAGTGGCGACGCTACTTTCTGGAATGTCCCTCCGTACAGCCAGCTCCCAGAGTATTCATACTACGGCAATATGCACAGCTCGCGTCGTCATTCAGGACGTTCTGCACAACGCCGAGTTCATCATAATTGCTGCATGCTCCCACGACGTCATCCTGGGATGGGATTTTCTCTCCCGCCACCACGCCGTAAGTGGGGGCAGTGAAGGTAAGGTCGATACTTCTGTACAGACCAGACGACGGCAAGGCACTCCTACTCGGTGATGGTATAATTCTTTTCGGCGGGTGTCAGTACACGGCTGGCGTATGAGACGACCCTCTCGCGTGAACACTTGTCTCTCTGTAGCAGAATACCACCAATGCCATGACCACTAGCGTCCGTATGCAGGAGTGTAGGTGCGGTTTCATCGAAATGGCAAAGGACTGGTTCGGACGTGAGGGCACGCTTCAGATGGACAAACGCCGATTCACATTCAGGAGACCACACAAAGGGAACACCGGAGCCGAGCAGCTTGTGCAAAGGCGAAGCGATTGAGGCGAAGTCTCGAATGAATCGGCGAAAATAGTAAGGCGATGATTGGGGCTAGTTGGTTCTTGTCGAAGTCTTGATTATGCGCTATTTTATGAAAACACTACCGACGAAGAAGACGTAGAGACGAACAGAAGTAGACGAGACAAAGCGCAATTTTCAACTGATTTATTTCGTGCGTTGTTCAAATATAAATCGAGTACAAGGCACACGTCAGAGTGATAACACACACATACCCTCGCCTACACGTCATCCACCCTTCGCGTCTTCACTACAAGATTTACTTCTGCAGAAGATAAATGTAAAGACGGCATGCTCACGCAGTTTTGTTCACCCAGAGAAGCCATGATGGCTGCTTCAGAAACCAATCTCTCTTTTTCATCTTTCACGTGTTTTACAATTTTTGTTTTTTCAAATTCATGTGCGCGCGAGCATCGATTACAATGTGTTGCTAGGTACCCTGGGTGGGTGACTTGCTCGCAATTGTACCGATGCTCTCTAAGTCTTGAGTTAATGCATCTCGAGGTTTGTCCCATATATTGTTTTCCGCAGGTTAGCGGAATACTGTACACTACTTCTACGTCGCACTCGACAAACCTCTGCGCATGTTTTATCTCACATCTATTGCATTTTCTGGTTTCATTTGCATTGTTGACTTTGTTACAAAGACTTATCAGTTTTTGTGGTGCTGAGAATACAACAGGGGCGTCATGTTTGTTCGCTATCTTTTTTAGTCTATGTGATACATTATGTACAGTACGGTCCACTGTTAAAGGGAACACTCGAATGAGCACCCTTCATGTTGCTGGCCCCCTAACGTCAAGTGGATGGGGAAACTTCGTTCGTGCATGGCACTGTTCTGTCAAAAGGAGTCGCAACTGTCAACCACCAGTAGTCTTATGCAAATATAAGCCACTATGCTTTTGCAAGAGAGCGAAATCCGAACATGCCCTGCGCGCAAGTGTTCCCTCTAGCAGTGGACCCGTCTGTACATAGGGTATCACCACCGGCCGCTTCTCTCGCTTTTCGGCTTCTGCATTCTTTTTGTTCCTGATATATTCCGTAGCATTTTTTCAGCAACAGATGCAATTATTGAGTCTAAAAAACCACTTCTTTTTAGCCTTTCTACCTGGACATGCAAGCTCTTTGACATCAAATGTTCACAGGATTTTTGGATTGACTGACATAGGCAGTTTCGCGCAACACTTTTTTTTACGAGTTTAGAATGACCACTTGAATAGCTCATCAGCGCTTTTTCACTTTTCGTCATGTATTCAAGTGGTCATTCTAAACTTGTAAAACGAAGTGTTGCGCGAAACTGCCTATGTCAGTCAATCCAAAAATCCTGTGAACATTTGATGTCAAAGAGCTTGCATGTCCAGGTAGAAAGGCTAAAAAGAAGTGGTTTTCCAGACTCCATAATCGCATCTGTTTCATGGCAAGAGTATTGAATGGGAAAGCTGCAATCACCTGGAGAATGTGGCGTACCCTGTCCGACAATGACGCACTGACACGTCGCAAGAACATCCTCGGCGTAGGATGTTTTCGACTCGCCGAGTTGTTGTTTGCGAGCCTCGAGGGTTTTTATGGCGAGAGTCGAATGAACGGTCTGTATGCCAAACCCATGGCGAAGCTGCTTTTTGGAAATCGGGGACGTCAATCCGGTGGGTGAAGAACCACGTTTTCGCCACACCCGTCAGACGACGCGGTTTCACTTGAACAGGAGATGTGCTCGAACTTGTAGGTATCGTCCCATCGACTAGCACAACCGGCGCCCTCGCAATCGTCCAGCCAGTCCTTCTCAGCGAAGACCAGAAAAGAGATGGCGGTCGCCCTGGTGGGGACGGAAGCAACGCCGACCTGCTCGCGCTGTTGCCGGACAGCTGGCACCAACGGAGACCTGAATGAAGCTCCAGGAGGCAGAGCGGGCGAGGAGAGTATCGAGGAGCAACCTCCACCACGTATGACGTCTTAGTTGGACAGAACAGGCACAGTGCACCCAGCAGGCCCGTAGCCAGGGGGAGGGGGGAGCCTAGGCCCCCCCTCCCGTAATTTTGGTGAAGTATGTGTTTTTACCAGAAATAAATAATAAAAATAGGTGTTTTTCTCCAAAAGTCAAGGCTTTCAGCAAGTGCCCCCCCCCCCCCCCCCCCGTAAAGATTACTGGCTACGGGCCTGGCACCCAGGCAAAATGAGGGTGATAATATACAAATTAGCAAGACGCACCTACAATATATATGCTCTCTCAGACGCCATCACCTGCCCGTTTTGAGTATGCCTGGTAATCAAATGTAAGCGTAATGCATTAAGTTCGCATATATTCCGTATATAGCATGTGTTCCCTAAATAGCAGTCATTGCTGTTATGCCAGCTCGTCGGGCTTGTGCCACTTGCGAAATTCACTTGTAGCGCTCCGATGCACTGGCACGTGTAATTTATTTTAACAGCTACAATTAAAGCGCACACGTATAGACAATGAACCAATTTACTCCGTCACATCGGCGTTTCTGCGTGCCCTCACACCTTAGGAAAAACGGAATTTCAAGTCATACAGCCACACAGTGGCTGTCACGCCCTTATCGACTTGAAAGATTCATTGCATTCCATTACAGCCATTGCTGGGTGACGTAGCCAGAAATTTGCTTCGGTGGGGGCACGTCCTTGATCTGAAGTGGGGACCGGGCAGGCAAGCGTGGTCGTGTGTCATTTCGGGCTCTGCATATCCCATGGCAGAAAGAAATTTCGGGAGGGGCACGCGCCCATTGTGCCGCCCCCTGGCTGCTGGGTTTACATGCAAGCCTTACAAAAAAGGCGAATAAGCCCAAGTTCGGGGAAAGGCTTGAAGAGGTGAAAAATCCTTGAACAGTGGCTTCGGCAAGTGTCTTCTTCAGTGCAGCAACCCAGTTGCTGCCTTGATTAGTACAGGACCACTTGTCGAAGTGACACCCCATGTTCAAGTACTTTCCATCTTACAAAGAATGCGACACATGTGCAGTGAACGAGTGTTCGCAGGTTGGTGACGCCTGCCCCGAGGGCTTCCAGGCCGGTGGCTACGTCACGTGGATCGACCGGCGGCCCTCAGACCTGGAAGCGCTGAACCGTGCCGAGGGCGCCCTCCCACGTGGCCGCTACACGGCGCACAACACCACGCTGCACTTCTGCTGCCGCAGCGACGGAAGCGTGGACGCCGCCATACGCCTGCCCACCGGTCTGCCCTTCTATCTTCTGCAGTGCGTCATTTTCTATTCGCTCCGCAACACCGGGCGCCATATTCTGTTGTGTGGAATAGTTTGTTAGCGTAGGAAAAACTATGAAGAGGCTGATAGGCAGTCGTTGCCGGCACTTTGGCGGGCCAAGAAAATGCAGCGTTTTGAATAACTCATCCGGACGGAAGTTGCAGAAAGCTTACCGCCTCACAACATAATCTTGGAGCGTAGTATCTTTTTTTGTCACAACGTACACTTCTTACCTGAGGCAGGCGTCCGAGGAGGTTAATCGTTGCCGAGAAGACCCGAGTGTCAAACTTCTAAAGTAAGCTTGCATTGTAATAGACAGTGTTCATTTTTATTTCATCATCACCCATGCGTGTCCAACGCAGGACTCCCAATGAGCTTTAATTTACGCTACCTCACTGCAATTTATTACTGCGAATTTCTTGCTTTTCATCACCTCATCTAACTCGCTGTTTCCCTCGGCTTCATTTCCCGTCCCCGGCGGGAAATCGGCCGGATAGAACGGCGTAACAGCTTTTTTGATTAAAGGTGGAGGGGATTTTATATTTAGGAAATTTGCAACACTCTGTACGCAATGCCTGAAAGAAGAAGGAAGAAACAGTAGAGAAGGATAGGCAGGGAGGTTAACCAGTTTGGGAAAACCGGTTTGTTACCGGTTGCTGCCAGTGGGCTCGAAAGACGTCAAAAATATGTTAAACACACGAAGGGAGACATAGAAGACTTGAAGAGTTGGGCACACCGGCTAACTTTCAGTTTTATACAAAATATTAGAAATGGTAACTTTAAACAGCACAGCAGAAACACTTTATCATGAAGAATAACGGCGTGGCTTGAAAAGACGGACAAGAACGGACACACGAGGACGGGCGCTGACTGCCAAAAAATGCATTTATTGTCCCTGCACAAATATATATTTCGGAAAGGAGGGAAGGTGCCGATGTCTGGCGATAAAAACAAATGCGTTCATCGTGATGGAGAAAGCTGCACTGCCAAGCGCGTGGCCTCCGCTTCGGCAGCGCGACACAAGGCACCTTCGAATGGACCGCGACGAACGAGATGACGCGTTGCAGGTACGATGCCGGCGCGTGCCAGAAGGTGCACGGCATGTCGGTGTTCGAGCAGTGGTTCCACTTCATGGAGGACGAGCTGGGCGCCCGGATGACCGCTGAGGCCGACCTGCACGGCGGTGTGCCCAAGTTCAGGGAGCCACACCCGCGACTGGACTCGACCATGTTCGACCGGGGCCTCGTGCTCTACTACTGCTACTACGACGTGGGTGCGCATTTTCCTTCCTTTCATCGCGATGACGTTTTAGCATTTGTTCTGCTTCAGTGGGTGCCTTACATGACGCCAGACTTGGCAGTAACGAAATTGCAGTAATTAAACTGCTTCAAGTGAGTAATACTGCCTTCCCAATTACCGTTGACTAAAGTGTAGCACCATTACGCCATAAAAAATGACCGAAAGGAAGATAACAAAGCCAAGTTGATCTGAGTGCCAAACCTCAAGCGTGCGACAACGCCCTCTGAGATTTCAATGCATATGTGCTGTAAATCAAGTGTGTAGTGCATCAATGATCAACTTCATTACCTTTAAAAAGTAGCAGTAATGTCATTCGGTCAGCTGTAATTTGTAACGCAATTTAATTACATTTAAAAATTTACGAAACCAATTATTGATGTAAATTGATTACCATTCAGTAGCGATTTTGCCATCTCCGCGCGACGTCGATAAGCGAAGAAATGTGTAGCAGCCCCTCGCTCCTGTAAACACTGATCAGGCATTTCTCCCGAACGTGACCACCCCTTGTGCGTAACTGTAGTGGAGTCGAGTGGTGTGACGCAGTCGAGCGATGTGACGCAGCCGCGAGCCTTCGCGGGTTCCGCGTGATGGTGGACAACACGGGCCTGGTGGCCACTTTCGACCGGCACTACGACGAGAAGAACTACGGCATCCCTCATGCCATCGAAGAGGACTTCTTGCACGCGTACACGTGCGCGGTCTACCCTGTCACGGAGCCGGCGTTCCGCGTGCTGCGCCTCAACTGCAGCCAGCCCGTGCTGGGCCAGTACGTGACGGTGCAGATATTCGGCCGACACGACACGCTGCGCTTGTGCGACGTCAAGGTGTTCGCCGAAGGTGAGTCGAGCCGGGTTAGCAGTGCTAGGCTCTTGTTACCACGCGCCTCCCGCAGAGTCGTGCGGACAGCCTCTGGGCATGGCCTCGGAGGAGATCTTCGACACGCAGCTGCACGCCTCGTCGTTAGACGACTCCTACCACTTCACTAACGCACGCCTGAATGCCGAGTACGGGTGGTGCGCGTCCCTCGCTGACAACCAGAAGTACATACAGGTACATACAGTCCATGTTGCCAGCAAAGATGTTTCAAAGCACAGTCCAATATATGCATTCGACTCGAAGGCTTCTTCTTTTGCGTACTCTCAGTCGAGTGTATTGGCAGCTTTCTGCATGTAACGTGGTTTTGTAGTGCCTCCAGGATCGGAGGCATCGCAGCTTTCTGCACCTCACGTACTAATGCAGCAATGCCTCCGAGATCGGCCCACGTTTGATCGAGCAACGATGTCGTCTGATGATGTCACGTTATGTGACATCCTAACGACGTCACAAAACTTGACATCATCACGTGATGATGCTTTGCATCGCTACGTGTTGACGCCGATGGTCACATTTCGCGTTTGACGAGGCATCTAAGACTAAGGCTTTAGCTTTAATAAATGCTCAAGGTGAAATTATGCCCCGAAACTGAAACCAGACCTGTGCCATCTTACCGTGGGTGCGCTAAACGTTAGCTTACCGCGAAGTAGCAGCAGCTAGCACGCTCCCCGCCATCTACTCTGCTCGCCAGTTTCTAACGTTGAGGCGCACGTCTTCTCGTGCGACAAAAAGAGAGATGTGCAACGAAATTAAGCTGGACTGTTCATCTTCAACCATATTTCACTACATCACTTTCAGTACGCGGCTTCACGGAAAAACTGCTCCAACGTTTAATCTTCCTACTGACTTGTTGGCTCGAATGTTCCAAACCTACCCTGTCTGGCAAGAAATCTATCTAAGCTGCATAAAGTTTATGCAGCCGCACTGAACTTATTATAACTTATTCATTTATTCGCAACATACCTGTCGCTTGAAGACAAAGTGAGAGGGAAGACAATTGTGCTGCTTTTTTATGCTCTTCCTATAGCATTTAATGTTCAATAATGAAAGCTGTAATCATAATGCCGCTTCCGTTCTATTTAGCTACAAACTTGGCGAATAACTTCAATCGCACGGCTACTTTTGGCTACTTTTAGCTTGAGTTTTGGCTCACTTTTCAATACTACGCAGCGGCAACCCTGCCTTGAACTTAGTCGTCTAAACTCGTGGTAAAGCTTAATACGGTCGAGCCCAACATAATTCATAAGGCTGAGCCATGGCTAAGCCTTATAGACGCGTCCACACATTGTTTGCGCAGTATTCGCATTGACTGCGACAGTCATCGCGGATGGTCACGTTTTTATGCGAAATGAGCTTGAACGTGCGTGCGCGAACAATGACAACGAGGTGACCTTTGTCTTTGCGGTGTTCCTCTCGAGCTCGGTTCGAAAGTTCCGCGTTCAGTTGGTCTTTGCGGCGTTGGCATTACGAAAAAGTAAAAACAGAAGAAAAAAAAAGCGGTGTTTGGATGATGTAAACTGCACGCTAAAATAGCCACTCCGGATGGTTCTCGCCTTCGTCTTGAGCGAACGCATAAGGGAGCCTGCGAGCTTTTGTTATCTGGGGTGATAAAATAGGACGTGTCCTCTGCCCGGAGAAAGATGCGATTGTCAGGCCGCCACCCCCCGCACTTGGTTTGCCATGTCTGCTGTGCAGACTTGGTTCATCAAGCTACACTGTATGCACTCTGTAGATGCACTGGTGTCCATTATTCTTGTCAATGGTGTTTTACGATACAGGGCTGTCACCTCGTGACACGGCCTGTAAGCTCGGAAGTATAGTGTCGGGCTGTGCTAGCGAATACTCTCATAACACGGTCTTCATTCTCCCACAGATCGACCTGCAGAACCACACGCACATCACAGGCGTGATACTGCAAGGAATGAACACACCCGTCAAGAGCGGCTACATCACGGCATTCCAGCTGACCTTCAGCAACGACAGCATTTACTGGATGTCCGAAGAACAGCCCGTGGGCCACAGAAAGGTCAGTTTCACGCGCCATAAAACAAAGAATTTGAGAGAACAGCCGAAAGCGTATGCTACCACGAGTAAGTGGGCCCGTCGAACGAAGGCAGGGTCGTTTGACGGGCCCTGGGAGTGGGTGGAGTACTCAGTCCAGGACCTCCTGCGCCGCGGCAGCCCTGTCGCGACCAGATCGAGCTCGTCCTGGGAGAAGCTTACCACTGTTCTACGACTAAGTGCGGGATTGGTGGAACACTCATTAAAATACTCTGACGTCATCATAATCAGCCTGTCTGCGCCCACTGCAGGGCAAAGGCCTCTCCCATGTTTCGCCCATTAGCCAGGTCCTGTGCGGCCACGTTGTCTTCTTCATCTCGTCTGCCCACCTAGCTTTCTGCCTGCTCCTCCTCGCGCCCTTGGAATCCAGCCTGCCACTCTTAAAGGGACACTAAAGGCAAATATTAAGTCGACGTTGATTGTTGAAATAGCGGTCCAGAAACCTCGTAGCGCTGCTTTTGTGCCAAGGAAGTGCTTATTTTGAAATAAAATCACGTTTTTAGTGGTCCGCATCGCGTTAGCGCGCTTCAAATCTCCCGCCTGAAAATACGACTCTAATACGTCACTGCTGCCGTGCCCAACGTTGCCCGCTTTTACTGCGCGGCCGCCGACACTAGTAGCAGCCGAGCGGAAGTAGCGGGACCCACAGTAGCAACAACGGCGCTGCGGCTATAGTGCCTAGAATATACTGCGGCAAAGACTTGCTCGGATGGGCACATTCAAAGCCGTCACCAAGTTGCGGTTGGTCTCGTAATCCTCAGTACGAAAGTGCAGCGAGCACACACGCAGAGGTTTTGTCTGTTTAGCACACTGGCGCAATGGCATGACACTAAGCCACTTCGAGCGTAAGGGTTCATTCCGCGGCACCCAGTGAAAAGACACACCGGTTTCCTTGCTGCAGCACTGGCGTTGTGCACCATTCGGGCATCCGGCAATATCACACGCATGCGGCATTTTGTCGAACTTTCTGTCAGAGCGACTTTCACGAGCGCGCAAAACACGCACGGCAGTACGCGATCCCGAAACTACCACTGAGACGGGCGAGGCGCAGTTCGGCGAAAACGGAACCTTTGAACCACGCGCGCCGTTCCCCATGGCAACGCCACGGAGGTTTTGTTTTCCATGAATCAAGTGGAAACGAACAAACAGCATTTTATTACGTCTTTTGATGCTCGGAATGTTCTTTTTTTACTGCTGCTAGTTTGATTACTAGTGATTTATTGTAGGCCGACTTCCCTACGTCATCGGGATCACTTCGAAAATGTCCCACTCGTGGCGCTCATCATGTGATACATTTCGCTTAATTTCTCGGTAAGTAGGGCACTGCTGTTGATAATATTGCCGTTTTAGAAGTTGTCATACATTGGGCTTTCACTCTGACATAAATTGTTATTTGCCTTTAGTGTCCCTTTAATGACCAGCGGTCGTCTTGCCTTCTCGCTACATTTCTTCTTCTTCTTCTTGATTTCGACCAAGATATGTCCTCGACGCACGTCTGTTACCTGACACACTCTTCTTGTCCCTAAAGGTTTTTTTTTTTTTTTTTTTTTTTTACAGCGAAGCTATAAGCGGCTACGTCCTGGCAGTTTTGCCGACAGGAACGCGGAATAGAAAAACAGTGTTCGGCGATGGACATTTCATATGCGAGAACACCATCCGCCTGTTCGCCATGTGAAACTATTGCCGCCACAAAGCGATAAATAAAACAAATGAACCTGGTCCCCGCGTTGCGAAGGCGATTGTCTTGGCCACTAGGCTACGCAACGATCTTTCTTTTTTTTTTTTTGTCTTTATTGCAGCATGTAACATTCAAGCGGAAACATTCTCACCCAAGCTTTAAGCATAGTGTTGCACACGTTTAAAACGGCTTCAAATGTCTGTTAGCCACGAGACAGAACACTGGCGTCGCTGCAATCGCAGCGATTGTAAAGTCCCTCTATTTAGGCGATTGGACGTCACGCCAAGGACTCTCCTGCACTGGCGCCGGCCGTGCTGCCGGACCTCTTTCGCGATGCCATTACTCCTGAGTTCGGCTATGTAAATCTGGCATGACAGGAGGTGTAACTTTTCATTACCACCCAAAGGTAACTATGCTGCATAAAGTTTAGCAAACATGTGGTTACGATTCACCATCCATACCGCCGCAAGGCCGATACCGGCGGGAGCATCCCCATTAACGACCGGACAGTGAAGTTTAGACAACCAAACTTACTATGGTAAATCTCCCGACGGAAGTGTCACTGTGAAACGGTGACGCTTCACCGGAACAGCGAAGCAGTCGTTTTCACCGCGTATTTCAAGAAATGTGTGCTAAGAAAATATATATGCAAAACATTTTTGCTTCATTACAGCTAGGCTTAGACTCCGATGTTGAAATATGTATTACAGATGAAACTGCGACATCTTTAATGGGCCAACGTCTTTGCAGCTTCTCGTGCAAGTTACGACCGCCCCTGCGAAATAACCTAGGCGATTTGACAGAATGTTGCTTTTAGCAGCAAGATACTGATAAGAACAATCTCACACATTTGAAAAATTAGGCAGTACAGTCGCACTCGCGACTATATCTAACTTGGTTAAATCGACTAACACTTTATGTCGAACTATTTTCGAACACGACTATGATTTAGCGTCATTGCAGAATCTATGGCTACATTGAACGAAAACATTAGGGCAGCTTCGCACTAGTGGTGCCAAGCCTGAAAGGCTGCCTTCTCTTGCTTTTCCTCTTTTTTTTGTCTCTGTTTATTTCTATTTATTTCTTTCTCTATCTATTTCTCTTTCTATCTATATATATTTATCTTTCTCTGTCTTTCTATCTTTTTCTGCTTATGTGTGTGTGTATATATATATATATATATATAAAAGCCACGAAAGAAAAATTATTCAGAAAAACTTTCCGACGCGCGGAATCGAACGGGCGACCTCTCGCTTTCCAACGCGCGGCGTTAGACGGTTACGCCACCAACAGTACCGTCTTCCAGCCTGCCAACGGCGAGCTATTTATATACACCATTTCCTTCAGCATGCTTTCTTAGTCACCACATAGATGGCGCGCTTTAAAGATCGTCGCCCCGCTCCTGCGAACGCCGTTGCACTTCGCCCTACAGGGCGTGGTCGCCTTCGTGCGCTTATCTCGAGGAAAGAAGGGGGCGGCCGGGGGTGGGGGGGTGAAGCGGGCGGTTGTATGTCTTGTGCTTTCCCCGCGATGTCCGCGCTAAAGTCACAGAGCGTACGAAGGTCACTTCGCTCGCTGCAGCGGCCACGTTTGCGAAAGGAGCGCGCTGTTCAAACGGAAATAAGTAACAACTGTGACAGATAGTTCGCGCTCGTCCTGTGTGTATCTGTTCGTTCGTTTCGTGCGTCCTGCTTTATGTTCGAGCAGTGCGCTTCAAGTGTCGAGCTGTGACGCATGATAGTTCGCGTTCGTCCTGTGTGCGTTCTTTTCGTGCGTCCTTTGGGCTCGAGCGACGCGCTGGCAATTTCGATCTGCTTTCCGTTCTTCGCGTTACATTCCAATTTATTGCTATCGCTTGCATTGCTTCGCCGTTGCGGCGAAACTGTAACTTTTTTCCAAGCTTGCAGCTTGGAAAAAAATGCTATACGGGAGACTTTATCGTAAATAATGCACTAGGGGTTTCTGAAGACGCCCTAGAACTTTGCAAGTGGCATTTCTTGCCTAAGGTCAGTATTTAGCAATTTTGTTAAATAATTCTTATTAACAAAGTGATTAATAGTAAAACTATATTGTCTGTAGTGCGCAAGGTGAATGTCGGCAATTTGCAACTTATATATATATATATATATATATATATATATATATATATATATATATATATATATATATATATATATATTCTGATGACGATGCTCGCAAACTGCGTTTCGTCACGGCGGCCGATTGCTCTATTTCACCCGGTAATGAGAATGGTCCGACGTCGACATCTGATGCCCTCCTTAACGGTGACGTGTTTCTCGCTCCATGCGATCGCTGGATATCTGGTGGCATTGTAATTGCGCCTAGCTTGGTCAGGTTTCATGACAGCCGAGCGTTGGTCACAGCACACAACACTACGTCTCGGCCATTTCTTCTGTCCCAAGGTACCGTTGTGGCCTGCTTTGCTGACACTGAATCTCTTGCCCTGACGCCTCTTCACGCTGATCCACCACTCGCGCCTGCTGCTAGCGATGACCATGCGACGAGCACAGCGTTAACTGCCACCATCAATCCTGATCCCCCTGCGGCGCAAAAGGAAGATCTCCTCGCACTACTTCGAAAACACAGTACTTCCTTCGACGTCCACTCCAAGTTTCTGGGGCGCACTTCCGTCGCAGTGCACCGCATCGAAACCGACGGCAATTCGATTGTACGCTGCCGACCATACCGCGTGTCTTCCGCAGAGCGCAAAATCATCGAGGACAACGTCACTGACATGCTGAAACGCGACATCATTCGGCCATCGTCCAGTTCTTGGTCGTCGCCTGTTGTACTGGTCCGGAAGTAGAGGTGTGCGCCGCCGCCTGTTTTTGATCACGCCGCTCGCGCCGCTGCCGAAGTCCCAAGAGAGATCACGCCGCCGCCGCGCAACAATTGCGGCGCGCCCCTAACAGCCTCTGAAAGTACAACAAAAAACAAAAACGAGCGCGTGATTCTCCCTTGGCGTTTGTTGTCTTTTGGCGCACTTCGTAATGCTAGAACAGTGATTCACGTGACATCATCGGGGTACATACTCTCGACTGGTCCATATACGAGAAATAACAGTTGTAAATTGTCTCCCATATATGCTCTGTTATGCAGCCGCCCACCCACTCTTGCTTCTCTCGCACGACTATCGTGCGCGATTAACTGATTTCGCTCCATTTTGTGCGTTTGCGACCGCGCATGCATAGATAACAGACTGTAGCCGGAAAGCCCGAAATCATGATAGGTTCAACGCTTAGTGCTGACATTGTACGCGTGCTTTATGAAGAAATAAGTGGCGAGGAGATGTCCCCTTTAAAGGGCCCCTCACCAGGTGACCTAACGAATTTTAGTTAGACATTGCAAGTTGTTGCGAGCCCAATAAAGAGCATTATGCCACAAGAATTTTTCTAATCGGTCGGTTAGAAGCTGAGAAAAACAATAATTTGTAGCGGCGCGAAACCATGATGCGAGGAGGCGAGCTGCAAACCCTTGCCGCTCGCCCCGCGTAGCCTTCGCAAGCCAAATCCCTTCCCTGCCCTCTTCGGCACGCGAGCGGAAGGATCACATAACGCATACGCATGAACACGTCATGCGCACAAAATGTCACGAGCGCATGACGCGCCCGAACCAGCCCGAGCCCCCGAGACGCGAGCGGTGTTGTGGCGGCGTTCTTTGCGCTTCATCTCTGCAAGTTATGCCGAATGCGCCCTCGCCGATCACTTGGCTTTCAACCTATTACTGAGCACGAAAGCTGCAACATTTGTACGGACGCGAGACTAGCGGTGTGCCGCAGGAACATCTATACTCCGCGACAACTTTTCTTGGCACCACTGTGGAAGCTACAGAGCCAAAGTGCCTGCATGCACACGCGCCAAGAAATAGTACCTATATTTATTTTTTAATTCGAAAAGTTACCTAGCTCGAATAAATAAAGATTTCTTCATTATAAAAAGAGAACGCGTATGGGAAGCCATTCGTGAAAAAATGGTATTGTAACCTTCAAGTTTGTTTCGGTCTTTATTTCTTGGACAGCACCACGTTTTCTTCACGCCTGCACCACATTTTCCTCACGCCTGCTCTCTCAGAGTCTCAGTAAACATGGCGTCAGCGATACCGCCTGTTCGTTGGCCTGAACCGTGTGCGGCCGCAAACTCGTCGTTTCGTTCTCCGAAGAAGCTGTACTCTAAATGTGACAGAAAGTGGCCAACCAGACCACGCAAGTTATCTGCATTGTCATCGCTGGAGTGAGGCGCCGTCAGCGTGACTTGTCTGCAAATGCAGTGTGCCGGACAGTCGCCGAGCTCACCGGAGTGAGCGAGCGAACAGTTAAGCGTATCAAGGCTGAAGCTCTGCGGGCCCGACCGCGATGCGATGTTCCAGAAGCGCCACGATTGTTTTAGATCTTTGTGTTAAGATTGCGCGCGGTACGCGAATAGTCTTAGAGATTACGTGGCCACCAGCGATAACAGTGGAACATCCGATAGAACATGTATAAAAGCCGACACGCTTTACGACTTGTCATAATTATTGACGGACGACGCTCTGACTGACTCGTTTCCCGCCCACAAGTTTGTCCAAACAAAGAGTTTCATCTTCGCACACTGCTGCCTTCGTCAACGTAACAACCATGTGTAAACGGTACAGTAGGTAGATGCATCTACGCACACTGATGTTCGCATTCTGCATGTAGACGTGGTGCTAAACGCTCTAGCGATGCGAGCAAGCGAAACCGAAACTGGAACTGAAATCGGCTGCAAGATGCCGAACTACTTGCGTAGTAACACAAATGTGCGGATGCCCCGCCTCCGTAGCCTTCGCTCCAATGCCAAGATAAGTTGTCGCCGAGTATAGTTAGACGCGGGAGGATAAATGAGCCTAATGAGCGCTGGAACGCGGTAGAAAATTAGTTTCGTTGTAAAGGGTGGCGTCTGCACTGTGCGCAAAGCGCGAGAACACGAACGCATGCGAAACGGAGGTAGATTAGTCTCGAATCTCGCTGCGATTCGCAGTAAAAATTAAAGAAAACGCACACATTTCGTTTGTGTGTTTTATTATTGCTCTCAAGTTTTATTCATCCATTCAAGCAACAAACAACAAAAACTACGCGTCGTGTCAAATCATTATCGCAGTGTCACGTGCTACTGTTAGCGACGTCAGAGCACATTCGTCTACGTAGAGGAGCGACGTCACAGCACTACCACCTACGTAGGGCCATTTTCTCACGTACGTCATCCCCTCATTCTCTGGGCGCGCGGACGCGAGAAGAAGGGAAAGCAGCGTTCAGCTTGAAATTTGACCCATTTACGCGGCGCGTAGCGTTGCAAATTTTGGCAGACGTAATCGTGAACGCCTAGTGCATGCATTGCGCTCGTCAGCTCAAAATTGTCAAACCTGGTGAGGGGCCCTTTAAGAAGGGTATTGAAGGCGAGAACGAAACCAATGGAAAAGGCGCCGGATTATATGATTCTTCCAACGGGGGGTTGATTCTTTCAACTCTTTACAGCGGAGACGATGCAGCTTTCAAAAAAAAAAGGCGAGCCCACTTCGATGGTTTTTTGTATATTTTTTATTGCGTCAGCAATTGTATGGACACTCAGAACAAATTTTCACCGTCGCTGTCATGTTCCGTATAAACTTTAAATCGATAACATCACTCCGCGCATTGTATGCTCTACCCGCGAGTAAAAGCTCGCGAGCGTTGGCAAGGAACATGGCTAAAGCAGAGATGAGATAAGCTGGCCATCTCCGTCACACGGAATAACATCAACCCGCGTGAGTGTCCTGCCGTCGATTGCTCCTCAAGCAGAAGGAAACGCCCCGCCCGTTATTTGCTGGCTGAAGGAGCAGGAAGGGATGTCTGGGGAGAGGGACTGCGTAACTCGAGCAGCAACTGTGAACTTTGACTATAAGGGCGCGGTTGAGAGCGCTGGCACGTGCGCTATTTCGGCAGACATCCCCCAGCGAACGGCTCGTATACCTTCTACGCGCTGTGAGCGTTGTGATCTCACTGCTTCACACTCGGACCAGTGATACGACAAAGTGAACGAAAACCGCTTCTCTCCCGGGAGCGGCCGTATTGCCATACACCAGCGTTTTGTAGAGTTAAGGAGATCGGAGCAAAAAGAGTAAGCTGCTAGCCCTCGTTCATGTGACATTACGGCGTGTACTTGTCGCATTCACTGGTTCGCCCCCTCTCCTCCCCCCTCGCCGCGCCGCCGCCGGTCCGATGAACCTCGCGCCGTTCACGCGCCGCCGCCGGTGATTTTGGATCCGGCGCACATGTCTATCCGGAAGAAGGACGGCTCGGTACGATTTTGTGTCGATTATCGGGCACTTAATGAAATCACGCGCAAAGACGTATATCCGATGCCGCTAATTGACGATGCCCTCGGCTTCCTCCAGGGCGCTGAATATTTCTCAAGTCTCAATCTCCGGTCAGGGTACTGGCAAGTACCTATGCACGAAGCGGACAAGGACAAGACGGCCTTTGCAACACCCGATGGCCTCTATGAGTTCAGTGTAATGCGATTCGGTTTATGCAATGCTCCGGCAACTTTTGAGCGTATGATAGACACAGTTCTTCGTGGCCTTAATTGAAAAACCTGCTTACGTTATGTGGATGACATTGACATTTTTTCTTCCCCTTTCCGTCAGCCTATTGAGCGGCTGGACGAAGTTTTGACGTGCATATCTAACGCTGGGTTTCAACTTAATACGAAAAAATGTCATTTCGCCAGAAAGAACATCATAGCGTTGGGCCACCTTGTTGCTAAAAAATATGGCGTTCGACCGAATCCTGACAAGGTGACTGCTGTGACACGCTTTCCTCGCCCCGAAAATCAAAAGCAATTACGCAGTTTTCTGAGTCTAGCGTCTTATTTTCGCTGATTTATTCGCGATTTCTCCATCGCGTCGCCACTGCACAAGCTACTGACGTCGGGCACAGCCTTCACTTCGACAAACGATTGCGGCATCGCTTTCGACACCCTCAAGGCGACGCGGACATCTGACCCCGTCCTCTGTCCCTTCGATCCCCTACGCGTCTCCTCGCCGACGCTAGCGGCCATGGCATCGGTGCCGTCCTCCTACAGCGTGATAAAGTAGGTTGAGAGCGAGTCTTCGCCAGCCGCGCAAACACGAATGCTGAACAAAACTACTCGATCACGGAACAGGAATGCTTGGCTGTAATTTGGGCCGTACAAAAATTCCGCCCATATCTTTACGGACGCCATTTTACCGAAATTACAGACCACCACGCGTTATGCTGGTTGTCATCGCTAAGGAATTTGTCCGAACGCCTCGGCCGCTGGGTGCTCCGGCTGCAAGAGTACACATTTGACGTTCTTTATAAATATAGGAAAAAACACCAAAATGGCGACGCCCTCTCTCGGTGCCCGCTCCCATTACCATCTTCTCTGAGCAAGCCTCTTCATTGCTCGTCCCATGATGAAGACGCTATGCTTCCGTTCGGCACTAGCGGTTGCTGGCACGCTGTCTTCCAATTGCTACCCTCAGTTTCCTCCTGTCAACAGCAAGATCCAAAGTGTCTTCGCATTGTTCAACGCCTCTGCGGAAAGTCTCCACCACTTATGCCAGGCTGCGCCGACAACTCGGGCAATTCAAGCTCTGAAGCAACGCGCTGCACCGATACGTTTACAATGATGATGGACACCGGTGGGTTCCCGTTCTTCTACGTTCACTTCGTGCGCAGGTCCGCGAGGCCTTTCACGACGACCGGTCTGCTGGCCACTTGGGATTCTGCAAAACATACAGCCGCATTAGGAGCCGCTTCTTCTGGCCTGGCCTCTACGCTTCTGTTGCAAAGTACGTCTCTTCTTGCACCCTATGTCAACGGAGCAAGCGGCCGACTTCCCCCCCTGCTGGCTTGCTACAACCAATCCCATGTCCCGAGGAACATTTCGCCATTGTTGGAATGGATCTAGTCGGATCTCTTCCTGTAACGTCTGCAGGATATCGCTGGATCGTGACAGCGGTTGACCATCTCACGCGGTACGCAGAGACCGCTCCTCTACGCTCTAGTTCTGCCTCTGACGTGGCCACCTTCTTTCTCGAAGCCATTGTCTTGCGTCATGGGGCGCCCCGCGTCCTATTAAGCGATCGCGGCAAGAGTTTTCTATCCACAGTTATACAAGAAATGCTTAAAACTCGTGGTACAGTTCACAAGACAACATCAGCATACCACCCTCAAACCAATGACATAACAGAGCGGTTACACCGCACACTAACTGATACATGATTTTCATGTATATCGGACCAGCTCACGACAAGTGGGACACGATATTGCCATTTGTGACGTTTGCCCACAATACCGCCCTACAACGCACGACTGGGTATTCACCGTTCTACCTCTTTTATGGCCGTTCGGCGACATTCACGACTGACGCTTCATTCCTTCGCACTTCAAGTGACAATTCTACAACCCTAACCGAGCAGTTCGTTTCGAGGCTTGAAAAATCTCGGCAACTTCCTCGGCTCAGTACAGAAGCCAGTCAACACGATCGCAAGCAGCGGTACGACAGCTCCCATCGTGACGTCTCTTTCCGTCCTGGCGACGAAGTGCTCCTTCGGACGCCTACTCGTGTTCCCGGATTGTGTGAAAAGTTCCAGTCGCGATTCATTGGACCCTACATAGTTAATGACCAAACATCCCCTGTAAACTATCGTGTCACCCCAGTTGAGGTTTCTTCCGACCGTCGCTGCCGTGGCTCAGAGATAGTCCACGTTTCCCGTCTGAAGCCCTTCGGTCGACGCCTCTACCCAGTCTCCAGGCTGGCCGTTTCGGCGCACGGGGAAATTAGTGTGAGCATTCTTCATATTCGTCATCATCTCACCTGTAAATACTCATCATCACCGCTTGGGTCTGAGCAGTGGGGCTCAGGCTCGAGGGCAATGGAGAAAAGTCTTGCGGCCTGAACGTTGTCTCACAATATATGTATGCACACTATCTTAAAATCCCGTGCAAGCGCCCCCTTCTCCTTTTCAGGAGATTTGAAATGTGCACCAATGACCGAGCAAGTCCCCCCCCCCCTTTCCAGTCATTTGTTTTTGAACCTCACTCTTAAAAAAAAGGGTGTCTGTACTGACTACCTTTGGGTGGTAATCGCCTCGCTACACATATGATGACCTTTTGGGGTGTCAAACGACTCCCTTCGTTCTTCAGACCAACGACTCCCTTCTTCACAATTTGGGGTGTCAAACGACTCCCTTCGTTCTTCAGACCAACGACTCCCTTCTTCACAATTTGGGGTGTCAAACGACTCCCTTCTTCGCAAGCAGAGAGAGAGTATGTATTACTCCCAACGCAGGAGTCTACGCGACTACCTTTTATTTCCCACTAGTACCTATAGGTAGTCAGGGTGACCCCTTTGCCATGGTAACGCTGACCCCCACTGGAGCGTTCCTTTGACTCCGTTGTCCTTAAGGACAGTGGTGTACATGACTCCCCTGGCAAGAGTCAGTGTGACCACTTCGTGGTACTCAATGAGACACTCTGCAACAAATAATGCGTTTATTTTTCTTCTTGGTCGATATTGATGAAACTTGCTGAGTTTAGGTTTACTTATGTGGCGATTTCAAATATGCAATTATCTGGAAGAAAACGCAGTTTTGACACAAAAATTTCATGTGTCTTGATGAGCAAGCCTTTGCAAACTTGGAGTTACAAAGTAAATCGACATATCGCTATAGTTAGGGGATAAAAACTGTATGCAATAGTTTTAAAGGAGTTTACTGCGCTGTTCTGGCATAATGTTCATGAACCCACTAGCCCACATACGAACTCGCGTTTTAAACCCATTTGAGTTAAAAGTTACGTAATATTGAACTCTCGTGAGCGAATCACCAGCTAGACATACACTTACTGGTCAATGTTCAGCATACTATGACTATTGTTAAGTGGGTTTAGGACGCATTCTGGTTATGTTGCATACAGTTCCCATTTCATATTATTGTGATATGCTTACTTTGTAACTCGTGCAGGCCTAACATGGCACATGAAATGTTTGATATACTTAATTAACACGACATATAATAGTAAAAAAATATTTGCATTTTCAAAATCAGCGTACAAATACACATAAACTAAACAAGTTTTATAGTGATTGATCAAGAATTTCAAAAGAACTTCAAATCAGAGCGAACACCATTAGGGTTTTTATCTGACAATCGACGAAAGTTGGTGCCGCTACCTCTTGTTACTCAACAAGGCACTTCCACCGGGTTTACTCAAACAGGAACACTGTGGTGGATGCATGACAGCCGCAACAAGTTTTTGTAGCAACTTTACAGTGCTGCACTCGATTCCTCTGGGGGAAATAAAATACTACTCGAAGTTTATATAGATGAGCCTCAGAACAATTTCCGCTCGCGTAAAACAACAAAAAATGTTGATTCTAGAAGAAAGTAAGCCATGCAACACGGAAACAGAAGAGATGCGGACAGCTCAAACGCTAGCGTTTGGTTTGTCTGTGTCTTCTCTTTCACGTCTGCATGCCTTCATCCTATAAACAAACTGAAATTTCTGCGATTCGTAAAATTATTCTTTGAATCGGTTTTAAACACTTCATGCCATTTCATACATGTTCACATTGTAATGACAACCTACTGTTTTATCAGTAAGCACCTAAACTATAGGCAGAACATCCTGCGAATAATGCGTAGTCCTTAGCCACGTCACCACCATTGTTAAGCATTTTATATATATATATATGTGTGTGTGTGTGTGTGTGTGTGGGGGGGTTTGACATTTTTGAGCGCGCAAAAGAACAGGGACGAAAAACGACGCGGACACAGCGCTGACTTCCAACATATGCTTTATTTTCTACAGTGGTACATATCTATATATAGACAACAAAAAGCAACGCACGCAGGCGCATTGTACAGGAAGGCTTCATGTAAAACCACAAATAAGTATGCATGATAAGCAATCAAACAACCTGGTACCGGATTTTTTTCTTCTTTAAGAGGTCATTCCTGACTACCACTATCGTCTAGTCACCCTGTGGGCCTTGCTTAGAAAGTCTAGTTCTTTTTGGATAGGTCAATTGAAGGTGCACTAATGCACATGTCTCCCAAACTTGCAATCTTCGCCGCTTCAATTATCTCACGTGTTGTTTGTGCCTGGCTCCTTCCTGTCGCAGTGCACTGCGAATACATGGGATCGCACCCACACTTCCTGCAGTGGAAAGCCAAATGTCCCACACCTCCAGTTCGCACGTTATTTGCGTGCTCACGCAGCCTGTCATTGGCACACCGTCCCGTCTGCCCTATGTATTCTTGCCACAGGACAGCAGTAACTCATAAACGATGTTGTTCTCACATTTAACAAAGCTTTCTTTGTGCTTTTTTTGGTACCTGGGTTTATCAGAACCACTGTAGGAGGCCTTGCACAGATTATAAAGCTTGTTTGGTGCTGAAAGGACGACTCTTACATTGGCGTTGTTTCCTATCTTTTTCAGCCTATGTGAGACATCGTGAAGGTACGGTATGACGGCGCATTTCTGCTTGACAGGCTCCGTTTCTGGTGAAGCCTGCTCCTCACCCACGCGAGCATGTTTGACAGTCTTGAGAAGACCCTCCGCCACAGATGTGACGACATACTGAGGAAACCCCGCCTTTTTCAGGCGGTCAGCTTGCGCCTGGAAACTACACGAACACTTGTGAGGACATGAGCGGCGAAGCGCATTCATTAGGGTTAATTTTGCAATACCCCTTTTAACTAGCTTGGAGTGGCCCGAAGAAAACGGCAGAAGCGGCTTATTGGCCCTAGGCTCGTACGACCAGCAGACCTGGTCTCGCTCGAAAAAACATTCGTATGTCAAGAAAACGCAAGGCGTTGTTTTGCGGCATCTCATGCGTGACTGCGAGCGGTTGCAGGAAACGCGTGAACAGATCAAGTACGTTTGAAGAATCATTGCCAAATTCGCCTGGACTTGCTTCTAGAAAGACAACGTAGTCATCTTTAAAGGGCAGGCCGCTAACGCATTTGGCCTTACACTGTGCAAAGTGTGGTTGCGAGGCGCGCTTTTCAAATACAATCATTTTGTTTAAGCACCATGATCGCACCGCACGAGAGATTGCGGAGGCATTTCACATCAACATTAGGCAATCATCATGTATCAGCCACCCGTCAGTGACAATTTTCGAAAAAGAAGTGTCACTGCTAAAGCGGATAATTAACACATGAGATACGGTACGATGACATGGATTTGAAACTACGACGGTGCGCATGGGCAGAGGGTGACTACTTTGATATATATATGTTCCTTTTCTGAATAAAACCTTCAGTTGATAGAGCGCTTGTGGTGTACCCTTCTTTTCTGTGTCCGTGTGTCAGTGTGCGCTAAAATAAGTTACGATGCGCTACGGTAAAGTCATCTATTTGAAACACCACTTCTTGAAACATATCTGCAAAGTGACTCGCCACCGGTCCACTAAAAATGAAGAAGGCAAGTGTTAGCCCAACAAATAGCCGACGACGTTGGTGGAGCTGAAACACCCTTGCCTACATGCCGTATGGAACTGAAACCGGGCATGTAGGGAAGAAGAGGAAGAACCACCTTATGGTAAACTTCAGCGCCTCCGTTTTGGGACATTAGAGAGTTTTAGTACTGCGTAAGTTGCGTACGTGGCGGCTTAAGGACGCCAAGGACGCCACGTAAGGATGCCACGTATTGCGTAGTGCGCATGCGCAGACCGCAACGCGCACATATCACGATACGTACGCGGCCGCTACGTACAGGTGCTCCAAAAGTAAAACGGAGCACGGAGGCTGTGAAAAAACGGGGCGAAATTGCATACCAGCGCTCTATCAGCAGATGCGCAGCAGATAGCGAGAGTGCGTCGGCATATCCGGCTGACCCATCCCGATATTCTGATGCTCGCCTTATCGCCGGCTCGAGCGAAGCCGCGCTGCGACCATCACTGCTCATCAGGGACGAAAGTGGTGGCATTCTTGGCGATGGCGAAAGCGCATGCCCCCGAAGATATGTTCACGACGCGGGCAAACAAATAAAGCGTTGAATCTTTAGGAGTGCTGTTTCTTGGGCGAGTTGGAAATTCATACTTGGAAGGGTAACGCTAGTAAACACGAACTAGAGGAAGACACACGGACACACAGACGGAAGCGCTCTGGCAACGTGTCTACTAGCGCTACCCTTCCAAGTATAAAGCGTTGAAAGCGTCCCCTGACGAGTAGTGATGGTAGAAGCGCGGCTTCGCTCAAGCCGGCGATAAGTTGAGCATCAGGGGGCCTATTTTGTACGCGTTCTGTCACAGAACGGAGGCGGGACCGAACGGAAGAACGAGAGGGAGCAACCAGCCAATAGCTAGCTAAGGAATTTGGGAATGTTTTCAGCGCACGAAAAAATATGAAATTGTTACAGCTGAACATTATTATTGTCTGACATTGTTTTTCAAGGCTTTAAACTGAAGAGCGTGATTGCTTTAACAATTTATTTATGTTAGCATCTTGACATAGCGCTAGGTGGTGTCACAGTTTCGAGAGACGGTTCATAGTGGCAATGGCTACCACGCTCTTCCAACCAATACTTCTGGTATTTGTCCACTTGTAGTAATATTTGAACAGCGCGAGCATTCGAACCGTTATTCCGAAGAAAGTACCGCCAGAACTCCTCTTCAGTCATCACCTCGAACGCATCTTCTACCTCGGGGCTTCGTTTCTGCGTGACTGCAGGAGCCACGCAGGCGACACGAAATGGCATGAACGAGAACGGAGACGCCATTTTCGCAAACTGTCAGAAAAGGGAGATGGCTGAATACCAGTCAGCGCGTGAAGCCGCTCCTCCTCTCCCCAACCCACGCGCATACGTTTGGATCCAATCCAAGTCGTCCGGAGACCGTTTTGTATCCATTTTTGTCGACATAACGGGGAGAGGAGGTCGACGGAACGAGGTCTCCGGCCATTCTGTGGCTGTCACGTGACCGTTCTATGGCTTTCTCAGGCTATTCTCACGTCTTGGACCGTCAAACAATACATATTGAATTTGAATTTGAATCGAGGCTCGACCAATCCCGTGCAGCTCACAGAACGCTCCACCTCCGTTCTGTGACAGAACGCTTACAAAATAGCACCCCAGAATATCGGGATGGGTCAGCCAAATGTGCCGACGCACTCTCGCCATCTGCTGACAGAGCGCGCGGGCATCCAGTTTCGCCTTGAATCCCTTAATATATAGAGAGTAGGGACACTCATATCCTCTCCAAAGTGTCCAACCCTCCTCTCCCAAGTGTCCAACCCTCCTTTCCCAAACGGCCACCGTGCGGGCGCCGGCCCTATAGACCGTTTTCACGGAGAGGAGGAGCGTAGTCTCGAACCGGTGTATTTTCGCCGCTCTCTCTCTCTCCACCTCGGCCGACCGCTGCCGCTGGTGTGTGCGGATTCCCGAGTTTTGCATTGCGTGGTGCGTGAGAGGTCAGCGTGTTTCCATTTCTCGACGCGCTGAAGCAATTGTGCGGCCGCAAATCAAAATTTCGGACGAGAACAGGTAGACCAGCTACCACTGCGCTGTGTTTGGCTGCGGCGAAAAAAAAAAAACGTAAGAGACTGGCAGCCGAGGCATGCGAAGTGCACAATGCTTTTAATTGAATGACTTTGCTTCTCTTAGGTCGCACGCCTTATCCCGCAAATCGTATATTATATGTGGTGTCTTCACTTATGGCCACTTTTTCAAGTCATCACACCAACTTGTGATTCTGCTTGGGTGCTGGTACACTTTATCATCTGCACCAAAGAGAACCGTTGTCAAGGCTGACGATTAATACACAACACTTATGGCCAAGAGTTGTTATCTCATAATATCAACCTCTCTGATTTCTATGCTACAGCACATGATTTACAATGTCTGCGGCTAGAAAATGTTCCATTTAGTGCGTGTAATTTTGAGATTATCGAATTAGCACTTTCCAATCTACATGACAGAAAGGGCCGCATGACATGTGTGCTTTGGCGCAGGTAGGCGTCTTAAACGTTTCTTCGAGAACACGTTCTTTCTCGACTTGTCAATTTTTTGACGATAAACTGGGGTAGCGTTATGACAACCGCACCTTTTTTTTTTTTTTTCGCGCGGTAACCTGGGTGCCATGAACAATCGGCCCACGTTCGTTAAAGCCAGGTCGTTACCTGGACACGTGTGCTCGTCGTAATGCTTCTCAAATACTCGCCAGAAAACAAACTGACAATAATGTTACAAAAATGGGCGCCCTTTCGGCGTATCGCTGGTGGCGGCGGCTCGCGCCGAAGCGCGCTTACGCCCTACGCCATGCCATGCTTCCAGATGTGCAACAGGCTTATTTTCATTTTATCATCGTGTTGTTTCTACGCCAAATTTTGAGCTCACCCGTCGTACATCTGTTTCTTATCCTGTGCAACGATCAGAGGCCACAAGCTTTTAACTACGACGGCGACACGAATTAACACAGGCATCGGTGTTTGAGCTCCTGTCGTTCCATGAACATTGTATTGCAACGTGCGAAGCGGAACCAAATGGTCTGTTAAGGATTAGAGTTACGTTTAACTTGAATAATCACGGCACGGAAACCCGGGAGTCATCTTAAACACTAATGCGCGCACCTAGCGCGCAGCCGGACAATGACCTACGTGTTCGCTCGTCTCCATTTACGTTTCTCTGATTACTTCGAGGGTTGTCCTAAATGTTAACGCTCTGTTATAGTGCATATTCCAAGAACCACACCAAGGCCAGATATAACAAAATATACAAAGCAATTACCACTTTACACATGCTGCTTAAGAACTGCATTGGCATTCTACTCATCGTCGGCGCTGCTTCGGGAACGTCTCGTGGGCCGCTGCTGCTTGCTGTTTCAGCCATTTTGACGCTGACAGCTTAGCGATTACTTACTAGCGCCTTTACACTCGCGAAGCGTTGCTCTGTTTTGCCCGTGTACCGCGAAGAACAGCAGTACCTTGCGAACTGAGCGTATACGCTGCATACGCGGCCGTGCAACCCCACACACCGGAAGGGCGGCGAAACATCGCAGACGCTAGACGGCGCTGCGGAGGTGGAGCGCTTTAAAAATGGCAGCCTCCTTGTGAAATTGGTGTATATAACCCGGCTCGCGCCACTTTCCTATCAAGAATGCTATGTCACGCTCATAACGCACCGAACGTCCGTTATCAGTGTGACATGGCATTCTTGATAGGATAGTGGCGAGAGCCGGGTTCGACAAAAAATGAAAACATTAGAAAAAAGAAAGGCTTGCTGCGAAAGAGTTCGTCAAAACAGGCCGACACCTTGCGGGGTGTCAATGGTCCGCAGAAGCTTGCTATCATCCCGTATATTCATGGCGTGTCACATCGTTTAAAAAAGATAGGGCAGCAGGCCAATGTCAAAGTAGCTTTTTCTGCTCCTGAGAAACTTCAAAAACTTTGCAGAAAGACGAACGCCAGTTCCTCTCACAATCCAGGTTGCAAGAAGAAACATAAAGAGAAGTTCATCGATTGTGCGGAATCTGTGGTGTATAGCTTGCCTATTTCATGTGGAAAAACCTATGTAGGACACAGCGGGAGGTGTGTAAATGATCGCCTCAGGGAACATTGTCGGAAGGTTAGGGAGAAGTGCGGAGGGTTCTTGGATGTTCACTGCAGAAGGTGTGATGGTTGCGATGATCCCGGTGTTACCAGTGCTGACCGTACTGCAGATCACAGTGTGGAAAAGAAGTGCCTCCCAATGTTTAATTAATGCACAATCGTAACAAGAAACCAAAGTAAACTCGTGCGGGAGATAACTGAGGCGGAAAAGATAGATAGTCTAGGAGATAAATGTGTGGCTAAGCCGTCAATTGCACTATCAGTCAAAGAAATGCGTTACCTGCGATGTCATTGATTGTGTCGTATTTCATGCCTGCTGCGCCGGCGTCATGTAAGGTCACGTGTGCCCTTATATATTCTGTTCCCCTGGCTTCAATAAAGTGTTGAAAGTAAGCGCCTGTGTGTCATACGTGTTTTTTGTCCTCGTCTATATGTGCGCTTAGAATTTATTGGTTTGCCCAGGTATCGCGATGTGTCGTCAGGTCTCGCCAATTCTCGCAGTGCCTTAGCAAGTCTCGCAATATCTCTTTACACATGAGACGTATAGAGCTTTCGCCTTAAAAATGTCGGTGCATCCGCCATGCGCAGGTGTACGAGTGCCGTCAGTGTGAGCTGTCGACATTCAATGCGGACCAGGCGGTGCGCTACAACCTGCTGCGCAGTGTGGTCGCGCGCTACGTCAAGTTGCAGGTGCTGCTGTGGAAGAGGGCGCCCTGTTTGCGCCTCGAGCTGGTTGGATGCCGTTCACACGGTAAGCGCTCTCTTGTTTGCTTTTTTTATACTACGTCAAAGCTGTGGAGATGGGTTTGCACTAGGCTTACCTACGAGCGCGACCGTGTAGACGCGACGTTCTCCACTGCCGCTGCGGCCGGGTTCGTCGTTTTCTTCGACACGGCGCAGAAACCACGCACGAGGCAGGGTAACAACAACAACGGGTTTATTAACCCAAGATGCAGCACAGTACGACAGTCACAGGCTTGCAGGCCGTAAGGGGAACTCCGCAAGACCGATCGAGTATGCTTGCCAGCGGCGCTAAGACTACCACACAAAGGGCAGCGGTCGAGCACCCGAACGAGAAGCCGCCTGCTAGAGCAGTGCGTCAACCTCTCGTGCTAGCCTGAGAGCATCTCTTACGCGGGCAAGCCCGCGCCAGACAGAAGCGAGCTCAAGGGGGAAAGGGGGGTTGTCACTGGCGGCCAATGAGGAACGGCGTTGCGCAGTGACGTAGGCCCGCGCAGCGCGCCAGCGTAGCGTGCCCGGATATGCCAGCGCGGGACGGAGCCGACGCTTGGCTCGCCCAGACAAAGAGGCGCCCTGGCCGCCATCTTGGCGATTGCCGGTGCCTAAGTGCGCCCGGGCTACGCGGCCGGCCCGCGCGCGGCAGCTGGGGAACGAGGCGCCAGGTAGGAGGACGCTCTCGATCCCCACATTCCCCCCTCCTAAGACCGAGGCCAGCCTGTGAAAGAGGCTGTCCGAGGCCAAGTGGCAAGGTCAGCTCAGCCGCAAGGGGGCTGGCCAACAGGGCAAAGTCCAACAGGGGGGTGTCGTCTTCCCGGAGGTACAAGTTCAAAAGTCGGCCATGGTCACAACCAACGTCCCACGAAAAGTTCCACCACAAGGTCCACCACAGGGGAGAGGCCACCGCCGGGAAGAAGGTCCACAGCCTAGGAGGAACGGGGGAAAGACTGCACAAGGGCGGGCAGCCAGCCCGCTTGAAGTTCGCCGGACTGGAGAGGTTGGCAGCCGGGAACGTACGAGGCGTGGCTGTCAGTTGCGTGCGGCAGCCCACTGCCGGAAGTCGCTGGGACGGGGGCCACACAGGAACAGCAGGCAGCCAGGAACGGAGGCCGGAGCGACCACGCTCGGGCCTGGGCCAAAGCTCGAGTGGGCGGAATAGCCGCCGAGGGTGGCTGCCGAAGCTGCCAGGTGGGTAAGGCAGGATGGAGGTGGCCGCAGGGCAGAAGGCAGGCAGCAGGCCACAGCTGGAACGACCAGGGAACAGCAGGCCATCAGGTCTGGAACAGGCTGGTGGCAAGGTAGGCGCAGGGAGACGACAGGGCGATGCAGGAGTGGACAGAAATGCCCCCGGCATAGCCGGCTGCCGAAAAGGGGTGCCTGCCTGACCGTGCTGCCCAACAAAGGGGCGCTTGCCAGGTTATGGCTTGGACAACACGTCAGAGGGTATTTTCGGCCAAGAGGGCCTTCTACCACTTACAGACGTGTGCCGCCGCACCTTAGCGGTTATTCTCCATTCACTGTCATGGTATGGAATAAAGTCCAACTACCCGTCAGTGGGAGAAAGGTTGCTTAGGTGCGTTTCCGCAGGTTGTACCGATGGCGTGGCTTGGAGCCAGCCTCCTCACGGTTTTCCCGCGGTTCGGTGACCGCCTCCCCCCCTCCCAAGTCGTTGCTGCGGGCAACGAAAGGTTTGAGGTCAGAGACGTTAACTGGACCGCCGACTTGTCTCCCTTGGGAGTCAGCCAGCTTGTACACCAGAGGCGACATTTTGGTCTGCACTCGGTATGGGCCCGACCACTTGGCCGACAGGGAGGCAGAGATGCCTTTGGCGGCGTCACTCAAGACGTGATTGCGCCTGAGGACGAGATCGCCGACATCGTAGTGCACTTCCCGATGCGACCGGTCGTATTGAGCCTTCTGTCCAGCTCGCGCTTTTGCCAGGTTGGAACGCGCCAGGTCGAGGGCTGCGTCCATCCGTGAGCGCAGTTCCGCCGCGTAGCCAGACGGGCCGGCTTTTGTGGCGGACGCCCCGCTGCCGCCCCGCAGAACGCGGTCCATGGGGTTCGGCAGCTCTCTCCCAAAGTTGAGGAAAGCGGGCGTGTACCCGGTTGAACGGTTCACCGTGGACCGCAAGGAGAAGCCTATCTCGTTAAGATAGGCATCCCAATCCCTGTGTTGCTGCGCAAAGGCTGTCAGCAAGGGCTTGAGGTTTCGGTTTATCCGCTCAGTCGGGTTGGCCTGTGGGTGATACGTGGTTGTCTTGCGGTGCTTAATGCCAAAGGCAGAACACGCATCCACAAACACCTTGGCCGTGAAGTAGGACGCATTGTCCGTGATCAACTCCGCCGGAAAGCCAAAGCGGGTAAAGACCTCGGTCAACTTGTCCCAGATTGCGCGTGCCGTTAGCTTCCGAAGGGGAAACAGTTCGACCCACTTCGTGAAGTGATCTGTGACAGCCAGGAGAAAAACATGGCCTCTCCGGCTTCTTGGGAAAGGTCCCATAATGTCACAGGCCGCGACTTGCCAGGGTTGTTGGCTGTCGATCGGCTGCATGAGCCCGGGGGGCTTGCCACCACGAGGCTTCACACATTGGCACACGCGGCATGAGCGGGCGTAGTGAAGGGCATCACGCTTCATGCCAGGCCAGGTGGCAGAGCGGCACAACTTTTGAAAAGTCTTAAGGCCACTCGCATGTCCGGCCAACCGCGAGTCGTGGAAATAGCCGAGGGTGGCTTTCCTTAGACTGCGGGGTATCACCACCTTGAAAGACTCCTGGGGAGCTTCTTCAGATGGGACATAGCGCAGGAGAACGCCATCAGCATCAAGCAGATACGAATCCGACGTGCCCGCAGCAATACCAGTCTGCGTCCGGCACTCGGCGCCGACAGCAATACCAGCTGTCCGTTTGCGCCCGGCGGCTTGACCGCCACGCTCCTCTTGGGAGCTCAGCTCTTTGAGCCCGTCAACAATTTGCTGACAAAACGGATCGTCCTGCTGTGCCTTAAGTAGGTCCTCTCTGCTGAAGACGATACCGGCGGACGTTACAGGGTCTACCAGGTGTGCGTCCTCACCCAAGGCGGTCGACTCGAAAGTCACTGCGCCGTCGGGGTTCGCGCCTTTCGACCCATTGGAGCCAGGGGCCCCTGAGTCTACTCGGTGCGAGTGCTCTTGGGAGTGGCGGACATAAGTGTCAGACGCCAGAACGGGGGCACGCGACAAGGCGTCGGCCACGACGTTCGAACTCCCTTTCCGGTAGCGCACAACAAAGTTGTACCGCTGCAAGGTCAACGCCCGGCTAGCTCAGTCGGTAGAGCATGAGACTCTTAATCTCAGGGTCGTGGGTTCGTGCCCCACGTTGGGCGCCAGTTATGTGGAGATGGGTTTGCACTAGGCTTACCTACGAGCGCGACCGTGTAGACGCGACGTTCTCCACTGCCGCTGCGGCCGGGTTCGTCGTTTTCTTCGACACGGCGCAGAAACCACGCACGAGGCAGGGTAACAACAACAACGGGTTTATTAACCCAAGATGCAGCACAGTACGACAGTCACAGGCTTGCAGGCCGTAAGGGGAACTCCGCAAGACCGATCGAGTATGCTTGCCAGCGGCGCTAAGACTACCACACAAAGGGCAGCGGTCGAGCACCCGAACGAGAAGCCGCCTGCTAGAGCAGTGCGTCAACCTCTCGTGCTAGCCTGAGAGCATCTCTTACGCGGGCAAGCCCGCGCCAGACAGAAGCGAGCTCAAGGGGGAAAGGGGGGTTGTCACTGGCGGCCAATGAGGAACGGCGTTGCGCAGTGACGTAGGCCCGCGCAGCGCGCCAGCGTAGCGTGCCCGGATATGCCAGCGCGGGACGGAGCCGACGCTTGGCTCGCCCAGACAAAGAGGCGCCCTGGCCGCCATCTTGGCGATTGCCGGTGCCTAAGTGCGCCCGGGCTACGCGGCCGGCCCGCGCGCGGCAGCTGGGGAACGAGGCGCCAGGTAGGAGGACGCTCTCGATCCCCACAAAGCAGAAGCACGAAGTCCGCTACAAGTTGCCCTTCTTACCTCTCTATATGAAATACACGACGCGGAAAATTGGTGGACTTGGCATAAGTCATTATCTCTGTCTCAAATACACGAAAGATAGCAAAAACCGAAAAGCATAAAGAGCAATATCTCAAAAGCTGCAAATTATACACAGCTATAGAGGAGCTTGCTCATCTACAGAGCGCAGTTTGGCGCAGTCATTAAAAAACTGACATTTTGCGTTTCGACTGATTGCGCACGTATGCGAGTTCACCGAATCGCGCACTAATTATCTTGTCTGGATGTACACAACTGGCAAGTTTACTTTTCGGTCATGTCGCGTCGCAGTGGCAGTTGCGTGTATATAGGCCGCCGTCCCTGATGTTCAGAAGGCCGACGTGCGCCTCATGCATCCGATCGTTGTCGCTCCTGGTTTGCCCTTGTGTTGCTGTCTGCGCTGCATGTCATGCACGCCAAAAAGAAGTACGGAGAGCGGTATACCTTGTAACGAGATGAGAACAGTCTTTTCCAGGTCCTCTTGTCCTGTGTTCCCCTGTGTCCAGGCGCGGCATAACATGGGCGATCAGCTGTGAATCGGGCAGTGCACCGGCTTAGAAAGGGAACAGTAGGAAGAAAAAAAATGAAAGCCAGTTCCACGCCTGTGACATCCGAGTAAACAGCGGAGCGTAACGTCTTAGCGGAGCGGGCAAGCAAGCGCCGCCAGCTGGCGAACGCAGATTCGGTTCTTTCTTTCTGTCTATATACAGCCCTCTCTCCTGCCAACCCTCATTCCCACCCCTTGCTATGCTATACTGTACATGACTATGGCATGGTTTACCCTCCTCCTCAACCTTAAGTCAGCCCTCGCCGCTCTCTTCCCATTCCATTAACAATGAGCCGATATACAAATCTCGCGTTGTTCCGCTCAAGCTTTATTGTGTTCCGCGCCATGTTTTGAACATATTTTAAATATTAGGGGCGAAGCTCCTTAAGGCGGCACCCGTTCGTCCCTCGTAGTCATCGTCGTCGTCGTAGTAGTAGTAGTAGTAGTAGTCGTAGTCCGTAATAAGTCTTACGCTTTGACCTCCAAGGTGGTGCCGGTGGGAGATTTTTCCTGTGCGTTGTTGAACAATAAAAAATTCGCAGCGTGCGCGTTAACTAAATGCCGAATTCTTCTGTCTCTCATTCCCCATTAGCAGCCATTGGCATGTTCCAGTAGGAAACGTTAGTAGAAGTAGAAGTGTAAGTGTTAGCTAAAAGCCGACTTCTTCTGTCTCTCATTCCCATTAGCAGCCATTGTTTACCTCCAAGGTAGTGCCTGGTGAGATTTCTCCTGTGCGTGATTAAACAATAAAAATTTTGTTCAAAACGCCGTTGATTGATGAAATAAACCAACGAAAGACGCCAGATGTTTTGTAAAAGCAAAACGAAAGAACGCCAGATGTTTCTATAAAGCAAAACGAAAAGACGCCAGCTGCTTAACGAAAGACGCCAGATTTTTCTAAAGCAATGGTTTTCTAAACAATGAAAATTCACAGCGTACATGTAAAATTAAAGTGAGCTGCAAGTCGTCATAACTCATCGAACCTTTACTGTAAACGCGCCCGATCTCACGTCGGTGATGATGTACTGGGCAGAATTCACGGAAGATTCACGGTTTACCGATGAACCTCCGCAGCTTCGCCCACTCATCATCATTCACTCCGTGGATATGCTGTGATTTTTTTGTTTAAATAAGTGAACTGCAGGTGTCTGATTAAGTAGTATCATACGGTTTATGGTGCCGAAGGCCTTTGTCAGATCGATAAAGACAGATCCCATAATCGGACCTCCGTAAACGGGTCGATAAATACCTTCAGTTAAAAGTGCCAGTTTAGTTGAGCAACCTTGGCGAAATCCCAATTGCCGAGGATAAAATTCTTCGAGCAGCGCATTAATCGAGTGGGTCACATCGTTAAAGAGAGATGAAAATTTCGAGTTGTGCCTCCCCCGCTGCAGTCCAGTGCGGCGCCGTGCTGGAGGCGCCCGAGGGTTCGATCTCGTCGCCCAACCACCCTTTCTACTACGGCCAGGACAAGAGCTGCTGGTGGAGGATCGTGCCCCCGGCCGGAAAGCACGTCTGGCTCAGCTTCGTCATCTTCGACCTGGCACAAAGGGAGGCCTCGTCCCTCGCCGGCCACTGCCAGGTTCGTGGCCTCGATTGCAGCAGCGGTCAGATGAGCGTCCTAACAGCGAGTCAGTACAGTGCCGCCGCCGCCACATGGTCGTCTGACTACATTCCACATTTCAACCTCCTTATATTTCAGTCACAATCTCTGTATTCCAATCTTTCCGGCCCTTTCGTTTTGTTGCATTGCATCCTACATGTACGCGTGGCACCATTTTGTACATTTGTGTATTTGAGGCGGCCACCACACAAGTGTAAGATGCAATGATTGAATAATACCGTACGATAGGTCGGCGCGTCCGTTTATGCGAAAATGGGGCACCCGTGTTCTGGTAGGGGGCGATAATGAATTCTGTCTTTCCTCTGGCGGATCAGGACCAGCTGTTGCTGTGCCCAGGCCCGAACTGCTCAGATTCGATTGTGTCGCCGAACGGACAGACCTTCCCGAAGGAAATCATCTCCAACGGCCCGATGGAGATACACCTCGAGACCTGTTTCCGCTACTCGCTCAGCAGGTTCAGCGGATTCTACGCCACCTACAAGTTTACTGGTACGAACTCCGCAATTCGTTTCACTCGACAGTTTTCCGACTGTACAGCGTTATTCACGCGAGAAATCCGCGGGCAATAAAGCTGAACCCCTCAAAAGTCCCCCGCTCGCGAGGGCGAGGCCAACGGAGCGGGAGACCATACTAGGCCGTTGCCTTTCGCAGAATGCGCGTACAAAATAACGACGCTGAGTATTTCACGTGCTTTTGTTGTCGCAAGCCCGGACTGAAAAAAAGTGCCATTCTTCGCGAGATCATCGACGGCGGTTTTTTTTCTTCCTCTGCCGAAGAAATTGTGCACAGCCTTTCGGATCAGTCAACTTTGGTTTTAATCTGTGAGACTTAATTTTGGTCTTGTAGTCGAGTAGTAGGAATTGAAATGAAGCGTCTTTCGATGTCGGTCGGCTTTGTGTCATCGAAGTAGTGCAGTTATCATAGTTTTTTGTTGTTGTTTTGTTTTTCACGAGAACGGAAGAGATGTCGCCTCTTGGTTCTTGACAGAGATCTCTAAAATTACGTATAATGAGCCGGAGCCTTCTGCATGAGAACTATGAAGTGTGCGAGAGCAAGCGACGCTCCACCAGACGTCTAGAAAGTTCGTTAGAACGTATTGTTTACCGCTTTTCATCGTTAATACGCTACTACAAACAAACGTTATGCTTTTCTTTTTTTTCGTTAACGGACTCAAGAAAACTGGCAACGTCAAAATGCTCGTAAAAAGCACCCCATTCGAAAAAAAAAAAGTTAAAGGGAACGGCTACTGGCAAGAACGTGGGACTAGATCCTGGTATAAATGAAAAGACCGTAAAATATAGTGACCGATTCCAACATCTTTTTCGCGTTACGTGTAGGATTTATATTTTTAAATCGTGCGTAAAAGTAACAAAAACCGGTATGTCGCGCAGCCTAGCGGAAGAGCCTTGACGCTGGATTATGAAGTCGATCACTTTGATGTACGTAGTCTGATGCTGTCATGAGTGCCATAAGTAGTCCTCAAAGTTAGAGTGTGTATATTATTATACAGCCCCACTATATATTGTGCGGCTCCGGTATCGGTGAGGACGTCGTTTTTTTTTTTTTCTGGGTACGCTGCGCACCTGTCAGCGGTTTCCTTTCAGAAATAATAATAATTGTTGGAGTCCCAAAACTATGAAATAAGGGACACCGTAGAGGAGAACTTCGGAACCATCTGGGATTCTTTGACGCGCACCTAAATCTAAGCGCACGGCCCTCTAGCACTTGGCCTCTATCAAAATTCGACCCCGCGATCTTCGGGTCAGCAATCAGGCGCCGTAACCACTAGACCACCGTGGCGGGTCCTTTCAGAGGATAAATGCGCCTGTTTAGATAAGGCAAGGTTATCACGCGAAGGACAGATTGGTCAGTTAGAGGGACGGAATGGATACCGCGGGACGGGAGCCGAGTAGCGTCGTAAAACAGCACGTCCAGCAGCGGACGTAAAGTGGACTCACTGATTGCGCAGACTGTCCGGGCTGCGGCATGGGCGACTACCACTGTTCGAGGCTGCACGTCTGCGACGCACACTGCGGCCACATCATCTCGATCGACTACCCCAAGCCGTACGCGGACAACCACCGGTGCGCGTGGCTCATCGTGGCGCCGCCATCGCACTACATCAACGTCACGTTCGAGGACTTCGACCTGCCGAGCGCCGAGCACTGCGCCTCCGACTACCTCGACTTCTACGACGGTCGGGACCAAGAGCAGGAGAACCTCATCGGCAAGTTGTGCGATCGACAGGCTTTATGCGAAGGGAACACGATCTCTCTTAACTCTTCTGAAATTTCCTTTGTCGTTTTTGTTTTCTCTCTCCGTTTAGTTCTGGCATGGAAGCAGCAGGCTGGTTCAAAGGACGACATCTTCATTATAGCGCTAAAAGGACAAACACATGAAAGACTACAGAACAGCGCCTGTCCCGTGGTCTTTCATATGTTTGTCCTTTTAGCGCTAAAATGAAGATGTCGTCAAGTATACACCAGCTAGCCCGGCAACACGTTCTTATTAAGCACGGTTCAATGGATATTCTTATGGTTGACTCACTAGGTCGCTTATTTTCTGCGCAATCACTCGCGAATGTGTCACTGCGCTTCCATGCCGCTTTCTGAGCTTAATAGTTAATCTCGTGAAGCTTCGTGTAGCAGCTTACAGAAATACTTAATGTCGCTCGTTTAAACTGTAGCTCGTGTTAAAACGTTTAGCTTCGAGAGACCTTACGTAGCGCTCATTAATCGGTATGTTGTCTAACGATGTGCACTCATGTCTCAGTGACATTGGTTGGGGTACGACATAAGAAATTTAACGTCTTTTACGAGCCCTGCGTCATTTTTCGATGCTCCACGATTATAAACATGTAGCACGGCGAGCTAATAAACTTTTAAAACGATTATCGATGTGAGCAGTTTTCAACACTCTAACTAGCTTAGAACGGAGGGCGTTAAGTGCGGATAGGATAAGTACCACGTGATATCTCCGTCACATGAGGCTCTCTTATTATTGTATCGCCAATGCCTTTCCTTATCATTTCTTTACAAATTCAAGTTTATTAACAGAAACACAAAAGACAATGCATATATGAAGGCGAAACATTTTCAGAAGGAGATCCCAAAGTAGGAACCGTGGAGGGCCTCCTATCAGAATCGGACCAATCAAATTTAGCAGAATCAATTGTCAATTGATTCTACCAAGGACTTGTGATTTGGAGCAATTTTTTGAGCAGCAAAATTTTTATATTGGAGCACTTTGGAACAGCCAAAATTTCTATTATGGAGCACTTTAGAGCAGATAATTTTGCATCTGGGAGCACCCTGGAGCCGGTAATTTCACATTCTGGAGTACATTGGAGAAGCAAGCTGCATTTACATTCAGACGTAAGAACGATTATTGTGGGGCTGTTATGAAGGGCTAGATCTCGATTCGTGGCGAATCTCTCGGAGAAAGAAATCAGGGCAGCTAGTGGTGCGAATAGTGCCCCTCCTCACTTCCCTTTCCCACCCCTGCTGTACTATGCTTCAACAACGAAAAACCTCTTCTGTATATGGAGACTCATGGGGAAAGTATTTGAGAAGTGTTCGCGCTGCTCTTCTGTGGACGCGAAATTCCATTTTGTTCGGTATACGTCTTGCTAGGTTTCCCCGGTTTCGTTCCGAAACAGAAGTGACGGACATTTTCGCGGCATGCGTGTAGTCATTACTAAACATTGCCTTAATTACATGCCGTGCGCTGCTTGAAACGAGCTACGAGCAGCGTTTCTGGAACAGACGACGTCAGCCGATGAATCACCGCCACAAATGATCGTCACCGATCGGCCCAGAAGTCACGAGGCTCTGCGGAGAGCGCGTTTTGCTCTCGAGCCGACTTGCGTAACAGAAGCTGCATCGGCACCGTGCATGGCTTAATTAATCAGGACGCACGTGCAAGCACTGTTCCGTTTGCGGAATTACCTTTGGTCCGTAGTTGTAACCTTGGTGGCCTCAAGATCACGATTCACATATTCTGATGCGCCGGCAGAGTGATTGCGGGTGATAGGCACAGTCAAACCCGAGGCTCTGGCGCAGTTTGGCGCAATTTAGGTCGATTTCATCAGGATGGCGCAGTAAATCCAATTTGGCGCACTTTGGCGCATTTGGGGCAGGAGTGGAATCCCTGAATACAGAAAGAAATACGATTAAAAGGAATAAGATCAATAAAGGCATCGCAGAAACTGATTGACAGACTAATAAATGTGACTAAAGCAAATACGTTTTTAAATACGATCTAAATCCGCGAGCTTAATGGTAGTATTTTTAGTCAGTGTTTTAAACGGGCAGTTTTTTTACCGTAATTTGCAGCGAAATTTGGTAGGAGAAACTTATTTGACAGAGAAAATATAGTTGGATTTTTATTAGCGGTTTCATGAATTGCGAGAACACCAATATAAACTTGATGGTTGGTGGCTTTATACGATGGGACAATCAGGGTAGCTTTATATATGTCCAAACAATAGGAACTGTGGACAATGTTAGAAATAGGGGCTTAGATGATGGCCGACGTCATGTAAGGAGAGAGTTTACAGAGAAACGGAGAGGTCGGCCTGACTGCGGAGCAATGAACGACGATGGTAAGTTAGGGAGGTGAATAATTACAGCGCCGTCGCGTTGGGGCAAATCTAAAGACGTGCACCGAGCGCAGCGACTTGTGGGAAGGCACGACCGCTCCTATAACCACATTCGCGCTGTTGGCGTCAGGGCCTAACGTAAGCTCATCGGTTAATGGTCTACTATGAAATCGTGCAATAGGGACGTTGCTGTGCGTATATTGAACGGGCGCAAAATATATGTTCGAGTGGTTTCTGGTCAGTCGGGTTTCTGGTCAGTCACTGCAGCCGATCGTGTGGGCGTCTTGTGAAGGAGACGAATCCGGTGATGTCTCGCTTTAGTTTAGGACCTCATTTCCTGGTCCCATTTACACAGTCGCCTGTGCCATCGTTCTGGTCGCTTCCCGTGTTCAAATGCGCAGTTGCGCATTATGCGCCCAAGCAAGGTGTCCGGTCGTGAAAACGCAATGCGAACTTTCCGGGGTGTCATTTAAAGCTAGACTACCTTCAGCGTCAGCCTCTTCTTTTCTCATCACGCCAAAGTGTGCAGGTATCCACTAGAATGTGACATGATGGCCATTTTTCGTAGAAACGTGAAGAAGCTCTGCGATTTCTATAGTTAAAGTATAATGCGGCTCTTGTCTCCCGACGCAGTCGGCGGTTTGAAGAGCAGGTTTGTCATCGGAGAAAATCGTCCACCTACGAGCACGCTCTGCGGACAGGTTCTGCCGCAGTCTTGTGGTCTAGTTTGAAACGTCGAGCGATGATTGTCTGCGGGGTGACAAAGGCTGCGGCGGAAATACGGGATATTTTTTTTTAGGCAATACAGATTTTTTATAAATATGTTATGAGAGTCAGGCACCTGTCGTCTTCGCACACGAACTCTCTGTCGAAGCGGAAATATTTTTCAACACATTACCATATACTTAAATGATTAATTAACAATAACTGCCTAATTGACTTTTTAATTATTATCTTAAGGGCAGTTGTTCGCATGAAAAAGTTGTAGGACGTGATAATTTGTGGCATACCATTCAAATGGAAATCACCCAAAAACCCCGCGCGTAATTTGAGGTATTCGTCATCGAAATCCAATGCCCCGATCGAGGCGATATCGAAACTGAGCGCGCCGGGCGCGCAGGAAATGCCACCGCTGTGCTGTGCCGGATCGCAACCTCCCGTGACAAACTAAAAGAAATCAAGGAAAGAAGATGACTTTTAAGGGCTCGTTTTTTTTTGTTTTTTTTTTGTTAGACACAATATTAATGAGAACTAACGTTCAGTAATGCCAAGTAAAGTATAGGGGATGTTATTTGCTGTAATTAAGATATAAATGCGAAGAAAGTCAAGTGGACGTAAAGATAACTTGCCGCCGGCAGGGACCGAACCTGCGACCTTCGAATAACGCGTGCGATGCTCTACCACTGAGCTACGGCGGCGGTCATCCTCCCGTCCACTTTATGGGGTATATATGTGCATTTTTAAGCCTATAGCGGAGTGTTAATCAGCGCCGATCGCAGCCATAGCGGCGAGCCATAACAGTCGCCGCCGGTCCCTGCCGGCGGCAAGTTATCTTGTCCACTTTACTTTCTTCACATTTATATCTGAATTACTGCAAATAACATCCCCACTTTCCTTGGCATTATTGTCTGTTAGTTCTCATTAAACTAAACAAATGCGCGTCTCAGCAGAGTCTGGTCAGGAAAATTTGCTAGTCGTGTGAAACGCACAAGTCGACCGCTCATTCAGTGCGTGTGATTTTTCGTGATTACATGTTGGTGAGGAATGAGATCACACTCAGCCTGCAGAAATCGAGAACAAAATTATGCACTAATAAAGAGACCAACCCATTTGTGATCACCGTAAAAACGGAGAAATTCAGGACTGCGACGGAGAGCAAGTGCAGTGCTTCAGAAGAACGAAAAAATGAAGAGGTAACGGACACGAATGAAACCGTAGCTAGGATAATTTCTGCACTTGCAATTGGAGACAAAGCGCCGAGACAAGACGTTAGCAAAGCAATAAATATTTAATAAGGAAACGACAACAGATGAAAGTGGCTACCTCAAGAGACAGAATGAAATTGGCTGAAATGTCGAAAGCTGATCAAGAAAAGTAGACAGAGGTAAAAAAAGGGCTGCAGCTAAAAAGGAACTCCGCGTGGAGAGCACCATTATTATACATGCAGTAAAATAGGAGAATATTATGAAAGGTTTAAATGACACAGTCGAGGTGTTCCATTTGGAGCTGTACAGTTCATATATAAGTCCTTGGGTGAACTCAATGTCGAACACGACGCCGCAGTTCCATGCGTACCTATCGATGAGGCTAAAAAGGCCATGCAAAGCAGGTCCCGCGGTAAAGCGGCCGGAGAAGGTGGTCAAAGGCGGAAAAAGCTTGCCACACTCCATACGTAGTACACACAATGCCTTAAGTCGCCCTTTGTGCCTCGTAGAAAGGAGCGCGTGGTTCCATCAGGTGCCGCAACGATGGGTTTCTGAGATGCTGTTTATACTCATTTACGATATACCTTAATATCTTAGAATAACTTCTTGATGGGCGAGTTGATGCATGTCGTTATGCATACAGGTTGTATACACTCGACCATACACTACCCCTAGCTTTTAAACATACACTTCTTTATTTTTATCCGGCTTTTCGGACAATTTGCACCGGCGCTAAACAGTGTGGTATGGAATATAGCAAAGGGTGACACTTGGCGCTCATGGCACTAACAATTACCTAAGCCGAAAAGGCGTAAATGTAGACTCGGAGGTGAGCACGCACAAGCAATGTATATCTAACTCAATTAGTAACAGGGGGGAACCAGCGCTGGAGTTTCCGCGGACAGGGTGCGCCGCCCTGCCGGGCACGGCCGGAAACACTCGGGCATACAAACAAATACGAGTGGCTGCTAACGTGAACCATGCCGCCGTGCGCGATCATCGAACGAGGAAAAAGAAGCGTCGAGACCGGCTTTATTGTTGTATTCACAAATGCCACAATCAAAAATGTCTTTAATAACTGAAAAAAAAATAGTCCAGAGCATAGTTGACTCCCTTCGGCCTTGCTTTCCACCGATGCACATGGGTTGGCGCTCTGGAAAACATCACAAATCTTTTATTTGAAACTGGCCTTGAAAAAGTTAAAGAAAGTACATGACAGCTTAGGTTGCGTAAGCATCGCGCCGTACATTACACATACTGTATTTACTCGATTGTAACATGACCACGATTTTAACGCCAGGGATGACATTTCATTACGTCCAGGAAGAAAAAAATCAAATTTCGGTATTCGATTGTAACGCGAGGGTCAACTTTAGGTTGCAAAAATCTAGAAAAAAAAATCGCGTTACATTCGAGTAAAAGGGTATTATGCGTCACTGTCACGTGCCCAGCTCTACACCGGTTACAAGTCCATGACCGCTAGAAAAACCGTGTTGTCTACGCATGTTCCATTGCTGATCACACACTGCATGTCAAACTCGGAACCACCACGAAGACAATTAGCACTAGGTTCCTCAAAGGCATTTTTTTTTAAGTATCAGGCTTAGACGACGGCCGATCGCAAGTTTGCAAACGGTCTGCAGACGATGGCGAGTCGACGTCGTTAAAGCACGAGACCTGCGACATGTTTGTATTTCTGCTAACACCACTGATCTCTACTTTACACCGGCCTTTTTACGTTTATTTCACGCTTCACCGTCAACTTCAAAAACTTTTTTTAAAGACTGCGATACGAACATTTAGTGGGCACATGAAAGGCGTTAAAAACTTTTAACGGCTTGCATGTGCCCACTAAATGCTCGTATCGCAGTCTTTACACCGTAAAGCAAAGCGTGTAGCGAAACAGCTTCTGTAATGTAGTACGAGAGCTGTAACTACAGATGACGTATATGTGATATGCTCGCTCAAAGCTGAATGTTTTCAGTGCTGCCTGAGGCACTAATTTTGTTTCAAAGTGGGCGCACAACGAGCACACTGCATACACCGTTAGGCTTGCTAGCGCTATTTGAACACACTTACCTGTAAGTTTACGTCGTGCGGTGCTTGGCACTTCGCCGAAAGGTCACAAGCGCTGTCTCTTCGAAAAACAGCTTCTTCCACGTCATAGACATACTTCGCATTGGACGGGTTCCGTCCTTTCGACAGCACACTCTCGCGAATTTACCCGTCCGCACACATCAGCGGAGAATAATCGGTGGCATCGCTGCTCGCCCGCTGCGCCACAGTGCAGCGAAGTGTCCCGATCTTAGCTAGTCTTGCGCGTTCCAAAGTACTTACAAAACGACGCACATCGAGCAAAAGCCGCGGTAGTCTCGAATGACGTTCAGCATGCGTTTGAACGTGCCACGAGGTATGTGAGGGCACGTTGAAACGTGCCGTCGTACGCCTCGCGCCGGCTCTGTATTACTGGTTGTTTCTCAGCTAGCTCGCGCAGCTTGTACATTTTAGGCGCGCCACCTGGGCAGCGCTGGCTACCCATACACTCACGTAAAGAAAACTCACCGCTGACTGAGGATGGGCTGGTGCGTGCACGGCAGACAGATTACCCGCAGCTTATCCGCTGTGCTTAAAGCGGACAGTATACGACTACTACTGCAATAGCACTAACATGTGGGGCAGAACCTTTGAGGATAAGATAGAAACTCGAGTATCTAACAACCACAAAACGTGCAATGAAATCGGGGGCGTAACATTCAGAGGCAGGAAGACATCATCAGAGAACAGACAGGATATCGTATCTGACATTGAGCAGGCCACATCGCGAGAAGTACTTATAGCCGGCAGAGAGTGCATTTGCCAAGAGAGGGGAAGCGCTGCCAAGGACGCCCGAGGGCTAAGCGCGAAAGGATGGAAAGTTGTAACGAATGTGCTCAACGTTCAAAATAACGCGTTCCTTCCACTTGGTCTCCTTCCGTAACGAGAGGGTTGGTGGTGAAATGGAACGTCCAGGGTTCGTTGGCCTTCGTTGTTATTCCTCTCGCAGTGAAATAGTCTGACTTTGCTCATAGCGTTTTCGTGTCGCAGGCCGCTACTGCAACAACTCGATGCCTCCTCGCAACGTGGTGTCCAGCTGGAACACGTTGTCCATTGTCTTCTCAACCGACGGCAAGGGCACGGGACGTGGCTTCGCCCTGTCTTACCAGTCGCTCAGTTTCCAGCTGCCGGCGGACCTGAATCAGCTGTACTTCGACAGTAAGTCGACCTCCTCTGTATAGTGCAAAATAAAAGCCGATCGCCATTTGATTGAGTGCCACGATGCCAGACCCGCAGGAGTGTCCTCAGCAGTGGAAGTTCTACAACGACCACTGCTACAACATGTACGAGGAGCCGGACCCGCTGCAGTGGTACGAGGCGGAGGCCAAATGCGCCGCCTGGGGCAAGGGCCGCTCGGGTCACCTGGTCAGCATCCTGGACGAACGAGAGATGGCCATCATACACTACTTCCTCACCGACATCTGGAAGGCGCACAGGAAGTCGCTCTACATTGGTGCGCGCCTTTGTGTCATAGCTGCTTGCTTTGTCAGCTGTGCTGCTTCGCATCCAATGACCGAACCACACGGCATTCACGTGTAAGGCAGAGCTGTGGAGGAAGCTTCTCGTTCGTGCGCAGTTGATTTTCTTGCTGAACGTTGCATCAACGAGCGAGGTGCAAGCATAGAGGTTCAACCAGCATGATGGGCTCCCTGTGGCTTTAAAAATCCACCCTATTCAAGAAAACGCCGCGCTCCAAACGCCACAGCTCACAATGTTACGTACGTGCGCAAAGCATGACTGATTACATATTCTTATAAAGACCATGCGATTCTTCAATGCCATAAAGTGCATAAATAAAGCGTAATGAAGCCAACAGACAACGACGCAAAGGAAGGGACATCGTTTGTAGTTTCTAGCTGTAGTGCAGCAATTAGGGCATAAGTGGAAATGAATTGGACGAAAGAACAACTTTGCGCCGGTGGGTACAGAACCTTCGGATAACTCGTCCAATGCTCTGCTAATAGGATAGCAAAACGGCGCGTCGTCTGCTACGGCACTTCCGGTTTGACGCCGCTGCTTCCATGGACCTGCCAGTGCCTGGGCGAACGCTCACCTCGGGCCGTCGCGCGCGCGCTCCGCGTCCGCTCGCCGCTGCCGCGTGGTGGCGCTGTGCAAGTAGACTACGGGAAGCTGTCGCTGAACGGCCGCGCGTATCACGAAGCTCACGAATTCGTGTTTGCATCCGAGTTTAATTGCATGTGTGCTTATTGCAGGCTTTCACAGGTACAGGGGGATGGAAAGAAACGCGAACGTAGCGGCGCGCTGTTTTCATCACGCTCTAACCGTGGTGACAATAAAAGATGCTAGATGGTCTTTTATACTGTCATGGATGACTTCGTCGTTTCATCAATCATCTAGGCTATAACCACTTGAAAATAAATGCGAAACAGCAAAGAATGCAGATGCCGCATGTTCGCGTGTCTTTCCATCCCCGCTGTAAGTATTCCGCAGGCAGACTGACAGGCCGTGCTGCCGGTTCGATACTTGCGCTCGAGTTTGATAGTATTCCCGTTTTAGTTTCTATTTCAGGCTATTGCAACCGCCCCAATGCCTTAGTATGTCACACTGTTGTGTTCCACTCTGGAAATGGAACTGAAAGAAATCGATCACTATTGTCGTTTTTTTATTTCCCTTTATTGATAAAGAAAAAAAATCTCACAGGGCCCCTTATGCATTCATCTAAGACGACTGAAAGACAAAAGCCATCTTCTTCTTTTTCTTCTAGCCAATTTATTGGACATTTCCTGCCTCCCTTCGAGATATTTCTGCGCCTAACGTGGTTTTCTAACAGCCTCAAGGATCGGAGGCAGTGCAAGCTTTCTGCACATCAGCGGAGGCATGCACTGCCTCCGTGATCGGCCCATTTTGACCAAGCGAAGATGCAATATGACGAGCTCACGTGTTGTGACGTCACGATGATGTCACAAAATTTTATTATCTGTGACGTCATATGATGACGTCATCACGTAATTATTTTTTGCATCACTCGTGCTGACGCCGCCGACGGTCAATTTTCCCGTTTGATGAGGAATCTAAGGCTTTCGCCTTAATACACTGTTCGGCGGTCGTTCCATGAAATTCCAGCTGCCGTTGGTGTTCGGTAGAGGTGGGTTGCAGTAATTAGGCGGGATAATTGGTCTCCTGATACATCTTCAAACTACACTAGAACATGCAGCCATCGTTTACGAACCGAAGATTTCGTAGAATATAAGAAACGATGGCTTAAGAAGGATGCAGTAGCGTCACTCTTTGCAGACTACCCTTCACGTTTGCAGCCCAAGGTAACAACAGAATCAAGCATGGCAGGTATCCCTAAACGTGACCGTGTTGCGTCCGAACAGTCAACGAATGCATGTAGTACCAGTAGCAACGCTGCCTCGCGATCGCCGCCATGTGCATGCGGCGCTGACATTAGGTCCCAAAGCTGAAGAATCGAAGCCCATGGACACCACAGACGCTACCGGCGAAACAACCGACAATCATTATGTACAGTGTCACAATAAATGAGTGCACAAGGCTGAGCAGGCTGCTCCATGCGACAAAAGCGTCCAGGTCGACAGCCATTAATTCGGCATCTATACTTTGCTCACTACCGAAAAGGGCAAATGGAAGAGTAAAGAAAGATACCTGAGGAGCCAGATACTCAGGCTACAACAACCCGTCGACAAATACAAAGACGAGCTCAACCAACTGCCAACAGGCCGCGCCATTTTTCACGCCTTTCACATTGGCTCAAGTTGAGAGTCGGCACTATGACTTTATACTTGAACGACAGCGTCGGTTCACACACATCGGCCAGCGTTGCAGGAAGCGCGCGGCATATGCAGCTGAATTTTGTTTGTTTTTCGTACCACCACGATTTAACTGGTTTAAGCTCTGAAATGGTGGAATCACTTGGCATAGTTCCTCTTTTTTCTGGCACCAGCTGTTACTTTCTCCCGGTATGGCAACAAATGTAATTCTCAAAAGCTTTACGAAGGGAGCGGGCGATCGCGTATATCCCTGAAAGCAGTCTAGTGACATTTCATGCTATTTAGCGCATGAACTCCAGGCTTGCGTATAGTGTACACCAGTAGACGGTAGCACGCACCGGGGAACTTTAAGCGCCCAAGCTTTCAGTATTAGCTCTTGGCAAATGCTGCTTTCGAAAATCGACTTTCAGACACTCAAAAACGGACTCTCGGTCAAGCGAACGTAACGGTGACAAAGCAATTTTCCGCGCATCACTGGCATGCGCTCTCTGGTATCGGGCTAGCAGACGACGCGCGAGCATCTCGATCAAATAGCCGCGAAAGACACGCGCCTTCGAAATGGGCTGGTTGCCCAGAACGACAAGTGATGATTCCAGCTTACAAGTTTTCATTGTACTTTAAACAGCGCGAATACAGCCGAAAACTGAACCATATAGCAGCTTCGAATGAAGCCACTAGAATGGGGAGGTGTGAAAAGCGGCCGCGAAAACCGGTCCCCAAATCGCGCCGATGCCGCAAGGGGCGCTATACGCAGGGGCGCGGGGAGTTGAGCAGACGACGTGCCGCGTAGCGCTACTCATGTCCGGCAATCCTGTCTCGCGCTATTAGCTTGCAACAGTTTGCTGCGTTAATCGTCTTTTTCCTTTTCCCTTTCAGCGGGTGCAGCAAAAAAGGGCACACTGTAATATCTTCCTCTCCTAGCAAAAAACAGGGCGAAAACTACAAAGACGAGACAGATGAAACAGGACTAGCGCTGTCTCGTACTTGTAGTTTTCGAGCTGTTTTTTACTACGAATGTGTACCAACAAGCCCAGGTTCGTACGCTTCTCATCTTCCTCTCATTCTTTACTGATTTTCGTGAAGGAATGCACGCGAGAAAGAATATATCGGAGTGAGATGCGGTGCGCACCAACCAGCAGATGTCGATTGGTGTTACTTCCTTGAAAGGAAAAAAATTCGTTACACACAATATGGATAATTTAAGAAAACACATATGAAGCCAAGGGTAACTAGAAAGCTAGATTAAAATGTGAACATCGAGTAAATAAAAATGATAAATGAGCAAGCGGTCATACTGTCAGATGGAATTTATGAAAGAGATAACCCTTGCGGTAGTAAATATCTAGATGTGAAGTAATGCAAAGGATCGGTCTAGACAAAATTGATTTGGAATAAAGAAAAGGGAAAGAAAAATAAACCATCGCGGTAATCTTTTCGTCACATTTATATAACCGAATACAGCATAACAGACATCCCTCTGAATATAAGAACAGTAACTTATTGTTAATCATATCTTCTGAAGTGGAGCTACGAGGTACTTTTTTTCTAATTGTAATATCGGCGACAGAATAAAAGGAAGTGGTCTGTTGTTTCAGTTGATTGCAAAATTTGCACGATGGCCGGGAACGCCATGAGACCAGCATTATATAAATAAAAATTCACTCGTGGAATTCGACAGCGTATACTGCTGTAAGAAACTTCTAATTGTCAAGATGCACACCGCTGTTTATTCCAGCAATACCTTACATGTACGAAGTTTTTAAATTTATCCAGCGAATATTTGCCAGTGTCGCTTTGCAAACAAGCATTTCTATACCTTAAAGCTGTCGCATAAGGCGTATTTGGTAAATTAGGAATCAGAGGTCCACATGGAGATACTGAGGCTCATGAATCCACCATTTCATTCAGATACAATCCGCGGTGGCCCGGCACCCTCCGCAACCAAATTTTTTGTAAGTTTGCAGGTATTAGATAACGAAACATGCCCAGGAGTGTTGAATTCGTTGCCGTATATAGGAAGTGCTGAAACATACCGAAGGATAATCTTTAACTATAACTGCTGTTGACTCATTTGACGGGAGCTTGCTAAAGCGACAGCCAGTATTTCTGGAATTATTATAGGTGTATATATACGATGATAACAGGAAGATAGAAAAAAAGCGCTAATTTCTGCAACCCAATAGGGAGCACGGCTAAGCGCCTTAGGTGTAGTCGAATTGAAAAAGACCACTGAAAAGAGCGAGAGAAGATGCCTAACCCAATGTTACTAGACTAGGTTAGCAACCTAGTCTAGTGACGTTGGCCTAACCTTGCCCTATACCGATGCATAAGTCGCGGTTTCTTTTTATTGACATAATGAGTTGCATTGCTTATTGTCATGTGAACAAGGTAATCGTGCACTGGTCATTTAAATATAGAAATGGCATTTGTTTAACATTAGGAGAAAAAAATATCACGACACTGTGTGCGAAGGATCGAACTGAGCTTACTTCAAGAGCCAGTATGTTATATTTTTACATTGAGTAGTTCAAGCAGCGCTTATGCGAATATAATCTGGGGTGTGTGCACTCACGACGAATGTGCTTCAAAGAATAAACTAGGTTTTTAAATGAAAACATATAAGATCGTCTCTGATGCGAACTGTATATCTTTAAAAATGTACGTTCGAACTGTTGGTATCTCTGATCTAATTACAGACCATGGCAATCGGGCTTCCATATCTAACACGTTGTTCCCAACGAACATTAGAATCAAGGCAGAAGCGCTAATCATTCCTTTCTAATAGTATTAGAGGTTTGATTTTTTAATCGTTGCCAAAGAATAAAACAACCAGAAAACGACGCCTTATACCGTGATAGGGCGAACATACATTTTGTTAATCATTATCATTGTATTTCTTCGCACTTCAGTTCTGTGGTTTCAGAGTTTTCGTAGCAGCCAGGAACGAAGCACCAGCGTTCATTTCTCTTCGTTTTATAGGGCATTATCACCACAGCTCACTTATGCATGACCCGTGTACAATAAGGAACGCGTAAATGGTGAAAAGAAAAAAATCACGCCACGTTTCCTTGTGGTAGCTTTCCAACGGGCAATCTGCGACAGCGGCGGCTGTACCCGCGCCCCCTGCAGCAGCGCCCCTGGCGGCATCGGCGCGCAGAGGGGCCCTGTCTGGCAAGGGAAACGCGCTGCGCTCAGCACACCTCCCCATTCTAGCCACCTTAGCTACCGACGACGCGACGGCAGGTCTACTACGATGGCGGCGCCCGGCGGCTAAACGCCGCACTAACGCCGACGGTCGGTTCCCATTGCGCTCCGCTCCTTCGCCCAGGCACAGAAAAATAGAGGAGGTCGCCTGCCGTTCGATGTATCGTGACAATCGGGGAGTAAACACGACGGTACAATTCTGCGACGCGGTTGTTAAGGGCTCTCCTGTCATCGTGTTCTTGAATTCTTTTCCGAATGGAGAGAAAATATTTCGCATTTCAAAGTACGAATCGGGAAGTGAAAATGGGTCGTAGTCGTGAATTAAACACGAACGGTGAGGGGTATAGAGCAGCAGCTAGTGTACTGTCGCGCTCAGTATGAGCCACATCACGCGAGCGCGTGGCCGAGTGCTCTGCAAGGTTGTACAGTGGCACCGATCACGGCATATTTTCGAGTTATCGGGAGAGAGTCTGGCTGCTCGTGCGGGTGCGCATCGCCCTCACTTTCTTGCTTGCATCCCCGAAGTTATAATTTTTGAAGCTGATATCACCGCAGGGCTAAACGAAAGCGAGGGTGAAAGCAAGTGGAGGCGATGCGCGCTCGCAGGGACAGCCAAACTCTCTCCCAGTAACTCGAAAATATGCCATGATCGGCGTCACTGTACAACCTTGCAGAGCGCTCGGCCACGCGCTCGCGTGATGTAGCTCATACTGAGCGTGATAGTACGTGTACGGTTATGCTTTAACACACGCAGCAATATTGTTCCGAATAAGCTTGGTGTCGTATTTTCGAGCAAGAGCAGTGGCAACTTTCATTCGAATGGTCCCTTTCGAGCGCTCTGAATGCGTTCGGCTGGTTCGTTCAGAGCACCACGCTCCAATTCGGAGGAGCGCTCTTAGGTGCTCTTATGGTACATTCGACTGGGCGCCGCCACGCTCTGACTCAGATTGCAACGACTCCTAGGAAGCTCGAGATCGGAAACGGAGACAGCTTGACCGAGCCGAACGTACAGCGTCTCGCTGGAGCAACCAGAAACCGAAAGCGGAAGTACGTAATTCAAGACATAAAAACCTTGCGAAACTGCTAACATACTGATAATAAGAAAAAAACAAAGTATTGTACTCTTGTTTTCTTTTTTTGTAGTTTATTTTGACGTATTTACTTCATTTCATTGCTTACCTCCTTCTCGGTATATGTCCGGACTGCGCTTCCAACATCATTAATGACTAGGTATCCTCTTCGGGGGGCCGAACAGTTCATCAAACTTGTCTTCGCAAACGCTACGGATGTTGTCGGAGCCGCTGCTGCTGCTACCGTCGTCTTCGGCTTCCACGACAGAAAGCAGCACCGATGGCATGGCTAAAGCCTTCGCCTACCGTTTCTTCGGCATGCTTCGTGTAGCGTGCGTCCTTGCGGTTGCGAAGCAGCGTACTGCAGAACACGAACGGCGCTCCCACAGAACTTCTGCTACAAACGCCGCAGCGGATGACGCACTGGCGGAAATCGTCAGACTCACGTGACCAGAGTTGTCCCAGATCTCGGTCGCGCTCCGACTTCAAAGTGAGAGCGCCTCGGAGCGCTCAGATGGAGCGTGGTGCTCTGAAAGAACCAGCCGAACGTATTCAGAGCGCTCGATTTCGACCAGCCGAACGTGACCCGCGTCGCGAGAGCGCTCTGGAGCGCTCGAAAACGACCAGTCGAATGTACGATTACTTTGACTTCGGAGCGTGACCGACATCTAATCACGTGACTCCTCGTCTGTTTGCAACAGAAGGCGCTGTTTCCTCTTCCGGCCTAAAGTCTCCTAATATATAGAAAGTAGCGACACTCTCCTCCATATCCTCTCCAGTGACAATCTTCCTCTCCCAAATGTCCAAACCTTATGTATGTCCTCTCCCAATTAAGCGGCCGCCGTGCGGATGCCGGCCCTGCGCGTTGCCTGGCGGCCGCGAGCGTCCCTGCTTGGTCGTCGGCGAAAAATGAAAAGAAAAAAAAAATGGTTCGCGCGCGTTTCCTAGGCGATGGCCCGAGGGGCCCTCCGAAAGCGCCAGAGAGGCGGGAGAGGAGGGCGCGGGACGCGCCGGCGCGGTTAAAAGAAAGACGGTACTTTCCAAAAAATATCCAAGGACTTTATTCCGACCTCCGACTACTTTGGCAGGCGGCAGCACGTTCGGCTCGGGCACTCCATGTCGGATCAAGAACGGGCTCCGCATGGTTGCAATCTGAGCCAGAGTGCGGTGGCGACCAGCCGAGTGCACCATTATAATCACTCACACGTGTAAGCACACGGTGCCAAATGTGAACACACGTTCCTAAATCGCTTAAAGGATGCTGACAGCACTACACGTACAAATGCGCCGATTCAGTACACTTCCATTGCATACACTGCATTGCCTACATTCTGTCAAATGCATGGAAAGGGCTGAGAGGGTTAAAGACCAACGGCTGCTCAGTTACTAAAAGCGATCGATGTTGCTTTTGAAATGGCGAGTGACATGGTATGCTTTCAGAGACTTGCAAACGTGAGGTGCCGATACCTTCGAGCTCAGCTTGAAAGAAAGATGCATCTCGAGTGTGCAGAATTTCGCATGCCTTGAAAGTATGCTCCCCAGCTCTCCTAGATGCACTAGTTTTGCAAGGAAAAAGGACCGCAACTGCTAGGCGGAACACCGAGAACACCATGCCGCCGTACAGGCCATAGAGTTTCCTACAATTGCCTAGAGGGAACTCTGGCGCTGCGATCGTTCAGCCATCACGGGAATGAAGGGTATTATACGGATTTGCTAATCTTCGTGCTTACGGCTTCGAACGCACTTGTGGCTTTGTTTATTGCTGTGTTTTGGTGGCGTTCGTTTCGGATAAAATAATAGACCGTTGTGAACTTTGTGACCAGATTTGAATTGGTGAGCCTAAAGAGGTTAAAGTGGTGAAGTAGATCTGCTGACTTTTGCTGAGCTTCGTCTTGCGACAAAGCGGACGCAGGCGACGCGGAGCCAAACGGAGCCGAAAGAACGAAGTTTAGATCAATCCGTGTCCTACCCATCATTCCCATGCTGGCTGAAGCGCCATGCTACGCAGCCCCCATAGACACTAGCGCCAGAGTTCCTTCTAGTGTATCTATAGGAAACTCAATGGTACTGGCAACAGTGCCAGTATGGCGTCTCTAACCGGAATTCGATGCAGACGGGCGCCGTAGCCCCCAATTCTTTGCGACAGTCGTGTGTCCACCTATGGTGTTACGACGGCGGTCGTCCACTTAGGAGGATACTATGCATTCGCGGAAAAGAAGCTCTTTCTTTTATGATAATTTATTGATGTGTCATCCATTATGGCACTAAGCGCGAACACGAAACACGCTCAGTACCATAATGAATGACTCAGTCCAACTTGCCGAGCTTGTTGGGTTATATTATTGATGCTATCCGAAAACCGAGGCGTTCTTTTGTTTTCGCGAACTGAAGCCAGTGGTGTATAAGGCTTACGAAGCGATAACACTAATTTTTGTACGGTATTGACGTACGCTTCGAATAGATGCAGAGATATCAAAGCATCAACAGATGTTGTGTATTAAGGTTGATATTAAAAATTCGGGTTTTTCTTAGGCACGGATGAATTCAAGAAAAACTTGACCACTTTGAATTGGCATGCAGTAGTCAAAAATGTTAACCACTCCACCCCGACACTCGAGGACATAACATAACGGAGGCAGCGTCCGTAACGCTCGCCTGAGCGCAGGTCCTGACATATCACAGAATTCTATAGCCAGCTGTCCGCCCGTGTAGTAAGGTTCACGTCTCGTTTCAATAACGGAAAGTCCAATATGGTTTCAACCAACCGCCGAAGGTGCGCTTGCCTCGCTGTGCCACGAGGACGAAGAAATAGACGGAAAGACAGAGATTTTAGCCAGCACTCCAGCTCTGTTGTTGGGGGAGCGACTGAAAAGCCACCAAAACATGCCCGCGTTGCCAGACCACTTTTTGGTGCTGTCCCTAGGAAATTCCAAGCGAGATGTACCTAGCCTAGTCCCGTGGCTCTACGTGCGTGTGAGACGTTGATCATGCGATTTAACCATGGAAATGCAGGTGGCTTGATTTAATGGACGCACGAATAAGGTGCATACTTGCTGCTTTGTTTGAGAAGGGCCACTTTTTGACTAAGGGGCACGCAGTTCGCAAGGCGGGGGAATCAGTTTTGCTTCAGCTCAATGAGATCACTGCGCAGGCATAGCCGCACAGTGCATTAGGTTTCATTTTTGTGTTAACCTTGCTAGCGTATCAAGCGCATTAGTTTACGAAGCTGGTCCTTTTTGGAAGACGAAGTTTGAGACATGATCGGAACTTGTCTCGTGGTTCCAGAAAAGCCAGCTTTTCCCAAAAGGTGCCTCAGAAAAACGTTTAGCTCCAATATTCCGCGATATCGTCACAGAATAATCAATATTATTGCTTGTTTTAAACAAATGCTTGTGGCGATCGAGCCACCACGCGAACGAGCGTCATGCCGAAGCCGGCCTCCCTACTTAGGGCACAGTATGTGTGTACTAGGCGCAGCGATGCAGATTGCTTATTTTCTCGTCAGATCAGTCTGAAACAACCTGGCGATGCTCTTTCCGGCAACTAATTGCAGCCACAGGTAGCAAGCTTCACAGCGTGGCATTTAGTTTTCATCGCATTACACCCCTGTGTAGCGGTAAAACTTACAAAGCAATTCCTTCATTGTGGAGCGCAAAGAAATCTGTGCTGCGCACGCCGCCCATATTTTGACTCGTACCCTGCTTGTTTACGCCATGCTTGCACTGCCCCTTGGATTCAATGCACTCTATATTTACATTATATATACGTGCTACAAGATGACAGATTCACTATAGTCAGCTTTATGGCATCGCAGCTGTGTTATGCCACAAAGCATGTACTGTGCATCGGTGATTCGTTGTGCAGCGAAGCCCACCAGCAGGGAAATCGTAACTGCCACATACGTTACCTGATGCTTTGTCTTCTTTAATTACAAAAAAAAGGCGCCCACGCAGTGTCCAGTCACCGTACGAGCACCCAAACGCCTAATAAATGCGCCAGTGCATAGCAAAGCTTTCTTCTTCTACCCGCCAGGCAAACGAATTAGCAGCAACCCTCTGCATTAGAGAACAGACCAAGCCACTTCTTGGAATAGCTTGGAATAGTGTCATGGAGAAACTTAATTATGCCAACAGAAATTATTACAAGATACCAATAAATCACGTGGCCTGAATTCAGCGTGATCGCATAGTGTCAACTTGCTGCAAAATTGCGACGAGGCGCCGCTACGGATGTCTACTTCAAACGCCAGCTGCTACATTTCAGGTCAAATAATAAATGCGCAGATGATGGATTTATTAGCGCTGCTGATAGTCTTAAGAATCTGTATAAATTCAAGCGAACAAACGTGAGGTAACATAAAGCAGGGCATACACAGACATTTTAACGCAACGCACACTCTCGAGTGCCTCAAGTTTCACCTCACTTGACGACCGTCGGACCCATCGGATTCGAAGGGGATCGCGAAATAATTCGATATATCCATTATTACAACTGGAAAATACGCCTGTAAGCTTTCATATTAACACGTCTCGGACAGTCTCATGAGATGATTGATTCCTTTAAGTTGCTTCGAAGCCGTAAATGTTTTATCAACCACTTTGCGGCAGCGAACCCTTCTCGGCCACGAAGGGCTAGAGCTTCACAGCGTGACGTTTAGTTTTCTTCGCATAACGCCACTGTGCAGCGGTGAAGCTTAACAAGGCAAATCCCTCATTCTGGAGTGCACTGAATTATACCAGGCGCTTACATCGGAACACCACTGATACCTTGAAGAGTGAACTTGTTGGCTAGTTGGTTCAACATAACTTAAGGGAGCAGCGCGAAAGACAGGGACAGAAAAGGCACACACACACCCACACGTAGCGCAGTATGTGTGGTGGTATGTGTGCCTTTTCTGTCCCTGTCTTTCGCGCTTCATCCAAACTGACAGCAGAGTCGATGTCTTAGCAATCTCAGTCACTTCTAAGCGAACACTCGCGAGGTAACACAACAAAGCATGACACAGATACACAAAATCTTTAAAGAAGACACGCCATCAAGTGCCTCTAACTTCAAGTTTCAACTCGGCCTCTCGTTGCTCTCGTCTGCTCTCGCCAACTTGACTAGGGAATTTCTGGGTACACCACGGCGCTAGTTTTGCTCGGCAGCACAAGGTAGACAACATGAAACATGCTTACACCGCTAACATTGGGCGATGTTTAGGTGGCTTTTTAGTCTCGTGCGTTGTTGGTGCGCGAATGCCTATACCGTCAAGGACGTGTGAACAGTCCGTTGTGTACATCTTGTGACTTGTGCGAGACACTTGAGCGTCCTATACTGAAGTGTACTGCAGTCGCAGCGGGCATTGCTGACTAAGGAATATGTATATACTGATTGGATGTAAGTGCGCCACCCTTGGCGATTACCTCTTTACGAAAGGGACCGACGTGACCAAGCTTATCGAGCTACGCTGATTTTCGTGCACCAAACGTGATCTGGACACCCGTTGAACAGCGAAGCTGCATCAGTCTACCCTGTGCCGTCGTCGTCATAACAGTGTCACGTGACCAGATGGGGAACGAAATAAACAAAATAAATTTCCTTGGCGAGGCGGGGTTTGAACCCGGGGGTCCGCGGGCCGAAGGAAAGCGTCATAACCACTGGGCTATACCTAAACCCGCGCTTGCAGAACATGAATTTATGGGAAACATGTGAATGCGTAGTGATCGTAAAAAAACAATGCAACAACCACGGATGAATACAAAGAGAGAAACGTCTGTACGATTAGTCCGACGATTGTAACACACTTGAAAAGCAGAATACTTGCTATGTGCGCTTCATTTAAATATTTTCTGAAGGTAAAGGCCTATAGTCGGACACAACCTTAGAAGTCCGCTCCTCAAGGGCGGATGCACACAAGCCTACACCAATGGGCGCCCACTCCACGCTGACGTCATGAGCCGGACAGCCGGCGAGCACGCCTTCGGGGAACACTGCCGAGGGCGCGACTATTTCGGTATTCTGGGCGGGGCCTCTCCGGACTTCTCAAGTCGTCGTATCCGACTATGGCGGTTATTTCGGCACAAAATACCCCGAAAGCAGTTCGCACTTTCCTTGGAGACTTATATTAGTTGTAATAAACCAAGGCAAGGCACCCGAGCGCGTAAGAAAGTCATGTGGATAACAGGGAGCGCACACTTGCAAACATTCCGGCTGCGCCGGTGGAAAATCGCGTGACGCACGGCGTTCGCTGAAACGCCATTGCATGAGCCTGCAGGTCACATGGTCTCGCTAGAAATAACGCGGCATTCGCTGGAACGCCATTGCATGAAGCGGCAAGTCACGCGCTCTCGCTTTAACCAGTCAAGTGTAGGCGCGCGCATTTCAAATTTATAGCGGCGGATTTAGACACCACGTGACGGGTGTTTCCGCGGCGTGGAACTGGCTGAAGGATTTTTTTCGTGTTGTTTACTTAGTTTTCTCCGAGTCATTTCTTATGGCGAAAGCTGTTATGAGACCGCAACAGCTATCGCGCACACTGAGAAAAGAAAGCCAGGCTTCCAGCGAGAATTCAACACAGGCACTCTGCGTGGCGGTCGAGTATTCTACCACAGAGCCACGTCGGTGCTTGAAACTCCTTCGCGAGAAGCCCTGTAGAGGCGTAATTTCGGGAATCACCTTAACAGCTGTCATATAGCTTGGTAGAAGATAACACGATGCCAAGTGCAGTGGATGGTTCAAAGCTTTCCACCCGTTACAAAGGGCTCGACCGCAATTCTTCATCGTCATGTGCTAGAGCGCGTTCCGAGGGACCATAATAGAGTTTTTCCATCCATCCATCAGCATCAACCAAGTGCACACGATGCCTTACGCGCGCCTAGTGGGTACCTCGCTTCTCCGAAGAATGGCGAATAGTGGTACTTCCCTGCTTCGCAAATTTATATTTATGGCGTTGTGGGTGCCTTGCAGTAGTTGCCCCAAGAGAGTGTCACAACTCCTTAATGGGAGGCAATCGGCGGGCTGATTTCAAGAACTTACGAATCAGTTCCGCGAAACGCACCATGAAAGCACGGACAATTTAAGACTGGAGAATGCCAGTCGTGGTCTAGAGACCGAGTCAGAGCCAAGAGTTAATACAAACAAAACATATTCTTAATTACAGCAGTACAAACATCTCACATACATGCACACTTGGCTATTTAAATCAATACAACTCAGATGAGTTAATAACGGGGAAAACACTCATTCTAATTGCGCCCAAATACAAGCTCAGGCATTCGAGAATATTCAAGAACAATTAAAGTTCTGCAATATCCACCAGTCATTCCGCGGCGTCTTTTTCCAGTGCTTCTCGATGATTCCTGTTCCGCATACACACACGCACATGGGCCCTCGTACTGAAGCTCTGACCAGGAATTACCCTTCGGGAGTCGGTGATTACGTGATTACGTGCTTCACTTGCGCTCCACCAGCAAAGACCATTTTACCCGGACGAAATCATCGCAGCACCACTAGGTTGGCGCGAACGAAGAGATACCAACGAGCGGCATCCGTGGATATAATTCTCGAGACTGTGAGTGCTATTTTCCGGCATTTATCAGCCTTTGAAGTCTTGAAGCGGAGGCAGCTGAGCTAAGCCTAGCGCGCTATGCATCCCACCGTAGGGAATACACAGGTGTGCTAAGCCTAGGCGAGGTTAGGCTTGGCAAAGGAAACGAAACGAATTGGATATGGAACAAGTAGGTCTTTCGGCTGGACTAAGTGGCTGTCAAGTCAGTCGACCACCACGAGTGACACCTCTGAAATGGATTCGCAAGGATATGCAGAAAATACAGCCCGCGGCACTACCGACCGACCATGGACGCATGATGAGCCGAACTCAAACTGGGAGGTTGCCTTGAGCAAGCGAAATCTCAAGAAGCTGAAACGAGGAAACGCAACCACAGCGACTGGGACTGCAGAAGTTTCCGGAGAACAGCGAAACGAGGATCAACACGATGTCACTTCCAACGCAGGAAGGAATGCACTAGAAAGCAAAAAGGAAACGAAGCGGCCCTTCCGTCGAAAATTGCCTCCGCTTCCGAAGAACGACATCAAAGTGATAATTAGGCCAAAGCAAGGACTGATCGTGCGGGATTTCACCAACCATCAAGTGGCGCGAGCCGTCGCCGCTGCGTGTGGAAACAACGAAGTATGCAGGGACGAAGACCTTCTTGTAAGGCTTCGAAACGGCTCGGACATCATCATTGCTAGCACGCCCAAGGAGGAAGCTGCTAATCTCTTACGAAGAATCACTAAGCTGACCCTTGACAGCAAGTCGTACGAGGTGAACGCGTACGTGGCGACCGCGGACGGGGTGGTTCGCGGAGTCGTCCACGGCATAGACGCGGGCACACCACCTGAGGAGCTCATGGCGCATCTTCGAGTCCGCACGCAAGGGGTCAAGATTTTACAAGCCAGAATGCTTGGAAAATTCAAGACCGCGGTGATCACTTTCGACGGGAAGGTGGTACCGAGGTTCGTGAATTACTACGGAGGTGAGGAACCCTGTCACCTCTACCGCCCCACAAGGCAGGTCTGCTACATTTGCCTCAAACTGGGGCACCGCTGGGACGTTTGCCCCCCACCAGAACTGAGTGTGTGCCGACAGTGCGGACTGTGCAACCCTGAAACGGGACATACTTGTGTGCCCAAGTGCGTGCTGTGCAGGGAAGCGCATCTCACCGGTGCTCGCGAGTGCAAAGATCGCCTGAAAAGGGCAAGACGCCCGCCCATTCACAACCAAGAAAAAGACGACGGGAGGAATACTCGGCGTAGCCGCAAAGACAACAGTGATGGGAAAAACAAGAGACGATGGTTCAGCTCTGAGGGGGACACCTCCGCGAGCCGCAGCCGCTCCGAGTCCCGTTAGACGTCGACAACGAGGCAGCAGCAGGACGAAAGGAACCCAAACCAGGGGAAGAAAAAGAACAAGAAAACCAGAAAGGCAGGCTGGGCAGAAATAGCTGCCGATTCCAATGCTCCGGCGAACACACACACAACACAAGCCATAAACGAATGTAACGAATGCGAAAGCATCAGGCGGGAACTCGAAGTTACGCGCACCAAATGCAACGAACTCACCCGCAAGGTAGATAATTTAATAAAAGCTATCAAAGACAGGGATATCAACGTGGGTGGCCAGGGCGGAATGCGCACCGCAGCAGGGAAGGAGAACTCTGGAAAGGACATGCACGTGCCACAGGCGACAGCCCCGAGGGTCGACCAGACCGCTTTCATGAAAAACACGCAAACACAACTGCCGTTGGAACAACAGCTACAGCAACTGCAGCAGCAGATACAGCTGCAACAAGAACAAACGTAGTCGCAGCTGACGCAGCAGATTCAGCAATTTCAAAGTCAACTTTCCGAGGTGAAGGGTGCGCTCAGGAAGAAACCTCACACCGACAAAATCAAGAAAAAGGCATACAATAGGCCTTCGTTCCCATCCGGAAGCGACAGCGAGTCTAATCATGCATAATGGTCAGAATCACTAAGGGAAACACAGAAAGACTAGAAATTTGGCAATTGAACTGCCGCGGTTTCCGTAAGAAGCAAAGCACCCTTAGGCAGTACATGCAGACGACCCTTGTCAGGCCCGATATCGTAGCGCTGCAAGAAACTGGTTGCTCTCACAGTCTAACAGGGTACGACGCATACTTGAGCCAGACAGAGGGAAAAGCGACGACCCTGGTATCCAAAGCAATAACGGCAATCACACCCGGCATTAGACACTGACATCGAGCACGTGTTACCCGAGATCATACCGCACAAGAGAGGTAAGGGGAGCGTGTTCATTCTGAACGTGTACAGCCCACCTAGGCAAATGAACCCTGATTTCGAGCCACTAAACAAAGCAGCGAGCGAGACAGCCAAGAACAACGGCTTGGTGATATTAGGAGACTTCAATGCGCAACACAAGAGTTGGGGATATGTAAGAGAAACAAGCAAAGGGAAGAATCTGGCTCAAGCGTCAGCACATGCAGGCCTCGAATTGGTCACGGACATCACGAAGCCGACTAGAATGGGGAACAGTGTCAGCAGAGGTACGTGTCCAGACCTCACATTTGCAAAAAACACCCATGACGTATATTGGGAAAACACTGAAGAGAACCTCGGCAGCGACCAGTTTATCCTTTTGATGTCAGTCGGCACCGCGAAAGTGCGAAGAAAACTCGGACAGGTGAAAATAACAAACTGGAATGCCTTTAGACAAGACTTCCAAGAAGGACCGATTGAAATGATCGCGGAATGGAACAAAGGGATCCGCGAGGCGTACGAAAGGGCAACAAAGGCAGTGGAAAGCACGGATACCACCCCGGAAATCGATAATTACCTTCTACGCCTGTGGGAAGCTCGTAGAAGCATGACCAAAAGATGGAGGAGACAGAAAGGCAACAGAAAATTGAAACGAAAAATCGCTGCGTTAACGGTCGAAGCAGAGCAATACGCGCAAGAGCTCTCGAAGCAAAACTGGAACGAATTCTGTGACTCGCTCAAGGGCACGCTAGGGACTGCCAAAACTTGGGCGCTGCTGAGAAACATGATCGATCCAACCAAGTCCAAAACAGAAAACAACAAGACGCTACACAGAATCGCCCACAACTTCCAAGGTAATGATGCGGAGCTACTAGGCAAGATCAGGGAACGATACATTGGGTCTGTGAACATCGCTGCCTGCACGGACCCCTATCGAGGTGCCGAAAACGATAAACTCGACCGCCCCATTATGCAAGAAGAGGTGTACGCGGCAGTCAGAATGGCTGTCAAGAACACAGCATCCGGAGCAGACAGGATCGGCAATGCAATAATAAGAAACCTGGGGCCAGAACATATCAAATCTATCACGGAATTCCTGAACAAGCATTGGGAAGCGGAGACCGTTCCAATAGAGTGGCGACACGCGCAGATCATCACCATCCCAAAGCCAGGCAAAAAGCCGAGCTTAGAAGACCTACGACCTATCTCACTGACTTCGTGCTTAGGGAAACAATATGAACGAATAATTACGATCAGGCTGCAAAATTACCTGGAAGATAACGACCTCATGCCTCATACGTTGTTTGGGTTCCGTCCCAAGCTATCAATGCAAGATGTCTTACTTCTCATCAAAGAAGAAGTTCTCAGCAACGTTCCTAAGTATGGAGAACATGTATTACTGGCTCTTGACCTCAAAGGTGCCTTTGACAACGTTAGCCATATCGCCATACTATCGGCTATAACCTACTTAAATTGCGGGAAAAAAATTCACGGCTACGTCAAGGCCTTCCTCACAGATAAGACTGCGACCATAGGGATGGGCGACCTGCGGTCAGACACGTTCAGGCTACCCAACAAGGGCACGCCGCAAGGGTCCGTGATTTCACCTCTTCTCTTCAACATTGCAATGGTTGAGCTGGCGGAGAAACTGAACGCTATAGAAGGCATCCGGCATGCAATGTGCGCCGATGACATCACGATATAGACGACGGAGGGCTCGCTGGGACTCAAAGAAGAGAGACTCCAGGTGGCTGCCAATTGTGTGGAAGAGTACGCAAAAGCAAGAGGACTGTCATGTTCACCTGAAAAGTCGGAAATACTTAGGGTGCGCAGACCCAGACAGGGCGACAAAGTCGACCTAACAGTCACACTAGCCGGGGTCCGCATACCGGAAGTACAGACATTAAGGCTTCTGGGAATGTGGATTCAATCTAACCAGAGGGCGGACCACACAATCAGATTGCTGTCTGGGTCGGAGGCCCAGATAACAAGAATGGTTACGCGAATAACCAACAGAAGAAACGGCCTCAAGGAAGATGACACCCTCAAGCTTGTAAGAGCACTTGTGGTGAGTAAAACCACCTACAGCCTCCCCTACCAGCATTTAAACCAAAGAGAAAGGGAGCAAGTGGAGGCGATCCTCAGGAAGGCTTATAAGACAGCCTTAGGTCTGCCAACAAGCACGGCAACCACAAAAGTAATAGACCTCGGCATAACAAATACCTATGACGAACACAGGGAGGCGCAGCTTGCCTCTGAGAAGACAAGACTACAGCGCACTACGACAGGACAAGCCCTCCTCCGGAGAATAGGCTACCAAGATAGCATACGAGAGTTGGACCGCACGGTAGACATACCGGACGAGATCAGATCTACATTCAAGGTCGCTCCCATTCCTAAACGCATGCACCCTACTGATCACCAGGGCAGGCGCAGAGCCAGGGCGCAGAGCATTACCAAGACCTATCAGAACAGAAAAAACGCCGTCTATGTTGACGCTGCTACATACGAGAACGGGAAAGACGCTGTGGTGACGATGATCGACGCTCAATTAAAAGAGAAGGTCAGCGCATCGCTGAAGAATTGCACCGTGTCAGATGCCGAGGAGGCCGCCGTTGCTCTAGCGGTCGCCGAAGGCAACAGGTTAGGGCAGTCGCTAATAATAATCATGGACTCTCAGGACGCCTGCCGGGGATATACCAATGGTAGGGTAGGCCGGAAAGCCGCCGGTATCTTAAACACCGGCGGCGTGAGCAACGAAAAACACCAAATAATTTGGGCCCCAGGACATGAGGGTATTGCCGGGAATGGTCAGGCCGATCTCGTATCTCGAGGATACGCAAGCCGAGAGAGATCAGTGGCCGGGAGCATCAAGGCGGTGGCCTGCACTTACAGGGACATTCTGGAGCATTTCAGAGAAACAAGAAGGCGATATCCCCCGCCCCACAGTGGACAAGGAGCAGTCGGTATCCTGGCGGCAGCTGCAAACAAATTCGTACCCATGCTTGCACATTTACAATAAAATACACCTAACACAATACAGACACGTGTTTTTGGTGTGGAGAGAAACTCACAGTTTACCACACAACATGGGGATGCCAGAATATAACGGCAGTACCCATCATACACAACACCACGCCGGAGCAGTGGGAGACTGCGCTGTCCAGCCGGGAAGCGGACGACCAGATCTGGCTGGTTGAACGCGCCAGACGGGCAGCAAATGCCGCGGCAGTCCTGGACTGAGGATCCATCCACAGGCGTTCTGCAGAACAGCGCTCTGAAGAACAGCTCCAGAGCCAAATAAAGTTTATTCTCTCTCTCTCTCTCTCGGCGTCACTGTCTGGGAGACCATTTCTTCGAAACGCTACTTCAGTGACCGCACGGTGCCATCTCTCAGGACTTGTTCCAGTCCGACGGCACCACACTTCGCCGCCCGTCTTTGCACGCTTATGCTGGGCTGCATCCGGGTTCGAGAGTCTTCCACGTGACTCATCTGCTCACAGCGCAGTGGAGGCTCGAGAAAGAGCGAGGAAGTTCCCGGGTTGCACGTCTGGTGGTAGCGGCGTTGATTTCTTGATCTCTCCAGATCTTACGCGGGAGCTAGCTGTCTCGGCGGGCGTCTGCTCCGGCAGGGGAGCGGAGAAGCGGCCGTTGTTGGCGTCTTCTGTCGGTGAGGCTGAGGCGGCTTTCGAAGGTTTTTGACCGTGAGTTTACAACGAGGCCAATAAAGGCCGCTCCTCCATATTTCGCTGGGACTGTGCAGGCCTGGCGTTTTCATTTTCTCTACTTTCCGATATTCTTTCCCCATACATTACTTTCCTGTATCCCTTCCCTCCTCCCGAAAGAGTAGACAGGCGTTGTGGCAGTCGTCAGCCTGCTTCCTCCCTATTTCCTCGGTGTCCTTGTACCTCTGCGTATGTATATGTCAAATAATTATTATTAGATGAACAATTCATCGTGTGCGTAGTTCAGTCATAAAAAGGAACTTCCTGGGCATGTTTCCGTTTTTTTTTCGATGTCGTTATTGATTATATTTTTTAAGTTGTGCATTACTAGGGCAAGCATGGCGCTAAATGGCGTGACCGAGCTTCCGCTCTGCAACCGGGGAAGAGGCCAAGATATCGCCTCTATTATAGTTTTGTTTTTTCTTTTCAATGACGGGAACCGATGTTCTCTTCCTGCATGCTAGTGGCACGCTTTTGCTTCAAACTTGTGCACAGCAGTTTCATAAAGTGACTAAATTGTAGCGCTTAACGTCGAGGCACTGTACAGTGCCTCGACGTTGAGAGAGAGACGTCGTACTAGAAGGATCAAACCTGGCCAGCCGGCGTGATAGTAAAAACGTTTTGCGTGCGCCAGCAGCCGAACTGAGCTATGCCAGTGCCTCTCTCCGTACTTGCGCTTGCGTGCAGTGAACAGCCAATAGTGAACCTACCACATGTGGCAGTCCAGCGCGTTGCACTCATTTCTGGCTCGATCTTTATTGCAGGTCTGACCGATGCCGCGGGCGAAGGTTTCTACCGCTGGAGCGACGGTAACCCCATGAGTTATTCAGACTGGTATGTTAGGTACGGCCGTATTGCATGTACGCATGGTGCATGTTCGAGCTCTGACTGGAGTTATTGTTAGTACCTCTGACCGCGGTGAGGCGACACGGCACGGGGGTCTGCTTCCATAATTGAAAACATTCTCTTGAGGTAACGGCATCGGCTTATAAGTCTTGTGTAAAACGAGTCGTCAGATGAAAGGAAACAAAGGTGACGAAATGTATTGAAAAAGAAGCGCGCGAAAGTAGCTCATTCTGCGGGGGGAGCAGGGCGTACGCCGGCCACGGGCTGTCGTCGCAGCCAGACTGGGTGGCGTACGAGGACTGCACCATGCTGCGCGTGGACAGCGGCCACTCGACGGCGCACTGGCACGACATCCCCTGCTCGCTGGGCAAGCACTCGCTGGGCACGCTGAACCGGGCGGCCGCCAGCTGGCGCCAGATGGAGGAGCTGCCCATCACCACCATCAGCGCCTACATCTGCAAGATGAGCAGCCACAGGGCCGGTACGTGCTCCCGCTCCTTCTTCTCGCGCCTTGCCCACGACGCCGCCGCCACGCAGACAACGCTCCTGGTCCCCCTCCCCTGTACCGGCACATGAAGGCGCACGTCGGCGAGGTGCTGGTGGCTCCGGAGAAGTACTTCGTGTGCAGAAACAAGGAGGTCATCTCGGTGGTGAACGTGTGCGACGGAGTGCACGACTGCCGCGACACGTCGGACGAGAGCGACTGCGGTACGGCTCTCTCTTGAGCACCCGCACGGCCTAACTGCTATGTCTCTCCACAGGAGTCACCTGTCCCGACGGCAGTTTTAGATGCGCCAGTGGCAAATGCGTCTCCATGGGCGCGTTCTGCGACTTCAAGGACGACTGCGGTGACTCTTCGGATGAAAGCCAATGCGGTGAGACTCTTTGTCTAGGAATACGTGCCCGAGACCAAACGTCGCGCTTCGACAAAGAAGTACCGATTTACTAAGGCATCTTAGGTTGATGCAGCGCACAGGAGACGAGGACGAAGAATTAAGAAGCACAGGGCAGGCGCTGTCCCCCGCAACTAAATTTTATTGGGAACAAATAAAGGCACCTTCTCAATAGGGGTGCCAAGCCTGAAGGAGGCCTTCTTTATTTTTTTCTTTCTTTTTCTCTCTCTGTTTTTTCTGTCTTTTTGTCTCTCTTTAGTTTTATTTCTTTCATTCTCTCTCTGTGTATGTCTTTGTCTTTCTATCTCTCTCTTGCCAATCTCTATTTCTTTCTTTCTCTCTCTTACTTTGTCTTTCTTCCCTCTCTATTTATCTCTTTCTTCCATGGTGTGCTTTTTTCCTTGATTCTTTCTCCGTCTTTATTCCCTTTCTTCCTCTCTCATTATTGCTATGCTATGCTTTAATCTATCCCCACCTCCTTTCTCTCCTCCTCACCAACACTTCCCTTTCCCGCCACCTCGCTACACTATACGATACAAGGCTATGCTAGAGCACGGGCTCGGGCCTACCCGAAAACCCGAGCCCGGCCCATGGGCCGGGTAAAGTAGCTTTCACGGCGGGCCCGGGCCGGGCTCGGGCCTGAAGCTCCGCGCTTAAGGTCGGGCCTGGGTTTGAGGTGGCGGGCTCGGGTCGGGCCGAGCTTGAAGTTTGCTCAGTTCTTAAGATTGTTCCACATATGTTGTACATTCATATATGTTCCACATATTGTATCTTAAAAAAAAAAACGCTTATTTTTTGTGCGGGGCAAGCTATTTGGAGAAGTTTTATGGGGGACAAGTACTGAACTTCTTTTGCTTCTTGCACAAGGGATTGCTTGATATAAGTGAAACGCGCGGACTAAAAGTAAGTAGACCAGGCACTTATATAGTGACATCTCAATATTCTGTGCTTTATTAGTTGCAGTCGCTATTATTTTATATCCCAAATGTTATTTTGTAATCGCAGTAATACATCGAATACAATAAATTTATGTCTATACCTCTAAAGCAGGGTGCTGTAAAGCAGGACAATGTTCTTAAACGGACCGACAACTGGTTTTTCTCAACACATTTTTTACAGCGAAAGCTGTTATGAGATCATTTCACCGGCCGTCTTTTTCGCCGTAGTTGTCCGCCGCCGGTGTCCGTAACCATTATCGCTCGAAATAAGAAAAAAAAAGGAAATAAGAACAAAAATTTAGGATGGAATGATGTTCGAACCTGGGCCCTGTGCGTGGGAGCCCAGTATTCAACCTCTGAGCCATGCCGGCGCTTGAAATTGCTTTGCAAAAAGGTCCTATACAGGCTTCATGTCGGGAAGGAACCACATTAGCATATGCAATATAGCGTGGTAGAAGAGTAAAATAAGCACCAAGCGTCGCACAACGCGAGTTCTGTAACCAAACGTCACACAATGCGAATTGCGCAACGAGTAGGTTGTTTAATGCTTCCAACCCATTACAAACGGCTCTGCCATAATCCTTCATCGGCATCAGGCACAGCATCAACAAAGTGCGCATAATGCCTTACATGCGTTTACCAGGTACCACGGCTGTCCGTAGAATGACGAAAAATGGCACAGTGCCTGCTGCCCTACTTCTAAAAAATTACGATGATTTATAGCGTAGTGGGTTCCTCGCAAGTGCACTTGAATTGGTTGCCAAGGAAGCCCATAAGCGCATGATCCATTTCCTCGGGGTCTCAGTAAATTTACAATGATATATAGCGTAGTGGGTTCCTCGCATGTGCACTTGTATTGGTTGCCAAGGAAGCCCATAAGCGCATGATCCATTTCCTCGGGGTCTCAGTAAAATTACAATGATTTAGAGCGTAGTGGGTTCCTCTCAAGTGCACTTGTATTGGTTGCCAAGGAAGCCCATAAGCGCATGATCTATTTCCTTGGGGTCTCAGTAAAGTTCTTCGCCCCCCCCGTCTCTCTCCCACGTCAGCGTATGCTATACAGCATGACGGGAGAGGGAAATAGCGACCGGGCGTCACCCAATGCAAATTACATAACTGGTGGGCCGTTTAAAGCTTCCAACCCATTACATAGCGCTGAGCCATAATTCTTCATCGTCATAAGTCGTCGCGTCAACAAAGTGCACATAATGCCTTACAGACGTGTAGCTGGTGCCTCGCTTTTCCGCAGATTGACGAATAATGGCTTAGCAGGTGCTTCCCGACTTCACAGAAATTGTGATTTATGGCGTAGTGGGTACCTTTCTAGTGTACTTGTATTGTAGCCCCAAGAGAGCTAGCTTACAACGGGCTCTAGAAACGCCGCTCTTCCAGCTTTCGCTGTGACTGTGCTGCGGTTTCAGCGCAGGCCTGGCGTTCTTTTTTTTATGGTGCGACAGAAAGATCACCCTTCGCACTGTTTGTAGCTGCAGTAGTTAATCCCAAAAGCACGTAGTTATTTTACAAGAAGCATTTTACACCGAAAGCTGTTATGAGATCATTTCAACGGCCGTTTTTGGCGCCGTAGTTGTCCGCCGCCGCCGGTGTCCGTAACCAGTGTCGCTCGAAATAAGAAAAAAAAGGAAATAAGCAAAAATTCCAGGATTGAACGAGGTTCGAACCTGGGTCCTCTGTGTGGGAGCCCAGCGTTCAACCTCTGAGCCATGCCGGTGCTTGAAACTGCTTTGCAAAAAGGTCCTATACAGGCTTTATGTCGGGAAGGAGCCACATTAACATTTGCAATATAGCGTGGTAGAAGAGTAAAATAAGCACCAAGCGTCGCACAACGCGAATTCTGTAACCAGGCGTCACACAATGCGAATTGCGCAACGAGTAGGTTGTTGAATGCTTCCAACCCATTATAAAGGGCTCCGCCATAATTCTTCATCGTCATCAGGCACAGCATCAACAAAGTGCGCATAATGCCTTACATGCATTTAGCAGGTACCACGGCTGTCTGTAGAATGACGAAAAATGGCACAGTGCCTGCTTCCCAATTTCTCAAAAATTACAATGATTTATAGCGCAGTGGGTTCCTCGCAAGTGCACTTGTATTGGTTGCCAAGGAAGCCCATAAGCGCATGATCCATTTCCTCGAGGTCTCAATAAAGTTCTTTGTTCCACGGATAGCCGTGGTACCTGCTAAACGCATGTAAGGCAATATGCGCTTTGTTGATGCTGTGCCTGATGACGATGAAGCCTTATGGCAGAGCCCTTCGTAATGGGTTGGAAGCATTCAACAACCTACTCGTTGCGCAATTCGCATTGTGTGATGCCTGGTTACAGAATTCGTGTTGTGCGACGCTTGGGGCTTATTTTACTCTTCTACCACGCTATATTGCAAATGTTAATGTGGCTCCTTCCCGACATAAAGCCTGTATAGGACCTTTTTGCAAAGCAGTTTCAAGCAACGGCATCGCTCAGAGGTTGAATGCTGGGCTCCCACGCAGAGGACCCAGGTTCGAACCTCGTTCCATCCTGGAATTTTTTTTTCTTATTTCGTTTTTTTTTCTTATTTCGAGCGATAGTGGTTACGGACACCGGCGGCGGCGGCGGCAGCGGTGGCGGACAACTACGGCGCCAAAAACGGCCGCTGAAATGATCTCATAACAGCTTTCGCTGTAAAAACGCTTTTTTTTTTGTGCGGGGCAAGCTATTTGGAGAAGTTTTATGGGGGACAAGTACTGAACTTTTGCTTCTTGCACAAGGGACTGCTTGATATAACTGAAACGGGCGAACTAAAATTAAGTAGACCAGGCGCTTATATAGTGACATCTCAATATTCTGTGCTTTATTAGTTGCAGTCGCTATTATTTTATATCCCAAAAGTTATTTTTTAATCGCAGTAATACATAAAATACAATAAATTTATGTCTATAACTCAAAAGCAGGGTGCTGTAAAGCAGGACAATGTTCTTAAAGGGACCGACAACTGATTTTTCTCGACACATTTTTTTATGGTGCGACAGAAAGACCACCCTTCGCACTGTTTGTAGCTGCAGTAGTTAATCCCAAAAGCACGTAGTTATTTTACAAGAAGCATTTTTCGATCAGAAAGGCTCTAAACACGGACGTACATTTCCTCCAGCAACGCTGAGAATTGATAGCGATGCCGCCAGCCCTTGTCGCCATTTGTGAAAGCTATCGCTGTTCTGCTTTCGCAGGATTTGCTTTAACTATGCTTAACCACCTTTATTTCAACTAGTTTTGAAAATAACAAGCTGTTACAATGAGATGATGTGACATTATACACCTTCTCTGTATTTGTACCGCGTTGTGCGCATGCCTCCAAGGTTGCCTGCGCCTGTGTCATGCGTGACTGGTCCCGGCGTCGTTACTCTCTCGATGCACGAGCCAAGCCAAGTCATCGAAAACGTCACTACGCATATGCGCGGCCGCGCTATGGTGGCTATAGCCGCGCCGAGTAGCAGCGCGCGTCATTTCTGAGACGAAGTGTAGGTAGCAAAACTATGTCGCTCCGAAATCTTAGCGACCTGGAAGCTGCGTGCACGGTTGCATGAGCACGCTGAAAAGTTGCTCAAGACGCGCTTATGGTAGCTAGAGGGGGAGGTGTCAGCAACGGCGCGCCGGAGACGCAGCATTTTTTCATGACGATGCGACGGCGCGGGTGGCATCTCGGAGCCGACAGCAGCGCCGCCACATGGGCGCGTCTGTCGGTGCCGAGATATCATCCGCGCGCTGGCTTAGGTTCGTGGAGGTGTTTGGTAGGGATGCGAGGCGCGTTTTCCGTCCACGACTTCTTACGGCGCACACTATCCATATAACCAAATAATTTTCGAGATTAGGCAAACATATCAATAAAGCTGGCCCAACAAGAGCTTTGGTAATTGCTTCGTACTGCTGAAGCTTTTTTGTGTGGAATTGGAAAACACTGCACCTCGGCTTATGCAGTGGGTGGTCGTTTGCGGGAGATATTGCCCCCCGTTTCGCTGGCAACTTCTTGGAATACTTGGAAAGGTACGCAGCAACGTTGGGGAACAAAGCTGGAACCGCATCTGGTGTTAGGGAAGGGCGACCATGGGCAATTTCCTCTGTTTCATCGTTGATCACATGTGTGTAGCTGCGAAATATAAACCTCTCGTCGAAGTGAAGTTCACAGACAACGCTGTTCATGTCCAGCGGCTTATCAGCTCGTCGAATGGAACGTTCCCAACCCTGGCGACGTTCATCGTCGGCGGAATAAGTGCGATGAGAGAGACCTTAATTTCTATCTTTTTTTTCTGTCTGAGACGTATCCCGTAGTGGATCCAGGGGCGAAACAATGTATCTACTGTCTTTGTTGTTCTGCCATCACGTAGCGTCAGCACACGAAAACAACAAACTCGCAGGTGAGCCGTCGGCTCGATGTAGCGGACGCTTTTCGGCTTTCTTGCGACGCTCGGTCGACCACATAAAGTAACCAAGGCACGCGTCCTCTGGTCCGGTGACGGCAACAGATAATCCATCGACGGGACGACGCAACTTCATGACAGAAAATCGTTTGTGTGCTGACGAGATCGGCAGCAACGCCGGCGTTCGCCGCACAATAGTCTTTTTCACTCGCGAGAAAACGCGACATGCGCTTCTCGCTCGCGAACAATGCGGCATACGTTTATCGGTCGCGAAAAACGTGACATGCTTTTCTCGCTCGCAAAAACCGCGATATACGTACGTTTCTCGGTCGCGAAAAGCGCCACATGCGCGACTCGCTTTAGCAGGGGAAGGTTACTCCGTATACCTCCCATAGGACGTTTTAATTCATGACGTCAGCGCTGGCAGCGCCAAACGTCCCTTCAGTTACTATCCTGGCGGCTGGGATTCAGAGACTCGAACGGCAGAATGGCGGCGCACACGGTATGCGTCGTCATGGCAACACTAACACCAACGTTTCTAGAACGTTGACTAACACCAGCCGCGCCTCCTCTCCTAGCTCCCTCGCGCGCGCCGGGTTTTTTTCTTCTTTTTGTTTTGTTTGCGTGCTCCCTCTCCCTTTCTTTTATGCCCCCCTCGTCCGCGTGCTGCGCCGTGCAGCGCGCCGGGCGCTTTTTTTTTTTTTTTTTTTTGCATCCGCTGCGCGTACTGCGCCGCGCGTTCTTTGCTCGTTTGAATGAGCGCAATTTGCAATCAGGCATTCTGCAAACACTGCAGTCGTGCAGCATGTGCCAGAACGCAAAACAGTGAATTGCACTCACAACACAAAATATCTTTGGTCTCGTTTTATTGTCCTCGTTTCCGAAAATCAACATTTTCATCAAATGTGGTGCGATATAGGCACAGGAGATTAACAGAAGTTATCAACAGGAGATTAATATACACGTGTTCATGATCACTAAACAACACGAAAGTTCTCGGGAAAGTTAAGAACTTAAAGAACAGTGGAAGAAAAAACAGAACATAACACTAGGGCACATATTCAAAAAGACAATTTTTATACTGACAAAAGTGCAGAACAGCTTCTGATATATGCGCACGATATTGAACAAAATTATCATAACTAACAAAATTGAACATTCCTGCAATGCAAAAACAATGAAAGCAGTTGAAATACCTAAAAATAGAATAATAATGTAAATATCATTTTAAAGATGTCAAAATGAACTCCACATATAACACAACTAATATTGGCCGCATTTTATTGACTACATTTCCAAAAACGTTCATTTTCATATAACTAGTGATGATAAACGCGGAGAAAATGTACGACTGACATCGGATGATTCATGGCATCTCTTCTAGAAGTGCGCCGATTCTGCAATTCTTCAGCTTTTCTCTGGGCGCACCGATCAGCTGTGTTGCGTTCCGAATTAACCCTGAAGAAAAGGGAAAGTTTCTATCACATAAAGAGCGCCGTCGACTCGTGCAAAAGTGAACTCGTTTGTTAGTCTCAGAGCAGCACAAGTTTTCATACATCTACCTAATGTCTCACAAACGTGGTTATAGGCGATGGCGAGTAATTAACCGGAGACAAATGCAAAGCACACACTCAAACACGCGGTTCTGTGAGAGTTGTAAACCTGTAACTATAGTTACTTCGCATGGGCTTCATGTCCGCTGCTTGTTCGTATAACGATTTAAACGCAGCATCGTGCCCTTTTGAAATCAGTCATTTTTGAAAACATTAACTGAAGCCCCACTGCAGAGAACAGCTACTCGGTATGGACGTGAATTCAAATTGACACAATGAAGACCGCGACTCAAAGGGCACGCTCACCTGTCGTTCTTTTGGGGGCCGGCACATATATTCCGGGACTTGTTCTGGAAGTATTCGAGCAACAAAGCACTATGCACGAACAGCGCGAGTCGTAAAACATCGCGTCGCACAAGCACACAGCGAGCGAGCACCATGAAACGGACGCGCGACGGCTAACACATGCCTTACCAGCGCCAGACACGAAACTTTCTAACGGATTTCAAAGTCGGCGGCGCCAGCAAGGCGGCGGAAAGCGCGCCTCCCGCAGGAAAGGGAGTTGATCCCACCAGAGAGGGGGTTGAAGAGAGTTTGGAGGAAAGAGACGGAACGCAGATTTTAACTCTGATCCCAGTCAATGGATGGCGCCTCAATTTGCCATACCGGTCACGTGGGTTTCTTTCACTAGCCCGGCTTTAGTATTGGCTGCGAGATCGAGCGGAGTCGCCGCCTGGCGGCTTCTGGCTGAACCGCGCCTAGTGTGGATTGCTCCATGCGTCGTCTGCTAGCGGCGTTGTGTTTGCATGTGCGCGTACGTCATCCAAGGCCTCAAAAGGCGGTTTGTTCCGTTGCGTTGGTGCAACTTTAACCGCTCGTGCGTATGCCTATAACACGATGTAAAAAAGCATTTGACCTTGATCGGCTTTATATGTACTGTAATAAGATCAGTGAGTGCACCTGTCGAGAGTGCTGTGTGTGGTCGTCGTACCGTCCGTTCACGAGTCATATCAGTGTAGGTGCCGCTCTGTGGTTCAAGCGCATTGCAAAGTGCACTTGGCGTTGTCCTAAAGATGAGAAGTATTAAATCTCATGTGAATATAGCCTTTTAGTGGCTCGGTGGTTTTAAAAAAAAGGCTCTCATGCAATTGCGCGTTGTGGTTAGGTGTATAACTTCGGGACTGTCGTTTATAGGTTACGCGACGAGCTTTAGTTGTGTACGGTCCTGGTCCCACTGCAGAGAAATATTTCTGTCAAGTCACGTCTGACACTTCGGTACTTAAATTGTCCCCTAAACAGAACAGAAAATGGAATGACACGGAAATCGCAAAACTGAGTTGCCTTGCGCAATTATAACTTGTGGCGAAATGTATACAAAGACACCCGTGTACTTGCGAGGTAGCTTATGCCTGTCAAATTTGCGCTTTGGCAAGTTCAGTGTCGGAAGTGCGTCAGGCCTCAATCTCTTCCGCGAAAACCCTTAAAAAAAGAGAGCGAGCGAGAAAAATATATTCATCAAGATCAGCAGTGGCGATAAACTCGCTCGCGCATTTTCATCGCTTACGTGGCGAGTGAGGGCTCATAAAACGATACCCTTTACTATGCACCAGATCATGCATACACACTTGCCGCGTTTCGGTGCACGTACTTGCCTTGCGGAATACTGAGAACTGTTCTCGCCGCCGTGTAAACACAATGAAACATGCGCGAACTACAAAAGGGCTCGAGGACTCTCGTTTAAACAGACTCATAGCCGAGCGCGAACAAACTTTGCATTCACAGCGCAGGCGGTACTTGAATGACAAAGAATAAATTCCATGAATTAATTTTCTTCATTCTCGATTGATTCTCGCTTAATTTTCCTGCGCAAGTGTAGGGAAATCAAAGCACAGGGAAGCTTCCCCGAGCGTTCGCTTACTGCGACCGTCTTCACGCTCGCAGTGCACAGCAGCAACAAGCATATAAATGCACACATTAGCGAAGTTATCGCTGATTACTCACCATTCTTTCTCGTCTGCGAACGCTTGAATGCACCGTCGTCGAAGTGCTTGCTGCACACCATCGCGTACTTGGAAGGCGTCCTGCCGTTACGAAGCCTAACGAGCCACAGTCCGCGACGTTCCGCGTCGGTGGGATAAAAATGGAAGCTTATCCCTGGCTCTGTGCAGTATGTGCGGCATTGTGGCACCGAACAAAACCTCACCATCGATAACGAAGAGTTTTCTGCGGGTACCGAACACAAAATCACGATGTGAAAACAGAAGCCCCGTGCACTTCTACACACACCACACGAAACCAGTATCCACACTAGCGGGGTGACGGTGCTGCCACCTATAGGTCGATCTCGCCGCGAATAGACAGCGTGCCATAGACGCGTTCGCTGACTAGGAAATTCAGGTTTCCCGCGAAGCGCCGGTGGCTACGGCAACGCCTTTTCCCACCAGGCACCAATACGCACAAACAAAAGCCGAGCAGGTGACGCAACAGGTTACATAACACGCGCTTTGCCGGAGAGAATCCACGAGACCACTTCGCCAGACCTCGCTCTAGGCACCTCGGAGACGACGAGCGTGCCACTTGCCGGCGTCATGAAAATGTGCCGCACCGGCTTGCACGGCGCAGCCCGGCTATAGTGTTCTAGAATATTGGGTAGTGAGCCCACTCTCCGGGGAGAGGGTACGTTGCCGCGGCGCAAAAAATGTAAACGAGTTTTCGTTTTTCTGAGTGCCCGCGTGGCGGCGCTACCATCGTCAGCAATGGGAGCCTTCGCCCCGCTGCTGTAGGGCTGCTGCTGTGTTTCGTCGTCGCTGCAGGTTTTCGGCCGAGCATTGCTTCGTCAATACGTTTCATTTTTCAGTTCCTGTAGTTGTGAATAATGTAGACTGGTAGCAAGGCTTGTTCACCGGCTGCTTTTCATGTGAAGAACTCCATGCAGACAGCATTTTAGATGTGCTGACCATTGTGAAAGCAAGGCTTTGGCAAGAGGTTGGGTGCCGAAGCCATGCCTCAATGCTCTCTCAAAAAATAATCCAATTCTATGTTGTTACGCGACTTCATTTTTACATTAAGGGGCTAAACACAGACAGAGCAGGCAAACGCCAAAAAGCAAAGCACTTCAAGATAAGCCGCTGCACTTATTTTTTTTTCCTTGCTATAGAAGATTTTTTAAATTTTATTATTGTTCCTGCGTTTAGATTTTACAAGTGTAGGTTAAACTTGAAGTATGAATCTTCTCTGAATATTCTTTTTCTGTTTCACTGACCCAAATACAAGAAAATGCCAGATTTGAAAAACAAGCAAGATAGTATGTTAATTGCCACTCGCCATGCATACTATAGCAATAAACCCTTAATTCAATTGTGAATGGTGGCTTTGGTCCTTGGCGTACCATCAACAATGCGATTAATATGATGTACCAGAACGTCAGTAGATCTGTATAAAAATGCATGTGTTTGAATGGAAATGTGTCTATTAGTTGTCATTTTTTAGTATTTCTTCTGATTCAGTGTCTTCACTTATTGTGTGAACAATATGTGTTGAGTATTCATGTGCTTTTGTGAACTTTTTAAATTTATGCTATGCCAAGTATGCTATTGAAAATATTTAGCGTATCTTTGTGAGTATTTTTCTAGCATCTATTGGGCTGTTTTAGGAGACATGCTTTTTGCCGCACACGCTGATAAGTACAAAATGGGGCAAGGCCCTCTTCAAGCTATTTCAGCTTTTTTCCATCTGTTTTCACTTTGAAAAAAAAATGAAAGTCATTGATACGCATGGCTTTTGTGGAGTATATAAGGTCATTGTGCTGCCCCACCAAATAAACTTTTCACTTATTTCCGCGAACGATTGTTGTCTACATTTTTCCACACCTTCATTACAAATCCATTTTTCTAAATACAGGAGTGCGGACAAATAGTTCTGTAGAAAAGAGTGCATATGAACTTTTTAGGCATATTATATGTCAGCAGAATTGCTAACTGAATTTTGCACTCAACTGATAGCGGTGTTTGCATGCAATTTCTTACACAAATATAATTTCCAGCATGTGAGGGGTCTTCAAGAAGCAAAATCTGATTGCATGGTCTACCCTTACTTTCGGTCTTTTATTTCTTGGGCATGATTAGGATAGGTCTTTCCTGCTGCGCACTCCCACACATTTTCTTGCACTTTTCAGGAGAATATATCAACTGAGAGCGCGTAAGGTGCTTAAGTTTGTAGTAATATTGTTTTATTTAGTGAGAGTATGACCTCACTAAAGAGACTACCGAGTACAAACGCTAGCATGAAAATATTAGTCTCTTTTATCTAAAGGCAATCGATGTCAGTGCACGTTAAAGAACCCCAGGTGGTCGAAATTTCCGCAGTCCTCCACTACGGCGTGCTTCATAATCAGAAAGTGGTTCTGGCACGTAAAACCCCATAAATTAATTAATTATCTAAACGCAATAAAACTGCGAGATCTTTTTTTTAAGCGAGAGCTCGCTACTGCAATACAAAACTGGCGGTTTACAGCATATATTGCATCTGGCGCCCGCTGATGACGCGCACATGTTTAGCGATACTTCATGCGCCAGAACAACGGCCAAAGCAAGAATATGCTCGCGCAAAAGAAAAAAAAAGCAACGAAAATGGCTATGTACAGGGGTTGCACAAGAGTAGTTTGTGCTTGAAGCGCTGGCAAACTAACCTTCGCGCTGAGGGCAGCAACGCGTCGCTTACATTGCAGGTGGTGGTGGCGCCATCTACCAGGTGAGACATAAAGTGCGTCAGTGCACGGCCTCCAGTCAGCCCACTACCCCTTTCTAGAACACTTTACCCATGCTCGTCAGCGCGTTATGGTGGCTAGAGCAGCTAGAGGGGGAGGTGTCAGCATCGGCCGGGCTAAAGTGTTCTAGAAAGGGGTAGTGGGCTGACTGGAGGCCGTGCACTGACGCACTTTATGTCTCACCTGGTAGATGGCGCCACCACCACCTGCAATGTAAGCGACGCGTTGCTGCCCTCAGCGCGAAGGTTAGTTTGCCAGCGCTTCAAGCACAAACTACTCTTGTGCAACCCCTGTACATAGCCATTTTCGTTGCTTTTTTTTTTCTTTTGCGTGAGCATATTCTTGCTTTGGCCGTTGTTCTGGCGCATGAAGTATCGCTAAACATGTGCGCGTCATCAGCGGGCGCCGGATGCAATATATGCTGTAAACCACCAGTTTTGTATTGCAGTAGCGAGCTCTCGCTTAAAAAAAAGATCTCGCAGTTTTATTGCGTTTAGACAATTAATTAATTTATGGGGTTTTACGTGCCAGAACCACTTTCTGATTATGAAGCACGCCGTAGTGGAGGACTGCGGAAATTTCGACCACCTGGGGTTCTTTAACGTGCACTGACATCGATTGCCTTTAGATAAAAGAGACTAATATTTTCATGCTAGCGTTTGTACTCGGTAGTCTCTTTAGTGAGGTCATACTCTCACTAAATAAAACAATATTACTACAAACTTAAGCACCTTACGCGCTCTCAGTTGATATATTCTCCTGAAAAGTGCAAGAAAATGTGTGGGAGTGCGCAGCAGGAAAGACCTATCCTAATCATGCCCAAGAAATAAAAGACCGAAAGTAAGGGTAGACCATGCAATCAGATTTTGCTTCTTGAAGACCCCTCACATGCTGGAAATTATATTTGTGTAAGAAATTGCATGCAAACACCGCTATCAGTTGAGTGCAAAATTCAGTTAGCAATTCTGCTGACACTATAATATGCCTAAAAGGTTCATATGCACTCTTTTCTACAGAACTATTTGTCCGCACTCCTGTATTTAGAAAAATGGATTTGTAATGAAGGTGTGGAAAAATGTAGACAACAATCGTTCGCGGAAATAAGTGAAAAGTTTATTTGGTGGGGCAGCACAATGACCTTATATACTCCACAAAAGCCATGCGTATCAATCACTTTCATTTTTTTTTTTCAAAGTGAAAACAGATGGAAAAAAGCTGAAATAGCTTGAAGAGGGCCTTGCCCCATTTTGTACTTATCAGCGTGTGCGGCAAAAAGCATGTCTCCTAAAACAGCCCAATAGATGCTAGAAAAATACTCACAAAGAGACGCTAAATATTTTCAATAGCATACTTAGCATAGCATAAATTTAAAAAGTTCACAAAAGCACATGAATACTCAACACATATTGTTCACACAATAAGTGAAGACACTGAATCAGAAGAAATACTAAAAAAATGACAACTAATAGACACATTTCCATTCAAACACATGCATTTTTATACAGATCTACTGACGTTCTGGTACATCATATTAATCGCATTGTTGATGGTACGCCAAGGACCAAAGCCACCATTCACAATTGAATTAAGGGTTTATTGCTATAGTATGCATGGCGAGTGGCAATTAACATACTATCTTGCTTGTTTTTCAAATCTGGCATTTTCTTGTATTTGGGTCAGTGAAACAGAAAAAGAATATTCAGAGAAGATTCATACTTCAAGTTTAACCTACACTTGTAAATATAAACGCAGGAACAATAATAAAATTTAAAAATCTTCTATAGCAAGGAAAAAAAAATAAGTGCAGCGGCTTATCTTGAAGTGCTTTGCTTTTTGGCGTTTGCCTGCTCTGTCTGTGTTTAGCCCCTTAATGTAAAAATGAAGTCGCGTAACAACATAGAATTGGATTATTTTTTGAGAGAGCATTGAGGCATGGCTTCGGCACCCAACCTCTTGCCAAAGCCTTGCTTTCACAATGGTCAGCACATCTAAAATGCTGTCTGCATGGAGTTCTTCACATGAAAAGCAGCCGGTGAACAAACCTTGCTACCAGTCTACATTATTCACAACTACAGGAACTGAAAAATGAAACGTATTGACGAAGCAATGCTCGGCCGAAAACCTGCAGCGACGACGAAACACAGCAGCAGCCCTACAGCAGCGGGGCGAAGGCTCCCATTGCTGACGATGGTAGCGCCGCCACGCGGGCACTCAGAAAAACGAAAACTCGTTTACATTTTTTGCGCCGCGGCAACGTACCCTCTCCCCGGAGAGTGGGCTCACTACCCAATATTCTAGAACACTATAGCATGGGATCATTACGTTACGCGAATGCAGCGCCACTTTAATGCAAACTACTAACGCAGGCCTATATGTACGTTTTTGTGGAGTAATACCTTTTAATATAGAGAAACGACCAATATTTCAATACTAACAAACAAATCGTCGGCCACGTACAGCAATCAACGGTCACGTGGCCGGGTTCATCGGATCGTTCATGTTTTTGCCGCCAGAGGCGCCACAGGTCATTTTTCGCGACTTTCAATCAAGAAATAAAAATATAAATCCCTCTCTCACCAAAAAAAAAGAGGGTTGGTTTGAGTCAATGCGACGGACAATCTTCCATCAGTGGAGTCATCTCATTTCATGTTCTGGGCAGTTGTCGGTCCCTTTAAAGTTCGAGCAGTCCACTAAAACGAAATGTCTGCGCGGGGTCTCGTTACATAGAACCACTATAAAGACACATATATTCTTTCTCCGTGGCTCCGTCACGGCTCCCAGTGGTCATGTGACGCGACATGGACATGCACAGCCCGCTTTGTGTGGACACATTGTTAACGTCTGAGCTTTCATCTTGTCCCGCTATATGGTGCGAGAGCTACATGATACTGCCGCAACATCGTTGGAATGTGCAGAAATAGCATAGGTCTATTAAAAAAGGTGTGGGGCGCAGTATATTCACTTGACGAAATATCTGGCTTCAAAAAAGACAGTTACGAATTCCGTGCCTGGTGATATCCCCTGACCTCGAACCATATGCAGGCAATTAGTAAGCGTCCAGAAGCTTATTCGCGCTTTTATTAGCAAGCTGGAACGAACCCCGAAAATAGATTGAAATCTCTTTGTCCTCCTCCTGTCAGTGCTACCCACGTAGTCCAATCGCTTCCTTCTGCTGATAGACTTTATGTACTAGGAGTGGTGTGACGTATGGAAAGAATGCTATGACAAATAGCTGTTTCCTTCCTTCCAGCTGTTTATACGTATTTCGGAAAGTACACGCGGTGCACGGAGCTCGTTATAATTTTGATCTAGGTCATCGTTTTTACTACAAAGGTAATAAATTTGGCTTTTTTCTCTATTTCTCTTGCTGTGGCAAGGTGCGACTATATGCTGAAGACAGCTAGGGGCTACATATCCAGGAGTGTACACGATTGGGTTTCTTGGCACAGCGTGCTGCGCTTGTACGTGTGTCTTCCGTGTCCCTGTTTATTTCGCGCAGTTTTTCGTAGTAATGGAGTACCAGCTCGCCCAGCGCTCAGTCCTTTTAAAGCATGCTTTAAATTTCAATAAAAGGTGCAATAAAAATAAAGTGAAGTGAGCGCTCTGTTCTCTGTCTCCTCTGTTTTTTACGCTCCCTATTGAAACTGAACTCACGCTGCAAATCACTTTTCTTGCTGCAGTATCTGCTACAAAACTCTCTCTATGATTTCCATTATATTTGTGGGAAAAAAAAGGGTATAGAATAGCGCTGATTAGTAACCGTTCATCGTACCCAGTAAGTCCTTTCAACTGTTACCACAGTGAGGCCCTTGTGTACAGTGAAAATCCGTTGACTAAAGCATACGTGTTAGCGTAGCATGCGCCAACAAAACGTAGATATTTGTCTTTGGGCAACACCACGTAGATTATTGTACCAGGCCCCTGTCGGGCCCGATCTGCGGTCGGGCTGGGCCGGTTAGGTGAAATTTTTTCTCGGGTTCGGGCCGGGCCCGGGTCTCGCTTTGAGTCACCGAGCCGGGTTTGGGCGGGTAAACTTCAACGAGTACCGGGCCCGGGCCCGTGCCGAGAATCACGGCCCGTGCAGTGCTCTAGGCTATATGCTATGCTCTGCTAGCGTGCCTGGATAGCCGAGTAGACAGATAGATAGATAGATAGATAGATAGATAGATAGATAGATAGATAGATAGATAGATAGATAGATAGATAGATAGATAGATAGATAGATAGATAGATAGATAGATAGATAGATAGATAGATAGATAGATAGACAGACAGACAGACAGACAGATAGATAGATAGATAGATAGATAGATAGATAGATAGATAGATAGATAGATAGATAGATAGATAGATAGATAGATAGATAGATAGATAGATAGATAGATAGATAGATAGATAGATAGATAGATAGATAGATAGATAGATAGATAGATAGATAGATAGATAGATAGATAGATAGATAGATAAGAATCTTTAATGAAAATCCCGGAGAGGTTAGCCTGGTTTGTCGCCTGGCTTGCTACTCCGGGTGTCGGGTGATGACTATGGTATATACAATGAATCACATACGCACACATGGTACGTACAGTCATATACGCATAAAGTCACATACACAAAAGAGTCATTCACAAACTTTGGTTTAGTCCAGTGTTCCTCAAGAACACCAACAACGCTTTGGGACGCTTGCCTTCGGATCTTGGGTACGCAGGTTCGAATCCCACCTCGCCAAGAAGTTTTTGCGCCAAGCATTTCTCTCTCCCTGTCTCACCCATCAGAGTTATTGCATCCGGAGAAGTCGGCACACGTGTTTTGGGAGCGAAGCAGAAGAAGAGCACTGAGAGGAGAGCGCGCACGTGTCGATTCACGATGATGACAGTTTCTGTTCGCACTACCCGGCGCATCGAAAAGCTTAAAGAGCTCCGCTCTTAAAAACAAGCATATATAAAAGTGATGTACATCATAACTAAAAAGCCCCAAGCAAGGAAACTCAGGTATCGTATTTTGCAAGTACTACATAAGTGCATAAATTCTGTGTCAATTCACGGCAGGCCCTTATCGCCTTTCCTTTAAATGTGGAAGGCCTCGGTGACTTCTCTTGCTATCTGCTGCTTATGACGTGGCAGTGTTATGGTGTCGCCAAAGAAGGGTGCGCAGCCGCATTCCTGACAATGGTCGGCGAGAAAGAACGGCTTTGTCTCTGACAATGAACGGTCGTGTTTCCTAACACGCTCTGGCCTATGTAAGTTTTTCCGCATGATAATCGTATCTGATACACAATTCTTCATCCTCGTCCCGTGTGCGCTGCGTCAACCAAATGTATGAACGCATACCAACTCGCCCAAGCTTCCATTCTTATGCACCCCCGTATTCTGACACAGGCCTCGACTCGAATTTCGTCCTTCACTTGACCAAGTTGAGCAAAGCGCCGCGATTCTGGAGAAGTGCGGCTTCATTTTCAGTCGAGCAGCGACGCTGTGCTAAACTCGGTCGAGTGAAGGACGAAATTCGAGTCGAGGCCTGTTTCAGAATACGGGGGTATAAGCCATGTTCTCGGCTGCAGTGCGACGCTACACGCAAGCATGTGCGCTTTTCAGAGCGCCGAGCCACGTTTTTTGTCTCTTCTGCGTGGTCCGGTGCTAAAACTGTGCTCGTACCCCGGGCTTCCGATCGTACAATAAGCATCCTTCCTCACAGACTACATCGAGTGCAACCGAACAGAGTTCCGCTGCAAGAACGGCCAGTGCATCTCGATCGCTCACAGATGCGACCTGCTGTCCGACTGCCACGACAATTCGGACGAGCAGGACTGTCTCGGTGAGTTCTCCAGATATTTATTTTTAGAGCCTCAAAAAACATTAGCTTAGGGGTTTTCACAAAATGGTGTCGGCAGCTTACACGCGCGTAAATAAAGATGACACTGTGAAGAGTTGTCGGAAGATCAAACATGCAAGATAATCAACTGCTATGTGACGGTGAGGCTGTAACAAAGTACGAATTCTTGATAGTTACACAAATCACGCAGTTCCATCATGCAGTGCCGGCCTTTGCGGCGAATTAAAAAGAAGGCCACTGTAGGAGTCACTGCTATTCGAAGCCCTTTGCAGGTAGCTGCAAGAAAGTCACCATCTGCTGTGGCAAACAGCTCGGACAGAAAAACCCAGCCATTGCCTCCGAGCAGTAGCGTTGCCAGATTTTTTTTTCTTGGGGGGAGGGTTTCAACGATACTTTATGTATGTTCACGCGTGCGTTTGTATGTGTGCGTGTATGCATGCAGATGCAAAACTGAAAATTTTCGGGGGGAAATTGACCCCACCTCCCCTCCCTTGGCCAGGTCAGTGCCTCCGCGATTGTGTGCCCACAGGTATTGCTCCGGCCGTACCATTCGCCGCGCTCCCCAGCAAAGAAATGTACAGCGCGAGACACGTGGTGCAATCCGACGTGCGAAGCTATCGTTCGACGATTCCGGGCACATGGGGCGAACGAGCAAAGGCTCCGTCCACATCAGGCGCATGCACGCTCGGAAGACTTCGTATCCTCATCATTGAGTACAAAACAACCTTACACAGTCATGCTTCCAGGGGCGTAGCCAGAAATTTTTTTCGGGGGGGAAGGGGGGTTCAACCATACTTTATGTATGTTCGTGCGTGCGTTTGTATTTGTGCGTGTATATATACGCAAACAAAATTGAAAAATTTCGGGGGGGGGGGGGGTTGAACCCCCCCCCCCCCCCCCCCCCCCTGGCTACGCCCCTGCATGCTTCGTTCTATAAGAGCATAGTCAGCAAAGCCAATTAACTTCGCCAGCGACACACAGATCCCGCCGTGCTGACGTCACGAAACCGAGCGGTAATAGGGCTAGCAAGGCGGACGCCGTTCGCGATGAAACACGGGCTCATCACAGAGCGCTTATTTTTCCAACACGATTAAGCATTGTACTCTTACATGACACGTTCACATTCGCAATTCCTCCTCTCGATGGCCTCCATGTGAAGGTGGAAGCGAAGTGAGCTGGTTCGCAGATACGGCCGCTGTCGCCGATTGTATACCTACAAAATGGCGGCTCAGTATCTCGCTGGTGGTTTGGAAACGGGCGCCGCCGTGCAGAAATGGCTCACTTCAAGCATCGCTTTGTTCAAGTGGGAATTAGTTCATCTCACAAGCGAACTCTGCCAATCTTTTTGATGCTGCCGTGAGCGGCGATAGCGGCAAATGCATCGAGCCTTGACTGCCTTGGCCAGGACAGAGGCCTTCCATGCTTGCCATGGTGATCGGACCAGCGACATGGGTGTCACCAGCGGCGTGACCTCACACGTCTTTCGCGTTGCCATTGTCTGCGGACGCCGCGCGGCAACACCCAGCAGGGTGGTCGCGCGTGCGGCGTGCGAATCGACTCCGCATGCTGTAGGGTCCTGTCCGACGTCTGGCGATGCGAATGTTGGCGCGAATCGCCGTATGGCGAATCTGTAGGCCGATTTCACAAAAGATCAAATGACGTCCTATACTTGACGTTTCCGATTCTCCTGATAATTTTGTATATTATGCCCATATGACTGAATAACGCAAAATCGCCATTTGTTTTCAAAGGGAAAAAAAAAAGTTTGAACACAGGAAAAATCGACAAGCGTCGCCGGTTGGCGACGGCCATGTTGTGAAGAGTGCGTTTTCGTAAGTTCGCAACCATGCAAACTAAATATTGCAAATATCTTTCTTTGTAGCACAAATAGAAGTAAATAGGAAACAGCAGGTTTGATTTTCTAGAATTCTGAGAAATTTGTGCATTTTCAAAAACAGTGCGTTTTTGAAACTCGGTCGATTTCGGTACGCCGTCGCTGCTTCTGTAAACCTCTTACGTTGTTGTGATTAACAACATGGCTGGACCTATGTGTGAATAATAAACCACTGTATTTGTATTTGTCTATTAATTTTTGAAGTAAGGAATTTTCTTGCTCGAATCATAAAAAACTTAACTGTTGGTTAAATAAAAGGTCCATAATAAAAAAAATCCCATCTCATTCTTCCTCAAAGTCAATCAGATTGCTCTCGGGGGACTGCAGTGATATGAAGAAGCGAGCTGCACCAAATTTAATGGAAAAAATTTGCCCCGTATCTGCGTGCTTCGCTGCAAATGTCGTCTAAAGACGATAGAAGAGGCGCTGCGTGAGATATGGACGCCATCTGGCAATACGTCGGAAAATATGAGTGCTGTGTAGCGGGCCGGTAGTCCCGGCGCAACAGCAGGCGAAGACCGGCGGTGACCAACGCGACCTGCGGGGACGCCAGCCAGCCCGAACACGCGGTTTGGCGCGAAGCGCTGAAGCAGAAGAAACGTCCGCACTCAACGAGTACTCTCCACACGCTATTTTAATTACACGTCGCCTGGGTGAAACAGGAATGCCAGAGCGGCGCCCCATGGCATTCCTACAGTGCAATACAGAACCGAAACCGAAACGCAACAATGAGCTCGTGCAGAGGGCACGGAGGAAGGCAAGTTTCAGCGCAGTCGCATTTTCAGCGCAGCTTAAGAAACTAGGGTCTTTAGAATTACGTATGTATGCATTTTCTATTAAAGGAACACACCACCTAATACTTACCTAGTGATGTTGCGCCTGAGATATGCGTAATGTTTGCTTTTTGATCGACAATGTCCACAAGTATGAACCTAGTCAGCCGTTGAAGATGGCTGGCCCTTGGGCAAGTGGTTCAACTTTGGCCGAGTGGCTGAATCGAGTGACGTGCCGACAAACAGAACGACAGACAGAAAGACAGACCAAAATTTCTCCGTTTAAGTATCCCAAGAAAGACTATCGTCTTTAAAAAATTACAAAGCGTGATCGCTACTGCATAAATGACATATCTCTCGTGGCAAGGAAGTTCCATAACGCGCTATCTTTCTTCACTGAGCTTCGCTAAATAATAATGAGGCATTTCCAGTGAGTGGAAAATGTTTTTCTATGGCTTTCTTGTCTCTGTTTATTTCTACTACTTTCTGTATCTATCTACTTCTTTCGTGCTATCTTTCTTTCTGTCTTGCTCTCTGCTTTGTGTCTACGTAATTCTCTCGCTGTCTTTTTATCTTTTTTTGTGTTCCCTTTCTTTCGATCTCTTTTCTGACCCGTCTGAGTTATTGCATCCCACGCCGGACAAACCGGCGCACGTGCTCTGGGAGCGAGGCAGGAGAGGACGCTTGCCGGTTAAGGATGATTTCGCCACTGTTTGACCGAGCTTTAACAACTCCGCTCTCTGAAAGTGCATTAACCGATCTTTGTTAATTACCGAGCTCGGCGGACTGGAAGCGAGTTGGGGGCAGCTACGCACTCCTGCACGATGAAAGAGCCGAGCTGGTGGCGTTCCCTTTTTTTTCCTTCTCACCCCTTGCTATACTGTGCTATATATGACTATGCTGTGTCGGTATCGTGTTCCACTAGTTTCGCACATCGAACGGTATTGATTGGCTATCGATCGGTATGGATTGGCCCGATCAAGTCCAAATTGGACAAGTAATGCTCATCTCGTTTTTTCGAGGTCGTAATGGGCAACAGTGAGTTATCAGTCAGTAGTGATTGGTTAACGATTGGCTATCGATTGGTATTACACGTGTATCCAAGCTCAATCGAGCACAGTCATGCGCTTCGCGGCATTTGTGTACACTAAAATGAGGACAGGTCGCAAAACACTGCCTTCTGCTGATGCCAGCAGAATGCCAGACATGCAGTCCCGTTAACACGCTGCTTGCGATTGTGAAGGTAAGAACGAATCCAGTTAATGAGGTTAAAAAGCAGGTCTACTTTATGTAATTTAGTGATGAGTTGCTGTGCGTGACAAGTTAAAGGATTTACTAAAATCTAAGAAAACAGCATCAATCTGATTTCCCGTATCAAGCGACCAAGTGAATCGTTGTGACTAGCTGTGTTTTGGTCGGTAATTTTTTCTTAATCCGTGCTGGAATAGCGACAGAAAGTCGTTTTCTTCAAGAAATGTGGTGATGTAATGTGTGAATACATGTTCTAATAGCTTGCATGACGTACTCGCTAAAGAAATGTGCCTGTAGTTTGCCATGTTAAAACGATCACCTTTCTTAAATAACGACACTGCACGTGCCGTACGCCAGTCGTCAGGAGTCAAGGAATTTTCGAAGGAGGGACGAAAAACTTTTGTTAGCATACGCGCAACGGGTTCGGCAAACCTATACGCAAAAATTTGTTATGGATATTATCTAGACCAGCTAAGGATTTAGGTGTCAGGTTAAGCAGCAAAGAGAATATACCATCGTAAGTTATAAAATCGGAAGATGTTACTGGAAGAAGGTGTGGTGATTCATGCTGGGGAGCGGAAAATACGGAGCAAAAGTAAATGTTAAACTGGTCAGCAATTATCGACGCATCATTCACAATGGAACCGTCAAGAAATATTTGACTGAGTAAATATCGCCAGGATTTTTCAGGGCGTTTTGTGAGAACGTCGGGCAATGATTTCGTGAAATATCTGGATTTTGCATCGGAGAGCTTAGAATCATGGCTGTCTTTTAGTTCAGATATTACACTAACGGGTTTTTCGTGTTGGTTTTATTCTACCGCGTAAATGAATAATCTCATCCACTCTGTTGCTCGGGGTGCAGACTCCACCGACGCGACAGAGGCACTCAAACAGTGCGCACGTGAAACTAGAGTGGTGTTCTTGCAGGTCAGTGTAACGTGAACGTGACCTTCCAGTGCTACGACGGCACTTGCATTCCCAAGAACGCCGTGTGCGACGGACACCGGGACTGCCCCGGCAAGTACCACGAGGACGAACAGGAGGGATGCCGTGAGTCAGCGCATTTTGCAGCCCTTTGTGATTTAGTTTCGTTGTCGCACAACTCGTAATCTTAGGGGCCACCTCACGTCATACTCGTAGCAAATCCCTGAAAAAGTGTAGCTACGATGTCGGCTTGTACAGACTAGATGCGTCTCATCTTTGTATTCGTGGCGTTTGTTGCGCTGTCTCTTTGTAGGTTTCAAGAAATACTTTTTGTTTGAATGCACGAAGGCAATCAGCTGCAGCGTGCATGTATCATTATTAACGCCACGTTTCAATGAAAATGGCGACTGTATATTCGCAAGGCCTCCTGGTTTACCGTCATTTTCATACACCACCTCGTCGGACCTTTTTCGACGAGCGGGGTTGTTTGCCAACCAGGAGGGGATTTCCCGGCAACCAAATAGCGTACAATATTGCCACGCGCGTTTATTGCTTTACTTTGATGTATTCTGGTTTCACCCACAAAAACTGTTGCAGCGCCGCGCCGCAATGTTCGGGGAGCTTCGCGATTGTTTGAGATTGTTCTGTTAAGATTACGCGCAGGACGCAAACAGTCAAGTTTATTCGAGAGCTTACGCGAGCACCAGCGATAACGCTGGAAGGTTCGACGACGGATGTGTGAAAGACGACGCGTTCCGCCGACGATCAGATTATTCGACCACCGACGATTGTGCTCGAGGCAATCGTCACTTGTTTTCTTTCTGGGCACAAGTTCTCCCACTAAAATAATTCATCCTTACCCGCTGGAGTTGCGCTTGCTTCACCGTCACAACCACGTGACGCCTTTGTACTAAACGAACGTGTTTTGTTTTTCTTTGCAGACTTGGTAAAGGAAGAAGACCGCCAAGGTCTGGAGGAAGAAAAAAAGAAATGTGACAACAAGCGTACGTGATTCAGGCGTTTTTATCAGGGGCCCTGCACCCTCAATTACGCATGTTGTTTTTATCGGCCGTTTGCTTTCTATGGGTCTTGATGACTGCTGTAGCACCAGCGAAAGCGGCGAGAACGAAGCGTTTGATATTTTAATTTGCATCCGAAATGGGTTTCCGCGCCGATTGCAGCGTCGTACAACGACAATTTCTGTTACAGGAAGTGAGGTAGCGTGCGTGACTTATGCTGTTCGTTTTGATTGGTGGGAAATAAATAATATATAGTACACGCTTGCGACACACTCAGTATGTGGAATTTACTCATTTTAATGTGTTTAATGCTCGTTACAGCTGCGAAAAGGACACCAATTTGTGCATCGATTTTAACTTATCAGAAACTGCGACACAGATGGCGCTGCCGAACGGCCTAGTCGAGGCAAAAATTAAAGGTGAAAGTGAACGCTGGATGACAGAGATTCGCGAAAAGAAGAAGGGCGCGCCTAGGATATTCTGGAGCCACCTAAAAGCGCTGGGTAGGAAGTCTGTCACAATGCAACAACATATGGTAGATGAAGGAGGAAATCAATTGGAAGGGTATGAAGCGCTAGGTTACATCCAAAAGATAACAGCCGATTCGTTTAAAAAGGTCGCCCAGGGGATTCCCCCGGTGAGTAAAAGTGCGCAAAGGAGTGCAACCGACGAAGATGTAGTACTAGAGAATTTCAATTGGAAGAAAGCCGAAGGAAAAATTCCTAAGCGCACTACACCGGGCTTAGATGGGGTTCCCGTCAGCCTCATTAACGAACTCGGACATAACACTAAAGAAGCACTGCTGAAAGCCGTAGAAAAGTGCTTACAGGAGAGGGAAATACCAGACAGTTGGCGAAAAAGTAGAATGAACTTAATATATAAAGGCAGGGGAGAAAAGGATAACATTCGATCGTATAGACCGCTAACCATTACATCGGTGCTATACAGGTTGGCGATGCAGGCAGTAAAATTAAAAATAGAAGCGTGGGTGGAACAAAATGATATTTTGGGAGAACTTCAGAATGGATTTCGAATCGACAGGTGGTTAGACGATAATCTGTTTGTTCTTACTCAGTGTACAGAAATATCGAAAATAGAAAACAGGCCCTTATACGTAGCTTATCTAGATATTACCGGGGCGTATGACAACGTTAATCAGGAAATTTTGTGGGATATACTGGAAGAAGTGGGCATAGGTGACGACTGTATACAGCTTTTGAGGGAAATATACCGAGAAAATACAGTTTGTATAGAATGGGAAGGAATAAGTAGCAAGGACAGCGTTGAAATTAGCAAGGGGCTGAGACAGGGATGTCCTTTGTCCCCGCTGTTATTCATGCTGTACATGGTGAGGATGGAAAAAGCGCTAGAAGGTAGCAACATTGGATTTAATTTGTCACACAAACAGGTCGGCACGATGGTTGAGCAGAAGCTTCCAGGTCTATTTTATGCTGATGATATTGTCTTATTTGCGGACAGTCAAGATGATATACAGCGACTGGCAGATATATGCGGAAGGGAATGTGAGGCTCTAGGACTAGAATTTAGTGCAACAAAACGTGGATTGATGGTATTCAATGATCACGAAGACCATGCGGTCTTTATACAGGGTAAAAAAATACCGAGGGTAAGCGAGTACAAGTACCTCGGAGTATGGGTAAATGAGGGGGATAGATATATGGAGGTACAAGAGAAAGCATCGGTAGCAAAGGGAAAGAGGAATGCTGCAATTATGAAGCACAGATCTTTATGGGGATACAATAGGTACGAGGTGCTTCGAGGGCTGTGGAAGGGTGTGATGGTCCCGGGGCTTACATTTGGGAACTGAATGGTGTGCATGAAGTCAGAGGTACAATCAGGAATGGATGTAAATCAAAGGACGGTGGGCCGCCTCGCGTTGGGCGCTCACGGGAAGACGACAAATGAGGCTGTAAAGGGTGATATGGGATGGACAGGCTTTGAAGTGCGGGAAGCTCAGAGCAAAATGAGATTCGAAGAGAGGCTGAGGAAAATGAAGAAGAGTAGATGGGCAGAGAAGGTTTTCAGGTATTTGTATAGAAAAAGTGTTGACACGCAGTGGAGAAAAAGAACTAGGAGGCTCACCAGTAAATATACGGCTAGCAGTGCGGGCGATATGGCAACAAGGAGCATTAAGCGGAAGGTCAGAGAGGCGGAGAGGACTTATTGGATGGCAGCGATGGAAAAGAAGCCGGCACTGAGTAACTACCGAAAGGGAAAAAACGAAATAAGGAGGGAAAGGTTTTATGATAATTCAAGAGGAAGCGCTTTACTGTTTGAAGCAAGGTCGGGCTGCCTTAGAACGCGTAGTTATAAAGCGAGATTCAGTAACGAAGAAGAACAATGTACATGCTGCGGAGGAACTAAGGAAACGATGGAACATGTACTGATTGAATGAGGCGATATTCACCCAGGTGTACGTGTGGGCACGAGTCTACATGAAGCCTTGGGTTTTAGGGACAACAATGGAAAGCTGAACATGTCCGCGATAGAAATAAGTAAGAGACGGTTAGAGTATTGGTGGCAGAAAAGTAGAGATAAAGAACAAAAATAAATAATGGGGGAATAATAAGGTCATTCTGCCTTAAAGGGGCCCTGCAACACCTTTCTTAGTTATATTGGAATAGTCTCATTATTGACGTATGACTCTTCACGAGTCATATGCCGCAAAAATTTTTCGAATCCGTCAAGTCTAAGTGGTGTTACCAAATTATAGAGATCACGTTCCGCAGCTTTCTCCCTCAACTCAACGCCGCGAGCGCGCGCGGAAAGCTAGGCAGCGAGTCGAGGGAGGCAGCGCAGAGGAGCGAGGCTCCGCCCAAGAGCGCCGGCGGTGTTTTTTTCTTCATTTTTTTCTCTCTGACGTCTGGGCGCAACCACGTGGTCTGTGCCGCCACTTCCGGTCGGCTTGCGTCGTTCTCGTCGAGCGGAGTCGATATCGCGCGTGCTTGAAAACTGCGCGTCGGTTTGGTAATGTTGGGTGTGCACCTCGAACGCCGTAGTGTTTTCATCGCTCTGCCAACCATGGAAGCAAACCTGCGCGCTCGTTTGGAACGAATGACAGCTGAGATCGGTTGCGGCCCATACTCCGATACACCGCCTCGTAAGACGGCACTGGCAGACGACCCCGAAGCGCCGCCATTACCGGACGCCAGCATTGTTATCGGAGACACGCTGCGCCCGTGCCTCGGTCGGTCGTGAGAACCTGCCGACGATGCAGTTCTCAGCTGACGAGGCAACACTCGAACGGCTGCCACTCTCAACGGCAACCGGCGATGGTCAAAAGCACAGAAATATTCATGTTTTCGGCACTGCGCATGGCGAAGAAAACGGAACCACGCAACTACGAGCAGACGAGCTGTCGGTGAGACCGGAAGTGCTAATATTAATGTTTGTTCGGTGTTTCTAACGCGATAACAGAATATAAACATACATATTATCTACTTATTGAACTCAAAATTAACAACGAAAGTAATAATGAGGGTGTTATCGTGATTATAACATCAGCCAATGGTGGAACTGCCGACAATCGCGTCATATTTTGTGGACTAATACATCATTTGTCGAGAGAAGAGGGAGCGATTTTCAGCTGACTTTGAGAATTTATTTTAAATTCCAGGCCGTGCGCATCGCTGTAATATTTCGCTCGCGTGTTCTCGGGAGCCTCGACTACCGATCGGCAGCGCTTTTTGAGCATGTTCGAAAAGTGTTGCAGGGCCCCTTGAAGAGGCAGAGAGATAGACCGTGAATTTGTATTTTTTGGTATAATAACATAGATTTAATCAATGTAGATAAGGTATTAGGCCAACATGAAACAAGGAAGTTTTTTTTTTTTTTTCGAGCCTGGTGGCAGACATGTCACCGCCCCGTTACAAAGGGGACGCTCATAGCATCCATCCATCCATCTCAAGGCGCATCCGGCACAGCCTTCATCAATACACTGTGCTTTGCATTTCTGCCTTACACAGATTTTCCATGTGCTCGAGGTGTCTAGGTGTGTTTGCGTACCTACCATCAACTGCTGGTGTCGTCTTTGGTATTTGTCACCTGCCAGCATTGTGTTGAGTAAACTTGATTGTGTGCACGTTCCTCATGGTTCGATATAAGTGCGCGGTAGGAGTTCACGTTCAAGGTCCGTCCAGTCGGAGGAGCTCACCGTTTCTGAAACGTTCGAACGTCCTCCCGCCTACCGGCCTACCGTTCTTCCCTCTCATATCAGCATACACTGATACAGTCACCTGCTAACTTGTGCGGCACAGAAGCCGTCAAAAGGAGCGGCGCCCGCTTGCGACTAGAAGGCCACCATGTGCTGCGGGGTTCCGGTATGGCAAAATGTAAGTCGCGTTTTGATTGGAAGCAGACAAAACTCCAGTGACACGTCACTGGGCGAGTGAAATACCAAGGGGTACGCCAATTTCTGTCGTCTGCTTTTATTTTGAATTTGTAAGTTCAATAACTTCCGTTTCCGTGCGTCTATCTCCAAAATTCTTTTTGCATTTATCTCAGGACGATACAAGGAACGCGTTCCGATGTAAAAATCGGAGGGTAAAATATGGGTGCAGGGCCCCTTTAAAGAGCACCACTATGCATCATGGGAACCAATGTTATGCGAAGCGCTCGCGGTTCCGCACAGTGCTACCAGGTGGAGCCACATGCTTGTGTTGTCGTAAAAGTACCGCCATCTGCTCTCCCCTCCGCCGCCTCCTCTCCTGCGCGCCTTTCCCGTGCGACGGTGGCGCCCCCTCGAGCGCTCCACGTGGACGCGTGAAGCTTTCAGGCCGGTTGCGTGCTGGCGCTGCCACTTAGCCACAGCCTTTCTAGTCCAGCCGTGGCCGCATGCCATGTCTCGCATACGGCTGTGTGTAATGATTGTTTATTTCTGCGTTAATTCTGTCAGTTGGTGTGAGTGTGCGCACCATCTAATTCCCTTATAGCGCGCCAAAAGAGCTGCTGCAAGCCATGTACAATTTGTAGTAAATTGCACGTCGCTTACGGTTCTTTTCGGAGCGTATAGCGTTTCCCTGTGTATGTGACGCGGATATCGGTAACTGGAACTCTTATCGCTGGAAGTAACTGGAAATCTTATCACAGCAGCTAAACACCATAAGCGTCGGAGAACGTTATAATCATGAATGAACGTTTATAAAAATAAGCGCATGGCTGCGCTTTAATTGAAAATTTATTGCTTTGATCTACTGCGCGTCAAAGAGGCATCTGCTACAACCACCACAGCGTTTCGAAACTTGTGCGCTAAGTGCGACGCAATAATTTAGGATGACACGCCGGCCGATGAGCCGCGGTCCGCTGATCTAAAGCCCCGCTCATGTTCCGAATTTGCAGAAAGTTCCTACTGTCACCCAAAAGTGGTTCGCAAAATTAGACAATATGATGCAGGAGCTGCACGTAAATGCACGGCTTTCGATAAATTCTGCGCGCTAGGTTCTTTTTTTTTTTTGCTATCGCACTTTCATTCCGACGCTCGCTCCGTCTTCGCCCTTCCGTCCGCACATCACAGTGAAAGGTTAGTAGAATGTGTGGAACACAACCTAGTGTTGCAGTGCACGACACTCGTTCTTTCAGAGTTAATAATATGTGGGGTCTTACGTGCCAAAACCGCGATATGATTATGAGGCACGCCGTAGTTGAGGGCTCTGGAAATTCCGACCATCTGGTGTTCAAGACAGTCACTTGCTCGAGCAAGTGACTGTCTTGGTGCATGACAAATTGCACAAAATTTCGCGTGGCATTAAGTAAGTAATACACCACATATGTCACACAGCAAAGTAAGACGCCTGTCAAGAGTAAAAACGCACGAGCACTTACCTCACAAAACCGCGCCGATCTCTGCTCGAAGTTTGCTCGACCTATTCTAGGGATAAGGTACGCATTTGGGCTGGTTGGTTCATGATTAACTGTAGAAACAGCGCTAAAAGACGGGACGAACGAGGAAAGGACAGCGCCGTTGTTTGTGTCCTTTCCTCGTTCGTCCCGTCTTTTAGCGCTGTTTCTACAGTTAACTATTCTTGGGAGCCAGACTTTGCGACGACCTGTATTCTTTATTCCTCTCGGAATGGCAAAAAACTTTTTCCCTTGGGTGTCACGGTTATGGCAGCCAAACGCACAGCAAACCGGCATCGCGACAAAGCGAGCGAGACGCACACGTGCACTTCACACTTCGTGCACTTCACATGGGGCGAACACACAGCACATGGCACGTTGGAGCGTTCAACATGGCGCCTAGAGGCGAAGGAAACAAAATATCGAGAAAGAGGGCGCGCGGCTACCACGTGACCGCAGCCGCCCTATCAGAGGCGTGGAGAGGAGGAAGCGGCGTAGATCAAGAGAAAGCTGTACTTTTCCGAAGGTATAGGGGCTTTAGTGTTGTCGACGCGAGCGATGGCTGGATTCTGCTTCTAAACAGGACAGAGAAACTCGGACGTCGTAATAATGGGCACGTCTTTCACGAATTACATTTGCAGCAATGAAATTCAGTGAATGAACTATGACTTGGATAATCAGCTGTCTTATGAACTCTATATTATACGTGGTGTTCGTCAGCGACTCCTTCACTGATTTAGACTTGATATGTGGAATTCTGAATGGCACCTGCTATCACAGTGCAGTCCTTGAGCACCTTCCTTCTCCAACTGCAATGCTTCACTTATTTCATAAGTAGCTTATTTGCGTTACCGATGATTATTTTCTGTCCCTATGTCTAGTGTAGATGGCCTTGGTGAGCACGTTCACTGTAAGTGTCCCCATTTCTTGGTGCCCAGGAAAGAGCTTTCAAGTCCGTTATACAAGACTTGACGGTTGCCCTTTGTCGCTAGACTATGGAGTCATGTGGCCAAGACAGGCGTTAAGTGCGTTGTTGCGCTTCTTGCGGTCATCAGCAAGTGTCGTATTCTCATTTCTTATTTTAATTTTTTGCAGTTTCTACTGCTTTTTATTCCCCTTTCCCCAGAACAGGGTAGTCAACCCATATATGAACCTCTGTTTCTTTCCTTTTTTTTCTTTTAGGAGTGCTTTGGTTTGGGAAAGTTGGTGCGACACAGCCAAAGTTACACAGCACGAAAGACGAGGACACAAGAAAACACGCCCACGCGGGACCAGTGCCTTTTTCTTGCTTGAGTGTTTAGAAAAATCGTCCATCGATCACTGTGTTACCCTAAAAACAAAGGAGCTAAATCGCGGGCGTCACTGAATGAGTCATTGAGCGAGCGCGATACCGAAATTACCTGCTTCTTTCAATGTGCAAAAGTGCCTTTTGCGACTGCGTTCATATCGCACTTCTTTGAATCAACACTGATGTCCCTCGTTTGTTGTAGTCTGTTTGTTCAAGGATGGTGATAAATCAGCTCGCCCAGCTTGTCTAAGAAAAATTGTACCCGTATACTATGCATGCATTTCTGCGCATACTAACACCTTCCAGTGCAGTTTTCTTTTTTCGACAGAAACAGCTATGGAACTCCTTATCCGGCACACGTTATTCGTTGCCATTTAATGATACTTTAGTAATCATAGGACAGTGCTTCTCAAATACGGAATTCAGCTTGCCTGTTTGTTTGTTTGTTTGTTTGTTTGTTTGTGTTCGCTTGTTTGATGTACAGCTTTGATGTAGAGCGAAACGACACATAGACACGAGAAGGCACATGAGGACACCACACAGCGCTACTAGTAACATGTTTATTAGATGTGAAGCATCTTATAGCGGAGTTCAATCCGGTGATGGTGGTGGTGGTGTGCGGCGTGACCACCCTTACTGCGCATGCGCAAACCCTCCCACCTCCCTCTCTCCCTCTCCTCACCTCCCCTCTCCACTTCCTCCCTCCTCTCCCGCTCTCCACTTCCCCTCTCCCCTTTCCCCCTCACCACTCCCCCTCTGAAACGCGGGCTCTACATGCCGAAACACTGCTTCGCATCGCCTCATGGTGCCCTTTAGCGGGAGATGGTGTGATTTTTTCAAAACCATACCGCTTATATACCGCAAGTGCCAGCCAAACAATCAAACGCGTGGGATCACGCAGATACATGCGCGAAAAAAACTACTTTATTTAAGTGAAATCATGACAATGATAATACGGTAAATCACCGCTTGCATAAGAAGCCCAACTCCTTAGGGGACAATGCTATCGATGGCTTGTTAGTACACACATCACCAAGTGTATCGATGACCGTGTTGGGAAACAAAGGTCAGCAACCACACGCATGCTTGTTATAATAAGTTTTTTTTAACGCGAAAGTGTTTTATGCCGGGGTCCACCAAACTTTCATGACGCATTTCCGTCACGGAAATACGTCAGCAAAATAAACGCCATCAGATGGCAAAGAAAAAGCTAAGAAAAAGTTCCGCTGACAGGAATCGCATCCATGACCTCTCGGTCCACGACGATGGCTGGCGGACGTTTAGCCCACTGAGCTACCGCCAAACACATTGCGGAGGCTACATGAACGCGCCTTTTATCTTTCACGCTTTCTTTTCACACAGCTCTTGAATAGGTGGACGTTATGAGCGTCCCATTTATAATGGGGCGGTGACATGTGTACCACCAGGCTCGAAAAAAAAAAACCGCGCCGTTTCTACGACCGTCCCATTCGGCGCGTTTCCAATAGAAGTGTAATTTCGTCAACGCTGTAACAGCGCGAGGAGGCGGCTTCCGCCCAAACTTCGCTCATAGCATCCATCCATATCGGAAAATAGCTCTCCGACGCTTGCCTGGCTGTCGCACCGCGTTCCCTACTCGCCATGTGAGAATTAACGGCCAGGCTAGAAGGAAGACATGACGCGCGTAGCGTTTCTGCTCGCGCTTCACGGAGCTTTGGAGGAGTGCATATCAAGTAACATTGTTTATTATGTGCTTGTTGCCATCTTTGCGCAGGATTCACCGTATGCGGTGTCCGCGTGCATGTTAAGAATTCCAGCTCGCGACGGTTAAATTGTGATCGTGGGCGTTAGTCGTCGGTACAGAGATGTACCACTAGGCGTCAACGTGGGTGCGTCCACATGAGGTGGCGCTATATCTGCCAAACAGCAGTAGACATTGTACAAGCTCTGATATACCAATGCACTATAAACAGTCAACTAGTTCTGGGACGACACGTTTCACTTTCTTGTTATATCGATTCCTATCACGGAGGGATCAGCCATCTTTTTAACACGAAAGTGTTTCATGCCGGGGTCCATCAAGACTTCAGTGACGTATTTCCGTCACGGAAATGACGTCCACGAAATTTACACGATCAGATGGCAAAGAAAAAAAGTTCCGCCAACGGGCATCGAACCAACGACCGCTCGGTCCGCAATAACAGGTGCCGGGCACGCTATCCACAGCGCCACGGTCACAGACTCTAGAGGCTTTACAAACGCGCCTTTTATATCTACCACTCTCCCGGTCGGCGGGGTGGTGTTGCCCTCTGGGAGCGGTAAAGTAAAGGAATTCGTCGTTACTGTGGCCTCCGCGATTAGCACCTGCAACGCGTTACACGTCCGTCTCATTCGGTGCGTTCTCAATCGAAGTTCAATTTTGTCACTGCCTTAACACACCGCGAGGTGGCGATCTTAGCCCAAGCGTCGTAAAAGCGTCGGCCTCGCTCATAGCATCACGCTAATCCAAACCAAAAATAGCTCTGCGACGCGCGCCTACCTCACCTGCCGCGTTCCCCGCTCACGCACTCGCCCCAGAAAAAGCGCGGCCGGGCTACCGAGGCGGCACGACGCGCTTTGCGCTTCCCCCTAGTCCGGCCGTGGTGTTCAATCACATTTTAACGTGCCGCGGGATGGCGATCAAGTTCTGCGTCCAATATGCGGTGCTATCACACCTCGTTCTCTGATTAAACTTTCACCGTAAACTACTAGAGCTACCACAAGGGTTTCTTTAATAATTTAACATGGACGTTAGTCGTCGGGATGGAGATGTACCACCAATCATCAAAGTGGGTGCATCCACGTTAAACGGTGCTATAGCTGCCAGACATAAATAGTATACACTGTGCGAACTCTCTTATATCAATGTACAGTAAACATTCAGTTACTTCTGTAAATGCACGCTTCACTTTCGTGTTGTTCCAATTCCTATGACGGAGGGATCAACCATCCTTTTTTGCTACGTTTCTGCTCCCACTCCTGTTATAGCACTACGATGTTGCGCTGTAGTATGTATAAATGTCAATAAATGAATAGATAAATATATAAATAAAACGTACTGGCCTCACGTAAGTTCAAGTCGAGGAGTAGTGAAGTGTGTATGTTAGCGCTGGTATCGAGGTATTAAATGTGCTTCAAAATAGTGAGTCGTTGGGCCAGTTGGTTCAACACCCTGCGAAGGTCAAGGCCGAAGCGGTTCAGGAAGTGTACACAGGGAAGGAAAGACGTTCACTTGCAACTCATTTTATTATGAATAAATACTTCCCACCTCGAAAGTCCAAGCGCAAGCGCAGTCCCAACCAAGGTTATCTCCAGTCAAAAATGACCACATAAATATTGTCATATCGCAGAGAAGTATGATATCAAAACTAACAAAAAGATGGCTTGAACGAAAGAAGGGAATTTTCTAGGGGCTCGTTTTTATTTTTTTGTTTAATACAACCTTAATAAAAGCCAACAGATAACGAAGCCAAGTAAGGTATAGGGGACGGTGTTTGTCAGGGGCGTAGCCAGAAATTTTTTTCGGGGGGGGGGGGGGGTTCAACCATACTTTTTGGATGTTCGTGCTTGCGTTTGTATGTGTGCATGTATATATACGCAAGCCAAATTGAAAACTTTCGGGGGGAGGGGTTGAACCCCCCCCCCTTGGCTACGCGCCTGGTAATTGTATATGCTTAAACTGTATTGTAATAATTGTAATATAGATGTGAAGAAAGTAAAGTGGAAGAAAAGACAACTTGCCGCCGGCAGGGACCGAAGCAGCTACGAGAGGCATTGAGTAACACTCCCAGGTTTGCGTGCACATAAATATCCGCCGCTGTAGCTCAACTGGTAGAGCACCGGCTGCTATCCGAAGGTCCCTGTCGGCGGCAAGCTGCCTGTTCGTCGACTTTACTTTCTTCATATTGATATCATAATTACTGAAATACAGCTTAAACATTACCGTCACCTATGCCTTCCTTGGCTTTGCTATCTGTTGGTTTTCATTAAAGGGGTACTGACACAAAACTTCGCGGCCGAGATAGCCTGCGGGATCAATTCCCGTGAACATGCGTGTATCATCTGCAAAATATCAACAGCGAATATAGCTTGGAAGGCATTTTAAATGAATTTTGAAGTTTGCGTGAGCGATCGACACCTTCGCGCTACTGACACCCTCAAAGGTGACCCTGGGTGACCCCCTACTTCCCACACGTGACCACGCTGCAACAAGTTGTGATGACGTCATAGCCGCCATTTTTGTTTTTTGCCGCGTTCGCTTCAGCAGCCTACTTCTCGGCGGCTGCTCGAGAACTGCGCGGAAGTGCGCCACAGTTCTGTGTGCTGACGTGATCGAGCACTGCACCCGCTAGGTGGTGATAGTTGCACCCGGAGGCTTGTCGTTTTCGAAACCGAAACTCACACGGGTCGCTCATCAGGAGCCTCTAATTATCTGTCGCGCGCTGCAGCAAACGATGCGCCGTGTTATCACTAACAGGCCCCAGCAACACATTGCAGCAAAAAAAAAGCGCGAGGCCAGAATTTTTGTGTCAGTACCCATTCAAGGTTGTGTCAAAAAAGCGATAGCTGGTTATTCATTCAGCTCAATCATTAAACTACTAGAAAGGAATTTCTTCGCCATCAAATGTACCGACGGCGCATTGACACGCACGTCTGCATCATTGTTATAACAAAATGGAAGTTGGGCGAGTTGGTACGTATTCATTTTTGAAGAAAACCAGCGCACAAGAGACGGGCCGCTGTGTTAACAAACGGCTGCGAGAGCACTATCTGTCTTTGCAGGATGATTCACCTTCTCATTTGGCATCTCACTGCGCCACCTTTGGCTTTTCAAACACCACTGTATTGTTTAAACACTATGACCACTTCACACGAGCAGTCTCAGAATGAATGAATTAATGCACAACTTTATTTGTCCCTGTTTAAAGGGAAGGGGCAATGGGACAGAGGGTGGGGGGAGGAACTACTTGAAGTGGGCCTCCTCTGCCCTCTCAGCCCACTCCAGGATGGCCTCCTGAATGTCGGGCCTCGAGCTGCGCCAGGCAGCCTCCCACTGAAATTAAGCGAGTCAGGAAAGGTGGAAGAGGGTTCTCAGGGCAGCGCCACCTGATGTGGTTTAAGTCTGCTGTAGAAGCGGCGCAGAATTTACAAGAGGGAGAAGGGTCAGAAGCCTTTAACATAAGCAAGTCTCGTGATCTTGTGTTAGCCAACCATCAGTGATGTTGCTCAAAATAGAGTGCTTTCACTGACGAGCGTAATCTGAAGTTGATTTCACTTGACATGCGCAGTTTTAGGCTTTCTTCCAATAAGCTTTCCGTTGTGAGTGCAACACTGTGCCTTCCTCTCTCTTTCTCGTCTGCGTGCCTTGTGCGCTGGTTTTCTTCAAAAATGCATCATTGCTCATCTGGCCCGCCTCGAGAATTCTCTTTCACTCCTGCTCGTCTTGTGACCTCTGCATCCTGGAAGCGTGCAGTGCAACCGCATTTTCTGCCATGCCCGGGCAGGGTCACCTGGGGCCGGGCCTGTCGTGAATTAATTGGCTTACAAGTGGGCGTCTTTCCCGAACGTGCAGCGCGCAAGACGTGCGAGGACCTGTTCGTGCAGGACGGCATCCGTCGCAGCGGCCACTACCTGATCGACGCGGACGGTGCCGAGGGCCCCATCTTGCCGTTCCGCGTGCACTGCATCATGGGATCGACGGTGGAAGACGTCCGCACACTGGTGCACCACGACTCCGAGCAGAGGATCTACGTCCGGTCGGGCGTCCAGGGTGCGTACGCACGCCCCATAACCTACGACGTCGGCTGGCTGCAGATGCGCGCGCTCATCGGCGTCTCCCAGAGGTGCAGGCAGTACGTCAAGGTATGCACGACCTACACGCACTGCAGACGCAGCTGTGGCTCAAGTGCGGCGCGTGCACGCAGTGGGAGTGCAGCGGCGTGGGTGCCGGGTTCGGCTACTCGGACGAGCGGCCACTGTCCTGGTGGGAGAGCGCGCAGGGCGAGCCGCAGTTCCACTGGGGCGGAGCCTCCGAGAACCTCACGTGCGCCTGCTACCCGGACTGCTTCAGCCCCGAGCAACGATGCAACTGCGACTCCGCGTCCGAGTTCCACTGGCTGGAGGACCAGGGATACATCACCAGCAAGGAGATGCTGCCCATCAGAAAGGCACGCGCTTGCGGCCCCATGCGAAGATTGCGTGACCGATTCTCGTATCTCGTTTTCCACAGCTCCGTTTCGGCAACACATACAGGACGGGTCAAGCCGGTTACCATACCATTGGTCCTCTGGAATGCTTCAAGCAAGGCACGTCGCCTGTTTGTAACAATCGACGGAATGTTGGCTGCACGGTCATGATTGATTCCTGTAATATTTTGCAGTGACATCTATGGAAGAATGCGACTCATCGCAGAATTACTTGCGCTGCCGGACTGGCCACTTCGTCAACATCAGCACCAAGTGCCTGTACGGCTTCGACCAGTTTGGCTTCCAGGCGGGATGCCGGGACGTGTCCCATCTGCGTGGATGTGGTTCGTATAACGTTTGTGAGCTCCACCCATCACGTCACCGCCTTGTCTTTATATTAAGGCGAAAGGCTTATGTTATGGTAGCGAAGGAGGCGGTTAGGAGGTTCTTTTGCAGTGCGGCAAAAAAAAAAAGTGCAGTTTGCACACGCAAAGCTAAAGACAGAGTGAAGCTGATCGATGGTCCGCTTATTGTAGTTGTAGCTAGGCAGAACTTGGTTGTATAGCTAGGTTGAACTGCGTAGAACTAAGGCCCCTGTATTTTAGATCTAGTATTAGAACTAGGCTTTATCGAGGTTAAGCTTGTTGTGGCTACAGGCCAGGCTTGGCTATATCGAGGTTGAGCTTTGTAGTGGCTAGTTGAACTAGGCTATATCGAGGTTTAACTTTTTGTGGCCAGGTTGAACCTCTAACCTTCCGCGGCCGAGTGCAAACTGTGCGCTTTTATTGGGCTGAAAGCCTGGAAGAATCAGGTTTGACTGGGGCTGCGCCTAGATTAAACCAGGGAGAGAAGTGTCCAGAAGCTTTTATCAGTAATCATCATCGTAGTCGTCGCCGTCAAAATCGTCTGACAGTGTCAACGGTCGACTCCTAATAGGGCGTGATGCGGTCACTGTACTAAAAAACGCCAGGCCTGCGCTGAAAGCGCAGCACAGTCACAGCGAAAGCTGGAAGAGCGGCATTTCTAGAGCCCGTTATAAACTCTCCTGTGGCTACTAATACAGGTACATTAGCAACGTACCCACTACGCCACGAAGCGTAATTTTTGGGAAGTTGGGAAGCACCCAGCACGACATTATTCGTTGTTCTGCGGAGAAGCGAGGTACCATATGTAAGCGATTATGTGCAGTTTGTTTATGCGGCGGTTGATGACGATGAATAATTATGGTTGCGCCCTTTGTAATGGGTTGGAAGCTCTAAACGACCCACTAGTTACGTAATGCATATTGTGTGACGCCCGGTCGTTATTTAAGTGTCCCAACACGCTTTATAACATACGTTAACCGGAGAAACGTAGAGAGAGAGAGAGAGAGAGAATTGACTTTATTGAGACCCTGAGGAAATGGATCATGGGAGCCTTATCGGCTTCCTTGGCAACCAACAGAAGTGCACTTGCGAGGAACCCACTACGCTATAAATCATTGTAATTTTTGAGAAGTAGGGCAGTAGGCACTGTGCCATTTTTCGTCATTCTACAGACAGCCGTGGTACCTGCTAAACGCATGTAAGGCATTATGCGCACTTTGTTGATGCTGTGCGTGATGACGATGAAGAATTATGGCAAAGCTCTTTGTAATGGGTTGGAAGCATTCAACAAACTACTCGTTGCGCAATTCGCATTGTGTGACGCCTGGTTACAGAATTCGCGTTGTGCGACGCTTGGTGCTTATTCTACTCTTTTACCACGCTATATTGCATATGCTAATGTGGTTCGTTCCCGACATGAAGCCTGTATAGGACCTTTTTGCAAAGCAGTTTCAAGCACCGGCATGGCTCAGAGGTTGAATACTGAGCTCCCACGCAGAGGGTCCAGGTTCGAACCTCGTTCCATCCTGGAATTTTTTTCTTATTTAGTTTTTTTTCTTATTTCGAGCGATACTGGTTACGGACACCGGCGGCGGCGGCGGCGGCGGCGGCGGCGGCGGACAACTACGGCACCAAAAACGGCCGGTGAAATGATCTCATAACAGCTTTCGCTGTAAAAACGCCAGGCCTGCGGAAAGCGCAGCACAGTCACAGCGAAATCTGGAAGAGCGCCATTTGTAGAGCTCGTTATAAACTCTCTTGTGGCTACTAATACAAGTACACTAGCAACGTACCACTACGCTACAAATCATCATTTTTGTGAAGTTAAAAAGCACCCACCACGACGCTATTCGTCATTCTGCGGAGAAGCAAGGTACCATTTGTAAGGCATTATGTGCACTTTGTTGATGTGACGGTTGATGACGATGAAGAATTATGGCTGAGCCCTTTATAATGGGTCGGAAGCTTTAACCGACCCACTACTTACATAATTCGCATTGTGTGGGGTCCGGTCCATATTTAACTCTCCCACCACGCTTTATAACTTGCGTTAACGTGAGAAAGAGAGAGAGGTAAATAACTTTATTGAGACCCTGAGGAAATGGATCATGGGAGCCTTATGGGCTTCCTTGGCAACCAATAGAAGTGCACTTGCGAGGAACCCACTACGCTATAAATCATCATAATTTTTGTGAAGTAAGCGGCCACTATGCAATTTTTCGTCATTCTGCGGAGAACCGTGGTACCTGCTAAACACCTGTAAGGCATTTTGTGCACTTTGTTGATGCTGTGGCTGATGACAAAGAGTTATGGCAGAGCCCATTGTGATGGGTTGGAAGCATTCAACAACCCACACGTTGCGCAATTCGCATTGTGTGACGCCCGGTTACAGAAATCCCGTTCTGTGACGCCTGGTTGATATTTTACTCTTCTACCACACTACATTACATATGTTAATGTGTTTCCTTCCCGACATGAAGCCTGCATAGGATGGTCGATTCCACGAAAGATCGAAAAAGGGTGTATATTTGATGTTTCCGATTTTCCTGATAATTTTGTATGTTGTGCACATATGATTGCACAGCACGAAATCGCAGTTCGTTTTCAAATAAAAATTTTTTTCAACACAGCAAAATTCGACAAGTGTCGCCGGTTGACGACGACCATTTTACGAAGAATGCGTTTTCGTAACTTCGGAACCATGCTGGCAGCTACTCAAGCTATATATTACAAATATCTTTCTTTTTGGCGGAAGTAGAAGTAAAGAGAAAATAGCTCTTATCATTTCATGGAATTCTGAGTAAATTATGTATTTTTAAAAATTCACGAAAAACGCTGCGTTTTTGAAAATCAGTCAAATTTGGGACGCTATGGCTACTTCTGTGAACATCTTAGCTTGTTCATATTTGCAGTATGAATAGGCCTTTATGTGAATAATGAACCTCTGCATTTGTATTTCTCTAATAATTTTCAAAGTAGTAAATTTTCATGCTCGAAACACCAAAAAGAGAAAAGTGCTCCTCCATTCAAAAATCTATAATAAAAAAAAACCCAATCTCAATTTTGTTCAAAGTCCCCCAAAATGTTCTCAATGGACTGCAGAATGATATTATGAAAAAACATGTTGCATCATTTTATTAGAACAAAAGCAGAAAATGTCAAACATTGTGTTTCCAGAGCGTGGTGGCCACTGCGTAAAGGATATCTCTAGTAACAAGAAAATACAGTAACACGTCTTTTTTCTTCTCTGAGCTTCGCTAAACAGCAGTAATGATCTATTGTTGGAAAGTGGGAACTGTTTTGTAAAGAAAAAAAAGATAGTTCCAATTAAATGCATTTGCGACACCACTTACATTCCTCGTCGACGGGCAGCACGGACATTTTCATTCCTCTGGATAATTTTTTTTAGTAAATGCGCTTATATAAAAGTAAAGAAGCTAAACGCGAAATATGTGTAGCTCAGTCGATCATGCATTGTAAGAATGTGAGAAATCGCAAATGGCGGCAGTGGTGAACGGCGAGTACCACAGTGCAACCTAAGCACAGCAGCCACACATTGTTTGCCAGGCTTTGTCGCTATGCACGAGAAAAAGCTGGGGTGTCGATTGCGTTGGTTACACGATACATTTTTCACCGCTCGTCGCTCTCCCGCCCGGTCTCTGGATCCGCACCGTGCGGATCGTGTGGCCCGCGCTACAAGCACTCGTGTAAACGGAGTAGCATTCGTTAGGCGGACAGGTGCAAAGGGCGGCGCGATGGACGCCCGCCTGAGCAGACGACAGCAACGAGTACGGCTGTGCCAGTCAGCCAAACACCACCTGAGATAGAAGTTAAGCATCCAAATTGTGCTTCACTTTGATGCGATCACTATCCTACGCTCTGAAGGTGGCTATGGGTAGGCGTTATAGCCATGGCCGAGATTTTGTACGGACTGCCTCATGGTGCACAAAAAGAAAATTCCGCTGCAGCAGAATTTTCGTTACGTAGAAGATATCGGATCGAGACTCTTTTGCGGAGGGTCATGAAGCAGGATGCGCGCTCAATTCAAGAGGGAAACCAGATCTGCCAGCACTCCTTCAAGAGAAAGAAGGACATGCAAAACAAAGCAGATGCAATGCAAACAAAACGTGTTTTGTCCGTGGCCAGAACTGCTGCCACCAATCTTCACGTAATCGATTCTTTTTAAACTCTGCATTGATCACATAAGGTTCGACAACGTACACATTTGGGCCAACAAAAACCACACCTCTTGGCGACCGCTCTCCAGAAATTCATTTCCATTCATGAAGAGACCTTGGCTTTTATACCAGTCTCTCAATTCTGGCACAGCACATCATCATAAGAGACGCATGGAGGGAATGCGTTCTTTAGCACTCAAGATATGAATTATACTCAACTGAAATAGATGAAAGAAAAGGAGGCTACAACTGAAAGTGCATACTGTGGACTGAGGGATGTCTAACACTGGCGTGAAGTCGCAAACCACGCGAATGCATTTAATTGGAACGGTCTTTTTCTTTACAAAACAGTTCCCAATTTCCGACCATAGATCATTACTGTTGTTTAGCGAAGCTCAGAAAAGAAAAAAGACGTGTTACTGTATTTTCTTGTTACTAGAGATGTCCTTTGCGCATTAGCCACCATGCTCTGGAAACACAATGTTTGACATTTTCTGCTTTTGTTGTAATAAAAATGATGCAACATGTTTTTTCATAATATCATTCTGCAGTCCTTTGAGAACATTTTGGGGGACTTTGAACAAAATTGAAATTGGGTTTTTTTTTATTATAGATTTTTGAATGGAGGAGCACTTTTCTGTTTTTGGGGTTTCGAGCATGAAAATTTACTACTTTGAAAATTATTAGAGAAATACAAATGCAGAGGTTCATTATTCACATAAAGGCCTATTCATACTGCAAATATGAACAAGCTAAGATGTTCACAGAAGTAGCCATAGCGTCCCAAATTTGACTGATTTTCAAAAACGCAGTGTTTTTCGTGAATTTTTAAAAAATACATAAGTTACTCAGAATTCCATGAAATGATAAGAGCTATTTCCTCTTTACTTCTACTTCCGCCAAAAAGAAAGATATTTGTAATATATAGCTTGAGTAGCTGCCAGCATGGTTCCGAAGTTACGAAAACGCATTCTTCGTAAAATGGTCGTCGTCAACCGGCGACACTTGTCGAATTTTGCTGTGTTGAAAAAAATTTTTATTTGAAAACGAACTGCGATTTCATGCTGTGCAATCATATGTGCACAACATACAAAATTATCAGGAAAATCGGAAACATCAAATATACACCCTTTTTCGATCTTTCGTGGAATCGACCGGATCTTTTTGGAAAGCAGTTTCAAGCACCAGCATGGCTCTGAGGTCGAATACTGGGCTCCCACGCAGAGGACCCAGGTTCGAACCTCATTACATCCCGGATAGTTTTTCTTATTTAGTTTTTGTAACGCGAAAGTGTTTTATGCTGGGAACCACGAAGACTTTCATGACGTATTTCCGTCACGAAAATACGTCAGCAAAATGAACACCATCAGATGGCAAAGAAAAATAACTATAGACCTACTCCATGCTTGTTAGCAGCGGTAGGTGCCGTCGATATATGTAGGGCCCTTGTAGCGACGTCACGGCGCGTAGGCTCCGCCCAGCCGGCCCAGCCTGAAGCGCGCTACCGCCCTCTCTGATCACGTGACAACTGGCGCAGCAGCTGCAAAAGCTGCCTCCGAGCACCGCGCGTCGGGGCGCCTCTCGCATGTTTACAAGCGGTGGCCACAACATAGGAAGTTGCAGTGGCTTTAAGAGGGACTCTGATATGAACATCGTGTTGACGTGCTGCTCCAGCTCTGAGAACCTCATCAAAACATGAGGTATCTTGACGGCGGGAATGTGACTCATTTGCGAAATATCATCGCCGTTGCGACAGTCTAGGTCATACGTGTACGTTTTAATTTGTTACCAAATGCAAGGGCGATCTCGGTGACACTTTCATCCGTGACACGCTTGCAATAATGCTCCAACGATACATACTGTGTACAAGGCGGCTACGTACCTGTCAGGTCTGTCAACCGCGGTCCGCGGCTCCCTCCTTACGCTCAAGTCGAGACCGCGAAATGCGTACAGCCCGTAAACAGACTCGGCAAGTTTCCCGAGTGTTGTTTTTCTGTGAATTATGACAGAAATGGACATACTGTGAAGCGCACCGCAGCCAGAACAGCCCTGCACGATACACTTTTGTCAGGTGTATCATCGCAGCCGCATATGATTTGGAAAAGCATAGTCGAAGTCGCGGCTGGGTTAATGAACCGTGCCCAAGCAGAAAGAAACACATGCGCCACGACCGAGCCACACTTTAGTTCACGCGAGTACAATGAAACCCTTTTGGCGCGTCTAAGACCTATATCAACAATGGAAAAAAGTTACTTCAACAATGGCAACCATGAAGAATTCTCCGCATATATGACAATGCTATCCACAACGTTAACGTGCTTTGAGGTAAACGTGCTCGCTATGCCTCCACACAAGGCTTATGCCAAGAAATGCGGTGCTGCACATTACAATGACAACCGCTTGGCAAGGCTAATCCTTTCTGCTGGGTAAGCCGCCCCAAAACATAACCGATGAGCCGGCGTCGGAAACAATTTCTCGCGTTTTACAGCTGCCGCTAATTTTATGCGACGGCCTTCGTAAACAGCTAATGAAAAAAAAGAAAAAACGTATTCCATCCTTCTCGTGTCCTCCTGCGCAAATAACTGTGGCACTGCTCGTCGTTACACCGTTTCTTCTTCTTTGCACGACGACAAACAGCGCACGCACCAGCGAAAACACAGCAGCAACTGCGGTAGGCACGGCGGCTTTTGCCTACCGCGCGAAACTAAACGCCCGACGACAGTGCCACCGCATTTCCTGACGTAAGTCCGGTGGAATTCGTCTATAAGAATAAGTTCGGTATACAGGAGTCGAACGTACAACTTTTTTTTTCTCTTGCTTTGCCTTCAGGCCGCAGGTAAAGCTGCAAATAAATAACCTATATATTTTTTCGCCTCGTTGACAATGGAATTACAGTGGGGATTGATAAAAACACAAACAAAACAGTAGCAAAGTAGATTGAGTTAGAATAACGACGAACTTCTAATAGGCTACTACTTATACAATGATCAGTGAGTAAAAAAAAAAGAACAGTGAACAAAACTTTCAACAGGCTCCTAATTGCAAAATTGGGGTTACTACCTCGCGAGAATGTTGATTAATACCTGTTGATATTATCATGTCAGCGGAAAGGAAGCTGGTTCCACTAAATAGCTGTGCGCGGCAGAATATACTGGTAGGAAAATGTTTTAAATGGAATACCTACCTTATAGCGATGATTAGTGGTATGGACAGATATTGTGGCGATAAAATAAATGTGTCGCGAAGAACGCTGTGCTGCACTACAGTGCATGAATTAAGTTTAAGCCGCAAGAAATTCACTGCGCTGTAAGAGACGAAAGGGAAAGGCTGGCTTTCATAGCTATTGTGTTAGCAGTGCGACTGTGGTTAGAAATGATAAAACCAGCCACTTTATTTTTAAAGGGACTGTCTACCGTCCTTCATCGCCTTGCTGTTTTGTATCGCAATAGAAGGCGTACCGTCTGAAGTGTCCAACCTGGCGTCGGTTTCTCTAGAAAGCGAGTAGAAGTTTTTAAAACAGAATTTTTCGATCTGCGTTTGGTCCTCTTCCATTGGTAGGGGGACGCCCACAACACTGGTTGCTGGACGCGATGACGATTGTAGTGCCGGTGAAAGTCGAAAACCGGAGCCACCTGCAGCTTTTGCAGGCTTCATTAGGTTTTGTTTAATGATAAAACAAATACCGTAGTGGTCGTTTAAAGTACGCAAACTGTCAAATAAAGTATTATTACCACAGTCTCTCCAGTTTTGTTTACTCAGTCTGAAAAACCGTCGCAATCGAGCGGAAAGCTTGGTATGTCCCAGCAACACTGGTACACCGGCGTTGTGAAACCAACTGTAGTGGTTCCACTCATGCCAAACGTGCAAACGAACATGAGACATGCTTCACAAAAGTACAGAAGGTCCCTGCTGTTTTTCAGTTATGTTCAGGCGTTCTGTGTTGCATATGCGACATGACAGCCAACACGCACGCCTTGGTGAAGCGGAACCTGAAGGCAAAATCTTCAATATCGAACCTCAGTGAATACTGGTAGGCACTTTACGCTTGAGGACTCACGGGCATGGTTCGAAAATTCTCGAAAGTCCGTCGCGCTTCTCTTCGCCCAAGACGTCTTTTTTTCCCTCTCTGCTCGTGTGGCTCGCGTTTCTCCGCCGTAGGCAGGCAGGCGAACGCGTCGCCGGCAGCGCCACCGAGCGCCTCTTTGATCGCGTGAGAAGAAAAAGCAAAAGTTACCCTTTGACGCAAAGGAAAGCTGGAAAAAGCATATAAAATACAATTTTAAGTTATACACACTTGTTTTCAACGAAATAAGTCTACCTGCGAAAGCTTTTTGCTCCTGCCACTAGACTGAACCACATCGCTGTTTGGTGACGCTAGCGGTCATACTTTCACGACTTTCAGAGCCAGGGGCGTAGCCAGAAATTTTTTTCGGGGGGGGGGGGGGTTCAACCATACTTTATGTATGTTCGTGCGTGCGTTTGTATGTGTGCGTGTATATATACGCAAGCAAAACTGAAAAATTTCGGGGGGGGGTTTGAACCCCCCCCCCCTTGGCTACGCCCCTGTTCAGAGCCAAATCAAAAGTATAATTCATTCTTTATTTTACACCGACTCGAGGGAGGCAATCAGAGCTTTCGAATCGGGCAACCTCGCTCGAGCGGCGGCCTCCATTCTAGAGAAGAGGGCTTGTCCCGGCTCTCATTTTATCACTTGGTTCCCCGCACACATGGGGAAGAACGTTCTCGAGGGCTTCCCAAACCTCAACGAGCTGGCCCACGATCGTGCGCGAGAACTCACGCGCCGCGACGGTCTGGAGGCTCAGGAGGGGCAGAAAGGGACTCAGCAGAATGATCCACATTTAATGATGTCACTAAGCATCACCAACTTGGCAGGAGAGCCTATACTCTTCCTCACACGAAGCTCAGCAGAGAATGTCGCGGGGCATCCTCCGTAAGATGTACTCGGACGTTGACCCTGGTTGCCCCGACTGCAGTGAAACCTTTTGTTCCATGGCTCACATGCTCTGGCGATGTCCCGCGTTGCCTAAAACCCTTCTCTCCAGCGAAGCCGAATGCGAGGAGGCCATCAGAAGCACGGCACTCTGAAAGCAAGCCCAGGCTATCCAGAGGGCCCAGGAAAGGGCGGAGCATCACGGCGTTCTGTCCTCTACGTGGGCGCGGCCAGCGGTTACAACAGAGGGACTTTAGTTACAACGGCCTCCCGTTAGGGGGTCCTGTCAGTACTCCTCAGGATCCAATAAAGTTCGTTGTCTCTGTCTGTCATTCTTTATTGGACAAAAGCATGCTTGTTACCGCCGATGTGACAATCTTCTCACTTTCACCACAATCAAAAAAATTTTTTTCTAAGCGGTAGACAGTCCCTTTAACGAGTTCCAGGGCAGTGATTAGTCTTACATGAACAGGATCTCACATTTGAAGCAGCGTATTCAAAGTTTGGTGGTATTCAGGTTTTTGTAAAGTATTAGTATTTTTTGTAAAGTATGTTTACCTAAACAAAGAGCGGCCGGAATGTTGTCAAGTAAATATCCAAACATACGGTTGCCATTGTTAACGTTATTAGTATGTATACCGTTAAGAGGGAGAGGAAAGACAGGGTAAATCTCTGGTTGGCTACCCTGTACTGGGGAAGAGAAAGGGGGTGCGACAGAATGAAAGGAGAGATTCCATAACTACACTGAAAGGTCACGACAACGGCACTGTCAAAAAGTGACACATGAACGTAGATCACATGATATATGAGCACCTAAATAGTCGAAACCCGCGATAACGAAATCCCGAGGGAACGAAATTCTCACCGCAACGAAATATTTTCGGAGCACCGGCAAACGCCCATAGGAGTCAATGCATTTCGTAACTCGCGACTACGAAAGATATTCATACCACCGTCCCTCTTAACGAAATTTTTGAAACACGAGTGCGCAAATAATCTACTCTCGCAACATTAACTACATTCGAAAACTGCTTAAGTGCGTTCATGCCACACTTAAATTGTGCAAAATTATCGCTACAGCGCACTTGAGAAGCAGCCGCCATCATTGTTTACAAAAAAAACATAAATCTGGCGACAATGATGATGATGGTGGCTTGCCGAAACACCTGCTCGTTATCGCGGACTACGTAGCCAAATCCACATTCCTCATGGAGTTTCGTTCGTTGGCTTGGCTCTGTGCTTGGCTTTGTCGGCTTTGCGCGCACATGGTCGCGTGTGTGGAGCCATTTGTGGAGCGTTTGCTTGGTCGCTTGGTGCAACGTGAACTGTGTGTTGCGACTGCTTCGTCCGATTTCGCTGCCTGCGAAGATACCGCCTCCCAACGAAAAAGCGGAAGTTCATCACGCTGGAAGATAAGGCTGCAATAATCAATGAGGTGGAAAAGTGCAGGGAAAAAATGAACATCGCCGAAGAATTCGGCGTTGCGTGCAGCTCGCTGTCCACGATTCTGCGCTGATCTGCGCTGATCCAGCTGAGCGGAGTACCGTCATCAAGTGCGCCTGTAGGCGCACTTGATGACGGTACTGGTGACAGCGCAGTGCCGCCGTCACTGACCAGTGCATGGGACGAACTATGTGCCGTGGCAAACGAGATTCCCGATCGAGAGGCATGAAATTGCTGCATGATAAGGCCCGCCAAACCAAACTTACTGACTTTTGGAAATAAAATGGGTTTTTTCTAAATTCCATATCTTTTCTGCCGCATTCTCGCGCCAACGAAATTCCCGCAAGAGCGAAATTTTGGGCTTTCCCCGCCGATTTCGTTACTGCGGGTTACAACTGTACTTGTAACAAATTACGGGTTCTATTGGAACACCGTTCAAGGGGCAGCCTGTTAGTGTTTCGGGCAACAGGCATGACCGTGCATTTTTTGAAATTTAGTTCCATAAAGTGTATTTTGCACCAGTTGGATACAACAATGATGTCGAATTGATTATTGTAAATTCATTGCGCCTGTACATAATTTCTGTAGAACACAGAGTTCATGCCAGAGACAGCAATTTTAGAGCATCACAGATCTATGTCAGTCAGAATATTCAAGATTTTTCTTGAAGTTGTATATCGACATTGACTAGTAGAGGCCAGGTTCATTTTGTTGCGTATGTTTGTTTTTGTCAAATTCACGTGACAACACTGCGCGCCGCCGCGCCGCGCCGCCGCCGCCGCCTGTTTTTGGTCATGCTGCTCGCGCCGCCGCCGAAGTCCCATGAGAGATCACGCCGCCGCGCAATAATTGCGGCGCACCGCCGTTAGTCTCTTTTTTGAAATCGAATGGGGAACCTGGAAATAAAATACAGCACTTCGCCGGAGGAGCTCTTCTAGATGTGTCCAACGTAATGAACTGTCCATTTCTGCGGCCGCTGAATAGCGGGAGCTCGGCGAGAAGCGCGCCCCCTGTTTCCGGTTCTTGTTCTGCAGAGCCATCACAACATCACGAAGCTTTCAAACACTCACAAACTATAGGGACGGAATGTGCTTCAATGCAACGAACGCAGCCCTCAGAGATCTGATTTTCGGTGCACATGTCTTTTGATCGTGTTAGCCATCGATTTAAGTTTAATGAGGCCGCTCGTCTAACACAGCTGTAAGGTCGGTACGCATTCCCTGCATCGTTTTCAAACATCTGGGACACACTCATATGCAAATTCAGACTTGAAAAGTTCCTGTTTCTGCGCATTTCGTCCCACTCTCTCCTTACGCTAGGAATGTGCTGGCGGGTTCGGTGCGGCGACGTGGTCAAGAGCGGGGTGACATCACGGCTCACCTCTTTTTCGAATCACTGAATGCGCTCTGCCGAAATGGACTGGGGACATCTCCTTTGGATGAACGCATCGACAATAGCTCCCCAGAAGTTGTAGTATCTTTTTCTTCTCCAGAAATATCACGAGTATTGCCTGACCTTAACGCTGCCGCGTCCTCCAGCCTTAAAGGGCGACGACCCAACTCGCTCGATAGCGTATTCTTGGAGTCTTGGACCTAGCACTCTGTGCATAAATAAAGAAAATAAATAAGTGATATATATATATATATATATCGGCGCGTTAGCACACTTTTTCCTTTCATTCTTACTCGAGTAAATCGATAAATAAATGCAGAAGTAAAGAGAATGGCAAACTTACAATATAGCTGAGCTAGTTGGTAGATATTCATGTTAAGAAGACATGACGTGGAAACACGGACATAAGAGAAAAGTCGAGGGAGCTAACAGCTATCTCTCACGTAGACCACTACTCGCACTTGATTTATAGGTATGGCCTCTTACGTGGGAGTGTGCAGATAAATATTTGTGTCCACCATCGGTTTCGTCGCTGTGTGATTTTTCAGTTGTTAGCGGCGTTTCTGGTATTCTGACTACTCTCCTGTGTCCGTGTTTGCACGCCCTGTTTTTATAAAGGGCCCCTAACAGCCTCTGAAAATACAACAAAAAACAAAAACAACGAGCGCGTGATTCTCCCTTGGCGTTTCTTGTCTTTTGGCGCACTTCGTAATGTCAGAAAAGCGATTCACGTGACAACATCAGGGTACATACTCTCGCCTGGTCCATATACGAGAAATAACAGTTGTGAATTGTCTCCCATATACTGCTTTGCTATGCAGCCGCCCAACCGCTCTTGCTTCTCTCGCACGACTATCGTGCGCGATTAACTGATTTCGCTCCATTTTGTGCGTTTGCGACCGCGCATGCAGAGATAACAGATTGTAGCCGAAAAGCCCGAAATCATGATAGGTTCAACGCTTAGTGCTGACGTTGTACGCGTGCTTTATGAAGAAATAAGTGGCAATGAGATGTCCCCTGTAACAAGGGCATTGAAGGCGAGAACGATATCAATGGAAAAGGCGCCGGATTATATGATTCTTCCAACGGACGCACTCTTTACAGCGGAAACGATGCAGCTTTCCAGGAAAAAGGCGATCCCGCTTCGACGGTTTTTTAACACGAAAGTGTTTTATGCCGGGGTCCATGACGGCTCCACTGACGCATTTCCGTCACGGATATGACGTTGTAAAATATAAAGACTAACATTTGGCAAAGAAAAAACTATAAGAAAAAGTGCCGTCACTAGGAGTCGAACTTACGACCTCTCGATCGCCAGCACGCAGCGCGAAACGACTCCGCCACAGACGGCATGTTCTCTGCTTTGCTAACGGCGAGCTATTTATGTACACCATTTGCCGGCGGTGGTACTCAGAGATCGGTGGTACAGCGTGTTTTCGTCATCACTAGCGAGATGGCGCGAAAGGCTCGAAGAGCGCAGAGCCATATATACCCTTCGGGAGAGTTTGGCGATTGTTTCATCTCGCCGCTCTCCGAGCTCCGCCCCAGCGCCGCCCTCTTCTCGTGACGTAAACCCTCTCTCCTCGCCGGCGGCGGCGGGTGGCAGTGGTGACAGCAGTGACAGCGCGGCGCGGAGTCCGGGGCTGCCGCGACGGAGAGACGCCGGCGCGCCGCATTAAGGCCGAGACAGACGGTACGATTTTCCGTGCGATGCGGCGTCCGACACGGCGGTGGGGGAGAGGGAATGGTGGCTGTCCGATGCTATGAAAGGTCACCATTCCGGTTTTCCCACCGCCGTGTCGGACGCCGCATCGCATGGAAAATCGTACCGTCTGTCTCGGCCTTTACACGATCGCTGGGGAGCGCGCGTAGGTTACGAAGCTCTTGTGCGAAGCCGCGCGTATTCATGGCGACTGCTCCTCGCATTCAAGCGTGAATTTGTTGCGTGCGATGGGCTGCTGTTGCGCGGTTGGCTGTTCAAACAACAGCGCGCAGTGTTTCCGCCTTTTTAAGCTTCCGAAGGAAAAGAAGCGACGACGGCTTTGGATCAGAAACATCAGACGCAGCAAATGAACCCCGACCGACTGCTCCGTGCTATGCGAGATACGTACTTCAGTATTTAGCTTGAACATTGCTGGTATTATAAACAGCGTACCATTAACGCAAACTTATTATTTGTTGTGCAATGGGGTCCTTTCAGGCGCACAAACTTTAAAAATAATTTTGTCACGCTGAAAAAAAAGGAGTTTTATGGTTCGCGTTTCGATCGCTTGGGCAGATTGAAATTTTGCAGTGATCACGCTATAAGTGTCAAGCGTGATGTGTTGCGTTTACATAATTTATCGCGCGTTCTGAGCACGAGCTTGGGATGTTACCGTGATGTTGTGAGGGGAAGATTTATTTCGATATCGCAGGTTAGTGCCGCTGCGCTTCAGCTGCGGCGGTTACCTGGCATGTGTTGTACGTTATGTGGTCTGCGTTTCTGTGGCTGTCAGCCTATGATGTCATTTACCGCTGTGTTGCCGCTTGTGTATATGCTACCAGTTTCACGTTTATATCGCGCATGTAAATTAATCTGCGCCTCTGTGCTAAGCGAATGTGCCTTGCGCTTTTTATTCATGCAAGTATAGTGCACGATGTCTGTGCTCGTGCAGGAAGCTCTTCCACTATAGCAAGGGGCCCTTATGTGCTCGATGAAATTTCGTGATTAGGGAGTATAGAGCGCGAAGAAGTTGAGCAGAAAAATGATTTTGTAAAGCAAACCAACAGGATGTCCGCTATCAGACTAGCCGAACGAGGTATTGTTTTCATTTAACACGCGCCTACTGGGGGCCCTGCACCTGCTCCGACGAAAACCTTAGATGCCTCAGCAAACGCGAAAATTGACCGCCGGCGTCCGCGGCGTCGGCGTCCCGCGTCGGCGGCGTCAACAGGAGGGATGTAAAAAATCATCGCGTAATGACGTGACCATACGACCAAAGATTGTTACGTCATCATGACGTCGAATAACGTGACTTCACGCGATGACGTCAGCACATGGTCAGATGTGGTGTAGAAAGATTGCAGTGCCTCCGATCTTGGAGGCAGTGCAAAACAATGTTAGGTCACAAAGCTTTCGAGGAGGGGGGGGAGGCATGAGGAACAATACATCAACTGAAGAAAAGGAAGACGGCTTTCGCCTTCGAGTGGTCTTAGGCGAATGCATGAGGGACCCTGTGAGTTTTTTTTCTCTCTTATTAGGGAGTTTTAGTGCCGGGGACTCCAAGCCGCTTCCTTATTCACCCTCTTACGTTCCCTTGTACTCTCAGCTGCAGTCATGGACCATACAAAGGAACGTAAGGGGCTTACGTACGCAAGGCACTTTGGGGTCCCGGCACTAAAATTCTCTAAGAGGAAACTTTAGGGCTCGCGATCCCCAAGCCGCTTGTGTACGCCCGCTTTTGCGCTTTTGCGGCCTTAATACAATTACGTGCGCTGGTATCTCTGTTTTTTTTTTAAAGCAGAGCTGTTTAAGCTTGGAGAATCCCCGTTAGTGGCGAATAAAAATTGTCATCATCATGAACCGGCACGCAATCCGTCCTCTTCTTTATCTTCTGCTTTGCTGCCAGAACACGTGCACAGATTTTTCCGGCGTGGTATGCAATGATTCTCACGTAACACTTGTCACGTGACATGTTCCAAAAATCACACGTGCTATATATGCTCGTCACAGAGTCACATCACGCAATACCAATTTCGGTGTATATCAATCTGGTGGAACGGCCGCCATCAAACCATGAGCGTGGCACGTAAGTCATGCTGTACATGACACGCGTGTCATGATATTCACATCAACTCCCGTTATTTATGTTCGTCACACAGTCATGTCGCGCACTACCAATTTTGGTGTATATCAAGCAAGCGAAACGGCAGCGCTCCATGAGCGTGGCACGTAAGTCATGCTGTACATGACACGCGTGTCATGATTTTCACATAAACTCCCGTTATTTATGTTCGTCACACAGTCATGTCGCGCACTACCAATTTTGGTGTATATCAAGCAAGCGAAACGGCCGCCAGCGCTCCATGAGCGTGGCACGTAAGTCATGCTGTACATGACACGCGTGTCATGATTTTCACATTAACTCCCGTTATTTATGTTCGTCACACAGCGATGTCGCGCACTACCAATTTTGGTGTATATCAAGCAAGCGAAACGGCCGCCAGCGCTCCATGAGCGTGGCACGTAAGTAATGCTGTACATGACACGCGTGTCATGATATTCACATTAACTCCCGTTATTTATGTTCGTCACACAGTCATGTCGCGCACTACCAATTTTGGTGTATATCAAGCAAGCGAAACGGCAGCGCTCCATGAGTGTGGCACGTAAGTCATGCTGTACATGACACGCGTGTCATGATTTTCACATTAACTCCCGTTATTTATGTTCGTCACACAGTCATGTCGCGCACTACCAATTTTGGTGTATATCAAGCAAGCGAAACGGCAGCGCTCCATGAGCGTGGCACGTAAGTCATGCTGTACATGACACGCGTGTCATGATATTCTCATCAACTCCCGTTATTTATGTTCGTCACACAGTCATGTCGCGCACTACCAATTTTGGTGTATATCAAGCAAGCGAAACGGCAGCGCTCCATGAGCGTGGCACGTAAATCATCTTATACATGACACGTGTGTCATGATTTTCGTATTAACTCCCGTTATTTATGTTCGTCACACAGTCATGTCGCGCAATACCAATTTGTATATCAAGCTAGCGAAACGTCCGCCAGCGCACCATGAGCGTGGCACGTAAGTCGTGCTGTATATGACATGCATGTCGTGATTTTCATAACTCCTGTTATTTATGTTCGCCATACACTCTTGTCAAACCATACCAATTTTGGTATATATCAAATTAAAGAAACGGCCGCAAGAGCACCAAGACTGTGGCATGTAAAACACGCTGTACATGACATGCATATCATGATTTTCGTGTTATGACCAGTCATTTATGTTTGTCATACAGTCACATTACGCCATACCAATTTTGGTATACACCCCATGAACGAAAGGGCCAGGAGAGCACAAATTCGAAGGCGGCTAGATAGGTAGATAGACAGATACGCTCAAAGTCGCAGAAGTTCGCTAAGAAATGCTTCGCATTAAAAAAAAAAAAAAAAAACAAGATAGACGCAAACCCACAGGTCTTCATAGCTCGAAAAGTCACCGATGATCACGATACTTCCTCATGCGAATTCTGAGCACAGCTTTGTGTTGAGGCAACGCGAACTGTGTTTGAATTTCTGGCTATCCGCATTGGAACATTCGTTACATATTGCCAGAGAAACTGCCAGTGCTCGAGTGCTACGCACCTATGCACGCCACTCTGTGCATTGCAGGTGTCATCGACATCCCCGTGACGACAAGCGAGACAGTAGCAGCGCACCCACCAGTCCTGCATGCGCACGAGCTCCGAGCGAAGGGCGAGCACGCATGACGGAGGAAGAAAGCGATGTTAGAGGCCAGTGGCTCGTGATATTGACAGAATCCACGTTCGCTGTCTTTCGTCCTCGTTCGCTCTATCGGTTACGCCAACGGCGATGCTGAACAACGCAGGAACAGACGCCTAAGAGCTGCGCTCTAAAAGCACAGCGCGCAACAGCGCGCATCGTAGAACGTCGTGGACTCGAATCGGCGTGCACAACTCAGTTTCACGATGATTTGGACACGTCTAATTCACTCCGTATTTTTCATTAAATTTGTACAACAATGCTCTTGCGCAATTTCGCTTTCGCAATTTGTTTAGGAGCGCTAGATTTCACGAATGAACAGCGCGTACATAGCCTCAGCCGTGCGACCGTCGCGCGGAAAGACTATATATGGCGGACGCCGCCGGAGCGGAGGCGTGGCGGTGACGTGACCAGCGTCATCGCCGCGCCGCGACGTCACTGCCCCGCCCATTCGCCAGACTCTCCCCATCGACGGCTCTGGAAGAGCGCGCTTTAAAAGTCGTCCCCCATGCGGATTAGCGCACGCCTCGACAAGGCGTGGTCGCTCGTGCGGGCGCTTATATCGTGATCTCGGTGGTTTGTACGTCTTGCGCTCTGCCTGCAAGATTCCGTTGAGAGCACGAAGGTCACTTCGCTCATTACAGCGGCCGCTCTTACGAAAGGAGCGCGCTGCTCACACAGAAATAAGTTACAACTGTGACAGTTCGCGCTCATCCTGTGTATGTTCGTTCCGCGCTTCCTTTCTGCTTGAGCAGCGCATTGCAAGTTTCGAGCGGCTTGCCGTTCTTCGTGTAACATTACAATTTGATGCTGTAGCATTCATTCTTTCGCGCTTGGGGGCGAACGAATGCACAACAAACGCTCAACTACGTCTGTGAAGACACGTTTCACTTTCGTTTTATACCAATTCCTATGACAGAGGGATCAGCCATGTTTTTTGTATATTTTTTATTGCGTTACCAATTGTATGGACACTCAGGACAGGTTTTCACAGTCGCCGTCATGTTCCGTATAAACTCTAAATTGATAACATCGCTTCGCACATTGTATGTTCTACCCGCGAGTAAAAGCTCGCAAGCGTTGGCAAGGAACATGGATAAAGCAGAGATGAAACAAGCTGGCCATCTCCGTCACATGGAATAACATCAACCCGCGTGAGAGTCCTGCCGTCGATTGCTCCTCAAGCAGAAGGAAACGCCCCGCCCGTCATTTGCTGGGCGAAGGAGCAGGAAGGGATGTCTGGGGAGAGGGACTGCGTAACTCCAGCAGCAACTGTGAACTTTGACTATAAGGGCGCGGTCGAGGTCGAGAGCGCTGGCACGCGCGCTATTTCGGCAGACATCCCCCAGCGAACGGCTCGTATACCTTCTACGCGCTGTGAGCGCTGTGATCTCACTGTTTCGCGCTCGGACCACTGACCTGACAAACTGATTAAAACCACTTCTCTCCCGAGAGCGACCCCGCGCCGTTCACGCGCCGCCGCCGGTGATTTTGGGTCCGGCGCACATGTCTATGTCGGGTACAACTTTAGAAAAAAGCGGCATTTGCACCTCAAAGGCGGATGCACACGCGCTTCCACCAATGGGCGCGCGCTCTAGACTGACGTCACGAGCCGGACGGCCGGTGACTCCGCTCAAGGAGAAGATGGCCGCCCGCGCTTCGAACTCGGCCGAGTCGCGTCAGCTGTGAGCATGCCTCGTCAGAGTGAATTCCTAAGCCGTTTTTGGTGGCCTGTCATGCCGGAAATATTATTGCGAGCTTACGATGCACCATTTGTACTGCGTGTGTTTGTTCTGAGCCATTATCCGGCGAAGGAAGACTGCACCGAGCATCGGTGACGCTGCGCTTCGCTTCGTCTGAAAAACGGGACGCGGCGGCGACACACCGCTGCAAGCAAACATAGTGTGTGTTCGTTCCATGGTGTTTTGTTTTGCTCCGAAGTGAAGTTATGACGAGGGAAGTTTGCCAAAGTGCGCTGTGTGGTGCCTACTGTGAGCGGTGGGTGTGCTCGTGTACCGTGTCGCTGTGTTTTCCGTCGGACGTGGTGAGGTGATCGAGCAGAAGCATTCTCAGGAGAAATGAGAAAAGTGTACGCGGATGGAACAAACCTACGAGTTCATCAACGGAATACATTTGTGGAAGCGACCTCCCACGCAAAAATTCGTTTCTGCCAGCTCAGCGCGAACGATTGTTAGCAGCAGTGTTATAAGATAGCCGAGGGTATGGCTGCGTTGTTCCTGTGTTGTGTAGCAACGTCGATTGATTGCTCTCCTAACACGCGCTGCTTGAGGGAATGTGGCTGAATTAGCAGCGGTCAGATGTTTGTTCGCCCCAGAACCAAGTCGAACCAATTATGACCGTTAAACCGCTGCCTTCAAAAGGGAACTTGGCGTAAATTCGCGTCGTTCTGTGGTTCTCATTGCTCACCGCGCGCCAGCTGTAGAATGCCAGCTGTGACACAATCACGTATAAGGTGTGCTGCCAGAGCTCGCTATGCTTTCCCATGACAAAGCTCTGAGCTGCTTTTCCATTCTCGTGATATGTTGCCACTAAAAATTCCTATGACCGCTCAGGCAACGGTGCAAAAAACGAAAAAAAAAACATTTGACAACGTGGACATATATCAGCTTGTGAACCGACTCATGATACCTCTACGCACACCTGCCTGTAAATGTGTGTGCGTTTTTTCTGGCGTTTGTTTATATTTTTTATCTCCCCCATTCCTTTATATTTGAGATTTTCTTAGTTCTCGCGCTTACGTTTGTGCGCATGTGTAAATATGTGCGTGCTTCTGTGCGTGCTTGTGTTCATTCCTTTTTCTGTCTTTTTATTTTATGTTAGCGTTTGTTTTTGTAAATTGTCTTTCAGCTGCGTCTTTTTTTTTTTCAGAATTTCCTAAACTCATAGTCATCTCATTCAAAGCACCAAGTCCTCTGAATAGCGCGACTGACCTCTTCGACTTCACTAAAGCCTTTCTCTCTCGTCCACCTTGTCTTCTCAGTCTGCCTATTTGCTTTGTTTTCTCCTATTTTTCTGTCCTTGCTTCTTGTGTTGTTGCCACAATGTGACTAACCAACTTGCAAAAAAAGATAGGTCTATCACCTGTGACAACAAAGAAGCTTACAGAGCTACATTATCTTAAAAGAATCCCGTGGATTGCCCACTAATTTCACTTCTTACCCTTGTTCATGTGTTTATGCATCAGTGCATGCGGCAGCTCTTCAGAAGTGCACATGAAAGGGTGCCATATTGTGAAACGGCACCTTGCTATGTTGTTGCATTTTTCATGCTTCCAGTCTTCGTAAACAGGTTTCACTGCCCATCACATATGGTGGTACACATTTTCAATACGAATAACATTGTGCAGTGGGCTGTCATTTCTTGTCTGACGCTATCATCGTTATAAAGGCATTTTTCAGTGAATGGAGCACAGTAAAGTAGTGTACCGAGAGCTTTTGCAACTTTCACCATTTATTACTTCACCAATTTCATTGTCTGAATCTGACTGTCACTTTGCCTAGGGCTTGTTCGACGGCCAAAGTACCTCAGTAAAACGTCTAACTTTACTCTGCATTTTTCAGTACCAAAAAAAAAAGCAGAAAATGCTAGCAGAGTTATTCAGGGTTAATAATTGTGCTTGTGTTTGCATTACTTGTCCAGTCAGATAAACAAATTAAACAATGGCTACTACATTTATATGATTTGAAGTGCAGAATGCTAACAGTGCCTTTCAAGCGTACGCCCAATTACTGCAATTAAGTACCATGGGGCCCGTAAAGATCAACGGTGCCTGCCGAAATGAGTATTATGGACGTCACTAAGCAAATTATGTTTTATAATTGTTCTTATTTTCATTACTTGCCTCAGCCAGATAACCAAAATAAACAGTGCAACCACATGACTGTGCTTTGGCATGCGAGCTGCTAACAGTTGCTCTCAATTTGGAGTTTACTGCTATTTTACCAACAATGGCTATGACGTGACTGTGGTTTGTAGTGCAAGACTGCTAACGGTGTCTTTCAAGCGTGCCCTGACTATCGTTATTTGACCACTCGGCCCCTCAAGCTCGACGGTGGCTGCTGCCTCAATGATTACCTTGGGCCTTCTCACATTGGCATTATTCATCTCAACAGGCTGTCAACAACAATAGGAGCGGTACAACTACCTGGAAACGGGCAACAGGAGCACTCCACTGGGCTTGCATTGCTATTATGTGTTAAAGTGGCTTAATGAAATTAACAGTGACTGTGCTGTAGAGTAAACTGAGCGGACGGTGTGTTCCTGTTATTGCTTGGCTGCATTTATTGGCCTTTAGGGGCATGTAAAGCTTGTCGATGGCTCCAACATGACTGCCTCGGCAGACCTGAAGCTTACAATTGCTTCTCGCAGTGCTTGCATTGGCATTATTCATCTGAACAGGCTATAAAGAACACTAAGGGTGGCACAACTACCTGGAAATGGGCAACGGGCACGGCACTGGGCTTGCTTTGATATTATTTTTTGAAGTGGCTTAGTGAAATTAACAGTGACTGTGCTGTAGAGTAAACTGAGCGGACGGTGTGTTCCTGTTATTGCTTGGCTGCATTTATTGGCCTTTAGGGGCATGTAAAGCTTGTCGATGGCTCCAACATGACTGCCTCGGCAGACCTGAAGCTTACAATTGCTTCTCGCAGTGCTTGCATTGGCATTATTCATCTGAACAGGCTATAAAGAACACTAAGGGTGGCACAACTACCTGGAAATGGGCAACGGGCACGGCACTGGGCTTGCTTTGATATTATTTTTTGAAGTGGCTTAGTGAAATTAACAGTGACTGTGCTGTAGAGTAAACTGAGCGGACGGTGTGTTCCTGTTATTGCTTGGCTGCATTTATTGGCCTTTAGGGGCATGTAAAGCTTGTCGATGGCTCCAACATGACTGCCTCGGCAGACCTGAAGCTTACAATTGCTTCTCGCAGTGCTTGCATTGGCATTATTCATCTGAACAGGCTATAAAGAACACTAAGGGTGGCGCAACTACCTGGAAATGGGCAACGGGCACGGCACTGGGCTTGCTTTGATATTATTTTTTGAAGTGGCTTAGTGAAATTAACAGTGACTGTGCTGTAGAGTAAACTGAGCGGACGGTGTGTTCCTGTTATTGCTTGGCTGCATTTATTGGCCTTTAGGGGCATGTAAAGCTTGTCGATGGCTCCAACATGACTGCCTCGGCAGACCTGAAGCTTACAATTGCTTCTCGCAGTGCTTGCATTGGCATTATTCATCTGAACAGGCTATAAAGAACACTAAGGGTGGCACAACTACCTGGAAATGGGCAACGGGCACGGCACTGGGCTTGCTTTGATATTATTTTTTGAAGTGGCTTAGTGAAATTAACAGTGACTGTGCTGTAGAGTAAACTGAGCGGACGGTGTGTTCCTGTTATTGCTTGGCTGCATTTATTGGCCTTTAGGGGCATGTAAAGCTTGTCGATGGCTCCAACATGACTGCCTCGGCAGACCTGAAGCTTACAATTGCTTCTCGCAGTGCTTGCATTGGCATTATTCATCTGAACAGGCTATAAAGAACACTAAGGGTGGCACAACTACCTGGAAATGGGCAACGGGCACGGCACTGGGCTTGCTTTGATATTATTTTTTGAAGTGGCTTAGTGAAATTAACAGTGACTGTGCTGTAGAGTAAACTGAGCGGACGGTGTGTTCCTGTTATTGCTTGGCTGCATTTATTGGCCTTTAGGGGCATGTAAAGCTTGTCGATGGCTCCAACATGACTGCCTCGGCAGACCTGAAGCTTACAATTGCTTCTCGCAGTGCTTGCATTGGCATTATTCATCTGAACAGGCTATAAAGAACACTAAGGGTGGCACAACTACCTGGAAATGGGCAACGGGCACGGCACTGGGCTTGCTTTGATATTATTTTTTGAAGTGGCTTAGTGAAATTAACAGTGACTGTGCTGTAGAGTAAACTGAGCGGACGGTGTGTTCCTGTTATTGCTTGGCTGCATTTATTGGCCTTTAGGGGCACGTAAAGCTTCTCGGTGGTTCCAGCATAGCGACTTTTGTTTTCGTTTCAACATACGCCCTGCCAACATTGGCAGTCAACTTCGCCTCGGCTGCTGCTACTTCACCATAGGGCGCCACAACATGGCAATGGCTGCACGAATGAGCAGTTTGGGCTTCACTAAAGTAATAATGTTTTATAATTGTTCCTTACTTGCATGAGCTAGATACCCAAACAATGAAACCACATTAATGTGCCGTGGCGTGCAAGCTGTTAACAGTGGTTGTCAATTTCGCGTTGACTGCAGCTATCTCATCAACGGGCCTGTCAAGCTGGACAGTGGCTGCCTGGATGAGGATCTTGGGCGCCACATGGTTTTTCAGGGTTAATAATTATGTTTGCATTTCGATTTGCCAGCATTTCAGCATGTTTCCATGCCAGTAGTTAAATTGAGCAAAATGTGTGCAGGACGTTGCTCTTTCAGAATTGAACTTCCATTAAAAGGAATACGCCATCAAATGAACTGCCTACTTATTTGAGGGGTCACGGGGTCGATGACTGAACACAACATCCCCACCGGCAACATTTAGGTAGCCCTGATAAGGGCTGTTATTTAATTAATAGGTAGCCGTTAAGCTTCCTCGAGGGGCTCAATGCCGGACAGCTCGCAGTCAGAGTCGCTTTCTTCAGTGTCATCTTCCCCCAGTTGGATGACGATGGGCTGGACATGGTCACTTCCAGACGTGTCAACTCGGAACTTAGCCTCCAGTTCCATCACATGCCGGATGTTCTTCCTCCAGTCTTCCGCCGTTACGTTCTTGATTTTTTCCCTCAAGATGTCTTCAACAGTGCACAGCTTAAAGTCTCGGTTGTCCGCAGCGATACCATTTTTCACCTTTGCCCACACGAGCTCAATGGGATTGAATTCGCAGTGGTACGGCGGGAGCCTGAGCACAACGCAACCGGCCCTTGCAGCTGCGTTGTCTATGATGTAGCTGAGAAAGCGTGGCTTCACAGATGCCACCAACTCAAGCAGCTGCCTCTTCACTAACGTCGCGCTGTAGGCGATGTCCTTGCTATTCAGCCACTCTTGTATGTTTTCCTTCTTCCAGGACGTCGTCGGCAATTTCTCTTCTCGCCGGGAGTGGTAAGGTGCATTGTCCAAAACAATGACACTACCAGCTGGCAACTTCTGCAGCACGTCGCCGAACCATCCCTCGAAGCGATTGCCGTCCATTTCTTCGTGGTAATCGCCTGTTTTTCGCCCTCGGAATACATCCAAGCAGCCGTCTACGAACCCATCTTCACTGCCGATGTGCGTGACGATCAGGCGCTGGCCTTTCCCAGAGGGTTGTTTCAGACCCGTTGAAAGGCCGTTTGCGCGAGCGTACAGGCGTCCGCGCTTCTGCACCACGGTGTCTGTCCATACGGTCAACTGAGTGTGTCCCGCCGTCACCCATGTCTCGTCCAGGAATAAGATCTTTCGGCCTTCCGCCCGGTAGCGCTCCACGTCACGAAGGTAGCGATTCCGCCACTCGACGATGTCGTCGCGGTCGATAAGCAGCGAGTTGCGGCACCTCTTCTCGTACTTGAAGCCGATCTCGGCAAGCAGGCGCCGCACAGTACAGCGCTTCAGTGACGGGAGATCCATACGGTTCGAGAACTCGTTGGTTATCTTCTCGACCGTCGGTATCTCGTTGCGGCGAAAGAAATCGTGCACACATGACCTCAGCGCGCACAACGTGAAGCTGTCATATTTCGTGCTGCGTCTTCTCTTCTCCGCATTTCGTGGGCGCTTTCGCGAGGGCGTCGAGAGATTGCCGCCCGAAGAAGACGAAGCCTTGGCCTCTCTCCTCACCTTGAAGACTGTGCTTTCGCTGACACCGAGCATCTCGGCGACAAACGTGCTCGTGTCCTCCACGCTGCGTTCGGGCTCCCTGTTGCGCCAGTACGTGTAGCAGTGGAAGATCATGTTCCGTGAATCGCTGTTGAGGATGTGGCCGCTCTTGTTCTTGCCGACGCTCCTTGGTGGTGTGGACATCGAGGCAACACAAGGCTCGTTCGGCAACAAAGAATCGCTTTCCGATGTCACTTCGCTGGGCTCCATGGCGGAAAACTCGCGCTGAACGCCGTGCGAAATCTCGCGAGATCGCAGGTTTGCAAAAAGAAAAAAAAACGTGAAAGAAAAAGAAAATAAGATGCATCACATTCTTGAAAATAAGTTTGTGAAAGCATAAAACTAAAAAAAAGCAGAAATATTTTGCTATTTAAAACCAGGAGACAAGCATCCATGTATTTATTTAAAACGATGAACGAAGCTTTCTTTTACCTTTCCTGCCTCGGTCGTCTTCTCGCCCCAGGTTTGTAATGGTTTCGATAAGTGCATTGTGCCTTTAAGTATTTGTTAAACAGCAACTGATTAATTTTAGGCTCGGGAAACGAGTAGTAAATTATCCGCGTACATGTAAACAAGTGCAAAAACCATGCAGCGCTGCCCTTTCTACTTTTGTCCCTTGCAACGAATTTAGAGAGCAGACGACGCGCAGCGTTGTAGAAGGCACGGGGTTATTTTTCTCTCGCGATCCGGCATGTGCTGTTGCATTCCCATCACGACAGCTCTATCAAACCAGTCATCAAGGTACGAAAGTATTATACGTACAGGGAATTACGCGATTTAGAACCACAATTTTTTTTAAGCGGGACTATTTCTTTGCCGCGGAGGCAATGGGCTGCCGCGCTCCGGTCATATGGGCGGGGCCTCTCCTTTTTTCTAAAGTTGTACCCGACTATAGACAACACGTGCTGTGCTATCAGCATTAGAAGCTGACGTCAGCACAGACTGCCGGGCGGCGTGCTAGCCACGCGTTTCGTTGGGGTGCCTCGATATGCACCAGCCTGCTGGCGAGAGGAGGACATGACACGACAGAAAAACTTGGAAACTAATGGTAGTCTTTAAGCTTGCTTGTTATTTTACGTTAGTAAAGTAATGAAATTGGCTTCTAAATGCGCCAAAATAGAAGTTCAAAGCAGCATTGGAGCCAACCTAAAATTTTCGCTGCTAGGTGTGGTCGCAATGTCGCCAATTTGGCGCAAAGTAGCCACCTGACAGTATTATGCAAAATTTGAATCAATGCGTTCTTGGTTACGTTGGAAGAAAAGTTTTGTTCAACGTCATGGCACAGTGCACACGCACATGTAAGCAGTAAGACATAAGAAGCTGGGTCTAAACACCGATTATGCGTAGCGGTACAATGCGTGCTACCCCAAGGTAGGGCCAGAAATGGCCCTACAGTTGCTGTTAGTAAATTCCGCGCGAAGCCCACCACTGGAAAAGCCGGCGCCACCGTCGGCGTACCGTGCTTGGCAGGATCACGTGGTCAAACGGCTGCGTCGTCTTCTTCGGGAGCGAGCTCGAGACGAAGTTAATAATAAGGGCTTTATTTCTTCTGTAACATTACAGAAAGGTGGCAAGAGCAAAAGGCACCAAGGCCTGACAGAGGCTCCTGCTCCGTTGTGAAACTGTGAAGTTTTAAAATGCCACCTGCGCTGCAATTCTGATTAAGAGAGGAGGTCTTCCCGCTTCCGGTGTGCGCCCGACAACACTTGAAAGTGCTATACAAGTAGTCGCTGTCTTTGAAGACGTCCTGTATGGTAGGCCCGTGCTCGGTGCAGGGCGTAGTACGCAAGGGAGCCCGGTGTCAGCCTGCACACGTATCCGCTGGGTAAGAAGCAGTGTGGAAGCTTCGATTGCGAAACTTGGAAACCGTAAACAGCCATCGCCTAAAACACACGTGTGCAGCCAGCACTTCCGCGAGGAAGGTTTCTGCTTCGGCATGGGGCTGCGATGTTCGGCGAGCAGCATAAAGCGCTCACTGAGACTCTCGCCCGTGTACACTGTCCGGCTAATGAGGCTTTTGTCCCGCAATCTGGCCCATACGTTGCCCACCTCCATATCAACCAAAAATTATAGATTGATTCACTCCCAGATTCAAGTTATCCCATCCCAACCCCACTTGCTTGCTACGGAGCCGTATGTATTAATTCTTGTCCGAAAGGTACCACGCCTCTTGCTTTAGAGGCACAATTCTGCCACTGATATTGCTGGAAAACTCAACAAAGAATGTTGCGCATTAAAAATTTCCACTGCATGCAGTGGAAATTTGTAATGCGGCATACAAATTTATAATGCAGTGAAACTTATTACATTTTTCTTAGTCTTCAGGTAGTTTTCAGCCGCAATAACTTCTGTATTTTTCACTGTCATTCCAAGCTTATGCGGGTCGTTGTCTACTGCCGTCGTCTGGAGAACTAGTCCAGCGAACGCTGCTATGTGATATTTGTTCGCGATTCCAGATGGGTACTTTCGAAATTGGACCACCGGTAGTCTTCAGCAGCTGTGAAACGTTTTTCGGATGCAAAATAAGCACTTCAAGCCACTTAGTCTTTATAAAATGAAGGAAGGAAGACGAGTTTTAAGGGCTCGTTTTTCTTAGCTAGACACAATATTGATGAGAATAAACCGACAATAAAGCAAGGAAAGTATAGGTGATGTTATTTGCAGTAATCAGGATATAAGTGTGAAGAAAGTAAAGCAGACGAAAAGATAACTTGCCGCTGGCAGGGACTGAACTTGCGACCTTCGAATAAGGCGCTCAAATAACGCGTCCAAGAGCATCGGACGCGTTATCCAAAGGTCGCAGGTTCGGATCCTGCCGGCGGCAAGTTATCTTTTCGTCCACTTTACTGTCCTCACACTTATATCCTGATTACTGCAAATAACATCACCTATACTTTCCTTGGCATTATTACTTGTTAGTTCTCATTAATATTTAGTCTTGCTCAAGTACACAGTAAACCACTTTACACCCTTAAGGGGGTTTTGCCGTGTCTATAACTAACACCCTTACACCCTAGGAAAAGGGTGTTTTGACGTATCAAAACACCCATACCATAGGGTGTTTCCAATAGCCTAAACACCCTTATCACTGAAAAATGTGAAAAATAAAATCTATTAGTCAGGGGACACGCAATTACAGATGACATCAGCACAGAAGGTGCACACACGCGCCAAACCGCACACACAACAGAGCGTATTGTAAAATACCACATGGACGGAGCGCTCGTGCTACACCACCTTACAATGGCCATCTGGTATATATAGCCATAGTATCTTAAGCCGCCGTTCAGTGCCGGTGGAGATATTCCTGTTCCGTATGAATGAACATTAAATATTAAGAGAATAGGCGTACGTTTATGGTACGCTTGTAGATATCCCTAAACGAGACATGCCTTTTAATCTAAACTTGCCTAAGATCCAACGACATTTTAATTAGCGAGTCCCAGCTATCATCTGGCACGCTGTGGTACGGGCCATGGGTGTTTCGATAACCCATAACACCCTTACCTCCTAAAGGGTGTTTAGTTAGAGCATTACCCCTTAAAGGTTATTTTGCGGAAGGAAAACACCCTTACACCCTAATTTTTGCTAATTTTGGTTAGGCAAAAGGGTGTTTTGCTTGCTTGAAACACCCTTAAGGGTGCAAAGTGGTTTACAGTGTATAGGCCAGCTCAGAGCCGCAGGAGCAGCGTTCGCTGATCTTGCGAGCACGTGGAGCGGTGGGAGCCAATGGGGCACTGAACTACGAGGAAAATCACTCATCCTTCCAAGAGTAAAAGCTTTTCTCTCTCTCTCTCTAACGATGCCACATGCTTCTCCTCATAGACTGCTCCGCCTTCAACTGCACTCGCGAAGTCCGCGGTCATAAGCTTTGGTCTATGAGCGTTTCGATGCTATAGCTGCTGGCAGTTCACTGTAATTGAAAGGGAGTGGTAGGAATCGTGCTAAAAAAGAAAGATTTTCGGGGAACTGATTAGCAATATGTGTCCATGTGCTTCGGGTTGTGGATGAATTCGCCCTCACGGTGCCAATCGCTAGCTTCCTGGTTAGCTCACTTGGTAGAGCGACCACCCCGGAAAGGCGTTGGTCCCGGGTTCGATCACCGGACGAGGACGAATTTTTCGGCAACTAAGAAGTTTTCTTCCGTATGGATGTCCTTGTGGCTTAATGCTAAGAACAGGTGGCTGTCGATTTCCTCTTGTGAACCCTTCCGCCACCTTGCGGGATTCCGCTGAACAGATTTGCAATCGAAACCTTATAGCCAACATCTACTAGAGCTCTACAGCTGCCTTCCTTCTCCACAAGAAAGGCAATAGAACTGAGATAGAGAAAGGAGTCAGACTAGGAGACACGATCACTGCAGTGTTGTTCACTGGGCTGCGAAGAAAAAAGTCACAGTTTCGCCGCAAGGGCGAAGCAATGAATGCGATCGCAAAAAAAAGCGGCCCGTGGTCGACGCGCTGCTACGCTGCAAAAACATCTGCCCCCCGACAGCAACTACCGCGCGAGCAGACAGCGGAATGGCAAGGTTCCCCCTGCGCAAATATTAGAAAAAGCGACCGATCTGGCCGACGACTTTTAAATGCGCCCGTTGCGCTCCTCGCGCTATCTCGCTGGTAATGAAGAAACGCCTGCCGTCTCTGAGTCCTGCCAGCGGTGAAGAGTTTGTATATAACGCTCGCCGTTAGCTATCTGAAGGATCTGCGCTTTGTGGCGTAGTGGTTAGCGCCACGCGCTGCGGAGAGGCCGTTGGTTCGATTTCGCGCTTCGGAAGAATTTTTCTGAGTTATTTTTCTTTGGGACTTATGTATATATATATATATATATATATATATATATATATATATATATATATATATATATATATATATATATATATATATATATATGGACAGTCTCGGCAAACACGAGCCGAGACTGTCCATATAATTGCTATCGCAATAATAGAGATTAATATAGAATACCTAAATTTTCGGATGACATAGTGCTTTTGGGCAATGATGGTGATGAATTGCGAAAAAAGAGAAAACTATTGAACATTAAAATCAATGAAGTAATAAAGTGGAGCTAGAAATGAATCCGCTGAAGACAAAAGTAATGATTAGCAGCCTGACAAAGGAAAAAGAATTCGCGATTGGCAACGAACCCTTGCAGCCTGTACGAGAGCACGTATATATGTATAGTACCTCAACTGCCAAGTGATGCGCAACGCAGCTGAGGACGGCAGCGAGTTAGGGCCGAGAGGTCTGCCTGCATCAATGTTGCTCGGGAAGTTCACTGGCATCAACTCGCACGAAGGCAAATTAGGTGATAATGATGATGATGCTTCTATTTACAGGATCGTCCCCACCTAAGGTGAACACCTCATCAGTATTTGTCACAAACGAGCGCGTAAATAAAGCGCACGCGCGGCCGCTTGCAAACGGCTGCGAGACAGAACGGCGCGAGCCGCTCGCCCAAGAAACACGAACGACAAAAAAACAAGCAACAAAAGACACCGACGCGCCGCATCCTCCTCACCCACTCGAGCCGGACGCAGACAACGCGATCAAACGCCCGGCAAAGCCTGGATGTTTCTAGAAGGAAGGGGTGACGCATCACCGAGCGACGCCGCCGCGAGTAGAACCGGCGAGAGAAATCTCGAACTATCCTTAGCCTTGGCTGTACCCTCCCGACGCTTCTAGAAACCGGGTGAGAAGGGATAAAAGCGTGCAAACCGTGCAAACGACGACCAGCGAGTCAGTCAATCAGACAGAGGAGTGAGTCAGTCGACCGGGATATGGTGAAGTTATGCTAAGTGTGACTCCGTTAGCCAAAGAAGACGTGTTTATGATGGTGGGCGGTCAGTCGATCGTCGATCTGGAATTGGATGACGACGCCGTGTGAGCCGCGACAAGTTACGACGACGGTTGAGCTACGACGACCAACGCTGGAGCTGGCGTGAGTGTTTCCTAGAAGAGAAGCATTCGATTACCGTCCAAGAATTGTGGACTGGATACGCCGTTGTACGTTCGGGACTTTAACTGTCCTTGAATAGTTGTAATGCATGCGATTGCATTTGTAGCGTGTGATCTGTTTGTTTAGTTCCCGTTGTGTAAACACTATCTGAGTTATATTGTGAAGTTGTAACTGGTACTAGCCGAGTGTACATGTGTTTGTGATATTTGTATTGCATTAACTGATAATATATTTCGTTTTCGTCTGTGTTATCGACTCTCGGCTCTGACTCGGTCTTTGGACCACAACCGGCGTTCGCTGGCGCAACAAAAGGACCAACTCTAAATTGTCCGCGCTTTCGTGGTGCGTTTCGGGGGGCCGATACGTCCGCCCTTGGAATCCGCCCGGCGATTGCCAACCCGATTAACGGGATCAGTGACAGTATTCAAAGCATCAGAGAGGCTGATGTTTAATACAGAATTCGGAAAATCATTATTGCATTTATGGACACCATTGCTAGAAGTCATATAACGGACGTTTCCCTCGTGAAGTAGTATTAATGTTGTGGTTCAAGTTGCCGGCTTGAAAACTAATGAGGTGTTTTCCTTAGATGTGGCCCACCCTGTTCATAGCTACCTGAACATATCGTTGTGCTTGTGCGTTCACCAGGATAATCACATGAATTGGCGACTATTAATCGGCAGTGTGACAGGGCAGTGCCGTACCTTTTCACTTTTTTTGCTTGATGTTATGCTTTTGTGATGGAATCGGGTTGTTTATGGCAATGCAGACGGCACATATAGACTCAGCAGCTGTAAACCCGTAGTTGGATAATTGTAGTTTACTGTTAGTAACCGTATCAACAAGGTAGTGACTGTCATGGTAGTGAAGTTGTTAACTTTGTATTGTTAGTTCTCTGTATGTAGTAGTTGTAAGTAGTAAGTGTCGTAAGGCAGAAAAGCTGCTAACCTGTGAGTTATTACATTGGTGGTGAACAAGCGTATACTACCTGAAAGTTAGCAATTGCTTAAGAGCACAGGGTTGCGAAATGAGAATTCATCCTTCTTATTCTAGGAATTATGTTCGTCCTTTGCCGCTGTCTATGACAGCCTTATTTATATAGCGTCACCCGCTTTCTTAGTACTCTAACCACGTAGACAGTATTGTCCCGTCGACCAGTGCGGTCATGCAAATGAGTGCCCTTGACGTATCGCAGAGAAGGTGATCTGCCCGGAGGACTACGTCAAGTGCACGAGGTCCTACTGCATCCCGTCGCACTTTCTGTGCGACGGAAAGTGGGACTGCATTGGCGGCGAAGACGAAATCGAATGCAGTGAGTACTCACTACGCCGTATATGCGCTGACGACCTTGCGTTTCGTTTTAGTGTTTGCCAAATCAACTCTGCTAGAACCTCGTTACTTATGAATAATAAATGAATAATGAAAAACACGACAAGTTACAGTCACAGTGGCACAAAACAAAACAATTTCGAGAAAACAAAAGGCACAGATAATCAAACAAGATATACTTATTTTAACTTGGCTCATGACGAAAAGTGGGCGCGAATAACACGGCACACAAGAAAAGATGGACACAGGACGCCCAACTTCTCATTATACTTGGCTACAATACGATCGGTTCAAGTAATGGACGAAGGCATCAGTACGACAATCAAGGGAATATAGAGCCCCGCGCGCTTTTTTGTGAACACACACACAGACTGACAGGTACAATCACCGGAGTGAGGGGGTCCTCGGGCGCTTTTTGGACACTGTCGAATTCCGCCATATTGTCAAATTTTGTAATGACGGCATTTTAAGCCAATCAGAGAGGCCGTAGCAGCCGTCTGAGCCAATCAAAGTTGACCAATGGCGGAATTTAACAGTGTCCAGAATAGCACCCCAGGTCGTTTGGTTAATCCGCGATGGCGATGACCGACTGGAATTCAGCACATGGATGAGCACACAAGAAGGAAGACGATGCTTCATGTTGTGTCTGTATGCTTTCGTATGTATGTATGTATGTATGTATGTATGTATGTATGTATGTATGTATGTATGTATGTATGTATGTATGTATGTATGTATGTATGTATTTACGTGTGTATGTACGTATGTATGTATGTATGTATGTATGTATGTATGTATGTATGTATGTATGTATGTATGTACACGCTACAAACATTTCGTGGGCTTTCAGGGGATGAACTGTCCTATGCTTTCATTTGACCGAGTTAATTTCGGTCATACATCTACATGTATCGGAAAATTTTTGCGGGCCGGGCCGCATGCGGCCCGGAACCTCACACGACTGTCTTCATCCCATATTTTTGTTTTCTTAATAAGTTTGATCATGAGATACACATACGTGACTGGTCTCAGGCATTTCTTTTTTTTTTTTTCGTGAGACACCCTCAGCGGTCACCATGTGTTAAAACGTAACCGTGGAACAAAAACTATATTTCGAAGTCGGCTCGGCGTCCAGATTTCAGTAATTCTCGAGATCAGTATGGATATGTTTCTCACAACCTGATGTCAAATCCCCCTTCAGAAATGACCCATATACGAGATATGGGAAAGGCCTTTCAAATGACAATGTTAGCTCACATTTTGTTCAGACCTTCTGCACCATACCGGTCCATCGGGAGACTAAATTTTGTTACTGCGGCCCGCTACCCGAGGCGAGCTCCCTGGTATAGTAATATGCAACCTCTGTCCTGCAGACAAGTACACGTGCCCGGGTCGCTACAAGTGCCGCAACCAGAGCTCGTGCGTGGCTCTGCATCAGCTGTGCGACGGAACCCGCCAGTGCAAACACGGAGACGACGAACACCTCTGCGGTAAGCCACGCCCATGGCCCTTTTAAAGGGGCACTAAAGCGAAGCATTGAATCACAAGTTATTGTTTCAGAACTCTATTGTCGTTTATTTCGCCATCATTGGATAAATACGGGAAGACGAGATGAAGGTTTCATGTTTGAATTTCATGCCCAACTCGTCAACGTCACTGTGACGTCACGAATTTTCAAGTGTTTTTGCTTATTTTTCGGACGTTTCTGTTGAACGAAATTTTCTTAAACTTGCTATGTTAGGACTTTGCGTACCCTGGAGCACAATATAAAGCATTTTAGCGACAAACGACTACGCAGGCCCTAGCAGACGCCGACAAAATCTATGACGTCACGCGGCCTCCAAAGTTGCCTGTATTTTCTTTTTTCTGTCCTTAGCAGGCGTCTTGTCGCGGTAACACGGGCGCTTTCGGTATTGTGAAATTGTAATTTACTAATACGACAAGTATCGTTTTTCTCTTTAGTCTCTCTTCAAGTCTCGGCGCCATCTCCCTAGCGGAGGGTCACGAACAGGAATCGTTTTCCTCTCCGCTTCTCTGCACGGTCGCGCTGCTCCATGTATCTGTAGCGGCCACGGTGCCATAAACAACTCCACGGCAGGCTCCGTTTCGAGGGCCATAAAAACAGAGCTTTACCTTTCCCCTTCTAAAGATAAAGCGCGAGAAGCCTTCTTCATCCATGGGACATTAGCAGGTATTACATTTTCTTAACAGCCGAGCTGTTTATGCCGAGCGTTGGCCCGTCCGTCGCGAACAGAAAACTCCGCGTAGCGATAACGCCGCCGTGCGTTTCCTAGCAACCGGTGGCATAGGTTCGAGCCTGCTTCGCGAGCCCAGAAACGGCTCCGCCGAGCTCCCACCAGAAGCGCGCGACTGTGCATGCGCCGTGACGTCACCGTAGTGCAAGTGCACTTGGTTTCGTCCATCCGCCTCGACATTCGCGCAACCGCTCAACTCCGCCAGTCGTGAAAAGATGATTAGCCCGGCTTGCTCAGCCGCCTTTGACGAGGTCGGCGAAGACGAGTTTACGTTCCTTGCTCAACGTGAGGTCGCTGCAGAGCCACGCCGCGGACGTTAACCACGACAAACTGCTGTGTAGGGCCACGTTGATATGCTTTACCGCGGCATGGAACAGCCGCATGCAGTCGACAACCTCGAAAAGCCAGGAACAGCTAGGTGCCGATCAGCTCCGCTGTTTCTTTAGTGCGCCGCCACTGCAAGCTACGCCCCGCTTTATTTGTATATTTATTTTTTACTGTCTGACGCAGAGATCGAAGGGTATCATTTAATTATCCGTTCTTATAACCCGCAGGTATTGGTTTCCGATACTGTGTCACACGGGAAGTTTTGATCGCGATCAAGGTCGATCCGGATCAGGCTACATCCGGATCAGGTGCTGCTACACGGTCGCTTTTCATCGGGATCAAGACGATCGCGATCTGGCTGACGTTTGCGCCCAGCTCTATCCGGATTAGTTGGGACCGTGTAGCAGCGATGATTTCGATCGCGATCAAGAAATCTTATCTGCATCTCCCTTAATAGTGATCAAAAGTGCCCGTATGACATCGGTTTAACATTTCCATGGAGCCCATGCCTCTTCATGCGAAGCGTCCATCAGTTACGTTTTGTGTTAGCCCCTAGTGCCCTTCTATTCCCACACGCACGCTCGCTACACGTGAACCCTCCGCTCTACAAAATTTTTTATAAAGATTATTTTTACGTGTTATTTCTAGTAGAACTTGCTTTGTCAGAACAAATCTGTTTATGTTTGAATGATTATGGCACGTATACTTGCACCGGTGATGGCAGTAAAGATGAGTTGTAAGCAAGGAGTAAGATAGACAAGAAGTCTGGAAGGGACACATTTTGCAACGCCTCTTCATGCTTCGCGGCGTGTTTGCCAGACGGCGCTACGAATGGAGGAAATCGGCGTAGGAGAGACGCCGTCCTCGAGCAGAGCCACGGGCGGTGACTCCGTCTGCCGTTGCTACAGCAGCGGCGCGGACGCGTGCTTGGCCGCGTTCGCGGGTCTGCATGCCTATTGGCCTAGTGAGCCACCGATGGCGGCGCTGCGAACGGCGCTCCGGTGACGCAAAGGCGGGGATTAAGGACGGTGAAATCGATGAACGATTAATCGATTAACCGATTAAAGGTCCACAATTAATCGATTAATCGTCATCGATTTCCGCCTTTCGATTAATCGATTAAAGCTATTCGATTAATCGATTACGGCACCACCCACTCCCGCTGCCAACCTCCCCCCTTGGCCGGAGCGCATGACTTCGAGGCGCGCTGTCCTGAGACGCAGATGCCGTGCACAGTCGCCTCTCTTTCACTGCTTTCACTACAGCGCATATTTCCGCGCTAGCAGAACGAGCCCGGAGCTGGCGGCGGCCATACCTCATAGAGAAAGATATGAACTCGCCCTGAACTCCAAGCACTCCCAAATGCTTCAAGCCCGGACAGGAGGCGGCTCCACCCCATCGAGGCAGAAATGAACTTGCCCGCTTCGCTCCGGCTCACAGTCTGCTGCTGCTACTGCCTTCACCTCCTCCCCCTTAAGCTGGTTGAGCGTCGCCTGAGTATTGGCCTCGAGGCCCACCACTGGAAACGCCGGCGCCACCGTCGGCGTGACGTGCTTGGCAGGATCACGTGGTCTCAGCGGCCGCGTCGGCTCCTTGTGGAGCGCTGCCGCGTGCATTGAAAACGAGTGTCAAGCCCCACGTGCGCTGCGGTCTGTTCAAAAACGGAAGTTTTCTCGCATTTTCTGCTGAATTGAAACCATTGTAATAGTGTGGCTGTCTCCGAAGGCGACGAACATGGGGCTCTACCGCTCGGTGCCGCAGTGTCGGGCTTATGCAACGGAGCCCAGTGTCAGCCTGCACCGGTAACCGCGGGACAAGAAACTGCGTGAAGCATGGGTTGTAAAGCTAAGAACCAGCAAGTAGCCATCGGCTACGAGTCTTGTCGGCAACAAGCACTTCCGCGACGAAGACTGCGTCGGGTCTGCGATGTTCGGTGAGTAGCAGAAAGCGCGCACTGACACGATGGCTCGCGCGCGCTTCCCGCCGGCAAATGATGCTTATCTGCCACAGGATGGAAACGGCGCTACCTTTTACCACATGCGATACCATCTCAGAACCCTCCCGTGCGACCTCTTGATCGTCGACCCCGTGCTCAGCGTCCACAAAATCGGCTGCAGATGCGCAAGTCATTGTTTAAATACGCTGAATTAAAAAACCCACAGGTCCCTTATGCATTCGCCAAAGATGACTAGAAGGCGAAAGCCATCTTCTTCTTCTTGTCAGTCGATGTATTGATTCTCCCGCGCCCCCCTCCAAAAGCGTTCTGCACCTAACGCGGTTTTGCACGGCCTCCGTGACCGATCACGGATGCAATGCAAAGCGACCATGACGTGTGAATACGTCATCATGTGACGTCACGTTATGTGACGTCATAATGACGCTACATGTTTTAGTGACCTGTGACGTCAATATGACGTCATATGGTTACGTCATCACGTGACGATTATTTTTTGCATACTCGTGTTGACGCCGCCGACGCGGGACGCCAACGGGCAATCTTCCCGTTTGATGAGGCATCTAGGGCTTTCGACGTTTTGCATTGCCTCCGTGATCGTCCCACCGATCATGGAGGCAATGCAAAGGGATCATGTCGTGTGAATACGTCATCATGTGGCATCACGTTACGCCACGTCAAGGTGATGTCATAATGAAGTTACAAATTTAGGAGATCTGTGACGTCATGTGGTGACATCATCACGTGACGATTATTTTTTACACCACTCGTCTTGACGCCGCCGACGGTCAATCTTCCCGTTTGAAGAGGCATCTAAGGCTTTCGCCTTCATAAGCTACGCGACGTTTGCTGGTGGGCGTACATAACGAAAGAGTCAAATGCTACGGCTGTGTGCTGCATTTATGTTGGCAATAACATTTTTTCAGTCAAGCTTGCGTTCCCCTGACGCAAACACTGTGTGCTAAAAAGCCCAAATTTATTTGTGCCACTCTCAAACCCACGTTGGGCCTCTCCAACCCCATGTACTTTCTTGGAGCCTCATTTATTTTCGTGGGAAAGATATGCCACCCTGTTGGCGTTAGACACGACACTGCTGCC